>NW_027445688.1:0-600000 GCF_050003625.1 Haematobia irritans
TAAAATAATTTAAATTTTTATATGAAAAACTTCTTTTGCCCATATCTCCTTAAATATGCTTCCTAGAGCGACAAGGACTATAGTTCGTGACCACCCTCAAAAAATAGAAAAATCCACCCAAAACCTAAAAAAATTGAATTTTTTATATGAAAAACTTCTGTTGCCCATATTTCCTTAAATATGCGTCCCAGAGCGAAAAGGACTTTAATTCGTGAAACCCCCAAAAAATTGAAAAATCCACCAAAACCTAACAAAATTGAAATTTTTATATGAAAAACTTCTTTTGCCCATATCTCCTTAAATATGCGTCCTAGAGCGAAAAGGGCTTTAATTCGTGACCACCCTCAAAAAATTGAAAAACCCATTCAAAACCTAAAAAAATTTAAATTTTTATATGAAAAACTTCTTTTGCCCATATCTCCTTAAATATGCGTCCTAGAGCGAAAAGGACTTTAATTCGTTACCACCCCCAAAAAATTGAAAAATCCACCCAACACCTAAAAAAATTTAAATTTTTATATGAAAAACTTCTTTTGCCCATATCTCCTAAACTAAGCGTCCTAGAGCGAAAAGGACTTTAATTCGTGACCACCCCCAAAAAAAATGAAAAATCCACCCAAAACCTAAAAAAATTGAATTTTTTATATAAAAAACTTCTTTTGCCCATATCTCCTTAAATATGCGTCCTAGAGCGAAAAGGACTTAAATTCGTGACCACCCTCAAAAAATTGAAAAATCCATCCAAAACCTAAAAAAATTGAATTTTTTATATAAAAAACTTCTTTTGACCATATCTCCTTAAATATACGTCCTAGAGCGAAAAGGACTTTAATTCGTGACCACCCCAAAAAATTGAAAAATCCACCCAAAACCTAAAAAAATTGAAATTTTTATATGAAAAACTTCTTTTGCCCATATCTCCTTAAATATGCGTCCTAGAGCGAAAAGGACTATAATTCGTGACCACCCTCAAAAAATAGAAAAGTCCACCTAAAACCTAAAAAAATTGAATTTTTTATATGAAAAACTTCTGTTGCCCATATCTCCTTAAATATGCGTCCTAGAGCGAAAAGGACTTTAATTCGTGACCACCCCAAAAAATTGAAAAATCCACCCAAAACCTAAAAAAATTGAAATTTTTATATGAAAAACTTCTTTTGCCCATATCTCCTTAAATATGCGTCCTAGAGCGAAAAGGACTATAATTCGTGACCACCCTCAAAAAATAGAAAAGTCCACCTAAAACCTAAAAAAATTGAATTTTTTATATGAAAAACTTCTTTTGCCCATATCTCCTTAAATATACGTCCTAGAGCGAAAAGGACTTTAATTCGTGACCACCCTCAAAAAATTGAAAAATCCACCCAAAACCTAAAAAATTGAATTTTTTATATGAAAAACTTCTTTTGCCCATATCTCCTAAACTAAGCGTCCCAGAGCGAAAAGGACTATAATTCGTGACCACCCTCAAAAAATTGAAAATCCACCCAAAACCTAAAAAGATTGAAATTTTTATATGAAAAACTTCTTTTGCCCATATCTCCTTAAATATGCGTCCTAGAGGGAAAAGGACGTTAATTCGTGACCACCCTCAAACAATTGAAAAATCCACCCTAAACCTACAAAAATTGAATTTTTTATATGAAAAACTTCTTTTGCCCATATCTCCTTAAATATGCGTCCTAGAGCGAAAAGGACTTTAATTCGTGACCACCCCCAAAAAATTGAAAAATCCACCCAAAACCTAAAAAAATTTAAATTTTTATATGAAAAACTTCTTTTGCCCATATCTCCTTATATATGCGTCCTAGAGCGAAAAGGACTTTAATTCGTGACCACCCTCAAAAAATTGAAAAATCCACCCAAAACCTAAAAAAATTTAAATTTTTATATGAAAAACTTCTTTTGCCCATATATCCTTAAATATGCGTCCTAGAGCGAAAAGGACTTTAATTCGTGACCACCCTCAAAAAATTGACAAATCCACCCAAAACCTAAAAAAATTTAAATTTTTATATGAAAAACTTCTGTTGCCTATATCTCCTAAACTAAGCGTCCTAGAGCGAAAAGGACTTTAATTCGTGACCACCCCCAAAAAATTGAAAAATCCACACAAAACCTAAAAAAATTGAATTTTTTATATGAAAAACTTCTTTTGCCCATATCTCCTTAAATATGCGTCCTAGAGCGAAAAGGACTTTAATTCGTGACCACCCCCAAAAAATTGAAAAATCCACCCAAAACCTAAAAAAATTGAAATTTTTATATGAAAAACTTCTTTTGCCCATATCTCCTAAACTAAGCGTCCTAGAGCGAAAAGGACTTTAATTCGTGACCACCCTCAAAAAATTAAAAATCCACCCAAAACCTAAAAAATTGAATTTTTTATATGAAAAACTTCTTTTGCACATATCTCCTTAAATATGCGTCCTAGAGCGAAAAGGACTTTAATTCGTGACCACCCTCAAAAAAGTGAAAAATCCACCCAAAACCTAAAAAAATTTAAATTTTTATATGAAAAACTTCTTTTGCCCATATCTCCTTAAATATGCGTCCTAGAGCGAAAAGGACTTTAATTCGTGAAGACCCCAAAAAATTGAAAAATCCACCCAAAACCTAAAAAAAATTGAAATTTTTATATGAAAAACTTCTTTTGCCCATATCTCCTTAAATATGCGTCCTAGAGCGAAAAGGACTTTAATTCGTGACCACCCTCAAAAAATTGAAAAATCCACCCAAAATCAAAAAAAAAATTAAATTTTTATGTGAAAAACTTTTTTTGCCCATATCTCCCTAAATATGCGTCCTAGAGCGAAAAGGACTTTAATTCGTGACCACCCCCAAAAAATTGAAAAATCCACCCAAAACCTAAAATAATTTAAATTTTTATATGAAAAACTTCTTTTGCCCATATCTCCTTAAATATGCGTCCTATAGCGAAAAGGACTTTAATTCGTGACCACCCTCAAAAAATTGAAAAATCCACCCAAAACCTAAAATAATTTAAATTTTATATGAAAAACTTCTTTTGCCCATATCTCCTTAAATATGCGTCCTGGAGCGAAAAGGACTTTAATTCGTGACCACCCTCAAAAATTGAAAAATCCACCCAAAACCTAAAATAATTTAAATTTTTATATGAAAAACTTCTTTTGCCCATATCTTCTTAAATATGCGTCCTAGAGCGAAAAGGACTTTAATTCGTGACCACACTCATAAAATTGAAAAATCCACACAAAACCTAAAAAATTGAATTTTTTATATGAAAAACTTCTGTTGCCCATATCTCCTTAAATATGCGTCCTAGAGCGAAAAGGACTATAATTCGTGACCACCCTCAAAAAATTGAAAAATCCACCCAAAACCTAAAAAAATTGAATTTTTTATATGAAAAACTTCTTTTGTCCATATCTCCTAAACTAAGCGTCCTAGAGCGAAAAGGACTTTAATTCGTGACCACGCTCAAAAAATTGAAAAATCCACCCAAAACCTAAAAAAATTGAATTTTTTATATGAAAAACTTCTTTTGACCATATCTCCTTAAATATGCGTCCTAGAGCGAAAAGGACTTTAATTCGTGACCACCCCAAAAAATTGAAAAATCCACCCAAAATCTAAAAAAATTGAAATTTTTATATGAAAAACTTCTTTTGCCCATATCTCCTTAAATATGCGTCCTAGAGCGAAAAGGACTTTAATTCGTGACCACCCCAAAAAATTTAAAAATCCACCCAAAACCTAAAAAAATTGAAATTTTTCTATAAAAAACTTCTTTTGCCCATATCTCCTTAAATATACGTCCTAGAGCGAAAAGGACTTTAATTCGTGACCACCCTCAAAAAAGTGAAAAATCCACCCAAAACCTAAAAAAATTTTAATTTTTATATGAAAAACTTCTTTTGCCCATATCTCCTTAAATATGCGTCCAAGAGCGAAAAGGACTTTAATTCGTGCACACCCCCAAAAAATTGAAAAATCCACCCAAAACCTAAAAAAATGTAAATTTTTATATGAAAAACTTCATTTGCCCATATCTCCTTAAATATGCGTCCTAAAGCGAAAAGGACTTTAATTCGTGACCCCCCCAAAAAATTGAAAAATCCACCCAAAACCTAAAAAAATTGAAATTTTTATATGAAAAACTTCTTTTGCCCATATCTCCTTAAATATGCGTCCTAGAGCGAAAAGGACTATAATTCGTGACCACCCTCAAAAAATAGAAAAATCCACCCAAAACCTAAAAAAATTGAATTTTTTATATGAAAAACTTCTGTTGCCCATATCTCCTTAAATATGCGTCCCAGAGCGAAAAGGACTATAATTCGTGACCACCCTCAAAAAATTGAAAAATCCACCCAAAACCTAAAAAAATTGAAATTTTTATATGAAAAACTTCTTTTGCCCATATCTCCTTATATATACGTCCTAGAGCGAAAAGGACTTTAATTCGTGACCACCCTCAAAAAATTGAAAAATCCACCCAAAACCTAAAAAAATTTAAATTTTTATATGAAAAACTTCTTTTGCCCATATCTGCTTAAATATGCGTCCTAGAGCGAAAAGGACTTTAATTCGTGACCACCCTCAAAAAATTTAAAAATTAACCCAAAACCTAAAAAAAATGAAATTTTTATATGAAAAACTTGTTTTGCCCATATCTCCTTAAATATGCGTCCTAGAGCGAAAAGGACTTTAATTCGTCACCACCCCCAAAAAATTGAAAAATCCACCCAACACCTAAAAAAATTTAAATTTTTATATGAAAAACTTCTTTTGCCCATATCTCCTAAACTAAGCGTCCTAGAGCGAAAAGGACTTTAATTCGTGACCACCCCCAAAAAAATTGAAAAATCCACCCAAAACCTAAAAAAATGGAATTTTTTATATGAAAAACTTCTTTTGCCCATATCTCCTTAAATATGCGGCCTAGAGCGAAAAGGACTTTAATTCGTGACCACCCCCAAAAAATTGAAAAATCCACCCAAAACCTAAAAAAAGTGAATTTTTTATATGAAAAACTTCTTTTGCCCATATCTCCTTAAATATGCGTCCTAGAGCGAAAAGGACTTAAATTTGTGACCACCCTCAAAAAATTGAAAAATCCACCCAAAACCTAAAAAAATTTAATTTTTTATATGAAAAACTTCTTTTGCCCATATCTCCTTAAATATGCGTCCTAGAGCGAAAAGGACTTTAATTCGTGACCACCCTCAAAAAATAGAAAATCCACCGAAAACCTAAAAAAATTGAATTTTTTATATGAAAAACTTCTGTTGCCCATATCTCCTTAAATATGCGTCCCAGAGCGAAAAGGACTATAATTAGTGACCACCCTCAAAAAATTGAAAAATCCACCCAAAACCTAAAAAAATTGAAATTTTTATATGAAAAACTTCTTTTGCCCATATCTCCTTATATATGCGTCCTAGAGCGAAAAGGACTTTAATTCGTGACCACCCTCAAAAAATTTAAAAATCCACCCAAAACCTAAAAAAATTTAAATTTTTATATGAAAAACTACTTTTGCCCATATCTCCTAAACTAAGCGTCCTAGAGCGAAAAGGATTTAAATTCGTGACCACGCTCAAAAAATTGAAAAATCCACCCAAAACCTAAAAAAATTGAATTTTTTATATGAAAAACTTCTTTTGACCATATCTCCTTAAATATGCGTCCTAGAGCGAAAAGGACTTTAATTCGTGACCACCCCCAAAAAATTGAAAAATCCACCCAAAACCTAAAAAAATTGAAATTTTTATATGAAAAACTTCTTTTGTCCATATCTCCTAGAGCGAAAAGGACTTTAATTCGTGACCACCCCCAAAAAATTGAAAAATCCACCCAAAACCTAAAAAAATTTAAATTTTTATATGAAAAACTTCTTTTGCCCATATCTCCTTATATATGCGTCCTAGAGCGAAAAGGACTTTAATTCGTGACCACCCTCAAAAAATTGAAAAATCCACCCAAAACCTAAAAAAATTTAAATTTTTATATGAAAAACTTCTGTTGCCTATATCTCCTAAACTAAGCGTCCTAGAGCGAAAAGGACTTTAATTCGTGACCACCCCCAAAAAATTGAAAAATCCACACAAAACCTAAAAAAATTGAATTTTTTATATGAAAAACTTCTTTTGCCTATATCTCCTTAAATATGCGTCCTAGAGCGAAAAGGACTTTAATTCGTGACCACCCCCAAAAAATTGAAAAATCCACCCAAAACCTAAAAAAATTGAATTTTTTATATGAAAAACTTCTTTTGCCCATATCTCCTTAAATATGCGTCCTAGAGCGAAAAGGACTTTAATTCGTGACCACCCCCAAAAAATTTAAAAATCCATCCAAAACCTAAAAAAATTGAAATTTTTATATGAAAAACTTCTTTTGCCCATATCTCCTAAACTAAGCGTCCTAGAGCGAAAAGGACTTTAATTCGTGACCACCCTCAAAAAATTGAAAAATCCACCCAAAACCTAAAAAATTTAATTTTTTATATGAAAAACTTCTTTTGCCCATATCTCCTTAAATATGCGTCCTAGAGCGAAAAGGACTTTAATTCGTGCACACCCCCAAAAAATTGAAAAATCCACCCAAAACCTAAAAAAATGTAAATTTTTATATGAAAAACTTCATTTGCCCATATCTCCTTAAATATGCGTCCTAGAGCGAAAAGGACTTTAATTCGTGACCCCCCCAAAAAATTGAAAAATCCACCCAAAACCTAAAAAAATTGAATTTTTTATATGAAAAACTTCTTTTGTCCATATCTCCTTCAATATGCGTCCTATAGCGAAAAGGACTTTAATTCGTGACCACCCCCAAAAAATTGAAAAATCCACCCAAAACCTAAAAAAATTAAAATTTTTATATGAAAAACTTCTTTTGCCCATATCTCCTTAAATATGCGTCCTAGAGCGAAAAGGACTTTAATTCGTGACCACCCTCAAAAAATTGAAAAATCCACCCAAAACCTAAAAAAATGTAAATTTTTATATGAAAAACTTCATTTGCCCATATCTCCTTAAATATGCGTCCTAGAGCGAAAAGGACTTTAATTCGTGACCCCCCCAAAAAATTGAAAAATCCACCCAAAACCTAAAAAAATTGAATTTTTTATATGAAAAACTTCTTTTGTCCATATCTCCTTCAATATGCGTCCTATAGCGAAAAGGACTTTAATTCGTGACCCCCCCAAAAAATTGAAAAATCCACCCAAAACCTAAAAAAATTAAAATTTTTATATGAAAAACTTCTTTTGCCCATATCTCCTTAAATATGCGTCCTAGAGCGAAAAGGACTTTAATTCGTGACCACCCTCAGAAAATTAAAAAATCCACCCAAAACCTAAAAAAATTGAATTTTTTATATGAAAATCTTCTTTTGTCCATATCTCCTTCAATATGCGTCCTATAGCGAAAAGGACTTTAATTCGTGACCACCCCCAAAAAATTGAAAAATCCACCCAAAAGCTAAAAAAATTGAAATTTTTATATGAAAAACTTCTTTTGCCCATATCTCCTTAAATATGCGTCCTAGAGCGAAAAGGACTTTAATTCGTGCACACCCCCAAAAAATTGAAAAATCCACCCAAAACCTAAAAAAATGTAAATTTTTATATGAAAAACTTCATTTGCCCATATCTCCTTAAATATGCGTCCTAGAGCGAAAAGGACTTTAATTCGTGACCCCCCCAAAAAATTGAAAAATCCACCCAAAACCTAAAAAAATTGAAATTTTTATATGAAAAACTTCTTTTGCCCATATCTCCTTAAATATGCGTCCTAGAGCGAAAAGGACTATAATTCGTGACCACCCTCAAAAAATAGAAAAATCCACCCAAAACCTAAAAAAATTGAATTTTTTATATGAAAAACTTCTGTTGCCCATATCTCCTTAAATATGCGTCCCAGAGCGAAAAGGACTATAATTCGTGACCACCCTCAAAAAATTGAAAAATCCACCCAAAACCTAAAAAAATTGAATTTTTTATATGAAAAACTTCTTTTGCCCATATCTCCTTATATATACGTCCTAGAGCGAAAAGGACTTTAATTCGTGACCACCCTCAAAAAATTGAAAAATCCACCCAAAACCTAAAAAAATTTAAATTTTTATATGAAAAACTTCTTTTGCCCATATCTGCTTAAATATGCGTCCTAGAGCGAAAAGGACTTTAATTCGTGACACCCTCAAAAAATTTAAAAATTAACCCAAAACCTAAAAAAAATGAAATTTTTATATGAAAAACTTCTTTTGCCCATATCTCCTTAAATATGCGTCCTAGAGCGAAAAGGACTTTAATTCGTCACCACCCCCAAAAAATTGAAAAATCCACCCAACACCTAAAAAAATTTAAATTTTTATATGAAAAACTTCTTTTGCCCATATCTCCTAAACTAAGCGTCCTAGAGCGAAAAGGACTTTAATTCGTGACCACCCCCAAAAAAATTGAAAAATCCACCCAAAACCTAAAAAAATGGAATTTTTTATATGAAAAACTTCTTTTGCCCATATCTCCTTAAATATGCGTCCTAGCGCGAAAAGGACTTTAATTCGTGACCACCCCCACAAAATTGAAAAATCCACCCAAAACCTAAAAAAAAAGAATTTTTTATATGAAAAACTTCTTTTGCCCATATCTCCTTAAATATGCGTCCTAGAGCGAAAAGGACTTAAATTCGTGACCACCCTCAAAAAATTGAAAAATCCACCCAAAACCTAAAAAAATTTAATTTTTTATATGAAAAACTTCTTTTGACCATATCTCCTTAACTATGCGTCCTAGAGCGAAAAGGACTTTAATTCGTGACCACCCTCAAAAAATTGAAAAATCCACCCAAAACCTAAAAAAATTGAATTTTTTATATGAAAAACTTCTTTTGCCCATATCTCCTTAAATATGCGTCCTATAGCGAAAAGGACTTTAATTCGTGACCACCCCCAAAAAATTGCAAAATCCACCCAAAAGCTAAAAAAATTGAAATTTTTATATGAAAAACTTCTTTTGCCCATATCTCCTTAAATATGCGTCCTGGAGCGAAAAGGACTTTAATTCGTGCACACCCCCAAAAAATTGAAAAATCCACCCAAAACCTAAAAAAATGGAATTTTTTATATGAAAAACTTCTTTTGCCCATATCTCCTTAAATATGCGGCCTAGAGCGAAAAGGACTTTAATTCGTGACCACCCCCAAAAAATTGAAAAATCCACCCAAAACCTAAAAAAATTTAATTTTTTATATGAAAAACTTCTTTTGCCCATATCTCCTTAAATATGCGTCCTAGAGCGAAAAGGACTTTAATTCGTGACCACCCTCAAAAAATTTAAAAATTAACCCAAAACCTAAAAAAAATGAAATTTTTATATGAAAAACTTGTTTTGCCCATATCTCCTTAAATATGCGTCCTAGAGCGAAAAGGACTTTAATTCGTCACCACCCCCAAAAAAATTGAAAAATCCACCCAACACCTAAAAAAATTTAAATTTTTATATGAAAAACTTCTTTTGCCCATATCTCCTAAACTAAGCGTCCTAGAGCGAAAAGGACTTTAATTCGTGACCACCCCCAAAAAAATTGAAAAATCCACCCAAAACCTAAAAAAATGGAATTTTTTATATGAAAAACTTCTTTTGCCCATATCTCCTTAAATATGCGGCCTAGAGCGAAAAGGACTTTAATTCGTGACCACCCCCAAAAAATTGAAAAATCCACCCAAAACCTAAAAAAAGTGAATTTTTTATATGAAAAACTTCTTTTGCCCATATCTCCTTAAATATGCGTCCTAGAGCGAAAAGGACTTAAATTCGTGACCACCCTCAAAAAATTGAAAAATCCACCCAAAACCTAAAAAAATTTAATTTTTTATATGAAAAACTTCTTTTGCCCATATCTCCTTAAATATGCGTCCTAGAGCGAGAAGGACTTTAATTCGTGACCACCCTCAAAAAATAGAAAATCCACCGAAAACCTAAAAAAATTGAATTTTTTATATGAAAAACTTCTGTTGCCCATATCTCCTTAAATATGCGTCCCAGAGCGAAAAGGACTATAATTAGTGACCACCCTCAAAAAATTGAAAAATCCACCCAAAACCTAAAAAAATTGAAATTTTTATATGAAAAACTTCTTTTGCCCATATCTCCTTATATATGCGTCCTAGAGCGAAAAGGACTTTAATTCGTGACCACCCTCAAAAAATTTAAAAATCCACCCAAAACCTAAAAAAATTTAAATTTTTATATGAAAAACTTCTTTTGCCCATATCTCCTAAACTAAGCGTCCTAGAGCGAAAAGGACTTAAATTCGTGACCACGCTCAAAAAATTGAAAAATCCACCCAAAACCTAAAAAAATTGAATTTTTTATATGAAAAACTTCTTTTGACCATATCTCCTTAAATATGCGTCCTAGAGCGAAAAGGACTTTAATTCGTGACCACCCCAAAAAATTGAAAAATCCACCCAAAACCTAAAAAAATTGAAATTTTTATATGAAAAACTTCTTTTGCCCATATCTCCTAGAGCGAAAAGGACTTTAATTCGTGACCACCCCCAAAAAATTGAAAAATCCACCCAAAACCTAAAAAAATTTAAATTTTTATATGAAAAACTTCTTTTGCCCATATCTCCTTATATATGCGTCCTAGAGCGAAAAGGACTTTAATTCGTGACCACCCTCAAAAAATTGAAAAATCCACCCAAAACCTAAAAAAATTTAAATTTTTATATGAAAAACTTCTGTTGCCTATATCTCCTAAACTAAGCGTCCTAGAGCGAAAAGGACTTTAATTCGTGACCACCCCCAAAAAATTGAAAAATCCACACAAAACCTAAAAAAATTGAATTTTTTATATGAAAAACTTCTTTTGCCCATATCTCCTTAAATATGCGTCCTAGAGCGAAAAGGACTTTAATTCGTGACCACCCCCAAATAATTGAAAAATCCACCCAAAACCTAAAAAAATTGAATTTTTTATATGAAAAACTTCTTTTGCCCATATCTCCGTAAATATGCGTCCTAGAGCGAAAAGGACTTTAATTCGTGACCACCCCCAAAAAATTTAAAAATCCACCCAAAACCTAAAAAAATTGAAATTTTTATATGAAAAACTTCTTTTGCCCATATCTCCTAAACTAAGCGTCCTAGAGCGAAAAGGACTTTAATTCGTGACCACCCTCAAAAAATTGAAAAATCCACCCAAAACCTAAAAAATTTAATTTTTTATATGAAAAACTTCTTTTGCCCATATCTCCTTAAATATGCGTCCTAGAGCGAAAAGGACTTTAATTCGTGCACACCCCCAAAAAATTGAAAAATCCACCCAAAACCTAAAAAAATGTAAATTTTTATATGAAAAACTTCATTTGCCCATATCTCCTTAAATATGCGTCCTAGAGCGAAAAGGACTTTAATTCGTGACCCCCCCAAAAAATTGAAAAATCCACCCAAAACCTAAAAAAATTGAATTTTTTATATGAAAAACTTCTTTTGTCCATATCTCCTTCAATATGCGTCCTATAGCGAAAAGGACTTTAATTCGTGACCCCCCCAAAAAATTGAAAAATCCACCCAAAACCTAAAAAAATTAAAATTTTTATATGAAAAACTTCTTTTGCCCATATCTCCTTAAATATGCGTCCTAGAGCGAAAAGGACTTTAATTCGTGACCACCCTCAAAAAATTAAAAAATCCACCCAAAACCTAAAAAAATTGAATTTTTTATATGAAAAACTTCTTTTGTCCATATCTCCTTCAATATGCGTCCTATAGCGAAAAGGACTTTAATTCGTGACCACCCCCAAAAAATTGAAAAATCCACCCAAAAGCTAAAAAAATTGAAATTTTTATATGAAAAACTTCTTTTGCCCATATCTCCTTAAATATGCGTCCTAGAGCGAAAAGGCCTTTAATTCGTGCACACCCCCAAAAAATTGAAAAATCCACCCAAAACCTAAAAAAATGTAAATTTTTATATGAAAAACTTCATTTGCCCATATCTCCTTAAATATGCGTCCTAGAGCGAAAAGGACTTTAATTCGTGACCCCCCCAAAAAATTGAAAAATCCACCCAAAACCTAAAAAAATTGAAATTTTTATATGAAAAACTTCTTTTGCCCATATCTCCTTAAATATGCGTCCTAGAGCGAAAAGGACTATAATTCGTGACCACCCTCAAAAAATTGAAAAATCCACCCAAAACCTAAAAAAATTGAATTTTTTATATGAAAAACTTCTGTTGCCCATATCTCCTTAAATATGCGTCCCAGAGCGAAAAGGACTATAATTCGTGACCACCCTCAAAAAATTGAAAAATCCACCCAAAACCTAAAAAAATTTAAATTTTTATATGAAAAACTTCTTTTGCCCATATCTGCTTAAATATGCGTCCTAGAGCGAAAAGGACTTTAATTCGTGACACCCTCAAAAAATTTAAAAATTAACCCAAAACCTAAAAAAAATGAAATTTTTATATGAAAAACTTCTTTTGCCCATATCTCCTTAAATATGCGTCCTAGAGCGAAAAGGACTTTAATTCGTCACCACCCCCAAAAAATTGAAAAATCCACCCAACACCTAAAAAAATTTAAATTTTTATATGAAAAACTTCTTTTGCCCATATCTCCTAAACTAAGCGTCCTAGAGCGAAAAGGACTTTAATTCGTGACCACCCCCAAAAAAATTGAAAATCCACCCAAAACCTAAAAAAATGGAATTTTTTATATGAAAAACTTCTTTTGCCCATATCTCCTTAAATATGCGTCCTAGAGCGAAAAGGACTTTAATTCGTGACCACCCCCAAAAAATTGAAAAATCCACCCAAAACCTAAAAAAAAAGAATTTTTTATATGAAAAACTTCTTTTGCCCATATCTCCTTAAATATGCGTCCTAGAGCGAAAAGGACTTAAATTCGTGACCACCCTCAAAAAATTGAAAAATCCACCCAAAACCTAAAAAAATTTAATTTTTTATATGAAAAACTTCTTTTGACCATATCTCCTTAACTATGCGTCCTAGAGCGAAAAGGACTTTAATTCGTGACCACCCTCAAAAAATTGAAAAATCCACCCAAAACCTAAAAAAATTGAATTTTTTATATGAAAAACTTCTTTTGCCCATATCTCCTTAAATATGCGTCCTATAGCGAAAAGGACTTTAATTCGTGACCACCCCCAAAAAATTGCAAAATCCACCCAAAAGCTAAAAAAATTGAAATTTTTATATGAAAAACTTCTTTTGCCCATATCTCCTTAAATATGCGTCCTGGAGCGAAAAGGACTTTAATTCGTGCACACCCCCAAAAAATTGAAAAATCCACCCAAAACCTAAAAAAATGTAAATTTTTATATGAAAAACTTCATTTGCCCATATCTCCTTAAATATGCGTCCTAGAGCGAAAAGGACTTTAATTCGTGACCCCCCCCCCCCAAAAAAATTGAAAAATCCACCCAAAACCTAAAAAAATTTAAATTTTTTATATGAAAAACTTCTGTTGCCCATATCTCCTTAAATATGCGTCCCAGAGCGAAAAGGACTATAATTAGTGACCACCCTCAAAAAATTGAAAAATCCACCCAAAACCTAAAAAAAATTGAAATTTTTATATGAAAAACTTCTTTTGCCCATATCTCCTTATATATGCGTCCT
Organism: Haematobia irritans; assembly: GCF_050003625.1. NCBI lineage: Eukaryota > Metazoa > Arthropoda > Insecta > Diptera > Muscidae > Haematobia > Haematobia irritans. The sequence continues at coordinate 13,647 of NW_027445688.1, forward strand.
AGAGCGAAAAGGACTTTAATTCGTGACCACCCTCAAAAAATTTAAAAATCCACCCAAAACCTAAAAAAATTTAAATTTTTATATGAAAAACTTCTTTTGCCCATATCTCCTAAACTAAGCGTCCTAGAGCGAAAAGGACTTAAATTCGTGACCACGCTCAAAAAATTGAAAAATCCACCCAAAACCTAAAAAAATTGAATTTTTTATATGAAAAACTTCTTTTGACCATATCTCCTTAAATATGCGTCCTAGAGCGAAAAGGACTTTAATTCGTGACCACCCCAAAAAATTGAAAAATCCACCCAAAACCTAAAAAAATTGAAATTTTTATATGAAAAACTTCTTTTGCCCATATCTCCTAGAGCGAAAAGGACTTTAATTCGTGACCACCCCCAAAAAATTGAAAAATCCACCCAAAACCTAAAAAAAATTAAATTTTTATATGAAAAACTTCTTTTGCCCATATCTCCTTATATATGCGTCCTAGAGCGAAAAGGACTTTAATTCGTGACCACCCTCAAAAAATTGAAAAATCCACCCAAAACCTAAAAAAATTTAAATTTTTATATGAAAAACTTCTGTTGCCTATATCTCCTAAACTAAGCGTCCTAGAGCGAAAAGGACTTTAATTCGTGACCACCCCCAAAAAATTGAAAAATCCACACAAAACCTAAAAAAATTGAATTTTTTATATGAAAAACTTCTTTTGCCCATATCTCCTTAAATATGCGTCCTAGAGCGAAAAGGACTTTAATTCGTGACCACCCCCAAAAAATTGAAAAATCCACCCAAAACCTAAAAAAATTGAATTTTTTATATGAAAAACTTCTTTTGCCCATATCTCCTTAAATATGCGTCCTAGAGCGAAAAGGACTTTAATTCGTGACCACCCTCAAAAAATTTAAAAATCCACCCAAAACCTAAAAAAATTGAAATTTTTATATGAAAAACTTCTTTTGCCCATATCTCCTAAACTAAGCGTCCTAGAGCGAAAAGGACTTTAATTCGTGACCACCCTCAAAAAATTGAAAAATCCACCCAAAACCTAAAAAATTTAATTTTTTATATGAAAAACTTCTTTTGCCCATATCTCCTTAAATATGCGTCCTAGAGCGAAAAGGACTTTAATTCGTGCACACCCCCAAAAAATTGAAAAATCCACCCAAAACCTAAAAAAATGTAAATTTTTATATGAAAAACTTCATTTCCCCATATCTCCTTAAATATGCGTCCTAGAGCGAAAAGGACTTTAATTCGTGACCCCCCCAAAAAATTGAAAAATCCACCCAAAACCTAAAAAAATTGAATTTTTTATATGAAAAACTTCTTTTGTCCATATCTCCTTCAATATGCGTCCTATAGCGAAAAGGACTTTAATTCGTGACCCCCCCAAAAAATTGAAAAATCCACCCAAAACCTAAAAAAATTAAAATTTTTATATGAAAAACTTCTTTTGCCCATATCTCCTTAAATATGCGTCCTAGAGCGAAAAGGACTTTAATTCGTGACCACCCTCAAAAAATTAAAAAATCCACCCAAAACCTAAAAAAATTGAATTTTTTATATGAAAAACTTCTTTTGTCCATATCTCCTTCAATATGCGTCCTATAGCGAAAAGGACTTTAATTCGTGACCACCCCCAAAAAATTGAAAAATCCACCCAAAAGCTAAAAAAATTGAAATTTTTATATGAAAAACTTCTTTTGCCCATATCTCCTTAAATATGCGTCCTAGAGCGAAAAGGCCTTTAATTCGTGCACACCCCCAAAAAATTGAAAAATCCACCCAAAACCTAAAAAAATGTAAATTTTTATATGAAAAACTTCATTTGCCCATATCTCCTTAAATATGCGTCCTAGAGCGAAAAGGACTTTAATTCGTGACCCCCCCAAAAAATTGAAAAATCCACCCAAAACCTAAAAAAATTGAAATTTTTATATGAAAAACTTCTTTTGCCCATATCTCCTTAAATATGCGTCCTAGAGCGAAAAGGACTATAATTCGTGACCACCCTCAAAAAATAGAAAAATCCACCCAAAACCTAAAAAAATTGAATTTTTTATATGAAAAACTTCTGTTGCCCATATCTCCTTAAATATGCGTCCCAGAGCGAAAAGGACTATAATTCGTGACCACCCTCAAAAAATTGAAAAATCCACCCAAAACCTAAAAAAATTGAATTTTTTATATGAAAAACTTCTTTTGCCCATATCTCCTTATATATACGTCCTAGAGCGAAAAGGACTTTAATTCGTGACCACCCTCAAAAAATTGAAAAATCCACCCAAAACCTAAAAAAATTTAAATTTTTATATGAAAAACTTCTTTTGCCCATATCTGCTTAAATATGCGTCCTAGAGCGAAAAGGACTTTAATTCGTGACACCCTCAAAATTTAAAAAAATTAAAATTTAAAAATTAACCCAAAACCTAAAAAAAATGAAATTTTTATATGAAAAACTTCTTTTGCCCATATCTCCTTAAATATGCGTCCTAGAGCGAAAAGGACTTTAATTCGTCACCACCCCCAAAAAATTGAAAAATCCACCCAACACCTAAAAAAATTTAAATTTTTATATGAAAAACTTCTTTTGCCCATATCTCCTAAACTAAGCGTCCTAGAGCGAAAAGGACTTTAATTCGTGACCACCCCCAAAAAAATTGAAAATCCACCCAAAACCTAAAAAAATGGAATTTTTTATATGAAAAACTTCTTTTGCCCATATCTCCTTAAATATGCGTCCTAGAGCGAAAAGAACTTTAATTCGTGACCACCCCCAAAAAATTGAAAAATCCACCCAAAACCTAAAAAAAAAGAATTTTTTATATGAAAAACTTCTTTTGCCCATATCTCCTTAAATATGCGTCCTAGAGCGAAAAGGACTTAAATTCGTGACCACCCTCAAAAAATTGAAAAATCCACCCAAAACCTAAAAAAATTTAATTTTTTATATGAAAAACTTCTTTTGACCATATCTCCTTAACTATGCGTCCTAGAGCGAAAAGGACTTTAATTCGTGACCACCCTCAAAAAATTGAAAAATCCACCGAAAACCTAAAAAAAATTGAATTTTTTATATGAAAAACTTCTTTTGCCCATATCTCCTTAAATATGCGTCCTATAGCGAAAAGGACTTTAATTCGTGACCACCCCCAAAAAATTGCAAAATCCACCCAAAAGTTAAAAAAATTGAAATTTTTATATGAAAAACTTCTTTTGCCCATATCTCCTTAAATATGCGTCCTGGAGCGAAAAGGACTTTAATTCGTGCCCACCCCCAAAAAATTGAAAAATCCACCCAAAACCTAAAAAAATGTAAATTTTTATATATAAAAAACTTCATTTGCCCATATCTCCTTAAATATGCGTCCTAGAGCGAAAAGGACTTTAATTCGTGACCCCCCCCCAAAAAATTGAAAAATCCACCCAAAACCTAAAAAAATTTAAATTTTTTATATGAAAAACTTCTGTTGCCCATATCTCCTTAAATATGCGTCCCAGAGCGAAAAGGACTATAATTAGTGACCACCCTCAAAAAATTGAAAAATCCACCCAAAACCTAAAAGAATTGAAATTTTTATATGAAAAACTTCTTTTGCCCATATCTCCTTATATATGCGTCCTAGAGCGAAAAGGACTTTAATTCGTGACCACCCTCAAAAAATTTAAAAATCCACCCAAAACCTAAAAAAATTTAAATTTTTATATGAAAAACTTCTTTTGCCCATATCTCCTAAACTAAGCGTCCTAGAGCGAAAAGGACTCAAAAAATTGAAAAATCCACCCAAAACCTAAAAAATTTAATTTTTTATATGAAAAACTTCTTTTGCCCATATCTCCTTAAATATGCGTCCTAGAGCGAAAAGGACTTTAATTCGTGACCACCCTCAAAAAAGTGAAAAATCCACCCAAAACCTAAAAAAATTAAAATTTTTTTATGAAAAACTTCTTTTGCCCATATCTCCTTAAATATGCGTCCTAGAGCGAAAAGGACTTTAATTCGTGACCACCCTCAAAAAATTAAAAAATCCACCCAAAACCTAAAAAAATTGAATTTTTTATATGAAAAACTTCTTTTGTCCATATCTCCTTAAATATGCGTCCTATAGCGAAAAGGACTTTAATTCGTGACCACCCCCAAAAAATTGAAAAATCCACCCAAAAGCTAAAAAAATTGAAATTTTTATATGAAAAACTTCTTTTGCCCATATCTCCTTAAATATGCGTCCTAGAGCGAAAAGGACTTTAATTCGTGCACACCCCCAAAAAATTGAAAAATCCACCCAAAACCTAAAAAAATGTAAATTTTTATATGAAAAACTTCATTTGCCCATATCTCCTTAAATATGCGTCCTAGAGCGAAAAGGACTTTAATTCGTGACCCCCCCAAAAAATTGAAAAATACACCCAAAACCTAAAAAAATTGAAATTTTTATATGAAAAACTTCTTTTGCCCATATCTCCTTAAATATGCGTCCTAGAGCGAAAAGGACTATAATTCGTGACCACCCTCAAAAAATAGAAAAATCCACCCAAAACCTAAAAAAATTGAATTTTTTTATGAAAAACTTCTGTTGCCCATATCGCCTTAAATATGCGTCCCAGAGCGAAAAGGACTATAATTCGTGACCACCCTCAAAAAATTGAAAAATCCACCCAAAACCTAAAAAAATTGAAATTTTTATATGAAAAACTTCTTTTGCCCATATCTCCTTATATATACGTCCTAGAGCGAAAAGGACTTTAATTCGTGACCACCCTCAAAAAATTGAAAAATCCACCCAAAACCTAAAAAAATTGAAAAATCCACCCAACACCTAAAAAAATTTAAATTTTTATATGAAAAACTTCTTTTGCCCATATCTCCTTAAATATGCGTCCTATAGCGAAAAGGACTTTAATTCGTGACCACCCCCAAAAAATTGCAAAATCCACCCAAAAGCTAAAAAAAATTGAAATTTTTATATGAAAAACTTCTTTTGCCCATATCTCCTTAAATATGCGTCCTGGAGCGAAAAGGACTTTAATTCGTGCACACCCCCAAAAAATTGAAAAATCCACCCAAAACCTAAAAAAAATTAATTTTTTATATGAAAAACTTCTTTTGACCATATCTCCTTAACTATGCGTCCTAGAGCGATAAGGACTTTAATTCGTGACCACCCTCAAAAAATTGAAAAATCCACCCAAAACCTAAAAAAATTGAATTTTTTATATGAAAAACTTCTTTTGCCCATATCTCCTTAAATATGCGTCCTATAGCGAAAAGGACTTTAATTCGTGACCACCCCCAAAAAATTGCAAAATCCACCCAAAAGCTAAAAAAATTGAAATTTTTATATGAAAAACTTCTTTTGCCCATATCTCCTTAAATATGCGTCCTGGAGCGAAAAGGACTTTAATTCGTGCACACCCCCAAAAAATTGAAAAATCCACCCAAAACCTAAAAAAATTTAAATTTTTATATGAAAAACTTCATTTGCCCATATCTCCTTAAATATGCGTCCTAGAGCGAAAAGGACTTTAATTCGTGACCCCCCCCCAAAAAATTGAAAAATCCACCCAAAACCTAAAAAAATTTAAATTTTTTATATGAAAAACTTCTGTTGCCCATATCTCCTTAAATATGCGTCCCAGAGCGAAAAGGACTATAATTAGTGACCACCCTCAAAAAATTGAAAAATCCACCCAAAACCTAAAAAAATTGAAATTTTTATATGAGAAACTTCTTTTGCCCATATCTCCTTATATATGCGTCCTAGAGCGAAAAGGACTTTAATTCGTCACCACCCTCAAAAAATTTACAAATCCACCCAAAACCTAAAAAAATTTAAATTTTTATATGAAAAACTTCTTTTGCCCATATTTCCTAAACTAAGCGTCCTAGAGCGAAAAGGACTTAAATTCGTGACCACGCTCAAAAAATTGAAAAATCCACCCAAAACCTAAAAAAATTGAATTTTTTATATGAAAAACTTCTTTTGACCATATCTCCTTAAATATGCGTCCTAGAGCGAAAAGGACTTTAATTCGTGACCACCCCAAAAAATTGAAAAATCCACCCAAAACCTAAAAAAATTGAAATTTTTATATGAAAAACTTCTTTTGCCCATATCTCCTAGAGCGAAAAGGACTTTAATTCGTGACCACCCCCAAAACCTAAAAAAATTTAAATTTTTATATGAAAAACTTCTTTTGCCCATATCTCCTTATATATGCGTCCTAGAGCGAAAAGGACTTTAATTCGTGACCACCCTCAAAAAATTGAAAAATCCACCCAAAACCTAAAAAAATTTAAATTTTTATATGAAAAACTTCTTTTGCCCATATCTCCTTAAATATGCGTCCTAGAGCGAAAAGGACTTTAATTCGTGACCACCCTCAAAAACTTGAAAAATCCACCCAAAACCTAAAAAAATTTAAATTTTTATATCAAAAACTTCTGTTGCCTATATCTCCTAAACTAAGCGTCCTAGAGCGAAAAGGACTTTAATTCGTGACCACCCCCAAAAAATTGAAAAATCCACACAAAACCTAAAAAAATTGAATTTTTTATATGAAAAACTTCTTTTGCCCATATCTCCTTAAATATGCGTCCTAGAGCGAAAAGGACTTTAATTCGTGACCACCCCCAAAAAATTGAAAAATCCACCCAAAACCTAACAAAATTGAATTTTTTATATGAAAAACTTCTTTTGCCCATATCTCCTTAAATATGCGTCCTAGAGCGAAAAGGACTTTAATTCGTGACCACCCCCAAAAAATTTAAAAATCCACCCAAAACCTAAAAAAATTGAAATCTTTATATGAAAAACTTCTTTTGCCCATATCTCCTAAACTAAGCGTCCTAGAGCGAAAAGGACTTTAATTCGTGACCACCCTCAAAAAATTGAAAAATCCACCCAAAACCTAAAAAATTTAATTTTTTATATGAAAAACTTCTTTTGCCCATATCTCCTTAAATATGCGTCCTAGAGCGAAAAGGACTTTAATTCGTGACCACCCTCAAAAAAGTGAAAAATCCACCCAAAACCTAAAAAAATTAAAATTTTTATATGAAAAACTTCTTTTGCCCATATCTCCTTAAATATGCGTCCTAGAGCGAAAAGGACTTTAATTCGTGACCACCCTCAAAAAATTAAAAAATCCACCCAAAACCTAAAAAAATTGAATTTTTTATATGAAAAACTTCTTTTGTCCATATCTCCTTAAATATGCGTCCTATAGCGAAAAGGACTTTAATTCGTGACCACCCCCAAAAAATTGAAAAATCCACCCAAAAGCTAAAAAAATTGAAATTTTTATATGAAAAACTTCTTTTGCCCATATCTCCTTAAATATGCGTCCTAGAGCGAAAAGGACTTTAATTCGTGCACACCCCCAAAAAATTGAAAAATCCACCCAAAACCTAAAAAAATGTATATTTTTATATGAAAAACTTCATTTGCCAATATCTCCTTAAATATGCGTCCTAGAGCGAAAAGGACTATAATTCGTGACCACCCTCAAAAAATAGAAAAATCCACCCAAAACCTAAAAAAATTGAATTTTTTATATGAAAAACTTCTGTTGCCCATATCTCCTTAAATATGCGTCCCAGAGCGAAAAGGACTATAATTCGTGACCACCCTCAAAAAATTGAAAAATCCACCCAAAACCTAAAAAAATTGAAATTTTTATATGAAAAACTTCTTTTGCCCATATCTCCTTATATATACGTCCTAGAGCGAAAAGGACTTTAATTCGTGACCACCCTCAAAAAATTGAAAAATCCACCCAAAACCTAAAAAAATTTAAATTTTTATATGAAAAACTTCTTTTGCCCATATCTGCTTAAATATGCGTCCTAGAGCGAAAAGGACTTTAATTCGTGACACCCTCAAAAAATTTAAAAATTAACCCAAAACCTAGAAAAATGAAATTTTTATATGAAAAACTTCTTTTGCCCATATCTCCTTAAATATGCGTCCTAGAGCGAAAAGGACTTTAATTCGTCACCACCCCCAAAAAATTGAAAAATCCACCCAACACCTAAAAAAATTTAAATTTTTATATGAAAAACTTCTTTTGCCCATATCTCCTAAACTAAGCGTCCTAGAGCGAAAAGGACTTTAATTCGTGACCACCCCCAAAAAAATTGAAAAATCCACCCAAAACCTAAAAAAATGGAATTTTTTATATGAAAACCTTCTTTTGCCCATATCACCTTAAATATGCGTCCTAGAGCGAAAAGGACTTTAATTCGTGACCACCCTCAAAAAATTGAAAAATCCACCCAAAACCTAAAAAAATTTAATTTTTTATATGAAAAACTTCTTTTGACCATATCTCCTTAAATATGCGTCCTAGAGCGAAAAGGACTTTAATTCGTGACCACCCCAAAAAATTGAAAAATCCGCCCAAAACCTAAAAAAATTGAAATTTTTATATGAAAAACTTCTTTTGCCCATATCTCCTAGAGCGAAAGGGACTTTAATTCGTGACCACCCCAAAAAATTGAAAAATCCACCCAAAACCTAAAAAAAAATGAATTTTTTATATGAAAAACTTCTTTTGCCCATATCTCCTTAAATAGAGCGAAAAGCGTCCTAGAGCGAAAAGGACTTTAATTCGTGACCACCCTCAAAAAATTGAAAAATCCACCCAAAACCTAAAAAAATTGAATTTTTTATATGAAAAACTTCTTTTGCCCATATCTCCTAAACTAAGCGTCCCAGAGCGAAAAGGACTATAATTCGTGACCACCCTCAAAAAATTGAAAAATCCACCCAAAATCTAAAAAAATTGAAATTTTTATATGAAAAACTTCTTTTGCCCATATCTCCTTAAATATGCGTCCTAGAGGGAAAAGGACGTTAATTCGTGACCACCCTCAAACAATTGAAAAATCCACCGTAAACCTACAAAAATTGAATTTTTTATATGAAAAACTTCTTTTGCCCATTTCTCCTTAAATATGCGTCCTAGAGCGAAAAGGACTTTAATTCGTGACCACCCCCAAAAAATTGAAAAATCCACCCAAAACCTAAAAAAATTTAAATTTTTATATGAAAAACTTCTTTTGCCCATATCTCCTTATATATGCGTCCTAGAGCGAAAAGGACTTTAATTCGTGACCACCCTCAAAAAATTGAAAAATCCACCCAAAACCTAAAAAAATTTAAATTTTTATATGAAAAACTTCTTTTGCCCATATCTCCTTAACTATGCGTCCTAGAGCGAAAAGGACTTTAATTCGTGACCACCCTCAAAAAATTGAAAAATCCACCCAAAACCTAAAAAAATTTAAATTTTTATACGAAAAACTTCTGTTGCCTAAATCTCCTAAACTAAGCGTCCTAGAGCGAAAAGGACTTTAATTCGTGACCACCCCCAAAAAATTGAAAAATCCACCCAAAACCTAAAATAATTTAAATTTTTATATGAAAAACTTCTTTTGCCCATATCTCCTTAAATATGCGTCCTAGAGCGAAAAGGACTTTAATTCGTGACCACCCCCAAAAAATTGAAAAATCCACCCAAAACCTAAAAAAATTTAAATTTTTATATGAAAAACTTCTTTTGCCCATATCTCCTTAAATATGCGTCCTAGAGCGAAAAGGACTTTAATTCGTGACCACCCTCAAAAAATTGAAAAATCCACCCAAAACCTAAAAAAATTGAAATTTTTATATGAAAAACTTCTTTTGCCCATATCTCCTTAAATATGCGTCCTAGAGCGAAAAGGACTATAATTCGTGACCACCCTCAAAAAATAGAAAAATCCACCCAAAACCTAAAAAAATTGAATTTTTTATATGAAAAACTTCTGTTGCCCCTATCTCCTTAAATATGCGTCCTAGAGCGAAAAGGACTTTAATTCGTGACCACCCCCCCAAAAATTGAAAAATCCACCCAAAACCTAAAATAAGTTAAATTTTTATATGAAAAACTTCTTTTGCCCATATCTCGTTAAATATGCGTCCTAGAGCGAAAAGGACTTTAATTCGTAACCACCCTCAAAAAATTGAAAAATCCACCCAAAACCTAAAAAAAAATGAATTTTTTATATGAAAAACTTCTTTTGCCCATATCTCCTTAAATATACGTCCTAGAGCGAAAAGGACTTTAATTCGTGACCACCCCCACAAAATTGAAAAATCCACCCAAAACCTAAAAAAATTTAAATTTTTATATGAAAAACTTCTTTTGCCCATATCTCCTTAAATATGCGTCCTAGAGCGAAAAGGACTTTAATTCGTGACCACCCTCAAAAAATTGAAAAATCCACCCAAAACCTAAAAAAATTGAAATTTTTATATGAAAAACTTCTTTTGCCCATATCTCCTTAAATATGCGTCCTAGAGCGAAAAGGACTATAATTCGTGACCACCCTCAAAAAATAGAAAAATCCACCCAAAACCTAAAAAAATTGAATTTTTTATATGAAAAACTTCTGTTGCCCCTATCTCCTTAAATATGCGTCCTAGAGCGAAAAGGACTTTAATTCGTGACCAGCCCCCCAAAAATTGAAAAATCCACCCAAAACCTAAAATAAGTTAAATTTTTATATGAAAAACTTCTTTAGCCCATATCTCCTTAAATATGCGTCCTAGAGCGAAAAGGACTATAATTCGTGACCACCCTGAAAAAATAGATAAATCCACCCAAAACCTAAAAAAATTGAATTTTTTATATGAAAAACTTCTGTTGCCCATATCTTCTAAACTAAGCGTCCTAGAGCGAAAAGGACTTTAATTCGTGACCACCCCCAAAAAATTGGAAAATCCACCCAAAACCTAAAATAATTTAAATTTTTATATGAAAAACTTCGTTTGCCCATATCTCCTTAAATATGCGTCCTAGAGCGAAAAGGACTTTAATTCGTGACCACCCTCAAAAAAGTGAAAAATCCACCCAAAACCTAAAAAAATTGAATTTTTTATATGAAAAACTTCTTTTGCCCATATCTCCTTAAATATGCGTCCTAGAGCGAACAGGACTTTAATTCGTGACCACCCTCAAACAATTGAAAAATCCACCCTAAACCTAAAAAAATTAAAATTTTTATATGAAAAACTTCTTTTGCCCATATCTCCTTAAATATGCGTCCTAGAGCGAAAAGGACTTTAATTCGTGACCACCCCAAAAAATTGAAAAATCCACCCAAAACCTAAAAAAATTGAAATTTTTATATGAAAAACTTCTTTTGCCCATATCTCCTTAAATATGCGTCCTAGAGCGAAAAGGGCTTTAATTCGTGACCACGCTCAAAAAATTGAAAAATCCACCCAAAACCTAAAAAAAATAAATTTTTATATGAAAAACTTCTTTTGCCCATATCTCCTTAAATATGCGTCCTAGAGCGAAAAGGGCTTTAATTCGTGACCACCCTCAAAAAATTGAAAAATCCACCCAAAACCTAAAAAAATTTAAATTTTTATATGAAAAACTTCTTTTGCCCATATCTCCTTAAATATGCGTCCTAGAGCGAAAAGGACTTTAATTCGTGACCATCCCCAAAAAATTGAAAAATCCACCCAAAACCTAAAAAAAGTGAATTTTTTATATGAAAAACTTCTTTTGCCCATATCTCCTTAAATATGCGTCGTAGAGCGAAAAGGACTTTAATTCGTGACCACCCGAAAAAAAATGAAATATCCACCCAAAACCTAAAAAAATTGAATTTTTTATACGAAAAACTTCTTTTGCCCATATCTCCATAAATATGCGTCCTAGAGCGAAAAGGACTTTAATTCGTGACCACCCTCAAAAAATTGAAAAATCCACCCAAAATCAAAAAAAAATTTAAATTTTTATATGAAAAACTTCTTCAAAAAAGTAAAAAATCCACCCAAAACATAAAAAAAATTAAATTTTTATATGAAAAACTTCTTTTGCCCATATCTCCTAAACTAAGCGTCCTAGAGCGAAAAGGACTTTAATTCGTGACCACCCCAAAAAATAGAAAAATCCACCCAAAACCTAAAAAAATTTAAATTTTTATATGAAAAACTTCTTTTGCCTATATCTCCTTAAATATGCGTCCTAGAGCGAAAAGGACTATAATTCGTGACCACCCTGAAAAAATAGATAAATCCACCCAAAACCTAAAAAAATTGAATTTTTTATATGAAAAACTTCTGTTGCCCATATCTTCTAAACTAAGCGTCCTAGAGCGAAAAGGACTTTAATTCGTGACCACCCCCAAAAAATTGGAAAATCCACCCAAAACCTAAAATAATTTAAATTTTTATATGAAAAACTTCGTTTGCCCATATCTCCTTAAATATGCGTCCTAGAGCGAAAAGGGCTTTAATTCGTGACCACCCTCAAACAATTGAAAAATCCACCCTAAACCTAAAAAAATTGAAATTTTTATATGAAAAACTTCTTTTGCCCATATCTCCTTAAATATGCGTCCTAGAGCGAAAAGGACTTTAATTCGTGACCACCCTCAAAAAAGTGAAAAATCCACCCAAAACCTAAAAAAATTTAAATTTTTATATGAAAAACTTCTTTTGCCCATATCTCCTAAACTAAGCGTCCTAGAGCGAAAAGGACTTTAATTCGTGACCACCCTCAAAAAATTGAAAAATCCACCCAAAACCTAAAATAATTTAAATTTTTATATGAAAAACTTCTTTTGCCCATATCTCCTTAAATATGCGTCCTAGAGCGAAAAGGGCTTTAATTCGTGACCACCCTCAAACAATTGAAAAATCCACCCTAAACCTAAAAAATTGAAATTTTTATATGAAAAACTTCTTTTGCCCATATCTCCTTAAATATGCGTCCTAGAGCGAAAAGGACTTTAATTCGTGACCACCCCAAAAAATTGCAAAATCCACCCAAAGCCTAAAAAAATTGAATTTTTTATATGAAAAACTTCTTTTGCCCATATCTCCTTAAATATGAGTCCTAGAGCGAAAAGGGCTTTAATTCGTGACCACGCTCAAAAAATTGAAAAATCCACCCAAAACCTAAAAAAATTTAAATTTTTATATGAAAAACTTCTTTCCCCATATCTCCTAAACTAAGCGTCCTAGAGCGAAAAGGACTTTAATTCGTGACCACCCCCACAAAATTGGAAAATCCACCCAAAACCTAAAAAAAATTTAAATTTTTATATGAAAAACTTCTTTTGCCCATATCTCCTTAAATATGCGTCCTAGAGCGAAAAGGACTTTAATTCGTGACCACCCTCAAAAAAGTGAAAAATCCACCCAAAACCTAAAAAAATTTAAATTTTTATATGAAAAACTTCTTTTGCCCATATCTCCTTAAATATGCGTCCTAGAGCAAAAAGGACTTTAATTCGTGGCCACCCTCAAAAAAGTGAAAAATCCACCCAAAACCTAAAAAAATTGAAATTTTTATATGAAAAACTTCTTTTGCCCATATCTCCTAAACTAAGCGTCCTATAGCGAAAAGGACTTTAATTCATGACCACCCCCAAAAAATTGAAAAATCCACCCAAAACCTAAAATAATTTAAATTTTTATATGAAAAACTTCTTTTGTCCATATCTCCTTAAATATGCGTCCTAGACCGAAAAGGGCTTTAATTCGTGACCACCCTCAAAAAATTGAAAAATCCACCCAAAACCTAAAAAAATTTAAATTTTTATATGAAAAACTTCTTTTGCCCATATCTCCTTAAATATGCGTCCTAGAGCGAAAAGGACTTTAATTCGTGACCACCCCCAAAAAATTGAAAAATCCACCCAAAACCTAAAAAAATTGAATTTTTTATATGAAAAACTTCTTTTGCCCATATCTCCTTAAATATGCGTCCTAGAGCGAAAAGGACTTTAATTCGTGACCACCCGAAAAAAATGAAAAATCCACCCAAAACCTAAAAAATTGAAATTTTTATGTGAAAAACTTCTTTTGCCCATATCTCCTAAACTAAGCGTCCTAGAGCGAAAAGGACTTTAATTCGTGACCACCCTCAAAAAATTGAAAAATCCACCCAAAACCTAAAATAATTTAAATTTTTATATGAAAAACTTCTTTTACCCATATCTCCTTAAATATGCGTCCTAGAGCGAAAAGGGCTTTAATTCGTGACCACCCCCAAAACATTGAAAAATCCACCCAAAATCAAAAAAAATTGAAATTTTTATATGAAAAACTTCTTTTTCCCATATCTCCTTAAATATGCGTCCTAGAGCGAAAAGGACTTTAATTCGTGACCACCCTCAAAAAATTGAAAAATCCACCCAAAATCAAAAAAAAATTTAAATTTTTATATGAAAAACTTCTTCAAAAAAGTAACAAATCCACCCAAAACCTTAAAAAAATTTAAATTTTTATATGAAAAACTTCTTTTGCCCATATCTCCTAAACTAAGCGTCCTAGAGCGAAAAGGACCTTAATTCGTGACCACCCCAAAAAATAGAAAAATCCACCCAAAACCTAAAAAAATTTAAATTTTTATATGAAAACCTTCTTTTGCCTATATCTCCTTAAATATGCGTCCTAGAGCGAAAAGGACTATAATTCGTGACCACCCTCAAAAAATAGAAAAATCCACCCAAAACCTAAAAAAATTGAATTTTTTATATGAAAAATTTCTGTTGCCCATATCTCCTAAACTAAGCGTCCTAGAGCGAAAAGGACTTTAATTCGACACCACCCCCAAAAAATTGGAAAATCCACCCAAAACCTAAAAAAATTTAAATTTTTATATGAAAAATTTATTTTGCCCATATCTCCTTAAATATGCGTCCTACAGCGAAAAGGACTTTAATTCGTGACCACCCTCAAAAAATTGAAAAATCTACCCAAAACCTAAAAAAATTTAAATTTTTACATGAAAAACTCTTTTGCCCATATCTCCTTAAATATGCGTCCTAGAGCGAAAAGGACTTTAATTCGTGACCACCCTCAAAAAATTGAAAAATCCACCCAAAACCTAAAAAAATGAAGTTTTTATATGAAAAACTTCTTTTGCCCATATCTCCTTAAATATGCGTCCTAGAGCGAAAAGGACCTTAATTCGTGACCACCCTCAAACAATTGAAAAATCCACCCAAAACCTAAAATAATTTAAATTTTTATATGAAAAACTTCTTTTGCCCATATCTCCTTAAATATGCGTCCTAGAGCGAAAAGGGCTTTAATTCGTGACCAGCCCCAAAAAATTGAAAAATCCACCCAAAACCTAAAAAAATTGAAATTTTTATATGAAAAATTTATTTTGCCCATATCTCCTTAAATATGCGTCCTAGAGTGAAAAGGACTTTAATTCGTGACCACCCTCAAACAATTGAAAAATCCACCCTAAACCTAAAAAAATTGAAATTTTTATATGAAAAACTTCTTTTGCCCATATCTCCTTAAATATGCGTCCTAGAGCGAAAAGGACTTTAATTCGTGACCACCCCAAAAAATTGAAAAATCCACCCAAAACCTAAAAAAATTTAAATTTTTATATGAAAAACTTCTTTTGCCCATATCTCCTAAACTAAGCGTCCTAGAGCGAAAAGGACTTTAATTCGTGACCACCCCCAAAAAATTGGAAAATCCACCCAAAACCTAAAAAAAAATTGAAATTTTTATATGAAAAACTTCTTTTGCCCATATCTCCTTAAATATGCGTCCTAGAGCGAAAAGGACTTTAATTCGTGACCACCCTCAAAAAAGTGAAAAATCCACCCAAAACCTAAAAAAATTGAAATTTTTATATGAAAAACTTCTTTTGCCCATATCTCCTAAACTAAGCGTCCTAGAGCGAAAAGGACTTTAATTCGTGACCAGCCCCAAAAAATTGAAAAATCCACCCAAAACCTAAAAAAATTGAATTTTTTATATGAAAAACTTATTTTGCCCATATCTCCTTAAATATGCGTCCTGGAGCGAAAAGGACTTTAATTTGTGAACACCCGAAAAAAATGAAAAATCCACCCAAAACCTAAAAAAATTGAAATTTTTATGTGAAAAACTTCTTTTGCCCATATCTCCTTAAATATGCGTCCTAGAGCGAAAAGGACTTTAATTCGTGACCACCCTCAAAAAATTGAAAAATCCATCCAAAATCAAAACAAAATTTAAATTTTTATATGAAAAACTTCTTCAAAAAAGTAAAAAATCCACCCAAAACCTAAAAAAATTTAAATTTTTATATGAAAAACTTCTTTTGTCCATATCTCCTAAACTAAGCGTCCTAGAGCGAAAAGGACTTTAATTCGTGACCAGCCTCAAAAAAGTGAAAAATCCACCCAAAACCTAAAAAAATTGAATTTTTTATATGAAAAACTTCTTTTGCCCATATCTCCTTAAATATGCGTCCTAGAGCGAAAAGGACTTTAATTCGTGACCACCCCAAAAAATTGAAAAATCCACCCAAAACCTAAAAAAAATGAATTTTTTATATGAAAAACTTCTTTTGCCCATATCTCCTTAAATATGCGTCCTAGAGCGAAAAGGACTTTAATTCGTGACCACCCTCAAAAAAGTGAAAAATCCACCCAAAACCTAAAATAATTTAAATTTTTATATGAAAAACTTCTTTTGCCCATATCTCCTTAAATATGCGTCCTAGAGCGAAAAGGACTTTAATTCGTGACCACCCTCAAAAAATTGAAAAATCCACCCAAAACCTAAAAAAAATGAAGTTTTTATATGAAAAACTTCTTTTGCCCATATCTCCTTAAATATGCGTCCTAGAGCGAAAAGGACTTTAATTCGTGACCCCCCCAAAAAATTGAAAAATCCACCCAAAACCTAAAAAAATTGATTTTTTTATATGAAAAACTTCTTTTGCCCATATCTCCTTAAATATGCGTCCTAGAGCGAAAAGGACTTTAATTCGTGACCACCCTCAAAAAAGTGAAAAATCCACCCAAAACCTAAAAAAATTGAATTTTTATATGAAAAACTTCTTTTGCCCATATCTCCTTAAATATGCGTCCTAGAGCGAAAAGGACTTTAATTCGTGACCACCCCCAAAAAATTGGAAAATCCACCCAAAACCTAAAATAATTTAAATTTTTATATGAAAAACTTCTTTTGCCCATATCTCCTTAAATATGCGTCCTAGAGCGAAAATGACTTTAATTCGTGACCACCCTCAAAAAAGTGAAAAATCCACCCAAAACCTAAAAAAAATTTAATTTTTATATGAAAAACTTCTTTTGCCCATATCTCCTTAAATATGCGTCCTAGAGCGAAAAGGACTTTAATTCGTGACCACCCTCAAAAAATTGAAAAATCCACCCAAAACCTAAAAAAATTGAAATTTTTATATGAAAAACTTCTTTTGCCCATATCTCCTTAAATATGCGTCCTAGAGCGAAAATGACTTTAATTCGTGACCACCCCCAAAAAATTGAATAATCCACCCAAAACCTAAAAAAATGTAAATTTTTACATGAAAAACTTCTTTTGCCCATATCTCCTTAAATATGCGTCCTAGAGCGAAAAGGACTTTAATTCGTGACCACACTCAAAAAATTGAAAAATCCACCCAAAGCCTAAAAAAATTTAAATTTTTATATGAAAAACTTCTTTTGCCCATATCTCCTTAAATATGCGTCCTAGAGCGAAAAGGACTTTAATTCGTGACCACCCCCAAAAAATTGAAAAATCCACCCAAAACCTAAAAAAATTGAAATTTTTATATGAAAAAATTCTTTTGCCCATATCTCCTAAACTAAGCGTCCTATAGCGAAAAGGACTTTAATTCGTGACCACCCCCAAAAAATTGAAAAATCCACCCAAAACCTAAAAAAATGTAAATTTTTACATGAAAAACTTCTTTTGCCCATATCTCCTTAAATATGCGTCCTAGAGCGAAAAGGACTTTAATTCGTGACCACCCTCAAACAATTGAAAAATCCACCCTAAACCTAAAAAAATTGAAATTTTTATATGAAAAAATTCTTTTGCCCATATCTCCTTAAATATGCGTCCTAGAGCGAAAAGGACTTTAATTCGTGACCACCCTCAAAAAATTGAAAAATCCACCCAAAACCTAAAAAAAATGAATTCTTTTGCCCATATCTCCTTAAATATGCGTCCTAGAGCGAAAAGGGCTTTAATTCGTGACCACGCTCAAAAAATTGAAAAATCCACCCAAAACCTAAAAAAATTTAAATTTTTATATGAAAAACTTCTTTTGCCCATATCTCCTAAGCTAAGCGTCCTATAGCGAAAAGGACTTTAATTCGTGACCACCATAAAAAAATTGGAAAATCCACCCAAAACCTAAAAAAATTTAAATTTTTATATGAAAAATCTTTTGCCCATATCTCCTTAAATATGCGTCCTAGAGCGAAAAGGACTTTAATTCGTTACCACCCTCAAAAAAGTGAAAAATCCACCCAAAACCTAAAAAAATTGAAATTTTTATATGAAAAACTTCTTTTGCCCATATCTCCTAAACTAAGCGTCCTATAGCGAAAAGGACTTTAATTCGTGACCACCCCCAAAAAATTGAAAAATCCACCCAAAACCAAAAAAATGTAAATTTTTACATGAAAAACTTCTTTTGCCCATATCTCCTTAAATATGCGTCCTAGAGCGAAAAGGACTTTAATTCGTGACCACACTCAAAAAATTGAAAAATCCACCCAAAACCTAAAAAAATTTAAATTTTTATATGAAAAACTTCTTTTGCCCATATCTCCTTAAATATGCGTCCTAGAGCGAAAAGGACTTTAATTCGTGACCACCCCCAAAAAATTGAAAAATCCACCCAAAACCTAAAAAAATTGAATTTTTTTATATGAAAAACTTCTTTTGCCCATATCTCCTTAAATATGCGTCCTAGAGCGAAAAGGACTTTAATTCGTGACCACCCCCAAAAAATTGGAAAATCCACCCAAAACCTAAAAAAATTTAAATTTTTATATGAAAAACTTCTTTTGCCCATATCTCCTTAAATATGCGTCCCACAGCGAATAGGACTTTAATTCGTGACCACCCTCAAAAAAGTGAAAAATCCACCCAAAACCTAAAAAAATTGAAATTTTTATATGAAAAACTTCTTTTGCCCATATCTCCTAAACTAAGCGTCCTATAGCGAAAAGGACTTTAATTCATGACCACCCCCAAAAAATTGAAAAATCCACCCAAAACCTAAAATAATTTAAATTTTTATATGAAAAACTTCTTTTGTCCATATCTCCTTAAATATGCGTCCTAGACCGAAAAGGGCTTTAATTCGTGACCACCCTCAAAAAATTGAAAAATCCACCCAAAACCTAAAAAAATTTAAATTTTTATATGAAAAACTTCTTTTGCCCATATCTCCTTAAATGTGCGTCCTAGAGCGAAAAGGACTTTAATTCGTGACCACCCCCAAAAAATTGAAAAATCCACCCAAAACCTAAAAAAATTGATTTTTTTATATGAAAAACTTCTTTTGCCCATATCTCCTTAAATATGCGTCCTAGAGCGAAAAGGACTTTAATTCGTGATCACCCGAAAAAAATGAAAAATCCACCCAAAACCTAAAAAATTGAAATTTTTATGTGAAAAACTTCTTTTGCCCATATCTCCTAAACTAAGCGTCCTAGAGCGAAAAGGACTTTAATTCGTGACCACCCTCAAAAAATTGAAAAATCCACCCAAAACCTAAAATAATTTAAATTTTTATATGAAAAACTTCTTTTACCCATATCTCCTTAAATATGCGTCCTAGAGCGAAAAGGGCTTTAATTCGTGACCACCCCCAAAACATTGAAAAATCCACCCAAAATCAAAAAAAAATTGAAATTTTTATATGAAAAACTTCTTTTGCCCATATCTCCTTAAATATGCGTCCTAGAGCGAAAAGGACTTTAATTCGTGACCACCCTCAAAAAATTGAAAAATCCACCCAAAATCAAAAAAAAAATTTAAATTTTTATATGAAAAACTTCTTTTGCCCATATCTCCTAAACTAAGCGTCCTAGAGCGAAAAGGACTTTAATTCGTGACCACCCCAAAAAATAGAAAAATCCACCCAAAACCTAAAAAAATTTAAATTTTTATATGAAAAACTTCTTTTGCCTATATCTCCTTAAATATGCGTCCTAGAGCAAAATGAAATTTTTATATGAAGAACTTCTGTTGCCCATATCTCCTTAAATATGCGTCCTAGAGCGAAAAGGACTTTAATTCGTGACCACCCTCAAAAAAGTGAAAAATCCACCCAAAACCTAAAATAATTTAAATTTTTATATGAAAAACTTCTTTTGCCCATATCTCCTTAAATATGCGTCCTAGAGCGAAAAGGGCTTTAATTCGTGACCACCCCCAAAAAATTGAAAAATCCACCCAAAACCTAAAAAAATTGAAATTTTTATATGAAAAACTTATTTTGCCCATATCTCCTTAAATATGCGTCCTATAGCGAAAAGGACTTTAATTCGTGACCACCCTCAAACAATTGAAAAATCCACCCTAAACCTAAGAAAATTGAAATTTTTATATGAAAAACTTCTTTTGCCCATATCTCCTTAAATATGAGTCCTAGAGCGAAAAGGGCTTTAATTCGTGACCACGCTCAAAAAATTGAAAAATCCACCCAAAGCCTAAAAAAATTGAATTTTTTATATGAAAAACTTCTTTTGCCCATATCTCCTTACATATGAATCCTAGAGCGAAAAGGGCTTTAATTCGTGACCACGCTCAAAAAATTGAAAAATCCACCCAAAACCTAAAAAAATTTAAATTTTTATATGAAAAACTTCTTTTGCCCATATCTCCTAAAGTAAGCGTCCTAGAGCGAAAAGGACTTTAATTCGTGACCACCCCCAAAAATTGGAAAATCCACTCAAAACCTAAAAAAAATTTAAATTTCTATATGAAAAACTTCTTTTGCCCATATCTCCTTAAATATGCGTCCTAGAGCGAAAAGGACTTTAATTCGTGACCACCCTCAAAAAAGTGAAAAATCCACCCAAAACCTAAAAAAATTCAAATTTTTATATGAAAAACTTCTTTTACCCATATCTCCTTAAATATGCGTCCTAGAGCGAAAAGGACTTTAATTCGTGACCACCCTCAAAAAATTGAAAAATCCACCCAAAACCTAAAAAAATTTAAATTTTTATATGAAAAACTTCTTTTGCCCATATCTCCTTAAATATGCGTCCTAGAGCGAAAAGGACTTTAATTCGTGACCACCCTCAAAAAAGTGAAAAATCCACCCAAAACCTAAAAAAATTGAAATTTTTATATGAAAAACTTCTTTTGCCCATATCTCCTAAACTAAGCGTCCTAGAGCGAAAAGGACTTTAATTCGTGACCACCCCCAAAAAATTGAAAAATCCACCCAAAACCTAAAAAAATTGAATTTTTTATATGAAAAATTTATTTTGCCCATATCTCCTTAAATATGCGTCCTAGAGCGAAAAGAACTTTAATTTGTGAACACCCGAAAAAAATGAAAAATCCACCCAAAACCTAAAAAAATTGAAATTTTTATGTGAAAAACTTCTTTTGCCCATATCTCCTTAAATATGCGTCCTAGAGCGAAAAGGACTTTAATTCGTGACCACCCTCAAAAAATTGAAAAATCCACCCAAAATCAAAACAAAATTTAAATTTTTATATGAAAAACTTCTTCAAAAAAGTAAAAAATCCACCCAAAACCTAAAAAAAATTTAAATTTTTATATGAAAAACTTCTTTTGCCCATATCTCCTAAACTAAGCGTCCTAGAGCGAAAAGGACTTTAATTCGTGACCACCCTCAAAAAATTGAAAAATCCACCCAAAACCTAAAATAATTTAAATTTTTATATGAAAAACTTCCTTACCCATATCTCCTTAAATATGCGTCCTAGAGCGAAAAGGGCTTTAATTCGTGACCACCCCCAAAACATTGAAAAATCCACCCAAAATCAAAAAAATTGAAATTTTTATATGAAAAACTTCTTTTGCCCATATCTCCTTAAATATGCGTCCTAGAGCGAAAAGGACTTTAATTCGTGACCACCCTCAAAAAAGTGAAAAATCCACCCAAAACCTAAAAAAATTGAATTTTTTATATGAAAAACTTCTTTTGCCCATATCTCCTTAAATATGCGTCCTAGAGCGAAAAGGGCTTTAATTCGTGACCACGCTCAAAAAATTGAAAAATCCACCCAAAACCTAAAAAAATTTAAATTTTTATATGAAAAACTTCTTTTGCCCATATCTCCTAAACTAAGCGTCCTAGAGCGAAATGGGCTTTAATTCGTGACCACGCTCAAAAAATTGAAAAATCCACCCAAAACCTAAAAAAATTGAATTTTTTATATGAAAAACTTCTTTTGCCCATATCTCCTTAAATATGCGTCCTAGAGCGAAAAGGACTTTAATTCGTGACCACCCCCAAAAAATTGGAAAATCCACCCAAAACCTAAAATAATTTAAATTTTTATATGAAAAACTTCTTTTGCCCATATCTCCTTAAATATGCGTCCTAGAGCGAAAAGGACTTTAATTCGTGACCACCCTCAAAAAAGTGAAAAATCCACCCAAAACCTAAAAAAAATTTAATTTTTATATGAAAAACTTCTTTTGCCCATATCTCCTTAAATATGCGTCCTAGAGCGAAAAGGACTTTAATTCGTGACCACCCTCAAAAAATTGAAAAATCCACCCAAAACCTAAAAAAATTGAAATTTTTATATGAAAAACTTCTTTTGCCCATATCTCCTTAAATATGCGTCCTAGAGCGAAAATGAGTTTAATTCGTGACCACCCCCAAAAAATTGAAAAATCCACCCAAAACCTAAAAAAATGTAAATTTTTACATGAAAAACTTCTTTTGCCCATATCTCCTTAAATATGCGTCCTAGAGCGAAAAGGAGTTTAATTCGTGACCACACTCAAAAAATTGAAAAATCCACCCAAAACCTAAAAAAATTTAAATTTTTATATGAAAAACTTCTTTTGCCCATATCTCCTTAACTATGCGTCCTAGAGCGAAAAGGACTTTAATTCGTGACCACCCTCAAAAAATTGAAAAATCCACCCAAAACCTAAAAAAATTTAAATTTTTATATGAAAAACTTCTTTTGCCCATATCTCCTTAAATATGCGTCCTAGAGCGAAAAGGACTTTAATTCGTGACCACCCCCAAAAAATTGGAAAATCCACCCAAAACCTAAAAAAATTGAAATTTTTATATGAAAAACTTCTTTTGCCCATATCTCCTTAAATATGCGTCCTAGAGCGAAAAGGACTTTAATTCGTGACCACCCTCAAAAAATTGAAAAATCCGCCCAAAACCTAAAAAAATGAAATTTTTATATGAAAAACTTCTTTTGCCCATATCTCCTTAAATATGCGTCCTAGAGCGAAAAGGACTTTAATTTGTGACCACCCTCAAAAAATTGAAAAATCCACCCAAAACCTAAAAAAATTGAAATTTTTATATGAAAAACTTCTTTTGCCCATATCTCCTAAACTAAGCGTCCTAGAGCGAAAAGGACTTTAATTCGTGACCACCCTCAAAAAAGTGAAAAATCCACCCAAATCTTAAAAAAATTGAATTTTTTATATGAAAAACTTCTTTTGCCCATATCTCCTTAAATATGCGTCCTAGAGCGAAAAGGACTTTAATTCGTGACCACCCTCAAACAATTGAAAAATCCACCCTAAACCTAAAAAAATTGAAATTTTTATATGAAAAACTTCTTTTGCCCATATCTCCTTAAATATGCGTCCTAGAGCGAAAAGGACTTTATTTCGTGACCACCCCAAAAAATTTAAAAATCCACCCAAAACCTAAAAAAATTTAAATTTTTATATGAAAAATCTTTTGCCCATATCTCCTTAAATATGCGTCCTAGAGCGAAAAGGACTTTAATTCGTGACCACCCTCAAAAAAGTGAAAAATCCACCCAAAACCTAAAAAAATTGAAATTTTTATATGAAAAACTTCTTTTGCCCATATCTCCTAAACTAAGCGTCCTATAGCGAAAAGGACTTTAATTCGTTACCACCCCCAAAAAATTGAAAAATCCACCCAAAATCTAAAATAATTGAAATTTTTATATGAAAAACTTCTTTTGTCCATATCTCCTTAAATATGCGTCCTAGAGCGAAAAGGGCTTTAATTCGTGACCACCCTCAAAAAATTGAAAAATCCACCCGAAACCTAAAAAAATTTAAATTTTTATATGAAAAACTTCTTTTGCCCATATCTCCTTAACTATGCGTCCTAGAGCGAAAAGGACTTTAATTCGTGACCACCCGAAAAAAAAATGAAAAATCCACCCAAAACCAGGGATCCGGAGCGGTCCATTTTTTTCGCTCCGCTCCGCTCACGCTCCGGAGAAAAAAAATCGCTCCGCTCCTCGCTCCGCTCCACGCTCCGCTCCGCTCCTCTTCGAGAAAAATCGGGCGGTACATATATATGGGAGCTATAGCTAAATCTGGGAAAATCGGGCGATACATATATATGAGAGCTATATCTAAATCTAAACCGATATGGATGAAATTTTGCAGACTTGAAGGGCGATGAAAAAGATTACCTTTTGCCAAATTTGGGGACGATCCGTTTGAAAAAAAGCACAGCGTGACCCCATTTGTCGAAATCGGGCGATACATATATATGGGATCTATATCTAAATTTGATCCGATTTCTGCCAAATTCAATAGCGTTCGTCGTTGTGCCCAAAAACTCCCTGTACCAAATTTCATCAAAATCGGTTAATAATTGCCACCGGAATCCTGTGAACAACAAATACATGGACAGACGGACGGACGGACGGACACCAAGCGCTAGATCGACTCAGGAGGTGATTCTGAGTCGATCGGTATATATTTTATGGGGTCTAAAATCAATATTTCTGGTAGGCACATTTTTTGGCAGATCAAATTTATTATACCCTAACCACTATGTGGTTTAGGGTATAATGTCTTTAAAACAATGTGTTGAAACATTTTATTAATTTTGAAGATTTTTTCAGAAATATTAAATCCATTTTGACTTCATTAAAACGAAATTTTCATTCATGTTAGGATACACATTTTTATGTCGAATCACTTAGCTATAAGGACAAGCTGACTTCATTGAAAAGTTTAGAGACTTTTAGACAAGGAAAAAACTTTATATAAGAGAAATACGTCTTCTATTCTAAGCAAAATTCGTATTCGTATTTTAAGCATGTGAAATAGTTGGCCTCCCGACAATATTCTTTGCGGTGCACCATTTACTATTTAATATGTGATAGAAACCAAATTTATGAAAATGGACCAAAATGGACCAAATTTAAAAATTAGAAATCTTTTGGACCAATTTTGGTCCGATCGGACCAAAACGGCAACGCTGATTGGAATTGAAAGTCTATACACAGAGTAGAAGTAACTACTCTCCGAAAGTTTTTTTTTTTGTTTTGCAACAGACGTAGAGAAAAGGTTTTGTAATATTTGATGATTTGACTTAAAAATCTTAACATGAAAGAAAAAATGTATAGGCTAAGGTCAATTTGACTTTAATAATTCAGAAAAATTCTTTAAATTTAATGAAATTGTCTTTAAATTTGTTGTCTTTTTGCATATTGACTACAAAGCAAAAAATCGTTCAAATATAGGACATGTTTTTCAAAACTTTATTTTAAAGAAGTTTTTTACTTCAAACATAGCATAATTTCTACTGGAAGTCGAGTCCTAATTTGGAAAATAAAGTTGTCGTTAACTCGGTTTTAAAGGACTTTGATAGCATATGAAGAAAAAAAGCTGAGAAAGCGAAAAATTAAAATTTGCTTCCTAGAAGCAAGTACACAAAACCTAAATTTAAAAGAGAATTGTGTTTTAAAAGTGTCCTTGCTTGTATTCTCCGCTTCTTTGGCTCGGAATCAATACCAAATTTTTTAAAGTAAAGACAAAATCTTCGGAACCGAGTATGCTTTCTTTCAGTGTATGTTTGTATACCTACGAATATTCTTACTCAGATCTAGTGTTACCTAATTTCGCTTTTTTCCCCTTTATTGTAAAAATACATTTTCGAACAGCGTTTTTAAGAAATGTTCGTTCTCAAAAAAGTAGATAACATGCAATAATAAAATCAAGTCATTAGTTTTGAATGTGAGAAAAAATTAAAATAAATGTATATGCGCACATTTTTCAACCAAAATTGAAACTATCCATAATTTTAATTAAATTTTCGAGAACTAATATCAGAAATAAGAGAATGCTAGGGTATAGTACAATAGTAAAGCAAATATGAATGTCCTTACACTGAAAAAACGCATGCCCGGTTCCAAAGATTTTGTCTTTACTTTAACAGTTTGGGTATTAATTCCGAGCCAAAGAAGCGGAGAATACAAGTAAGGATACTTTAAAGACGCAATTCTCTTTTAAATTTGGGGGTTATGTACTTGCTTCTAGGAAGCAAATGCTAATTTCTAATTTTTTTTTTTAGATTTTTTTCGTCAGTTGTTATCAAAATCCTTTAAAAACGAGTTAACGACAATTTTATTTTCCATATTAAGACTCGACTTCCAGTAGAAATTATGCTATGTTTCAAGTAACAAGCGTCTTTAATATAAAGTGTTGAAAAACTTGTCTTATTTTTTAACGATTTTTTGCTTTGTAGCCAAGATGCAAAAAGGAAACAAATTTAAATACAATTTTATTAATTTTAAAGAATTTTTCTTAATTATTAAAGTGACGTTGACCTTACCTCAAAAATTTTATCTTTCATGTTATGATACACATTTTTAAGTAAAATCACTTTATTATAAGGACATTACAACTTCATTCAAAAGTTTATTGACTTTTGGACAAGGAAAAAAAACTTTAATTTAGAGAAATGCGTCTTCCATGTTAAGCAAAATTTGTATTCTTCATTCATTACAAACATCTTTGTAGTAATACGGGATGAAATTTATCGAAAGTACTGTTGTTACTTTTACAACACATACTAGAGATATATTTTGACATTTGCCGTTTTTGAAAACAATTACTAAAAAAACACTTTGTGTTTTCCCCAATGTACGTACGTACAAAAATACATATCGTACATTTTAAACGTTTACTCACACTACGCTAAGTACTAAGTAATTTCAAAGTTACACATTTCATTCAAGTAATATTTTATTCGGAGCGGAGCGGTTTTTCATTTGGAAACCGCTCCGCTTCCGCTCCGCTCCGCTCCGCTCCGGATTTTAGAAATGCCGCTCCCGCTCCGCTCCCGCTCCGGCAAAAAAAGGGCTTGCTCCGCTCCGCTCCGGATCCCTGCCCAAAACCTAAAAATATTGAAATTTTTATATGAAAAACTTCTTTTGCCCATATCTCCTTAAATATGCGTCCTAGAGCGAAAAGGACTTTAATTCGTGACCACCCTCAAAAAATTGAAAAATCCACCCAAAACCTAAAAAAATTTAATTTTTTATATGAAAAACTTTTTTTGCCCATATCTCCTTAAATATGCGTCCTAGAGCGAAAAGGACTTTAATTCGTGACCACCCCAAAAAATTGAAAAATCCACCAAAAACCTAAAAAAAATTGAATTTTTTATATGAAAAATTTTTTTTGCCCATATCTCCTTAAATATGCGTCCTAGAGCGAAAAGGACTTTAATTCGTGACCACCCTCAAAAAAGTGAAAAATCCACCCAAAACCTAAAAAAATTTAAATTTTTATATGAAAAACTTATTTTGTCCATATCTCCTTAAATATGCGTCCTAGAGCGAAAAGGGTTTTAATTCGTGACCACCCCAAAAAATTGAAAAATCCACCCAAAACCTAAAAAAATTTAAATTTTTATATGAAAAACTTCTTTTGCCCATATCTCCTAAACTAAGCGTCCTAGAGCGAAAAGGACTTTAATTCGTGACCACCCCCAAAAAATTGGAAAATCCACCCAAAACCTAAAAAAATTTAAATTTTTATATGAAAAACTTCTTTTGCCCATATCTCCTTAAATATGCGTCCTAGAGCGAAAAGGACTTTAATTCGTGACCACCCTCAAAAAAGTGAAAAATCCACCCAAAACCTAAAAAAATTTTAATTTTTATATGAAAAACTTCTTTTGCCCATATCTCCTTAAATATGCGTCCTAGAGCGAAAAGGACTTTAATTCGTGACCACCCTCAAAAAAGTGAAAAATCCACCCAAAACCTAAAAAAATTTTAATTTTTTTATGAAAAACTTCTTTTGCCCATATCTCCTTAACTATGCGTCCTAGAGCGAAAAGGACTTTAATTCGTGACCACCCTCAAAAAATTGAAAAATCCACCCAAAACCTAAAAAAATTTAAATTTTTATATGAAAAACTTCTTTTGCCCATATCTCCTTAAATATGCGTCCTAGAGCGAAAAGGACTTTAATTCGTGACCACCCTCAAAAAAGTGAAAATTCCACCCAAAACCTAAAAAAATTTTAATTTTTATATGAAAAACTTCTTTTGCCCATATCTCCTTAAATATGCGTCCTAGAGCGAAAAGGACTTTAATTCGTAACCACCCTCAAAAAATTGAAAAATCCACCCAAAACCTAAAATAATTTAAATTTTTATATGAAAAACTTCTTTTGCCCATATCTCCTTAAATATGCGTCCTAGAGCGAAAAGGGCTTTAATTCGTGACCACCCTCAAACAATTGAAAAATCCACCCTAAACCTAAAAAATTGAAATTTTTATATGAAAAACTTCTTTTGCCCATATCTCCTTAAATATGCGTCCTAGAGCGAAAAGGACTTTAATTCGTGACCACCCCAAAAAATTGCAAAATCCACCCAAAACCTAAAAAAATTGAATTTTTTATATGAAAAACTTCTTTTGCCCATATCTCCTTAAATATGAGTCCTAGAGCGAAAAGGGCTTTAATTCGTGACCACGCTCAAAAAATTGAAAAATCCACCCAAAACCTAAAAAAATTTAAATTTTTATATGAAAAACTTCTTTCCCCATATCTCCTAAACTAAGCGTCCTAGAGCGAAAAGGACTTTAATTCGTGACCACCCCCACAAAATTGGAAAATCCACCCAAAACCTAAAAAAAATTTAAATTTTTATATGAAAAACTTCTTTTGCCCATATCTCCTTAAATATGCGTCCTAGAGCGAAAAGGACTTTAATTCGTGACCACCCTCAAAAAAGTGAAAAATCCACCCAAAACCTAAAAAAATTTAAATTTTTATATGAAAAACTTCTTTTGCCCATATCTCCTTAAATATGCGTCCTAGAGCGAAAAGGACTTTAATTCGTGGCCACCCTCAAAAAAGTGAAAAATCCACCCAAAACCTAAAAAAATAGAAATTTTTATATGAAAAACTTCTTTTGCCCATATCTCCTAAACTAAGCGTCCTATAGCGAAAAGGACTTTAATTCATGACCACCCCCAAAAAATTGAAAAATCCACCCAAAACCTAAAATAATTTAAATTTTTATATGAAAAACTTCTTTTGTCCATATCTCCTTAAATATGCGTCCTAGACCGAAAAGGGCTTTAATTCGTGACCACCCTCAAAAAATTGAAAAATCCACCCAAAACCTAAAAAAATTTAAATTTTTATATGAAAAACTTCTTTTGCCCATATCTCCTTAAATATGCGTCCTAGAGCGAAAAGGACTTTAATTCGTGACCACCCCCAAAAAATTGAAAAATCCACCCAAAACCTAAAAAAATTGAATTTTTTATATGAAAAACTTCTTTTGCCCATATCTCCTTAAATATGCGTCCTAGAGCGAAAAGGACTTTAATTCGTGACCACCCGAAAAAAATGAAAAATCCACCCAAAATCAAAAAAAATTTTAAATTTTTATATGAAAAACTTCTTCAAAAAAGTAAAAAATTCACCCTAAACCTTAAAAAAATTTAAATTTTTATATGAAAAACTTCTTTTGCCCATATCTCCTAAACTAAGCGTCCTAGAGCGAAAAGGACCTTAATTCGTGACCACCCCAAAAAATAGAAAAATCCACCCAAAACCTAAAAAAATTGAAATTTTTATATGAAAACCTTCTTTTGCCTATATCTCCTTAAATATGCGTCCTAGAGCGAAAAGGACTATAATTCGTGACCACCCTCAAAAAATAGAAAAATCCACCCAAAACCTAAAAAAATTGAATTTTTTATATGAAAAATTTCTGTTGCCCATATCTCCTAAACTAAGCGTCCTAGAGCGAAAAGGACTTTAATTCGACACCACCCCCAAAAAATTGGAAAATCCACCCAAAACCTAAAAAAATTTAAATTTTTATATGAAAAATTTATTTTGCCCATATCTCCTTAAATATGCGTCCTACAGCGAAAAGGACTTTAATTCGTGACCACCCTCAAAAAATTGAAAAATCCACCCAAAACCTAAAAAAATTTAAATTTTTACATGAAAAACTCTTTTGCCCATATCTCCTTAAATATGCGTCCTAGAGCGAAAAGGACTTTAATTCGTGACCACCCTCAAAAAATTGAAAAATCCACCCAAAACCTAAAAAAAATGAAGTTTTTATATGAAAAACTTCTTTTGCCCATATCTCCTTAAATATGCGTCCTAGAGCGAAAAGGACCTTAATTCGTGACCACCCTCAAACAATTGAAAAATCCACCCAAAACCTAAAATAATTTAAATTTTTAAATGAAAAACTTCTTTTGCCCATATCTCCTTAAATATGCGTCCTAGAGCGAAAAGGGCTTTAATTCGTGACCAGCCCCAAAAAATTGAAAAATCCACCCAAAACCTAAAAAAATTGAAATTTTTATATGAAAAATTTATTTTGCCCATATCTCCTTAAATATGCGCCCTAGAGTGAAAAGGACTTTAATTCGTGACCACCCTCAAACAATTGAAAAATCCACCCTAAACCTAAAAAAATTGAAATTTTTATATGAAAAACTTCTTTTGCCCATATCTCCTTAAATATGCGTCCTAGAGCGAAAAGGACTTTAATTCGTGACCACCCCCAAAAAATTGAAAAATCCACCCAAAACCTAAAAAAATTTAAATTTTTATATGAAAAACTTCTTTTGCCCATATCTCCTAAACTAAGCGTCCTAGAGCGAAAAGGACTTTAATTCGTGACCACCCCCAAAAAATTGGAAAATCCACCCAAAACCTAAAAAAAAATTTAAATTTTTATATGAAAAACTTCTTTTGCCCATATCTCCTTAAATATGCGTCCTAGAGCGAAAAGGACTTTAATTCGTGACCACCCTCAAAAAAGTGAAAAATCCACCCAAAACCTAAAAAAATTTAAATTTTTATATGAAAAACTTCTTTTGCCCATATCTCCTTAAATATGCGTCCTAGAGCGAAAAGGACTTTAATTCGTGACCACCCTCAAAAAATTCAAAAATCCACCCAAAACCTAAAAAAATTGAAATTTTTATATGAAAAACTTCTTTTGCCCATATCTTCTTAAATATGCGTCCTAGAGCGAAAAGGACTTTAATTCGTGACCACCCTCAAAAAAGTGAAAAATCCACCCAAAACCTAAAAAAATTGAAATTTTTATATGAAAAACTTCTTTTGCCCATATCTCCTAAACTAAGCGTCCTAGAGCGAAAAGGACTTTAATTCGTGACCAGCCCCAAAAAATTGAAAAATCCACCCAAAACCTAAAAAAATTGAATTTTTTATATGAAAAACTTATTTTGCCCATATCTCCTTAAATATGCGTCCTAGAGCGAAAAGGACTTTAATTTGTGAACACCCGAAAAAAATGAAAAATCCACCCAAAACCTAAAAAAATTGAAATTTTTATGTGAAAAACTTCTTTTGCCCATATCTCCTTAAATATGCGTCCTAGAGCGAAAAGGACTTTAATTCGTGACCACCCTCAAAAAATTGAAAAATCCACCCAAAATCAAAACAAAATTTAAATTTTTATATGAAAAACTTCTTCAAAAAAGTAAAAAATCCACCCAAAACCTAAAAAAATTTAAATTTTTATATGAAAAACTTCTTTTGCCCATATCTCCTAAACTAAGCGTCCTAGAGCGAAAAGGACTTTAATTCGTGACCAGCCTCAAAAAAGTGAAAAATCCACCCAAAACCTAAAAAAATTGAATTTTTTATATGAAAAACTTCTTTTGCCCATATCTCCTTAAATATGCGTCCTAGAGCGAAAAGGACTTTAATTCGTGACCACCCCAAAAAATTGAAAAATCCACCCAAAACCTAAAAAAAATGAATTTTTTATATGAAAAACTTCTTTTGCCCATATCTCCTTAAATATGCGTCCTAGAGCGAAAAGGACTTTAATTCGTGACCACCCTCAAAAAAGTGAAAAATCCACCCAAAACCTAAAATAATTTAAATTTTTATATGAAAAACTTCTTTTGCCCATATCTCCTTAAATATGCGTCCTAGAGCGAAAAGGACTTTAATTCGTGACCACCCTCAAAAAATTGAAAAATCCACCCAAAACCTAAAAAAAATGAAGTTTTTATATGAAAAACTTCTTTTGCCCATATCTCCTTAAATATGCGTCCTAGAGCGAAAAGGACTTTAATTCGTGACCCCCCCAAAAAATTGAAAAATCCACCCAAAACCTAAAAAAATTGATTTTTTTATATGAAAAACTTCTTTTGCCCATATCTCCTTAAATATGCGTCCTAGAGCGAAAAGGACTTTAATTCGTGACCACCCTCAAAAAAGTGAAAAATCCACCCAAAACCTAAAAAAATTGAATTTTTATATGAAAAACTTCTTTTGCCCATATCTCCTTAAATATGCGTCCTAGAGCGAAAAGGACTTTAATTCGTGACCACCCCCAAAAAATTGGAAAATCCACCCAAAACCTAAAATAATTTAAATTTTTATATGAAAAACTTCTTTTGCCCATATCTCCTTAAATATGCGTCCTAGAGCGAAAATGACTTTAATTCGTGACCACCCTCAAAAAAGTGAAAAATCCACCCAAAACCTAAAAAAAATTTAATTTTTATATGAAAAACTTCTTTTGCCCATATCTCCTTAAATATGCGTCCTAGAGCGAAAAGGACTTTAATTCGTGACCACCCTCAAAAAATTGAAAAATCCACCCAAAACCTAAAAAAATTGAAATTTTTATATGAAAAACTTCTTTTGCCCATATCTCCTTAAATATGCGTCCTAGAGCGAAAATGACTTTAATTCGTGACCACCCCCAAAAAATTGAAAAATCCACCCAAAACCTAAAAAAATGTAAATTTTTACATGAAAAACTTCTTTTGCCCATATCTCCTTAAATATGCGTCCTAGAGCGAAAAGGACTTTAATTCGTGACCACACTCAAAAAATTGAAAAATCCACCCAAAGCCTAAAAAAATTTAAATTTTTATATGAAAAACTTCTTTTGCCCATATCTCCTTAAATATGCGTCCTAGAGCGAAAAGGACTTTAATTCGTGACCACCCCCAAAAAATTGAAAAATCCACCCAAAACCTAAAAAAATTGAAATTTTTATATGAAAAAATTCTTTTGCCCATATCTCCTAAACTAAGCGTCCTATAGCGAAAAGGACTTTAATTCGTGACCACCCCCAAAAAATTGAAAAATCCACCCAAAACCTAAAAAAATGTAAATTTTTACATGAAAAACTTCTTTTGCCCATATCTCCTTAAATATGCGTCCTAGAGCGAAAAGGACTTTAATTCGTGACCACCCTCAAACAATTGAAAAATCCACCCTAAACCTAAAAAAATTGAAATTTTTATATGAAAAAATTCTTTTGCCCATATCTCCTTAAATATGCGTCCTAGAGCGAAAAGGACTTTAATTCGTGACCACCCTCAAAAAATTGAAAAATCCACCCAAAACCTAAAAAAAATGAATTCTTTTGCCCATATCTCCTTAAATATGCGTCCTAGAGCGAAAAGGGCTTTAATTCGTGACCACGCTCAAAAAATTGAAAAATCCACCCAAAACCTAAAAAAATTTAAATTTTTATATGAAAAACTTCTTTTGCCCATATCTCCTAAGCTAAGCGTCCTATAGCGAAAAGGACTTTAATTCGTGACCACCATAAAAAAATTGGAAAATCCACCCAAAACCTAAAAAAATTTAAATTTTTATATGAAAAATCTTTTGCCCATATCTCCTTAAATATGCGTCCTAGAGCGAAAAGGACTTTAATTCGTTACCACCCTCAAAAAAGTGAAAAATCCACCCAAAACCTAAAAAAATTGAAATTTTTATATGAAAAACTTCTTTTGCCCATATCTCCTAAACTAAGCCTCCTATAGCGAAAAGGACTTTAATTCGTGACCACCCCCAAAAAATTGAAAAATCCACCCAAAACCTAAAAAAATGTAAATTTTTACATGAAAAACTTCTTTTGCCCATATCTCCTTAAATATGCGTCCTAGAGCGAAAAGGACTTTAATTCGTGACCACACTCAAAAAATTGAAAAATCCACCCAAAACCTAAAAAAATTGAAATTTTTATATGAAAAACTTCTTTTGCCCATATCTCCTTAAATATGCGTCCTAGAGCGAAAAGGACTTTAATTCGTGACCACCCCCAAAAAATTGAAAAATCCACCCAAAACCTAAAAAAATTGAATTTTTTTATATGAAAAACTTCTTTTGCCCATATCTCCTTAAATATGCGTCCTAGAGCGAAAAGGACTTTAATTCGTGACCACCCCCAAAAAATTGGAAAATCCACCCAAAACCTAAAAAAATTTAAATTTTTATATGAAAAACTTCTTTTGCCCATATCTCCTTAAATATGCGTCCCACAGCGAATAGGACTTTAATTCGTGACCACCCTCAAAAAAGTGAAAAATCCACCCAAAACCTAAAAAAATTGAAATTTTTATATGAAAAACTTCTTTTGCCCATATCTCCTAAACTAAGCGTCCTATAGCGAAAAGGACTTTAATTCATGACCACCCCCAAAAAATTGAAAAATCCACCCAAAACCTAAAATAATTTAAATTTTTATATGAAAAACTTCTTTTGTCCATATCTCCTTAAATATGCGTCCTAGACCGAAAAGGGCTTTAATTCGTGACCACCCTCAAAAAATTGAAAAATCCACCCAAAACCTAAAAAAATTTAAATTTTTATATGAAAAACTTCTTTTGCCCATATCTCCTTAAATGTGCGTCCTAGAGCGAAAAGGACTTTAATTCGTGACCACCCCCAAAAAATTGAAAAATCCACCCAAAACCTAAAAAAATTGATTTTTTTATATGAAAAACTTCTTTTGCCCATATCTCCTTAAATATGCGTCCTAGAGCGAAAAGGACTTTAATTCGTGATCACCCGAAAAAAATGAAAAATCCACCCAAAACCTAAAAAATTGAAATTTTTATGTGAAAAACTTCTTTTGCCCATATCTCCTAAACTAAGCGTCCTAGAGCGAAAAGGACTTTAATTCGTGACCACCCTCAAAAAATTGAAAAATCCACCCAAAACCTAAAATAATTTAAATTTTTATATGAAAAACTTCTTTTACCCATATCTCCTTAAATATGCGTCCTAGAGCGAAAAGGGCTTTAATTCGTGACCACCCCCAAAACATTGAAAAATCCACCCAAAATCAAAAAAAAATTGAAATTTTTATATGAAAAACTTCTTTTGCCCATATCTCCTTAAATATGCGTCCTAGAGCGAAAAGGACTTTAATTCGTGACCACCCTCAAAAAATTGAAAAATCCACCCAAAATCAAAAAAAAAATTTAAATTTTTATATGAAAAACTTCTTTTGCCCATATCTCCTAAACTAAGCGTCCTAGAGCGAAAAGGACTTTAATTCGTGACCACCCCAAAAAATAGAAAAATCCACCCAAAACCTAAAAAAATTTAAATTTTTATATGAAAAACTTCTTTTGCCTATATCTCCTTAAATATGCGTCCTAGAGCAAAATGAAATTTTTATATGAAGAACTTCTGTTGCCCATATCTCCTTAAATATGCTTCCTAGAGCGAAAAGGACTTTAATTCGTGACCACCCTCAAAAAAGTGAAAAATCCACCCAAAACCTAAAATAATTGAAATTTTTATATGAAAAACTTCTTTTGCCCATATCTCCTTAAATATGCGTCCTAGAGCGAAAAGGGCTTTAATTCGTGACCACCCCCAAAAAATTGAAAAATCCACCCAAAACCTAAAAAAATTGAAATTTTTATATGAAAAACTTATTTTGCCCATATCTCCTTAAATATGCGTCCTATAGCGAAAAGGACTTTAATTCGTGACCACCCTCAAACAATTGAAAAATCCACCCTAAACCTAAGAAAATTGAAATTTTTATATGAAAAACTTCTTTTGCCCATATCTCCTTAAATATGCGTCCTAGAGCGAAAAGGACTTTAATTCGTGACCACCCCAAAAAATTGAAAAATCCACCCAAAACCTTAAAAAATTGAATTTTTTATATGAAAAACTTCTTTTGCCCATATCTCCTTACATATGAATCCTAGAGCGAAAAGGGCTTTAATTCGTGACCACGCTCAAAAAATTGCAAAATCCACCCAAAACCTAAAAAAATTTAAATTTTTATATGAAAAACTTCTTTTGCCCATATCTCCTAAAGTAAGCGTCCTAGAGCGAAAAGGACTTTAATTCGTGACCACCCCCAAAAAATTGGAAAATCCACTCAAAACCTAAAAAAAATTTAAATTTCTATATGAAAAACTTCTTTTGCCCATATCTCCTTAAATATGCGTCCTAGAGCGAAAAGGACTTTAATTCGTGACCACCCTCAAAAAAGTGAAAAATCCACCCAAAACCTAAAAAAATTCAAATTTTTATATGAAAAACTTCTTTTACCCATATCTCCTTAAATATGCGTCCTAGAGCGAAAAGGACTTTAATTCGTGACCACCCTCAAAAAATTCAAAAATCCACCAAAAACCTAAAAAAATTGAAATTTTTATATGAAAAACTTCTTTTGCCCATATCTCCTTAAATATGCGTCCTAGAGCGAAAAGGACTTTAATTCGTGACCACCCTCAAAAAAGTGAAAAATCCACCCAAAACCTAAAAAAATTGAAATTTTTATATGAAAAACTTCTTTTGCCCATATCTCCTAAACTAAGCGTCCTAGAGCGAAAAGGACTTTAATTCGTGACCACCCCCAAAAAATTGAAAAATCCACCCAAAACCTAAAAAAATTGATTTTTTTATATGAAAAACTTCTTTTGCCCATATCTCCTTAAATATGCGTCCTAGAGCGAAAAGGACTTTAATTCGTGATCACCCGAAAAAAATGAAAAATCCACCCAAAACCTAAAAAATTGAAATTTTTATGTGAAAAACTTCTTTTGCCCATATCTCCTAAACTAAGCGTCCTAGAGCGAAAAGGACTTTAATTCGTGACCACCCTCAAAAAATTGAAAAATCCACCCAAAACCTAAAATAATTTAAATTTTTATATGAAAAACTTCTTTTACCCATATCTCCTTAAATATGCGTCCTAGAGCGAAAAGGGCTTTAATTCGTGACCACCCCCAAAACATTGAAAAATCCACCCAAAATCAAAAAAAAATTGAAATTTTTATATGAAAAACTTCTTTTGCCCATATCTCCTTAAATATGCGTCCTAGAGCGAAAAGGACTTTAATTCGTGACCACCCTCAAAAAATTGAAAAATCCACCCAAAATCAAAAAAAAAAATTTAAATTTTTATATGAAAAACTTCTTTTGCCCATATCTCCTAAACTAAGCGTCCTAGAGCGAAAAGGACTTTAATTCGTGACCACCCCAAAAAATAGAAAAATCCACCCAAAACCTAAAAAAATTTAAATTTTTATATGAAAAACTTCTTTTGCCTATATCTCCTTAAATATGCGTCCTAGAGCAAAATGAAATTTTTATATGAAGAACTTCTGTTGCCCATATCTCCTTAAATATGCGTCCTAGAGCGAAAAGGACTTTAATTCGTGACCACCCTCAAAAAAGTGAAAAATCCACCCAAAACCTAAAATAATTTAAATTTTTATATGAAAAACTTCTTTTGCCCATATCTCCTTAAATATGCGTCCTAGAGCGAAAAGGGCTTTAATTCGTGACCACCCCCAAAAAATTGAAAAATCCACCCAAAACCTAAAAAAATTGAAATTTTTATATGAAAAACTTATTTTGCCCATATCTCCTTAAATATGCGTCCTATAGCGAAAAGGACT
This sequence comes from Haematobia irritans, assembly GCF_050003625.1. NCBI lineage: Eukaryota > Metazoa > Arthropoda > Insecta > Diptera > Muscidae > Haematobia > Haematobia irritans. The sequence goes on from NW_027445688.1 coordinate 51,614, forward strand.
TTAATTCGTGACCACCCTCAAACAATTGAAAAATCCACCCTAAACCTAAGAAAATTGAAATTTTTATATGAAAAACTTCTTTTGCCCATATCTCCTTAAATATGCGTCCTAGAGCGAAAAGGACTTTAATTCGTGACCACCCCAAAAAATTGAAAAATCCACCCAAAACCTTAAAAAATTGAATTTTTTATATGAAAAACTTCTTTTGCCCATATCTCCTTACATATGAATCCTAGAGCGAAAAGGGCTTTAATTCGTGACCACGCTCAAAAAATTGAAAAATCCACCCAAAACCTAAAAAAATTTAAATTTTTATATGAAAAACTTCTTTTGCCCATATCTCCTAAAGTAAGCGTCCTAGAGCGAAAAGGACTTTAATTCGTGACCACCCCCAAAAAATTGGAAAATCCACTCAAAACCTAAAAAAAATTTAAATTTCTATATGAAAAACTTCTTTTGCCCATATCTCCTTAAATATGCGTCCTAGAGCGAAAAGGACTTTAATTCGTGACCACCCTCAAAAAAGTGAAAAATCCACCCAAAACCTAAAAAAATTCAAATTTTTATATGAAAAACTTCTTTTACCCATATCTCCTTAAATATGCGTCCTAGAGCGAAAAGGACTTTAATTCGTGACCACCCTCAAAAAATTCAAAAATCCACCAAAAACCTAAAAAAATTGAAATTTTTATATGAAAAACTTCTTTTGCCCATATCTCCTTAAATATGCGTCCTAGAGCGAAAAGGACTTTAATTCGTGACCACCCTCAAAAAAGTGAAAAATCCACCCAAAACCTAAAAAAAATTGAAATTTTTATATGAAAAACTTCTTTTGCCCATATCTCCTAAACTAAGCGTCCTAGAGCGAAAAGGACTTTAATTCGTGACCACCCCCAAAAAATTGAAAAATCCACCCAAAACCTAAAAAAATTGAATTTTTTATATGAAAAATTTATTTTGCCCATATCTCCTTAAATATGCGTCCTAGAGCGAAAAGAACTTTAATTTGTGAACACCCGAAAAAAATGAAAAATCCACCCAAAACCTAAAAAAATTGAAATTTTTATGTCAAAAACTTCTTTTGCCCATATCTCCTTAAATATGCGTCCTAGAGCGAAAAGGACTTTAATTCGTGACCACCCTCAAAAAATTGAAAAATCCACCCAAAATCAAAACAAAATTTAAATTTTTATATGAAAAACTTCTTCAAAAAAGTAAAAAATCCACCCAAAACCTAAAAAAATTTAAATTTTTATATGAAAAACTTCTTTTGCCCATATCTCCTAAACTAAGCGTCCTAGAGCGAAAAGGACTTTAATTCGTGACCACCCTCAAAAAATTGAAAAATCCACCCAAAACCTAAAATAATTTAAATTTTTATATGAAAAACTTCCTTACCCATATCTCCTTAAATATGCGTCCTAGAGCGAAAAGGGCTTTAATTCGTGACCACCCCCAAAACATTGAAAAATCCACCCAAAATCAAAAAAATTGAAATTTTTATATGAAAAACTTCTTTTGCCCATATCTCCTTAAATATGCGTCCTAGAGCGAAAAGGACTTTAATTCGTGACCACCCTCAAAAAAGTGAAAAATCCACCCAAAACCTAAAAAAATTGAATTTTTTATATGAAAAACTTCTTTTGCCCATATCTCCTTAAATATGCGTCCTAGAGCGAAAAGGGCTTTAATTCGTGACCACACTCAAAAAATTGAAAAATCCACCCAAAACCTAAAAAAATTTAAATTTTTATATGAAAAACTTCTTTTGCCCATATCTCCTAAACTAAGCGTCCTAGAGCGAAAAGGACTTTAATTCGTGACCACCCTCAAAAAATTGAAAAATCCACCCAAAACCTAAAATAATTTAAATTTGTATATGAAAAACTTCTTTTGCCCATATCTCCTTAAATATGCGTCCTAGAGCGAAAAGGGCTTTAATTCGTGACCACCCCCAAAAAATTGAAAAATCCACCCAAAACCTAAAAAAATTGAAATTTTTATATGAAACACTTCTTTTGCCCATATCTCCTAAACTAAGCGTCCTAGAGCGAAAAGGGCTTTAATTCGTGACCACGCTCAAAAAATTGAAAAATCCACCCAAAACCTAAAAAAATTGAATTTTTTATATGAAAAACTTCTTTTGCCCATATCTCCTTAAATATGCGTCCTAGAGCGAAAAGGACTTTAATTCGTGACCACACCCAAAAAATTGGAAAATCCACCCAAAACCTAAAATAATTTAAATTTTTATATGAAAAACTTCTTTTGCCCATATCTCCTTAAATATGCGTCCTAGAGCGAAAAGGACTTTAATTCGTGACCACCCTCAAAAAAGTGAAAAATCCACCCAAAACCTAAAAAAATTTAATTTTTATATGAAAAACTTCTTTTGCCCATATCTCCTTAAATATGCGTCCTAGAGCGAAAAGGACTTTAATTCGTGACCACCCTCAAAAAATTGAAAAATCCACCCAAAACCTAAAAAAATTGAAATTTTTATATGAAAAACTTCTTTTGCCCATATCTCCTTAAATATGCGTCCTAGAGCGAAAATGACTTTAATTCGTGACCACCCCCAAAAAATAGAAAAATCCACCCAAAACCTAAAAAAATTTAAATTTTTACATGAAAAACTTCTTTTGCCCATATCTCCTTAAATATGCGTCCTAGAGCGAAAAGGACTTTAATTCGTGACCACCCCAAAAAATTGAAAAATCCACCCAAAACCTAAAAAAATTTAAATTTTTATATGAAAAACTTCTTTTGCCCATATCTCCTTAAATATGCGTCCTAGAGCGAAAAGGACTTTAATTCGTGACCACCCCCAAAAAATTGGAAAATCCACCCAAAACCTAAAAAAATTGAAATTTTTATATGAAAAACTTCTTTTGCCCATATCTCCTTAAATATGCGTCCTAGAGCGAAAAGGACTTTAATTCGTGACCACCCTCAAAAAATTGAAAAATCCACCCAAAACCTAAAAAAATGAAATTTTTATATGAAAAACTTCTTTTGCCCATATCTCCTTAAATATGCGTCCTAGAGCGAAAAGGACTTTAATTTGTGACCACCCTCAAAAAATTGAAAAATCCACCCAAAACCTAAAAAAATTGAAATTTTTATATGAAAAACTTCTTTTGCCCATATCTCCTAAACTAAGCGTCCTAGAGCGAAAAGGACTTTAATTCGTGACCACCCTCAAAAAAGTGAAAAATCCACCCAAATCTTAAAAAAATTGAATTTTTTATATGAAAAACTTCTTTTGCCCATATCTCCTTAAATATGCGTCCTAGAGCGAAAAGGACTTTAATTCGTGACCACCCTCAAACAATTGAAAAATCCACCCTAAACCTAAAAAAATTGAAATTTTTATATGAAAAACTTCTTTTGCCCATATCTCCTTAAATATGCGTCCTAGAGCGAAAAGGACTTTATTTCGTGACCACCCCAAAAAATTTAAAAATCCACCCAAAACCTAAAAAAAATGAATTTTTTATATGAAAAACTTCTTTTGCCCATATCTCCTTAAATATGCGTCCTAGAGCGAAAAGGGCTTTAATTCGTGACCACGCTCAAAAAATTGAAAAATCCACCCAAAACCTAAAAAAATTTAAATTTTTATATGAAAAACTTCTTTTGCCCATATCTCCTAAACTAAGTGTCCTATAGCGAAAAGGACTTTAATTCGTGACCACCATAAAAAAATTGGAAAATCCACCCAAAACCTAAAAAAATTTAAATTTTTATATGAAAAATCTTTTGCCCATATCTCCTTAAATATGCGTCCTAGAGCGAAAAGGACTTTAATTCGTGACCACCCTCAAAAAAGTGAAAAATCCACCCAAAACCTAAAAAAATTGAAATTTTTATATGAAAAACTTCTTTTGCCCATATCTCCTAAACTAAGCGTCCTATAGCGAAAAGGACTTTAATTCGTTACCACCCCCAAAAAATTGAAAAATCCACCCAAAATCTAAAATAATTGAAATTTTTATATGAAAAACTTCTTTTGTCCATATCTCCTTAAATATGCGTCCTAGAGCGAAAAGGGCTTTAATTCGTGACCACCCTCCAAAAATTGAAAAATCCACCCGAAACCTAAAAAAATTTAAATTTTTATATGAAAAACTTCTTTTGCCCATATCTCCTTAACTATGCGTCCTAGAGCGAAAAGGACTTTAATTCGTGACCACCCGAAAAAAAAATGAAAAATCCACCCAAAACCAGGGATCCGGAGCGGTCCATTTTTTTCGCTCCGCTCCGCTCACGCTCCGGAGAAAAAAAAATCGCTCCGCTCCTCGCTCCGCTCCACGCTCCGCTCCACGCTCCGCTCCGCTCCTCTTCGAGAAAAATCGGGCGGTACATATATATGGGAGCTATAGCTAAATCTGGGAAAATCGGGCGATACATATATATGAGAGCTATATCTAAATCTAAACCGATATGGATGAAATTTTGCAGACTTGAAGGGCGATGAAAAAGATTACCTTTTGCCAAATTTGGGGACGATCCGTTTGAAAAAAAGCACAGCGTGACCCCATTTGTCGAAATCGGGCGATACATATATATGGGATCTATATCTAAATTTGATCCGATTTCTGCCAAATTCAATAGCGTTCGTCGTTGTGCCCAAAAACTCCCTGTACCAAATTTCATCAAAATCGGTTAATAATTGCCACCGGAATCCTGTGAACAACAAATACATGGACAGACGGACGGACGGACGGACACCAAGCGCTAGATCGACTCAGGAGGTGATTCTGAGTCGATCGGTATATATTTTATGGGGTCTAAAATCAATATTTCTGGTAGGCACATTTTTTGGCAGATCAAATTTATTATACCCTAACCACTATGTGGTTTAGGGTATAATGTCTTTAAAACAATGTGTTGAAACATTTTATTAATTTTGAAGATTTTTTCAGAAATATTAAATCCATTTTGACTTCATTAAAACGAAATTTTCATTCATGTTAGGATACACATTTTTATGTCGAATCACTTAGCTATAAGGACAAGCTGACTTCATTGAAAAGTTTAGAGACTTTTAGACAAGGAAAAAACTTTATATAAGAGAAATACGTCTTCTATTCTAAGCAAAATTCGTATTCGTATTTTAAGCATGTGAAATAGTTGGCCTCCCGACAATATTCTTTGCGGTGCACCATTTACTATTTAATATGTGATAGAAACCAAATTTATGAAAATGGACCAAAATGGACCAAATTTAAAAATTAGAAATCTTTTGGACCAATTTTGGTCCGATCGGACCAAAACGGCAACGCTGATTGGAATTGAAAGTCTATACACAGAGTAGAAGTAACTACTCTCCGAAAGTTTTTTTTTTTGTTTTGCAACAGACGTAGAGAAAAGGTTTTGTAATATTTGATGATTTGACTTAAAAATGGGTATCTTAACATGAAAGAAAAAATGTATAGGCTAAGGTCAATTTGACTTTAATAATTCAGAAAAATTCTTTAAATTTAATGAAATTGTCTTTAAATTTGTTGTCTTTTTGCATATTGACTACAAAGCAAAAAATCGTTCAAATATAGGACATGTTTTTCAAAACTTTATTTTAAAGAAGTTTTTTACTTCAAACATAGCATAATTTCTACTGGAAGTCGAGTCCTAATTTGGAAAATAAAGTTGTCGTTAACTCGGTTTTAAAGGACTTTGATAGCATATGAAGAAAAAAAGCTGAGAAAGCGAAAAATTAAAATTTGCTTCCTAGAAGCAAGTACACAAAACCTAAATTTAAAAGAGAATTGTGTTTTAAAAGTGTCCTTGCTTGTATTCTCCGCTTCTTTGGCTCGGAATCAATACCAAATTTTTTAAAGTAAAGACAAAATCTTCGGAACCGAGTATGCTTTCTTTCAGTGTATGTTTGTATACCTACGAATATTCTTACTCAGATCTAGTGTTACCTAATTTCGCTTTTTTCCCCTTTATTGTAAAAATACATTTTCGAACAGCGTTTTTAAGAAATGTTCGTTCTCAAAAAAGTAGATAACATGCAATAATAAAATCAAGTCATTAGTTTTGAATGTGAGAAAAAATTAAAATAAATGTATATGCGCACATTTTTCAACCAAAATTGAAACTATCCATAATTTTAATTAAATTTTCGAGAACTAATATCAGAAATAAGAGAATGCTAGGGTATAGTACAATAGTAAAGCAAATATGAATGTCCTTACACTGAAAAAACGCATGCCCGGTTCCAAAGATTTTGTCTTTACTTTAACAGTTTGGGTATTAATTCCGAGCCAAAGAAGCGGAGAATACAAGTAAGGATACTTTAAAGATGCAATTCTCTTTTAAATTTGGGGGTTATGTACTTGCTTCTAGGAAGCAAATGCTAATTTCTAATTTTTTTTTTTAGATTTTTTTCGTCAGTTGTTATCAAAATCCTTTAAAAACGAGTTAACGACAATTTTATTTTCCATATTAAGACTCGACTTCCAGTAGAAATTATGCTATGTTTCAAGTAACAAGCGTCTTTAATATAAAGTGTTGAAAAACTTGTCTTATTTTTTAACGATTTTTTGCTTTGTAGCCAAGATGCAAAAAGGAAACAAATTTAAATACAATTTTATTAATTTTAAAGAATTTTTCTTAATTATTAAAGTCACGTTGACCTTACCTCAAAAATTTTATCTTTCATGTTATGATACACATTTTTAAGTAAAATCACTTTATTATAAGGACATTACAACTTCATTCAAAAGTTTATTGACTTTTGGACAAGGAAAAAAAACTTTAATTTAGAGAAATGCGTCTTCCATGTTAAGCAAAATTTGTATTCTTATTCTAAGGACATGAAATCTTTGACTTCACGACAATATTTTTTTCAGTGTAGAAAACTAAAAAATTAAATATAAATAAGATCGTTTAATTGCATTTATTTGGCGTTCATTACAAACATCTTTGTAGTAATACGGGATGAAATTTATCGAAAGTACTGTTGTTACTTTTACAACACATACTAGAGATATATTTTGACATTTGCCGTTTTTGAAAACAATTACTAAAAAAACACTTTGTGTTTTCCCCAATGTACGTACGTACAAAAATACATATCGTACATTTTAAACGTTTACTCACACTACGCTAAGTACTAAGTAATTTCAAAGTTACACATTTCATTCAAGTAATATTTTATTCGGAGCGGAGCGGTTTTTCATTTGGAAACCGCTCCGCTTCCGCTCCGCTCCGGATTTTAGAAATGCCGCTCCCGCTCCGCTCCCGCTCCGGCAAAAAAAGGGCTTGCTCCGCTCCGCTCCGGATCCCTGCCCAAAACCTAAAAAAATTGAAATTTTTATATGAAAAACTTCTTTTGCCCATATCTCCTTAAATATGCGTCCTAGAGCGAAAAGGACTTTAATTCGTGACCACCCTCAAAAAATTGAAAAATCCACCCAAAACCTAAAAAAATTTAATTTTTTATATGAAAAACTTTTTTTGCCCATATCTCCTTAAATATGCGTCCTAGAGCGAAAAGGACTTTAATTCGTGACCACCCCAAAAAATTGAAAAATCCACCAAAAACCTAAAAAAATTGAATTTTTTATATGAAAAATTTTTTTTGCCCATATCTCCTTAAATATGCGTCCTAGAGCGAAAAGGACTTTAATTCGTGACCACCCTCAAAAAAGTGAAAAATCCACCCAAAACCTAAAAAAATTGAAATTTTTATATGAAAAACTTATTTTGTCCATATCTCCTTAAATATGCGTCCTAGAGCGAAAAGGGTTTTAATTCGTGACCACCCCAAAAAATTGAAAAATCCACCCAAAACCTAAAAAAATTTAAATTTTTATATGAAAAACTTCTTTTGCCCATATCTCCTAAACTAAGCGTCCTAGAGCGAAAAGGACTTTAATTCGTGACCACCCTCAAAAAAGTGAAAAATCCACCCAAAACCTAAAAAAATTTAAATTTTTTTATGAAAAACTTCTTTTGCCCATATCTCCTTAACTATGCGTCCTAGAGCGAAAAGGACTTTAATTCGTGACCACCCTCAAAAAATTGAAAAATCCACCCAAAACCTAAAAAAATTTAAATTTTTATATGAAAAACTTCTTTTGCCCATATCTCCTTAAATATGCGTCCTAGAGCGAAAAGGACTTTAATTCGTGACCACCCTCAAAAAAGTGAAAATTCCACCCAAAACCTAAAAAAATTTTAATTTTTATATGAAAAACTTCTTTTGCCCATATCTCCTTAAATATGCGTCCTAGAGCGAAAAGGACTTTAATTCGTAACCACCCTCAAAAAAGTGAAAAATCCACCCAAAACCTAAAAAAATTGAATTTTTTATATGAAAAACTTCTTTTGCCCATATCTCCTTAAATATGCGTCCTAGAGCGAAAAGGACTTTAATTCGTGACCACCCTCAAAAAATTGAAAAATCCACCCAAAACCTAAAAAAATTGAAATTTTTATATGAAAAACTTCTTTTGCATATATCTCCTTAAATATGCGTTATAGAGCGAACAGGACTTTAATTCGTGACCACCCTCAAAAAAGTGAAAAATCCACCCAAAACCTAAAAAAATTGAAATTTTTATATGAAAAACTTCTTTTGCCCATATCTCCTAAACTAAGCGTCCTATAGCGAAAAGGACTTTAATTCTTGACCACCCCCAAAAAATTAAAAAATCCACCCAAAACCTAAAATAATTGAAATTTTTATATGAAAAACTTCTTTTGTCCATATCTCCTTAAATATGCGTCCTAGACCGAAAAGGGCTTTAATTCGTGACCACCCTCAAAAAATTGAAAAATCCACCCAAAACCTAAAAAAATATAAATTTTTATATGAAAAACTTCTTTTGCCCATATCTCCTTAAATATGCGTCCTAGAGCGAAAAGGACTTTAATTCGTGACCACCCCCAAAAAATTGAAAAATCCACCCAAAACCTAAAAAAATTGAATTTCTTATATGAAAAACTTCTTTTGCCCATATCTCCTTAAATATGCGTCCTAGAGCGAAAAGGACTTTAATTCGTGACCACCCGAAAAAAAAAATGAAAAATCCACCCAAAACCTAAAAAAATTGAAATTTTTATATGAAAAACTTCTTTTGCCCATATCTTAAATATGCGTCCTAGAGCGAAAAGGGCTTTAATACGTGACCACCCCCAAAACATTGAAAAATCCGCCCAAAACCTAAAAAAATTGAAATTTTTATATGAAAAATTTCTTTTGCCCATATCTCCTTAAATATGCGTCCTAGAGCGAAAAGGACTTTAATTCGTGACCACCCTCAAAAAAGTGAAAAATCCACCCAAAACCTAAAAAAATTGAAATTTTTATATGAAAAACTTCTTTTGCCCATATCTCCTTAAATATGCGTCCTAGAGCGAAAAGGACTTTAATTCGTGACCATCCCCAAAAAATTGAAAAATCCACCCAAAACCTAAAAAAATTGAATTTTTTATATGAAAAACTTCTTTTGCCCATATCTCCTTAAATATGCGTCCTAGAGCGAAAAGGACTTTAATTCGTGACCACCCCAAAAATTGAAAAATCCACCCAAAACCTAAAAAAATTGAATTTTTTATATGAAAAACTTCTTTTGCCCATATCTCCTTAAATATGCGTCCTAGAGCGAAAAGGACTTTAATTCGTGACCACCCGAAAAAAATTGAAAAATCCACCCAAAACCTAAAAAAATTTAAATTTTTATATGAAAAACTTCTTTTGCCCATATCTCCTTAAATATGCGTCCTAGAGCGAAAAGGACTTTAATTTGTGACCACCCCAAAAAATTGAAAAATCCACCCAAAACCTAAAAAAATTGAATTTTTTATATGAAAAACTTCTTTTGCCCATATCTCCTTAAATATGCGTCCTAGAGCGAAAAGGGCTTTAATTCGTGACCACGCTCAAAAAATTGAAAAATCCACCCAAAACTTAAAAAAAATTTAAATTTTTATATGAAAAACTTCTTTTGCCCATATCTCCTAAACTAAGCGTCCTAGAGCGAAAAGGACTTTAATTCGTGACCACCCCCAAAAAATTGAAAAATCCACCCAAAACCTAAAATAATTTAAATTTTTATATGAAAAACTTCTTTTGCCCATATCTCCTTAAATATGCGTCGTAGAGCGAAATGGACTTTAATTCGTGGCCACCCTCAAAAAAGTGAAAAATCCACCCAAAACCTAAAAAAAATTTAATTTTTATATGAAAAACTTCTTTTTCCCATATCTCCTTAAATATGCGTCCTAGAGCGAAAAGGACTTTAATTCGTGACCACCCTCAAAAAATTGAAAAATCCACCCAAAACCTAAAAAAATTGAAATTTTTGAATGAAAAACTTCTTTTGCCCATATCTCCGTAAATATGCGTCCTAGAGCGAAAAGGACTTTAATTCGTGACCACCCTCAAAAAAGTGAAAAATCCACCCAAAACCTAAAAAAATTGAAATTTGTATACGAAAAACTTCTTTTGCCCATATCTCCTAAACTAAGCGCCCTATAGCGAAAAGGACTTTAATTCGTGACCACCCCCAAAAAATTGAAAAATCCACCCAAAACCTAAAATAATTGAAATTTTTATATGAAAAACTTCTTTTGCCCATATCTCCTTAAATATGCGTCCTAGAGCTAAAAGGGCTTTAATTCGTGACCACCCTCAAAAAATTGAAAAATCCACCCAAAACCTAAAAAAATTGAATTTTTTATATGAAAAACTTCTTTTGCCCATATCTCCTTAAATATGCGTCCTAGAGCGAAAAGGACTTTAATTCGTGACCACCCGAAAAAAAATGAAAAATTCACCCAAAACCTAAAAAAATTGAAATTTTTATATGAAAAACTTCTTTTGCCCATATCTCCTTAAATATGCGTCCTAGAGCGAAAAGGACTTTAATTCGGACCACCCTCAAAAAATTGAAAATCCACCCAAAATCAAAAAAAAAAATTAATTTTTATATGAAAAACTTCTTCAAAAAAGTAAAAAATCCACCCAAAACCTAAAAAAATTTAAATTTTTATATGAAAAACTTCTTTTGCCCATATCTCCTAAACTAAGCGTCCTAGAGCGAAAAGGACTTTAATTCGTGACCACCCTCAAAAAATTGAAAAATCCACCCAAAACCTAAAAAAATTTAAATTTTTATATGAAAAACTTCTTTTGCCCATATCTCCTAAACTAAGCGTCCTAGAGCGAAAAGGACTTTAATTCGTGACCACCCTCAAAAAATTGAAAAATCCACCCAAAACCTAAAAAAATTTAAATTTTTATATGAAAAACTTCTTTTGCCCATATCTCCTTAAATATGCGTCCTAGAGCGAAAAGGACTTTAATTCGTGACCACCCCCAAAAAATTGAAAAATCCACCCAAAACCTAAAAAAAATTAAATTTTTATATGAAAAACTTCTTTTGCCCATATCTCCTTAAATATGCGTCCTAGAGCGAAAAGGACTTTAATTCGTGACCACCCTCAAAAAATTGAAAAATCCACCCAAAACCTAAAAAAATTGAATTTTTTATATGAAAAACTTCTTTTGCCCATATCTCCTTAAATATGCGTCCTAGAGCGAAAAGGACTTTATTTCGTGACCACCCTAAAAAAAATGAAAAATCCACCCAAAACCTAAAAAAATTGAAATTTTTATATGAAAAACTTCTTTTGCCCATATCTCCTTAAATACGCGTCCTAGAGCGAAAAGGACTTTAATTCGTGACCACCCCCAAAAAATTGAAAAATCCACCCAAAACCTAAAATAATTTAAATTTTTATATGAAAAACTTATTTTGCCCATATCTCCTTAAATATGCGTCCTAGAGCGAAAAGGACTTTAATTCGTGACCACCCTCAAAAAATTGAAAAATCCACCCAAAACCTAAAAAAATTTAAATTTTTATATGAAAAACTTCTTTTGCCCATATCTCCTTAAATATGCGTCCTAGAGCGAAAAGGACTTTAATTCGTGACCATCCTCAAAAAATTGAAAAATCCACCCAAAACCTAAAAAAATTGAATTTTTTATATGAAAAACTTCTTTTGCCCATATCTCCTTAAATATGCGTCCTAGAGCGAAAAGGACTTTATTTCGTGACCACCCTAAAAAAAATGAAAAATCCACCCAAAACCTAAAAAAATTGAAATTTTTATATGAAAAACTTCTTTTGCCCATATCTCCTTAAATATGCGTCCTAGAGCGAAAAGGACTTTAATTCGGACCACCCTCAAAAAATTGAAAATCCACCCAAAATCAAAAAAAAAAATTAATTTTTATATGAAAAACTTCTTCAAAAAAGTAAAAAATCCACCCAAAACCTAAAAAAATTTAAATTTTTATATGAAAAACTTCTTTTGCCCATATCTCCTAAACTAAGCGTCCTAGAGCGAAAAGGACTTTAATTCGTGACCACCCTCAAAAAATTGAAAAATCCACCCAAAACCTAAAAAAATTTAAATTTTTATATGAAAAACTTCTTTTGCCCATATCTCCTAAACTAAGCGTCCTAGAGCGAAAAGGACTTTAATTCGTGACCACCCTCAAAAAATTGAAAAATCCACCCAAAACCTAAAAAAATTTAAATTTTTATATGAAAAACTTCTTTTGCCCATATCTCCTTAAATATGCGTCCTAGAGCGAAAAGGACTTTAATTCGTGACCACCCCCAAAAAATTGAAAAATCCACCCAAAACCTAAAAAAAATTAAATTTTTATATGAAAAACTTCTTTTGCCCATATCTCCTTAAATATGCGTCCTAGAGCGAAAAGGACTTTAATTCGTGACCACCCTCAAAAAATTGAAAAATCCACCCAAAACCTAAAAAAATTGAATTTTTTATATGAAAAACTTCTTTTGCCCATATCTCCTTAAATATGCGTCCTAGAGCGAAAAGGACTTTATTTCGTGACCACCCTAAAAAAAATGAAAAATCCACCCAAAACCTAAAAAAATTGAAATTTTTATATGAAAAACTTCTTTTGCCCATATCTCCTTAAATACGCGTCCTAGAGCGAAAAGGACTTTAATTCGTGACCACCCCCAAAAAATTGAAAAATCCACCCAAAACCTAAAATAATTTAAATTTTTATATGAAAAACTTATTTTGCCCATATCTCCTTAAATATGCGTCCTAGAGCGAAAAGGACTTTAATTCGTGACCACCCTCAAAAAATTGAAAAATCCACCCAAAACCTAAAAAAATTTAAATTTTTATATGAAAAACTTCTTTTGCCCATATCTCCTTAAATATGCGTCCTAGAGCGAAAAGGACTTTAATTCGTGACCATCCTCAAAAAATTGAAAAATCCACCCAAAACCTAAAAAAATTGAATTTTTTATATGAAAAACTTCTTTTGCCCATATCTCCTTAAATATGCGTCCTAGAGCGAAAAGGACTTTATTTCGTGACCACCCTAAAAAAAATGAAAAATCCACCCAAAACCTAAAAAAATTGAAATTTTTATATGAAAAACTTCTTTTGCCCATATCTCCTTAAATATGCGTCCTAGAGCGAAAAGGACTTTAATTCGTGACCACCCTCAATACATGGAAAGATCCACCCAAAACCTAAAAAAATAAATTTTTATATGAAAACTTCTTTTGCCCATATCTCCTTAAATATGCGTCCTAGAGCCAAAAGGACTTTAATTCGTGACCACCCCCAAAAAATTGAAAAATCCACCCAAAACCTAAAAAAATTTAAATTTTTATGTGAAAAACTTCTTTTGCCCATATCTCCTTAAATATGCGTCCTAGAGCGAAAAGGACTTTAATTCGTGACCACCCTCAAAAAATTGAAAAATCCACCCAAAACCTAAAAAAATTGAATTTTTTATGTGAAAAACTTCTTTTGCCAATATCTCCTTAAATATGCGTCCTAGAGCGAAAAAGACTTTAATTCGTGACCACCCTCAAAAAATTGAAAAATCCACCCAAAATCTAAAAAAATTGAATTTTTTATATGACAAACTTCTTTTGCCCATATCTCCTTAAATATGCGTCCTATAGCGAAAAGGACTTTAATTCGTGACCACCCTCAAAAAAGTGAAAAATCCACCCAAAACCTAAAAAAATTCAAATTTTTATATGAAAAACTTCTTTTGCCCACATCTCCTAAACTAAGCGTCCTAGAGCGAAAAGGACTTTAATTCGTGACCACCCTCAAAAAATTGAAAAATCCACCCAAAACCTAAAATAATTTAAATTTTTATATGAAAAACTTCTTTTGCCCATATCTCCTTAAATATGCGTCCTAGAGCGAAAAGGACTTTAATTCGTGACCACCCTCAAAAAAGTGAAAAATCCACCCAAAACCTAAAAAAATTGAATTTTTTATATGAAAAACTTCTTTTGCCCATATCTCCTAAACTAAGCGTCCTAGAGCGAAAAGGACTTTAATTCGTGACCACCCTCAAAAAATTGAAAAATCCACCCAAAACCTAAAATAATTTAAAATTTTATATGAAAAACTTCTTTTGCCCATATCTCCTTAAATATGCGTCCTAGAGCGAAAAGGGCTTTAATTCGTGACCACACCCAAAAAATTGAAAAATCCACCCAAAATAAAAAAAATTGAAATTTTTATACGAAAAACTTCTTTTGCCCATATCTCCTTAAATATGCGTCCTAGAGCGAAAAGGACTTTAATTCGTGACCACCCTCAAAAAAGTGAAAAATCCACCCAAAACCTAAAAAAATTGAATTTTTTATATGAAAAACTTCTTTTGCCCATATCTCCTTAAATATGCGTCCTAGAGCGAAAAGGACTTTAATTCGTGACCACCCTCAAAAAATTTAAAAATCCACCCAAAACCTAAAAAAATTGAAATTTTTATATGAAATACTTCTTTTGCCCATATCTCCTTAAATATGCGTCCTAGAGCGAAAAGGACTTTAATTCGTGACCACCCTCAAAAAAGTGAAAAATCCACCCAAAACCTAAAAAAATTGAAATTTTTATATGAAAAACTTCTTTTGCCCATATCTCCTAAACTAAGCGTCCTATAGCGAAAAGGACTTTAATTCGTGACCACCCCCAAAAAATTGAAAAATCCACCCAAAACCTAAAATAATTTAAATTTTTATATGAAAAACTTCTTTTGCCCATATCTCCTTAAATATGCGTCCTAGAGCGAAAAGGGCTTTAATTCGTGACCACCCTCAAAAAATTGAAAAATCCACCCAAAACCTAAAAAAATTTAAATTTTTATATGAAAAACTTCTTTTGCCCATATCTCCTTAAATATGCGTCCTAGAGCGAAAAGGACTTTAATTCGTGACCACCCTCAAAAAATTGAAAAATCCACCCAAAACCTAAAAAAATTGAATTTTTTATATGAAAAACTTCTTTTGCCCATATCTCCTTAAATATGCGTCCTAGAGCGAAAAGGACTTTATTTCGTGACCACCCTAAAAAAAATGAAAAATCCACCCAAAACCTAAAAAAATTGAAATTTTTATATGAAAAACTTCTTTTGCCCATATCTCCTTAAATATGCGTCCTAGAGCGAATAGGACTTTAATTCGTGACCACCCTCAAAACATGGAAAGATCCACCCAAAACCTAAAAAAATAAATTTTTATATGAAAACTTCTTTTGCCCATATCTACTTAAATATGCGTCCTAGAGCCAAAAGGACTTTAATTCGTGACCACCCCCAAAAAATTGAAAAATCCACCCAAAACCTAAAAAAATTGAAATTTTTATGTGAAAAACTTCTTTTGCCCATATCTCCTTAAATATGCGTCCTAGAGCGAAAAGGACTTTAATTCGTGACCACCCTCAGAAAATTGAAAAATCCACCCAAAACCTAAAAAAATTGAATTTTTTATGTGAAAAACTTCTTTTGCCAATATCTCCTTAAATATGCGTCCTAGATCGAAAAGGACTTTAATTCGTGACCACCCTCAAAAAATTGAAAAATCCACCCAAAACCTAAAAAAATGGAATTTTTTATATGACAAACTTCTTTTGCCCATATCTCCTTAAATATGCGTCCTATAGCGAAAATGACTTTAATTCGTGACCACCCTCAAAAAAGTGAAAAATCCACCCAAAACCTAAAAAAATTCAAATTTTTATATGAAAAACTTCTTTTGCCCACATCTCCTAAACTAAGCGTCCTAGAGCGAAAAGGACTTTAATTCGTGACCACCCTCAAAAAATTGAAAAATCCACCCAAAACCTAAAATAATTTAAATTTTTATATGAAAAACTTCTTTTGCCCATATCTCCTTAAATATGCGTCCTTGAGCGAAAAGGGCTTTAATTCGTGACCACCCCCAAAAAATTGAAAAATCCACCCAAAATCAAAAAAAATTGAAATTTTTATATGAAAAACTTCTTTTGCCCATATCTCCTTAAATATGCGTCCTAGAGCGAAAAGGACTTTAATTCGTGACCACCCTCAAAAAAGTGAAAAATCCACCCAAAACCTAAAAAAATTGAATTTTTTATATGAAAAACTTCTTTTGCCCATATCTCCTTAAATATGCGTCCTAGAGCGAAAAGGACTTTAATTCGTGACCACCCTCAAACAATTGAAAAATCCACCCTAAACCTAAAAAAATTGAAATTTTTATATAAAAAACTTCTTTTGTCCATATCTCCTTAAATATGCGTCCTAGAGCGAAAAGGACTTTAATTCGTGACCACCCTCAAAAAATTGAAAAATCCACCCAAAACCTAAAAAAATTGAAATTTTTATATGAAAAACTTCTTTTGCCCATATCTCCTAAACTAAGCGTCCTAGAGCGAAAAGGACTTTAATTCGTGACCACCCCCAAAAAATTGAAAAATCCACCCAAAACCTAAAAAAAATTGAATTTTTTATATGAAAAACTTCTTTTGCCCATATCTCCTTAAATATGCGTCCTAGAGCGAAAAGGACTTTAATTCGTGACCACCCCCAAAAAATTGGAAAATCCACCCAAAACCTAAAAAAAATTAAATTTTTATATGAAAAACTTCTTTTGCCCATATCGCCTTAAATATGCGTCCCACAGCGAATAGGACTTTAATTCGTGACCACCCTCAAAAAATTGAAAAATCCACCCAAAACCTAAAAAAATTTAAATTTTTATATGAAAAACTTCTTTTGCCCATATCTCCTTAAATATGCGTCCTAGAGCGAAAAGGACTTTAATTCGTGACCACCCTCAAAAAATTGAAAAATCCACCCAAAACCTAAAAAAATTGAATTTTTTATATGAAAAACTTCTGTTGCCCATATCTCCTTAAATATGCGTCCTAGAGCGAAAAGGACTTTAATTCGTGACCACCCTCAAAAAAGTGAAAAATCCACCCAAAACCCAAAAAAAATTGAAATTTTTATATGAAAAACTTCTTTTGCCCATATCTCCTAAACTAAGCGTCCTAGAGCGAAAAGGACTTTAATTCGTGACCACCCTCAAAAAATTGAAAAATCCACCCAAAACCTAAAATAATTTAAAATTTTATATGAAAAACTTCTTTTGCCCATATCTCCTTAAATATGCGTCCTAGAGCGAAAAGGGCTTTAATTCGTGACCACACCCAAAAATTTGAAAAATCCACCCAAAATAAAAAAAATTTAAATTTTTATATGAAAAACTTCTTTTGCCCATATCTCCTTAAATATGCGTCCTAGAGCGAAAAGGACTTTAATTCGTGACCACCCCAAAAAATTGAAAAATCCACCCTTAACCTAAAAAAATTGAAATTTTTATATGAAAAACTTCTTTTGCCCATATCTCCTTAAATATGCGTCTTAGAGCGAAAAGGACTTTAATTCGTGACCACCCTCAAAAAATTGAAAAATCCACCCAAAACCTAAAAAAATTGAAATTTTTATATGAAAAACTTCTTTTGCCCATATCTCCTAAACTAAGCGTCCTAGAGCGAAAAGGACTTTAATTCGTGACCACCCCCAAAAAATTGAAAAATCCACCCAAAACCTAAAAAAAATTGAATTTTTTATATGAAAAACTTCTTTTGCCCATATCTCCTTAAATATGCGTCCTAGAGCGAAAAGGACTTTAATTCGTGACCACCCCCAAAAAATTGGAAAATCCACCCAAAACCTAAAAAAAATTAAATTTTTATATGAAAAACTTCTTTTGCCCATATCGCCTTAAATATGCGTCCCACAGCGAATAGGACTTTAATTCGTGACCACCCTCAAAAAATTGAAAAATCCACCCAAAACCTAAAAAAATTTAAATTTTTATATGAAAAACTTCTTTTGCCCATATCTCCTTAAATATGCGTCCTAGAGCGAAAAGGACTTTAATTCGTGACCACCCTCAAAAAATTGAAAAATCCACCCAAAACCTAAAAAATTGAATTTTTTATATGAAAAACTTCTGTTGCCCATATCTCCTTAAATATGCGTCCTAGAGCGAAAAGGACTTTAATTCGTGACCACCCTCAAAAAAGTGAAAAATCCACCCAAAACCCAAAAAAAATTGAAATTTTTATATGAAAAACTTCTTTTGCCCATATCTCCTAAACTAAGCGTCCTAGAGCGAAAAGGACTTTAATTCGTGACCACCCTCAAAAAATTGAAAAATCCACCCAAAACCTAAAATAATTTAAAATTTTATATGAAAAACTTCTTTTGCCCATATCTCCTTAAATATGCGTCCTAGAGCGAAAAGGGCTTTAATTCGTGACCACACCCAAAAATTTGAAAAATCCACCCAAAATAAAAAAAATTTAAATTTTTATATGAAAAACTTCTTTTGCCCATATCTCCTTAAATATGCGTCCTAGAGCGAAAAGGACTTTAATTCGTGACCACCCCAAAAAATTGAAAAATCCACCCTAAACCTAAAAAAATTGAAATTTTTATATGAAAAACTTCTTTTGCCCATATCTCCTTAAATATGCGTCTTAGAGCGAAAAGGACTTTAATTCGTGACCACCCTCAAAAAAGTGAAAAATCCAACCAAAACCTAAAAAAATTTAAATTTTTATATGAAAAACTTCTTTTGCCCATATCTCCTTAAATATGCGTCCTAGAGCGAAAAGGACTTTAATTCGTGACCACCCTCAAAAAATTTAAAAATCCACCCAAAACCTAAAAAAATTGAAATTTTTATATGAAATACTTCTTTTGCCCATATCTCCTTAAATATGCGTCCTAGAGCGAAAAGGACTTTAATTCGTGACCACCCTCAAAAAAGTGAAAAATCCACCCAAAACCTAAAAAAATTGAAATTTTTATATGAAAAACTTCTTTTGCCCATATCTCCTAAACTAAGCGTCCTATAGCGAAAAGGACTTTAATTCGTGACCACCCCCAAAAAATTGAAAAATCCACCCAAAACCTAAAATAATTTAAATTTTTATATGAAAAACTTCTTTTGCCCATATCTCCTTAAATATGCGTCCTAGAGCGAAAAGGGCTTTAATTCGTGACCACCCTCAAAAAATTGAAAAATCCACCCAAAACCTAAAAAATTTAAATTTTTATATGAAAAACTTCTTTTGCCCATATCTCCTTAAATATGCGTCCTAGAGCGAAAAGGACTTTAATTCGTGACAACCCTCAAAAAATTGAAAAATCCACCCAAAACCTAAAAAAATTGAATTTTTTATATGAAAAACTTCTTTTGCCCATATCTCCTTAAATATGCGTCCTAGAGCGAAAAGGACTTTATTTCGTGACCACCCTAAAAAAAATGAAAAATCCACCCAAAACCTAAAAAAATTGAAATTTTTATATGAAAAACTTCTTTTGCCCATATCTCCTTAAATATGCGTCCTAGAGCGAAAAGGACTTTAATTCGTGACCACCCTCAAAACATGGAAAGATCCACCCAAAACCTAAAAAAATAAATTTTTATATGAAAACTTCTTTTGCCCATATCTCCTTAAATATGCGTCCTAGAACCAAAAGGACTTTAATTCGTGACCACCCCCAAAAAATTGAAAAATCCACCCAAAACCTAAAAAAAAATAAATTTTTATGTGAAAAACTTCTTTTGCCCATATCTCCTTAAATATGCGTCCTAGAGCGAAAAGGACTTTAATTCGTGACCACCCTCAAAAAATTGAAAAATCCACCCAAAACCAAAACAAATTGAATTTTTTATGTGAAAAACTTCTTTTGCCCATATCTCCTTAAATATGCGTCCTAGAGCGAAAAGGACTTTAATTCGTGACCACCCTCAAAAAATTGAAAAATCCACCCAAAACCTAAAAAAATTGAATTTTTTATATGACAAACTTCTTTTGCCCATATCTCCTTAAATATGCGTCCTATAGCGAAAAGGACTTTAATTCGTGACCACCCTCAAAAAAGTGAAAAATCCACCCAAAACCTAAAAAAAATCAAATTTTTATATGAAAAACTTCTTTTGCCCATATCTCCTAAACTAAGCGTCCTAGAGCGAAAAGGACTTTAATTCGTGACCACCCTCAAAAAATTGAAAAATCCACCCAAAACCTAAAATAATTTAAATTTGTATATGAAAAACTTCTTTTGCCCATATCTCCTTAAATATGCGTCCTAGAGCGAAAAGGGCTTTAATTCGTGACCACCCCCAAAAAATTGAAAAATCCACCCAAAACCTAAAAAAATTGAAATTTTTATATGAAACACTTCTTTTGCCCATATCTCCTTAAATATGCGTCCTAGAGCGAAAAGGACTTTAATTCGTGACCACCCTCAAAAAAGTGAAAAATCCACCCAAAACCTAAAAAATTGAATTTTTTATATGAAAAACTTCTTTTGCCCATATCTCCTTAAATATGCGTCCTAGAGCGAAAAGGACTTTAATTCGTGACCACCCTCAAACAATTGAAAAATCCACCCTAAACCTAAAAAAATTGAAATTTTTATATTAAAAACTTCTTTTGTCCAAATCTCCTTAAATATGCGTCCTAGAGCGAAAAGGACTTTAATTCGTGACCACCCTCAAAAATTGAAAAATCCACCCAAAACCTAAAAAAATTTAAATTTTTATATGAAAAACTTCTTTTGCCCATATCTCCTTAAATATGCGTCCTAGAGCGAAAAGGACTTTAATTCGTGACCACCCCCAAAAAATTGAAAAATCCACCCAAAACCTAAAAAAATTGAATTTTTTATATGAAAAACTTCTTTTGCCCATATCTCCTTAAATATGCGTCCTAGAGCGAAAAGGACTTTAATTCGTGACCACCCGCAAAAAATTGGAAAATCCACCCAAAACGAAAAGGGCTTTAATTCGTGACCACACCCAAAAATTTGAAAAATCCACCCAAAACCTAACAAAATTGAAATTTTTATATGAAAAACTTCTTTTGCCCATATCTCCTTAAATATGCGTCCTAGAGCGAAAAGGACTTTAATTCGTGACCACCCTCAAAAAAGTGAAAAATCCACCCAAAACCTAAAAAAATTGAAATTTTTATATGAAAAACTTCTTTTGCCCATATCTCCTAAACTAAGCGTGCTATAGCGAAAAGGACTTTAATTCGTGACCACCCCCAAAAAATTGAAAAATCCACCCAAAACCTAAAATAATTTAAATTTTTATATGAAAAACTTCTTTTGCCCATATCTCCTTAAATATGCGTCCTAGAGCGAAAAGGGCTTTAATTCGTGACCACCCTCAAAAAATTGAAAAATCCACCCAAAACCTAAAAAAATTTAAATTTTTATATGAAAAACTTCTTTTGCCCATATCTCCTTAAATATGCGTCCTAGAGTGAAAAGGACTTTAATTCGTGACCACCCTCAAAAAATTGAAAAATCCACCCAAAACCTAAAAAAATTGAATTTTTTATATGAAAAACTTCTTTTGCCCATATCTCCTTAAATATGCGTCCTAGAGCGAAAAGGACTTTATTTCGTGACCACCCTCAAAAAATTGAAAAATCCACCCAAAACCTAAAAAAATTGAATTTTTTATGTGAAAAACTTCTTTTGCCCATATCTCCTTAAATATGCGTCCTAGAGCGAAAAGGACTTTAATTCGTGACCACCCTCAAAAAATTGAAAAATCCACCCAAAACCTAAAAAAATTGAAATTTTTATATGACAAACTTCTTTTGCCCATATCTCCTTAAATATGCGTCCTATAGCGAAAAGGACTTTAATTCGTGACCACCCTCAAAAAAGTGAAAAATCCACCCAAAACCTAAAAAAATTCAAATTTTTATATGAAAAACTTCTTTTGCCCATATCTCCTAAACTAAGCGTCCTAGAGCGAAAAGGACTTTAATTCGTGACCACCCTCAAAAAATTGAAAAATCCACCCAAAACCTAAAAAAATTTAAATTTTTATATGAAAAACTTCTTTTGCCCATATCTCCTTAAATATGCGTCCTAGAGTGAAAAGGACTTTAATTCGTGACCACCCTCAAAAAATTGAAAAATCCACCCAAAACCTAAAAAAATTGAATTTTTTATATGAAAAACTTCTTTTGCCCATATCTCCTTAAATATGCGTCCTAGAGCGAAAAGGACTTTATTTCGTGACCACCCTCAAAAAATTGAAAAATCCACCCAAAACCTAAAAAAATTGAATTTTTTATGTGAAAAACTTCTTTTGCCCATATCTCCTTAAATATGCGTCCTAGAGCGAAAAGGACTTTAATTCGTGACCACCCTCAAAAAATTGAAAAATCCACCCAAAACCTAAAAAATTTGAAATTTTTATATGACAAACTTCTTTTGCCCATATCTCCTTAAATATGCGTCCTATAGCGAAAAGGACTTTAATTCGTGACCACCCTCAAAAAAGTGAAAAATCCACCCAAAACCTAAAAAAAATCAAATTTTTATATGAAAAACTTCTTTTGCCCATATCTCCTAAACTAAGCGTCCTAGAGCGAAAAGGACTTTAATTCGTGACCACCCTCAAAAAATTGAAAAATCCACCCAAAACCTAAAATAATTTAAATTTTTATATGAAAAACTTCTTTTGCCCATATCTCCTTAAATATGCGTCCTAGAGCGAAAAGGGCTTTAATTCGTGACCACCCCCAAAAAATTGAAAAATCCACCCAAAATCAAAAAAAATTGAAATTTTTATATGAAAAACTTCTATTGCCCATATCTCCTTAAATATGCGTCCTAGAGCGAAAAGGACTTTAATTCGTGACCACCCTCAAAAAAGTGAAAAATCCACCCACAACCTAAAAAAATTGAATTTTTTATTTGAAAAACTTCTTTTGCCCATATCTCCTTAAATATGCGTCCTAGAGCGAAAAGGACTTTAATTCGTGACCACCCTCAAACAATTGAAAAATCCACCATAAACCTAAAAAAATTGAAATTTTTATATGAAAAACTTCTTTTGTCCAAATCTCCTTAAATATGCGTCCTAGAGCGAAAAGGACTTTAATTCGTGACCACCCTCAAAAAATTGAAAAATCCACCCAAAACCTAACAAAATTGAAATTTTTATATGAAAAACTTCTTTTGCCCATATCTCCTTAAATATGCGTCCTAGAGCGAAAAGGACTTTAATTCGTGACCACCCCCAAAAAATTGGAAAATCCACCCAAAACCTAAAAAAATTGAATTTTTTATATGAAAAACTTCTTTTGCCCATATCTCCTTAAATATGCGTCCTAGAGCGAAAAGGACTTTAATTCGTGACCACCCCCAAAAAATTGGAAAATCCACCCAAAACCTAAAAAAATTTAAATTTTTATATGAAAAACTTCTTTTGTCCATATCTCCTTAAATATGCGTCCCACAGCGAATAGGACTTTAATTCGTGACCACCCTCAAAAAATTGAAAAATCCACCCAAAACCTAAAAAAATTTAAATTTTTATATGAAAAACTTCTTTTGCCCATATCTCCTTAAATATGCGTCCTAGAGCGAAAAGGACTTTAATTCGTGACCACCCTCAAAAAATTGAAAAATCCACCCAAAACCTAAAAAATTGAATTTTTTATATGAAAAACTTCTGTTGCCCATATCTCCTTAAATATGCGTCCTAGAGCGAAAAAGACTTTAATTCGTGACCACCCTCAAAAAATTGAAAAATCCACCCAAAATCTAAAAAAATTTAAATTTTTATATGAAAAACTTCTTTTGCCCATATCTCCTAAACTAAGCGTCCTAGAGCGAAAAGGACTTTAATTCGTGACCACCCTCAAAAAATTGAAAAATCCACCCAAAACCTAAAATAATTTAAAATTTTATATGAAAAACTTCTTTTGCCCATATCTCCTTAAATATGCGTCCTAGAGCGAACCACACCCAAAAATTTGAAAAATCCACCCAAAATAAAAAAAATTGAAATTTTTATACGAAAAACTTCTTTTGCCCATATCTCCTTAAATATGCGTCCTAGAGCGAAAAGGACTTTAATTCGTGACCACCCTCAAAAAAGTGAAAAATCCACCCAAAACCTAAAAAAATTGAATTTTTTATATGAAAAACTTCTTTTGCCCATATCTCCTTAAATATGCGTCCTAGAGCGAAAAGGACTTTAATTCGTGACCACCCTCAAAAAAGTGAAAAATCCACCCAAAACCTAAAAAAATTGAATTTTTTATATGAAAAACTTCTTTTGCCCATATCTCCTTAAATATGCGTCCTAGAGCGAAAAGGACTTTAATTCGTGACCACCCTCAAAAAAGTGAAAAATCCACCCAAAACCTAAAAAAATTGAAATTTTTATATGAAAAACTTCTTTTGCCCATATCTCCTAAACTAAGCGTGCTATAGCGAAAAGGACTTTAATTCGTGACCACCCCCAAAAAATTGAAAAATCCACCCAAAACCTAAAATAATTTAAATTTTTATATGAAAAACTTCTTTTGCCCATATCTCCTTAAATATGCGTCCTAGAGCGAAAAGGGCTTTAATTCGTGACCACCCTCAAAAAATTGAAAAATCCACCCAAAACCTAAAAAAATTTAAATTTTTATATGAAAAACTTCTTTTGCCCATATCTCCTTAAATATGCGTCCTAGAGTGAAAAGGACTTTAATTCGTGACCACCCTCAAAAAATTGAAAAATCCACCCAAAACCTAAAAAAATTGAATTTTTTATATGAAAAACTTCTTTTGCCCATATCTCCTTAAATATGCGTCCTAGAGCGAAAAGGACTTTATTTCGTGACCACCCTCAAAAAATTGAAAAATCCACCCAAAACCTAAAAAAATTGAATTTTTTATGTGAAAAACTTCTTTTGCCCATATCTCCTTAAATATGCGTCCTAGAGCGAAAAGGACTTTAATTCGTGACCACCCTCAAAAAATTGAAAAATCCACCCAAAACCTAAAAAAATTGAAATTTTTATATGACAAACTTCTTTTGCCCATATCTCCTTAAATATGCGTCCTATAGCGAAAAGGACTTTAATTCGTGACCACCCTCAAAAAAGTGAAAAATCCACCCAAAACCTAAAAAAATTCAAATTTTTATATGAAAAACTTCTTTTGCCCATATCTCCTAAACTAAGCGTCCTAGAGCGAAAAGGACTTTAATTCGTGACCACCCTCAAAAAATTGAAAAATCCACCCAAAACCTAAAAAAATTTAAATTTTTATATGAAAAACTTCTTTTGCCCATATCTCCTTAAATATGCGTCCTAGAGTGAAAAGGACTTTAATTCGTGACCACCCTCAAAAAATTGAAAAATCCACCCAAAACCTAAAAAAATTGAATTTTTTATATGAAAAACTTCTTTTGCCCATATCTCCTTAAATATGCGTCCTAGAGCGAAAAGGACTTTATTTCGTGACCACCCTCAAAAAATTGAAAAATCCACCCAAAACCTAAAAAAATTGAATTTTTTATGTGAAAAACTTCTTTTGCCCATATCTCCTTAAATATGCGTCCTAGAGCGAAAAGGACTTTAATTCGTGACCACCCTCAAAAAATTGAAAAATCCACCCAAAACCTAAAAAAATTGAAATTTTTATATGACAAACTTCTTTTGCCCATATCTCCTTAAATATGCGTCCTATAGCGAAAAGGACTTTAATTCGTGACCACCCTCAAAAAAGTGAAAAATCCACCCAAAACCTAAAAAAAATCAAATTTTTATATGAAAAACTTCTTTTGCCCATATCTCCTAAACTAAGCGTCCTAGAGCGAAAAGGACTTTAATTCGTGACCACCCTCAAAAAATTGAAAAATCCACCCAAAACCTAAAATAATTTAAATTTTTATATGAAAAACTTCTTTTGCCCATATCTCCTTAAATATGCGTCCTAGAGCGAAAAGGGCTTTAATTCGTGACCACCCCCAAAAAATTGAAAAATCCACCCAAAATCAAAAAAAATTGAAATTTTTATATGAAAAACTTCTATTGCCCATATCTCCTTAAATATGCGTCCTAGAGCGAAAAGGACTTTAATTCGTGACCACCCTCAAAAAAGTGAAAAATCCACCCACAACCTAAAAAAATTGAATTTTTTATTTGAAAAACTTCTTTTGCCCATATCTCCTTAAATATGCGTCCTAGAGCGAAAAGGACTTTAATTCGTGACCACCCTCAAACAATTGAAAAATCCACCATAAACCTAAAAAAATTGAAATTTTTATATGAAAAACTTCTTTTGTCCAAATCTCCTTAAATATGCGTCCTAGAGCGAAAAGGACTTTAATTCGTGACCACCCTCAAAAAATTGAAAAATCCACCCAAAACCTAACAAAATTGAAATTTTTATATGAAAAACTTCTTTTGCCCATATCTCCTTAAATATGCGTCCTAGAGCGAAAAGGACTTTAATTCGTGACCACCCCCAAAAAATTGGAAAATCCACCCAAAACCTAAAAAAATTGAATTTTTTATATGAAAAACTTCTTTTGCCCATATCTCCTTAAATATGCGTCCTAGAGCGAAAAGGACTTTAATTCGTGACCACCCCCAAAAAATTGGAAAATCCACCCAAAACCTAAAAAAATTTAAATTTTTATATGAAAAACTTCTTTTGTCCATATCTCCTTAAATATGCGTCCCACAGCGAATAGGACTTTAATTCGTGACCACCCTCAAAAAATTGAAAAATCCACCCAAAACCTAAAAAAATTTAAATTTTTATATGAAAAACTTCTTTTGCCCATATCTCCTTAAATA
Organism: Haematobia irritans; assembly: GCF_050003625.1. Lineage (NCBI taxonomy): Eukaryota > Metazoa > Arthropoda > Insecta > Diptera > Muscidae > Haematobia > Haematobia irritans. The sequence continues at coordinate 78,617 of NW_027445688.1, forward strand.
TGCGTCCTAGAGCGAAAAGGACTTTAATTCGTGACCACCCTCAAAAAATTGAAAAATCCACCCAAAACCTAAAAAATTGAATTTTTTATATGAAAAACTTCTGTTGCCCATATCTCCTTAAATATGCGTCCTAGAGCGAAAAAGACTTTAATTCGTGACCACCCTCAAAAAATTGAAAAATCCACCCAAAATCTAAAAAAATTTAAATTTTTATATGAAAAACTTCTTTTGCCCATATCTCCTAAACTAAGCGTCCTAGAGCGAAAAGGACTTTAATTCGTGACCACCCTCAAAAAATTGAAAAATCCACCCAAAACCTAAAATAATTTAAAATTTTATATGAAAAACTTCTTTTGCCCATATCTCCTTAAATATGCGTCCTAGAGCGAACCACACCCAAAAATTTGAAAAATCCACCCAAAATAAAAAAAATTGAAATTTTTATACGAAAAACTTCTTTTGCCCATATCTCCTTAAATATGCGTCCTAGAGCGAAAAGGACTTTAATTCGTGACCACCCTCAAAAAAGTGAAAAATCCACCCAAAACCTAAAAAAATTGAATTTTTTATATGAAAAACTTCTTTTGCCCATATCTCCTTAAATATGCGTCCTAGAGCGAAAAGGACTTTAATTCGTGACCTTTTGCCCATATCTCCTTAAATATGCGTCCTAGAGCGAAAAGGGCTTTAATTCGTGACCACACCCAAAAATTTGAAAAATCCACCCAAAATAAAAAAAATTGAAATTTTTATACGAAAAACTTCTTTTGCCCATATCTCTTTAAATATGCGTCCTAGAGCGAAAAGGACTTTAATTCGTGACCACCCTCAAAAAAGTGAAAAATCCACCCAAAACCTAAAAAAATTGAATTTTTTATATGAAAAACTTCTTTTGCCCATATCTCCTTAAATATGCGTCCTAGAGCGAAAAGGACTTTAATTCGTGACCACCCTCAAACAATTGAAAAATCCACCCTAAACCTAAAAAAATTGAAATTTTTATATGAAAAACTTCTTTTCCCCATATCTCCTTAAATATGCGTCCTAGAGCGAAAAGGACTTTAATTCGTGACCACCCCAAAAAATTGAAAAATCCACCCAAATCCTAAAAAAATTGAATTTTTTATATGAAAAACTTCTTTTGCCCATATCTCCTTAAATATGCGTCCTAGAGCGAAAAGGGCTTTAATTCGTGACCCCGCACAAAAAATTGAAAAATCCACCCAAAACCTAAAAAAATTTAAATTTTTATATGAAAAACTCCTTTTGCCCATATCTCCTAAACTAAGCGTCCTAGAGCGAAAAGGACTTTAATTCGTGACCACCCCCAAAAAATTGGAAAATCCACCCAAAACCTAACAAAAATTTAAATTTTTATATGAAAAACTTATTTTGCCCATATCTCCTTAAATATGCGTCCTAGAGCGAAAAGGACTTTAATTCGTGACCACCCTCAAAAAAGTGAAAAATCCACCCAAAACCTAAAAAATTTTAAATTTTTATATGAAAAACTTCTTTTGCCCATATCTCCTTAAATATGCGTCCTAGAGCGAAAAGGACTTTAATTCGTGACCACCCTCAAAAAATTTAAAAATCCACCCAAAACCTAAAAAAATTGAAATTTTTATATGAAATACTTCTTTTGCCCATATCTCCTTAAATATGCGTCCTAGAGCGAAAAGGACTTTAATTCGTGACCACCCTCAAAAAAGTGAAAAATCCACCCAAAACCTAAAAAAATTGAAATTTTTATATGAAAAACTTCTTTTGCCCATATCTCCTAAACTAAGCGTCCTATAGCGAAAAGGACTTTAATTCGTGACCACCCCCAAAAAATTGAAAAATCCACCCAAAACCTAAAATAATTGAAATTTTTATATGAAAAACTTCTTTTGTCCATATCTCCTTAAATATGCGTCCTAGAGCGAAAAGGGCTTTAATTCGTGACCACCCTCAAAAAATTGAAAAATCCACCCAAAACCTAAAAAAATTTAAATTTTTATATGAAAAACTTCTTTTGCCCATATCTCCTTAAATATGCGTCCCACAGCGAATAGGACTTTAATTCGTGACCACCCTCAAAAAATTGAAAAATCCACCCAAAACCTAAAAAAATTTAAATTTTTATATGAAAAACTTCTTTTGCCCATATCTCCTTAAATATGCGTCCTAGAGCGAAAAGGACTTTAATTCGTGACCACCCTCAAAAAATTGAAAAATCCACCCAAAACCTAAAAAAATTGAATTTTTTATATGAAAAACTTCTTTTGCCCATATCTCCTTAAATATGCTTCCTAGAGCGAAAAGGACTTTAATTCGTGACCACCCTCAAAAAAGTGAAAAATCCACCGAAATCAAAAAAAATTGAAATTTTTATATGAAAAACTTCTTTTGCCCATATCTCCTTAAATATGCGTCCTAGAGCGAAAAGGACTTTAATTCGTGACCACCCTCAAAAAAGTGAAAAATCCACCCAAAACCTAAAAAAATTGAATTTTTTATATGAAAAACTTCTTTTGCCCATATCTCCTTAAATATGCGTCCTAGAGCGAAAAGGACTTTAATTCGTGACCACCCTCAAACAATTGAAAAATCCACCCTAAACCTAAAAAAATTGAAATTTTTATATAAAAAACTTCTTTTGTCCATATCTCCTTAAATATGCGTCCTAGAGCGAAAAGGACTTTAATTCGTGACCACCCTCAAAAAATTGAAAAATCCACCCAAAACCTAAAAAAATTGAAATTTTTATATGAAAAACTTCTTTTGCCCATATCTCCTAAACTAAGCGTCCTAGAGCGAAAAGGACTTTAATTCGTGACCACCCCCAAAAAATTTAAAAATCCACCCAAAACCTAAAAAAAATTGAATTTTTTATAAGAAAAAATTTCTTTTGCCCATATCTCCTTAAATATGCGTCCTAGAGCGAAAAGGACTTTAATTCGTGACCACCCCCAAAAAATTGGAAAATCCACCCAAAACCTAAAAAAATTTAAATTTTTATATGAAAAACTTCTTTTGCCCATATCGCCTTAAATATGCGTCCCACAGCGAATAGGACTTTAATTCGTGACCACCCTCAAAAAATTGAAAAATCCACCCAAAACCTAAAAAAAATTTAAATTTTTATATGAAAAACTTCTTTTGCCCATATCTCCTTAAATATGCGTCCTAGAGCGAAAAGGACTTTAATTCGTGACCACCCTCAAAAAATTGAAAAATCCACCCAAAACCTAAAAAAATTTAATTTTTTATATGAAAAACTTCTGTTGCCCATATCTCCTTAAATATGCGTCCTAGAGCGAAAAGGACTTTAATTCGTGACCACCCTCAAAAAAGTGAAAAATCCACCCAAAACCCAAAAAAAATTGAAATTTTTATATGAAAAACTTCTTTTGCCCATATCTCCTAAACTAAGCGTCCTAGAGCGAAAAGGACTTTAATTCGTGACCACCCTCAAAAAATTGAAAAATCCACCCAAAACCTAAAATAATTTAAAATTTTATATGAAAAACTTCTTTTGCCCATATCTCCTTAAATATGCGTCCTAGAGCGAAAAGGGCTTTAATTCGTGACCACACCCAAAAATTTGAAAAATCCACCCAAAATAAAAAAAATTGAAATTTTTATACGAAAAACTTCTTTTGCCCATATCTCCTTAAATATGCGTCCTAGAGCGAAAAGGACTTTAATTCGTGACCACCCTCAAAAAAGTGAAAAATCCACCCAAAACCTAAAAAAATTGAATTTTTTATATGAAAAACTTCTTTTGCCCATATCTCCTTAAATATGCGTCCTAGAGCGAAAAGGACTTTAATTCGTGACCACCCTCAAACAATTGAAAAATCCACCCTAAACCTAAAAAAAATGAAATTTTTATATGAAAAACTTCTTTTGCCCATATCTCCTTAAATATGCGTCCTAGAGCGAAAAGGACTTTAATTCGTGACCACCCCAAAAAATTGAAAAATCCACCCAAAACCTAAAAAAATTGAATTTTTTATATGAAAAACTTCTTTTGCCCATATCTCCTTAAATATGCGTCCTAGAGCGAAAAGGGCTTTAATTCGTGACCCCGCTCAAAAAATTGAAAAATCCACCCAAAACCTAAAAAAATTTAAATTTTTATATGAAAAACTTCTTTTGCCCATATCTCCTACACTAAGCGTCCTAGAGCGAAAAGGACTTTAATTCATGACCACCCCCAAAAAATTGGAAAATCCACCCAAAACCTAAAAAAAATTTAAATTTTTATATGAAAAACTTCTTTTGCCCATATCTCCTTAAATATGCGTCTTAGAGCGAAAAGGACTTTAATTCGTGACCACCCTCAAAAAAGTGAAAAATCCAACCAAAACCTAAAAAAATTTAAATTTTTATATGAAAAACTTCTTTTGCCCATATCTCCTTAAATATGCGTCCTAGAGCGAAAAGGACTTTAATTCGTGACCACCCTCAAAAAATTTAAAAATCCACCCAAAACCTAAAAAAATTGAAATTTTTATATGAAATACTTCTTTTACCCATATCTCCTTAAATATGCGTCCTAGAGCGAAAAGGACTTTAATTCGTGACCACCCTCAAAAAAGTGAAAAATCCACCCAAAACCTAAAAAAATTGAAATTTTTATATGAAAAACTTCTTTTGCCCATATCTCCTAAACTAAGCGTCCTATAGCGAAAAGGACTTTAATTCGTGACCACCCCCAAAAAATTGAAAAATCCACCCAAAACCTAAAATAATTTAAATTTTTATATGAAAAACTTCTTTTGCCCATATCTCCTTAAATATGCGTCCTAGAGCGAAAAGGGCTTTAATTCGTGACCACCCTCAAAAAATTGAAAAATCCACCCAAAACCTAAAAAAATTTAAATTTTTATATGAAAAACTTCTTTTGCCCATATCTCCTTAAATATGCGTCCTAGAGCGAAAAGGACTTTAATTCGTGACCACCCTCAAAAAATTGAAAAATCCACCCAAAACCTAAAAAAATTGAATTTTTTATATGAAAAACTTCTTTTGCCCATATCTCCTTAAATATGCGTCCTAGAGCGAAAAGGACTTTATTTCGTGACCACCCTAAAAAAAATGAAAAATCCACCCAAAACCTAAAAAAATTGAAATTTTTATATGAAAAACTTCTTTTGCCCATATCTCCTTAAATATGCGTCCTAGAGCGAAAAGGACTTTAATTCGTGACCACCCTCAAAACATGGAAAGATCCACCCAAAAGCTAAAAAAATAAATTTTTATATGAAAACTTCTTTTGCCCATATCTCCTTAAATATGCGTCCTAGAACCAAAAGGACTTTAATTCGTGACCACCCCCAAAAAATTGAAAAATCCACCCAAAACCTAAAAAAAAATAAATTTTTATGTGAAAAACTTCTTTTGCCCATATCTCCTTAAATATGCGTCCTAGAGCGAAAAGGACTTTAATTCGTGACCACCCTCAAAAAATTGAAAAATCCACCCAAAACCAAAAAAAATTGAATTTTTTATGTGAAAAACTTCTTTTGCCCATATCTCCTTAAATATGCGTCCTAGAGCGAAAAGGACTTTAATTCGTGACCACCCTCAAAAAATTGAAAAATCCACCCAAAACCTAAAAAAATTGAATTTTTTATATGACAAACTTCTTTTGCCCATATCTCCTTAAATATGCGTCCTATAGCGAAAAGGACTTTAATTCGTGACCACCCTCAAAAAAGTGAAAAATCCACCCAAAACCTAAAAAAAATCAAATTTTTATATGAAAAACTTCTTTTGCCCATATCTCCTAAACTAAGCGTCTTAGAGCGAAAAGGACTTTAATTCGTGACCACCCTCAAAAAATTGAAAAATCCACCCAAAACCTAAAATAATTTAAATTTTTATATGAAAAACTTCTTTTGCCCATATCTCCTTAAATATGCGTCCTAGAGCGAAAAGGGCTTTAATTCGTGACCACCCCCAAAAAATTGAAAAATCCACCCAAAATCAAAAAAAATTGAAATTTTTATATGAAAAACTTCTTTTGCCCATATCTCCTTAAATATGCGTCCTAGAGCGAAAAGGACTTTAATTCGTGACCACCCTCAAAAAAGTGAAAAATCCACCCAAAACCTAAAAAAATTGAATTTTTTATATGAAAAACTTCTTTTGCCCATATCTCCTTAAATATGCGTCCTAGAGCGAAAAGGACTTTAATTCGTGACCACCCTCAAACAATTGAAAAATCCACCCTAAACCTAAAAAAATTGAAATTTTTATATTAAAAACTTCTTTTGTCCAAATCTCCTTAAATATGCGTCCTAGAGCGAAAAGGACTTTAATTCGTGACCACCCTCAAAAAATTGAAAAATCCACCCAAAACCTAAAAAAATTTAAATTTTTATATGAAAAACTTCTTTTGCCCATATCTCCTTAAATATGCGTCCTAGAGCGAAAAGGACTTTAATTCGTGACCACCCCCAAAAAATTGGAAAATCCACCCAAAACCTAAAAAAATTGAATTTTTTATATGAAAAACTTCTTTTGCCCATATCTCCTTAAATATGCGTCCTAGAGCGAAAAGGACTTTAATTCGTGACCACCCGCAAAAAATTGGAAAATCCACCCAAAACGAAAAGGGCTTTAATTCGTGACCACACCCAAAAATTTGAAAAATCCAACCAAAACCTAAAAAAATTGAAATTTTTATATGAAAAACTTCTTTTGCCCATATCTCCTTAAATATGCGTCCTAGAGCGAAAAGGACTTTAATTCGTGACCACCCTCAAAAAAGTGAAAAATCCACCCAAAACCTAAAAAAATTGAAATTTTTATATGAAAAACTTCTTTTGCCCATATCTCCTAAACTAAGCGTGCTATAGCGAAAAGGACTTTAATTCGTGACCACCCCCAAAAAATTGAAAAATCCACCCAAAACCTAAAATAATTTAAATTTTTATATGAAAAACTTCTTTTGCCCATATCTCCTTAAATATGCGTCCTAGAGCGAAAAGGGCTTTAATTCGTGACCACCCTCAAAAAATTGAAAAATCCACCCAAAACCTAAAAAAAATTAAATTTTTATATGAAAAACTTCTTTTGCCCATATCTCCTTAAATATGCGTCCTAGAGTGAAAAGGACTTTAATTCGTGACCACCCTCAAAAAATTCAAAAATCCACCCAAAACCTAAAAAAATTGAATTTTTTATATGAAAAACTTTTTTTGCCCATATCTCCTTAAATATGCGTCCTAGAGCGAAAAGGACTTTATTTCGTGACCACCCTCAAAAAATTGAAAAATCCACCCAAAACCTAAAAAAATTGAATTTTTTATGTGAAAAACTTCTTTTGCCCATATCTCCTTAAATATGCGTCCTAGAGCGAAAAGGACTTTAATTCGTGACCACCCTCAAAAAATTGAAAAATCCACCCAAAACCTAAAAAAATTGAAATTTTTATATGACAAACTTCTTTTGCCCATATCTCCTTAAATATGCGTCCTATAGCGAAAAGGACTTTAATTCGTGACCACCCTCAAAAAAGTGAAAAATCCACCCAAAACCTAAAAAAAATCAAATTTTTATATGAAAAACTTCTTTTGCCCATATCTCCTAAACTAAGCGTCTTAGAGCGAAAAGGACTTTAATTCGTGACCACCCTCAAAAAATTGAAAAATCCACCCAAAACCTAAAATAATTTAAATTTTTATATGAAAAACTTCTTTTGCCCATATCTCCTTAAATATGCGTCCTAGAGCGAAAAGGGCTTTAATTCGTGACCACCCCCAAAAAATTGAAAAATCCACCCAAAACCTAAAAAAATTGAAATTTTTATATGAAAAACTTCTTTTGCCCATATCTCCTTAAATATGCGTCCTAGAGCGAAAAGGACTTTAATTCGTGACCACCCTCAAAAAAGTGAAAAATCCACCCAAAACCTAAAAAAATTGAATTTTTTATATGAAAAACTTCTTTTGCCCATATCTCCTTAAATATGCGTCCTAGAGCGAAAAGGACTTTAATTCGTGACCACCCTCAAACAATTGAAAAATCCACCCTAAACCTAAAAAAATTGAAATTTTTATATTAAAAACTTCTTTTGTCCAAATCTCCTTAAATATGCGTCCTAGAGCGAAAAGGACTTTAATTCGTGACCACCCTCAAAAAATTGAAAAATCCACCCAAAACCTAAAAAAATTTAAATTTTTATATGAAAAACTTCTTTTGCCCATATCTCCTTAAATATGCGTCCTAGAGCGAAAAGGACTTTAATTCGTGACCACCCCCAAAAAATTGGAAAATCCACCCAAAACCTAAAAAAATTGAATTTTTTATATGAAAAACTTCTTTTGCCCATATCTCCTTAAATATGCGTCCTAGAGCGAAAAGGACTTTAATTCGTGACCACCCTCAAAAAATTGAAAAATCCACCCAAAACCTAAAAAAATTGAATTTTTTATATGACAAACTTCTTTTGCCCATATCTCCTTAAATATGCGTCCTATAGCGAAAAGGACTTTAATTCGTGACCACCCTCAAAAAAGTGAAAAATCCACCCAAAACCTAAAAAAAATCAAATTTTTATATGAAAAACTTCTTTTGCCCATATCTCCTAAACTAAGCGTCTTAGAGCGAAAAGGACTTTAATTCGTGACCACCCTCAAAAAATTGAAAAATCCACCCAAAACCTAAAATAATTTAAATTTTTATATGAAAAACTTCTTTTGCCCATATCTCCTTAAATATGCGTCCTAGAGCGAAAAGGGCTTTAATTCGTGACCACCCCCAAAAAATTGAAAAATCCACCCAAAATCAAAAAAAATTGAAATTTTTATATGAAAAACTTCTTTTGCCCATATCTCCTTAAATATGCGTCCTAGAGCGAAAAGGACTTTAATTCGTGACCACCCTCAAAAAAGTGAAAAATCCACCCAAAACCTAAAAAAATTGAATTTTTTATATGAAAAACTTCTTTTGCCCATATCTCCTTAAATATGCGTCCTAGAGCGAAAAGGACTTTAATTCGTGACCACCCTCAAACAATTGAAAAATCCACCCTAAACCTAAAAAAATTGAAATTTTTATATTAAAAACTTCTTTTGTCCAAATCTCCTTAAATATGCGTCCAAGAGCGAAAAGGACTTTAATTCGTGACCACCCTCAAAAAATTGAAAAATCCACCCAAAACCTAAAAAAATTTAAATTTTTATATGAAAAACTTCTTTTGCCCATATCTCCTTAAATATGCGTCCTAGAGCGAAAAGGACTTTAATTCGTGACCACCCCCAAAAAATTGGAAAATCCACCCAAAACCTGAAAAAATTGAATTTTTTATATGAAAAACTTCTTTTGCCCATATCTCCTTAAATATGCGTCCTAGAGCGAAAAGGACTTTAATTCGTGACCACCCGCAAAAAATTGGAAAATCCACCCAAAACGAAAAGGGCTTTAATTCGTGACCACACCCAAAAATTTGAAAAATCCACCCAAAACCTAAAAAAATTGAAATTTTTATATGAAAAACTTCTTTTGCCCATATCTCCTTAAATATGCGTCCTAGAGCGAAAAGGACTTTAATTCGTGACCACCCTCAAAAAAGTGAAAAATCCACCCAAAACCTAAAAAAATTGAAATTTTTATATGAAAAACTTCTTTTGCCCATATCTCCTAAACTAAGCGTGCTATAGCGAAAAGGACTTTAATTCGTGACCACCCCCAAAAAATTGAAAAATCCACCCAAAACCTAAAATAATTTAAATTTTTATATGAAAAACTTCTTTTGCCCATATCTCCTTAAATATGCGTCCTAGAGCGAAAAGGGCTTTAATTCGTGACCACCCTCAAAAAATTGAAAAATCCACCCAAAACCTAAAAAAAATTAAATTTTTATATGAAAAACTTCTTTTGCCCATATCTCCTTAAATATGCGTCCTAGAGTGAAAAGGACTTTAATTCGTGACCACCCTCAAAAAATTCAAAAATCCACCCAAAACCTAAAAAAATTGAATTTTTTATATGAAAAACTTTTTTTGCCCATATCTCCTTAAATATGCGTCCTAGAGCGAAAAGGACTTTATTTCGTGACCACCCTCAAAAAATTGAAAAATCCACCCAAAACCTAAAAAAATTGAATTTTTTATGTGAAAAACTTCTTTTGCCCATATCTCCTTAAATATGCGTCCTAGAGCGAAAAGGACTTTAATTCGTGACCACCCTCAAAAAATTGAAAAATCCACCCAAAACCTAAAAAAATTGAAATTTTTATATGACAAACTTCTTTTGCCCATATCTCCTTAAATATGCGTCCTATAGCGAAAAGGACTTTAATTCGTGACCACCCTCAAAAAAGTGAAAAATCCACCCAAAACCTAAAAAAAATCAAATTTTTATATGAAAAACTTCTTTTGCCCATATCTCCTAAACTAAGCGTCTTAGAGCGAAAAGGACTTTAATTCGTGACCACCCTCAAAAAATTGAAAAATCCACCCAAAACCTAAAATAATTTAAATTTTTATATGAAAAACTTCTTTTGCCCATATCTCCTTAAATATGCGTCCTAGAGCGAAAAGGGCTTTAATTCGTGACCACCCCCAAAAAATTGAAAAATCCACCCAAAACCTAAAAAAATTGAAATTTTTATATGAAAAACTTCTTTTGCCCATATCTCCTTAAATATGCGTCCTAGAGCGAAAAGGACTTTAATTCGTGACCACCCTCAAAAAAGTGAAAAATCCACCCAAAACCTAAAAAAATTGAATTTTTTATATGAAAAACTTCTTTTGCCCATATCTCCTTAAATATGCGTCCTAGAGCGAAAAGGACTTTAATTCGTGACCACCCTCAAACAATTGAAAAATCCACCCTAAACCTAAAAAAATTGAAATTTTTATATTAAAAACTTCTTTTGTCCAAATCTCCTTAAATATGCGTCCTAGAGCGAAAAGGACTTTAATTCGTGACCACCCTCAAAAAATTGAAAAATCCACCCAAAACCTAAAAAAATTTAAATTTTTATATGAAAAACTTCTTTTGCCCATATCTCCTTAAATATGCGTCCTAGAGCGAAAAGGACTTTAATTCGTGACCACCCCCAAAAAATTGGAAAATCCACCCAAAACCTAAAAAAATTGAATTTTTTATATGAAAAACTTCTTTTGCCCATATCTCCTTAAATATGCGTCCTAGAGCGAAAAGGACTTTAATTCGTGACCACCCGCAAAAAATTGGAAAATCCACCCAAAACGAAAAGGCTTTAATTCGTGACCACACCCAAAAATTTGAAAAATCTACCCAAAACCTAAAAAAATTGAAATTTTTATATGAAAAACTTCTTTTGCCCATATCTCCTTAAATATGCGTCCTAGAGCGAAAAGGACTTTAATTCGTGACCACCCTCAAAAAAGTGAAAAATCCACCCAAAACCTAAAAAAATTGAAATTTTTATATGAAAAACTTCTTTTGCCCATATCTCCTAAACTAAGCGTGCTATAGCGAAAAGGACTTTAATTCGTGACCACCCCCAAAAAATTGAAAAATCCACCCAAAACCTAAAATAATTTAAATTTTTATATGAAAAACTTCTTTTGCCCATATCTCCTTAAATATGCGTCCTAGAGCGAAAAGGGCTTTAATTCGTGACCACCCTCAAAAAATTGAAAAATCCACCCAAAACCTAAAAAAATTTAAATTTTTATATGAAAAACTTCTTTTGCCCATATCTCCTTAAATATGCGTCCTAGAGTGAAAAGGACTTTAATTCGTGACCACCCTCAAAAAATTCAAAAATCCACCCAAAACCTAAAAAAATTGAATTTTTTATATGAAAAACTTCTTTTGCCCATATCTCCTTAAATATGCGTCCTAGAGCGAAAAGGACTTTATTTCGTGACCACCCTCAAAAAATTGAAAAATCCACCCAAAACCTAAAAAAATTGAATTTTTTATATGAAAAACTTCTTTTGCCCATATCTCCTTAAATATGCGTCCTAGAGCGAAAAGGACTTTAATTCGTGACCACCCTCAAAAAATTGAAAAATCCACCCAAAACCTAAAAAAATTGAAATTTTTATATGACAAACTTCTTTTGCCCATATCTCCTTAAATATGCGTCCTATAGCGAAAAGGACTTTAATTCGTGACCACCCTCAAAAAAGTGAAAAATCCACCCAAAACCTAAAAAAATTCAAATTTTTATATGAAAAACTTCTTTTGCCCATATCTCCTAAACTAAGCGTCCTAGAGCGAAAAGGACTTTAAATCGTGACCACCCCCAAAAAATTGAAAAATCCACCCAAAACCTAAAATAATTTAAATTTTTATATGAAAAACTTCTTTTGCCCATATCTCCTTAAATATGCGTCCTAGAGCGAAAAGGGCTTTAATTCGTGACCACCCCCAAAAAATTGAAAAATCCACCCAAAATCAAAAAAAATTGAAATTTTTATATGAAAAACTTCTTTTGCCCATATCTCCTTAAATATGCGTCCTAGAGCGAAAAGGACTTTAATTCGTGACCACCCTCAAAAAAGTGAAAAATCCACCTAAAACCTAAAAAAATTGAATTTTTTATTTGAAAAACTTCTTTTGCCCATATCTTCTTAAATATGCGTCCTAGAGCGAAAAGGACTTTAATTCGTGACCACCCTCAAACAATTGAAAAATCCACCCTAAACCTAAAAAAATTGAAATTTTTATATGAAAAACTTCTTTTGTCCAAATCTCCTTAAATATGCGTCCTAGAGCGAAAAGGACTTTAATTCGTGACCACCCTCAAAAAATTGAAAAATCCACCCAAAACCTAAAAAAATTTTGAATTTTTATATGAAAAACTTCTTTTGCCCATATCTCCTTAAATATGCGTCCTAGAGCGAAAAGGACTTTAATTCGTGACCACCCCCAAAAAATTGGAAAATCCACCCAAAACCTAAAAAAATTGAATTTTTTATATGAAAAACTTCTTTTGCCCATATCTCCTTAAATATGCGTCCTAGAGCGAAAAGGACTTTAATTCGTGACCACCCGCAAAAAATTGGAAAATCCACCCAAAACGAAAAGGGCTTTAATTCGTGACCACACCCAAAAATTTGAAAAATCCACCCAAAACCTAAAAAAATTGAAATTTTTATATGAAAAACTTCTTTTGCCCATATCTCCTTAAATATGCGTCCTAGAGCGAAAAGGACTTTAATTCGTGACCACCCTCAAAAAAGTGAAAAATCCACCCAAAACCTAAAAAAATTTAAATTTTTATATGAAAAACTTCTTTTGCCCATATCTCCTAAACTAAGCGTGCTATAGCGAAAAGGACTTTAATTCGTGACCACCCCCAAAAAATTGAAAAATCCACCCAAAACCTAAAATAATTTAAATTTTTATATGAAAAACTTCTTTTGCCCATATCTCCTTAAATATGCGTCCTAGAGCGAAAAGGGCTTTAATTCGTGACCACCCTCAAAAAATTGAAAAATCCACCCAAAACCTAAAAAAAATTAAATTTTTATATGAAAAACTTCTTTTGCCCATATCTCCTTAAATATGCGTCCTAGAGTGAAAAGGACTTTAATTCGTGACCACCCTCAAAAAATTCAAAAATCCACCCAAAACCTAAAAAAATTGAATTTTTTATATGAAAAACTTTTTTTGCCCATATCTCCTTAAATATGCGTCCTAGAGCGAAAAGGACTTTATTTCGTGACCACCCTCAAAAAATTGAAAAATCCACCCAAAACCTAAAAAAATTGAATTTTTTATGTGAAAAACTTCTTTTGCCCATATCTCCTTAAATATGCGTCCTAGAGCGAAAAGGACTTTAATTCGTGACCACCCTCAAAAAATTGAAAAATCCACCCAAAACCTAAAAAAATTGAAATTTTTATATGACAAACTTCTTTTGCCCATATCTCCTTAAATATGCGTCCTATAGCGAAAAGGACTTTAATTCGTGACCACCCTCAAAAAAGTGAAAAATCCACCCAAAACCTAAAAAAAATCAAATTTTTATATGAAAAACTTCTTTTGCCCATATCTCCTAAACTAAGCGTCTTAGAGCGAAAAGGACTTTAATTCGTGACCACCCTCAAAAAATTGAAAAATCCACCCAAAACCTAAAATAATTTAAATTTTTATATGAAAAACTTCTTTTGCCCATATCTCCTTAAATATGCGTCCTAGAGCGAAAAGGGCTTTAATTCGTGACCACCCCCAAAAAATTGAAAAATCCACCCAAAACCTAAAAAAATTGAAATTTTTATATGAAAAACTTCTTTTGCCCATATCTCCTTAAATATGCGTCCTAGAGCGAAAAGGACTTTAATTCGTGACCACCCTCAAAAAAGTGAAAAATCCACCCAAAACCTAAAAAAATTGAATTTTTTATATGAAAAACTTCTTTTGCCCATATCTCCTTAAATATGCGTCCTAGAGCGAAAAGGACTTTAATTCGTGACCACCCTCAAACAATTGAAAAATCCACCCTAAACCTAAAAAAATTGAAATTTTTATATTAAAAACTTCTTTTGTCCAAATCTCCTTAAATATGCGTCCTAGAGCGAAAAGGACTTTAATTCGTGACCACCCTCAAAAAATTGAAAAATCCACCCAAAACCTAAAAAAATTTAAATTTTTATATGAAAAACTTCTTTTGCCCATATCTCCTTAAATATGCGTCCTAGAGCGAAAAGGACTTTAATTCGTGACCACCCCCAAAAAATTGGAAAATCCACCCAAAACCTAAAAAAATTGAATTTTTTATATGAAAAACTTCTTTTGCCCATATCTCCTTAAATATGCGTCCTAGAGCGAAAAGGACTTTAATTCGTGACCACCCGCAAAAAATTGGAAAATCCACCCAAAACGAAAAGGCTTTAATTCGTGACCACACCCAAAAATTTGAAAAATCTACCCAAAACCTAAAAAAATTGAAATTTTTATATGAAAAACTTCTTTTGCCCATATCTCCTTAAATATGCGTCCTAGAGCGAAAAGGACTTTAATTCGTGACCACCCTCAAAAAAGTGAAAAATCCACCCAAAACCTAAAAAAATTGAAATTTTTATATGAAAAACTTCTTTTGCCCATATCTCCTAAACTAAGCGTGCTATAGCGAAAAGGACTTTAATTCGTGACCACCCCCAAAAAATTGAAAAATCCACCCAAAACCTAAAATAATTTAAATTTTTATATGAAAAACTTCTTTTGCCCATATCTCCTTAAATATGCGTCCTAGAGCGAAAAGGGCTTTAATTCGTGACCACCCTCAAAAAATTGAAAAATCCACCCAAAACCTAAAAAAATTTAAATTTTTATATGAAAAACTTCTTTTGCCCATATCTCCTTAAATATGCGTCCTAGAGTGAAAAGGACTTTAATTCGTGACCACCCTCAAAAAATTCAAAAATCCACCCAAAACCTAAAAAAATTGAATTTTTTATATGAAAAACTTCTTTTGCCCATATCTCCTTAAATATGCGTCCTAGAGCGAAAAGGTCTTTATTTCGTGACCACCCTCAAAAAATTGAAAAATCCACCCAAAACCTAAAAAAATTGAATTTTTTATATGAAAAACTTCTTTTGCCCATATCTCCTTAAATATGCGTCCTAGAGCGAAAAGGACTTTAATTCGTGACCACCCTCAAAAAATTGAAAAATCCACCCAAAACCTAAAAAAATTGAAATTTTTATATGACAAACTTCTTTTGCCCATATCTCCTTAAATATGCGTCCTATAGCGAAAAGGACTTTAATTCGTGACCACCCTCAAAAAAGTGAAAAATCCACCCAAAACCTAAAAAAATTCAAATTTTTATATGAAAAACTTCTTTTGCCCATATCTCCTAAACTAAGCGTCCTAGAGCGAAAAGGACTTTAAATCGTGACCACCCCCAAAAAATTGAAAAATCCACCCAAAACCTAAAATAATTTAAATTTTTATATGAAAAACTTCTTTTGCCCATATCTCCTTAAATATGCGTCCTAGAGCGAAAAGGGCTTTAATTTGTGACCACCCCCAAAAAATTGAAAAATCCACCCAAAATCAAAAAAAATTGAAATTTTTATATGAAAAACTTCTTTTGCCCATATCTCCTTAAATATGCGTCCTAGAGCGAAAAGGACTTTAATTCGTGACCACCCTCAAAAAAGTGAAAAATCCACCTAAAACCTAAAAAAATTGAATTTTTTATTTGAAAAACTTCTTTTGCCCATATCTTCTTAAATATGCGTCCTAGAGCGAAAAGGACTTTAATTCGTGACCACCCTCAAAAAATTGAAAAATCCACCCAAAACCTAAAAAAATTTTGAATTTTTATATGAAAAACTTCTTTTGCCCATATCTCCTTAAATATGCGTCCTAGAGCGAAAAGGACTTTAATTCGTGACCACCCCCAAAAAATTGGAAAATCCACCCAAAACCTAAAAAAATTGAATTTTTTATATGAAAAACTTCTTTTGCCCATATCTCCTTAAATATGCGTCCTAGAGCGAAAAGGACTTTAATTCGTGACCACCCCCAAAAAATTGGAAAATCCACCCAAAACCTAAAAAAATTTAAATTTTTATATGAAAAACTTCTTTTGCCCATATCTCCTTAAATATGCGTCCCACAGCGAATAGGACTTTAATTCGTGACCACCCTCAAAAAATTGAAAAATCCACCCAAAACCTAAAAAAATTTAAATTTTTATATGAAAAACTTCTTTTGCCCATATCTCCTTAAATATGCGTCCTAGAGCGAAAAGGACTTTAATTCGTGACCACCCTCAAAAAAGTGAAAAATCCACCCAAAACCTAAAAAAATTGAATTTTTTATATGAAAAACTTCTTTTGCCCATATCTCCTTAAATATGCGTCCTAGAGCGAAAAAGACTTTAATTCGTGACCACCCTCAAAAAAGTGAAAAATCCACCCAAAACCTAAAAAAATTGAAATTTTTATATGAAAAACTTCTTTTGCCCATATCTCCTAAACTAAGCGTCCTAGAGCGAAAAGGACTTTAATTCGTGACCACCCTCAAAAAATTGAAAAATCCACCCAAAACCTAAAATAATTTAAAATTTTATATGAAAAACTTCTTTTGCCCATATCTCCTTAAATATGCGTCCTAGAGCGAACCACACCCAAAAATTTGAAAAGGACTTTAATTCGTGACCTTTTGCCCATATCTCCTTAAATATGCGTCCTAGAGCGAAAAGGGCTTTAATTCGTGACCACACCCAAAAATTTGAAAAATCCACCCAAAATAAAAAAAATTGAAATTTTTATACGAAAAACTTCTTTTGCCCATATCTCCTTAAATATGCGTCCTAGAGCGAAAAGGACTTTAATTCGTGACCACCCTCAAAAAAGTGAAAAATCCACCCAAAACCTAAAAAAATTGAATTTTTTATATGAAAAACTTCTTTTGCCCATATCTCCTTAAATATGCGTCCTAGAGCGAAAAGGACTTTAATTCGTGACCACCCTCAAAAAATTGAAAAATCCACCCAAAACCTAAAATAATTTAAATTTTTATATGAAAAACTTCTTTTGCCCATATCTCCTTAAATATGCGTCCTAGAGCGAAAAGGGCTTTAATTCGTGACCACCCCCAAAAAATTGAAAAATCCACCCAAAACCTAAAAAAATTGAAATTTTTATATGAAAAACTTCTTTTGCCCATATCTCCTTAAATATGCGTCCTAGAGCGAAAAGGACTTTAATTCGTGACCACCCTCAAAAAAGTGAAAAATCCACCCAAAACCTAAAAAAATTGAATTTTTTATATGAAAAACTTCTTTTGCCCATATCTCCTTAAATATGCGTCCTAGAGCGAAAAGGACTTTAATTCGTGACCACCCTCAAACAATTGAAAAATCCACCCTAAACCTAAAAAAATTGAAATTTTTATATTAAAAACTTCTTTTGTCCAAATCTCCTTAAATATGCGTCCTAGAGCGAAAAGGACTTTAATTCGTGACCACCCTCAAAAAATTGAAAAATCCACCCAAAACCTAAAAAAATTTAAATTTTTATATGAAAAACTTCTTTTGCCCATATCTCCTTAAATATGCGTCCTAGAGCGAAAAGGACTTTAATTCGTGACCACCCCCAAAAAATTGGAAAATCCACCCAAAACCTAAAAAAATTGAATTTTTTATATGAAAAACTTCTTTTGCCCATATCTCCTTAAATATGCGTCCTAGAGCGAAAAGGACTTTAATTCGTGACCACCCGCAAAAAATTGGAAAATCCACCCAAAACGAAAAGGCTTTAATTCGTGACCACACCCAAAAATTTGAAAAATCTACCCAAAACCTAAAAAAATTGAAATTTTTATATGAAAAACTTCTTTTGCCCATATCTCCTTAAATATGCGTCCTAGAGCGAAAAGGACTTTAATTCGTGACCACCCTCAAAAAAGTGAAAAATCCACCCAAAACCTAAAAAAATTGAAATTTTTATATGAAAAACTTCTTTTGCCCATATCTCCTAAACTAAGCGTGCTATAGCGAAAAGGACTTTAATTCGTGACCACCCCCAAAAAATTGAAAAATCCACCCAAAACCTAAAATAATTTAAATTTTTATATGAAAAACTTCTTTTGCCCATATCTCCTTAAATATGTGTCCTAGAGCGAAAAGGGCTTTAATTCGTGACCACCCTCAAAAAATTGAAAAATCCACCCAAAACCTAAAAAAATTTAAATTTTTATATGAAAAACTTCTTTTGCCCATATCTCCTTAAATATGCGTCCTAGAGTGAAAAGGACTTTAATTCGTGACCACCCTCAAAAAATTGAAAAATCCACCCAAAACCTAAAAAAATTGAATTTTTTATATGAAAAACTTCTTTTGCCCATATCTCCTTAAATATGCGTCCTAGAGCGAAAAGGACTTTATTTCGTGACCACCCTCAAAAAATTGAAAAATCCACCCAAAACCTAAAAAAATTGAATTTTTTATATGAAAAACTTCTTTTGCCCATATCTCCTTAAATATGCGTCCTAGAGCGAAAAGGACTTTAATTCGTGACCACCCTCAAAAAATTGAAAAATCCACCCAAAACCTAAAAAAATTGAAATTTTTATATGACAAACTTCTTTTGCCCATATCTCCTTAAATATGCGTCCTATAGCGAAAAGGACTTTAATTCGTGACCACCCTCAAAAAAGTGAAAAATCCACCCAAAACCTAAAAAAATTCAAATTTTTATATGAAAAACTTCTTTTGCCCATATCTCCTAAACTAAGCGTCCTAGAGCGAAAAGGACTTTAAATCGTGACCACCCCCAAAAAATTGAAAAATCCACCCAAAACCTAAAATAATTTAAATTTTTATATGAAAAACTTCTTTTGCCCATATCTCCTTAAATATGCGTCCTAGAGCGAAAAGGGCTTTAATTCGTGACCACCCCCAAAAAATTGAAAAATCCACCCAAAATCAAAAAAAATTGAAATTTTTATAAGAAAAACTTCTTTTGCCCATATCTCCTTAAATATGCGTCCTAGAGCGAAAAGGACTTTAATTCGTGACCACCCTCAAAAAAGTGAAAAATCCACCTAAAACCTAAAAAAATTGAATTTTTTATTTGAAAAACTTCTTTTGCCCATATCTTCTTAAATATGCGTCCTAGAGCGAAAAGGACTTTAATTCGTGACCACCCTCAAACAATTGAAAAATCCACCCTAAACCTAAAAAAATTGAAATTTTTATATGAAAAACTTCTTTTGTCCAAATCTCCTTAAATATGCGTCCTAGAGCGAAAAGGACTTTAATTCGTGACCACCCTCAAAAAATTGAAAAATCCACCCAAAACCTAAAAAAATTTTGAATTTTTATATGAAAAACTTCTTTTGCCCATATCTCCTTAAATATGCGTCCTAGAGCGAAAAGGACTTTAATTCGTGACCACCCCCAAAAAATTGGAAAATCCACCCAAAACCTAAAAAAATTGAATTTTTTATATGAAAAACTTCTTTTGCCCATATCTCCTTAAATATGCGTCCTAGAGCGAAAAGGACTTTAATTCGTGACCACCCCCAAAAAATTGGAAAATCCACCCAAAACCTAAAAAAATTTAAATTTTTATATGAAAAACTTCTTTTGCCCATATCTCCTTAAATATGCGTCCCACAGCGAATAGGACTTTAATTCGTGACCACCCTCAAAAAATTGAAAAATCCACCCAAAACCTAAAAAAATTTAAATTTTTATATGAAAAACTTCTTTTGCCCATATCTCCTTAAATATGCGTCCTAGAGCGAAAAGGACTTTAATTCGTGACCACCCTCAAAAAATTGAAAAATCCACCCAAAACCTAAAAAATTGAATTTTTTGTATGAAAAACTTCTGTTGCCCATATCTCCTTAAATATGCGTCCTAGAGCGAAAAAGACTTTAATTCGTGACCACCCTCAAAAAAGTGAAAAATCCACCCAAAACCTAAAAAAATTGAAATTTTTATATGAAAAACTTCTTTTGCCCATATCTCCTAAACTAAGCGTCCTAGAGCGAAAAGGACTTTAATTCGTGACCACCCTCAAAAAATTGAAAAATCCACCCAAAACCTAAAATAATTTAAAATTTTATATGAAAAACTTCTTTTGCCCATATCTCCTTAAATATGCGTCCTAGAGCGAACCACACCCAAAAATTTGAAAAATCCACCCAAAATAAAAAAAATTGAAATTTTTATACGAAAAACTTCTTTTGCCCATATCTCCTTAAATATGCGTCCTAGAGCGAAAAGGACTTTAATTCGTGACCACCCTCAAAAAAGTGAAAAATCCACCCAAAACCTAAAAAAATTGAATTTTTTATATGAAAAACTTCTTTTGCCCATATCTCCTTAAATATGCATCCTAGAGCGAAAAGGACTTTAATTCGTGACCTTTTGCCCATATCTCCTTAAATATGCGTCCTAGAGCGAAAAGGGCTTTAATTCGTGACCACACCCAAAAATTTGAAAAATCCACCCAAAATAAAAAAAATTGAAATTTTTATACGAAAAACTTCTTTTGCCCATATCTCCTTAAATATGCGTCCTAGAGCGAAAAGGACTTTAATTCGTGACCACCCTCAAAAAAGTGAAAAATCCACCCAAAACCTAAAAAAATTGAATTTTTTATATGAAAAACTTCTTTTGCCCATATCTCCTTAAATATGCGTCCTAGAGCGAAAAGGACTTTAATTCGTGACCACCCTCAAACAATTGAAAAATCCACCCTAAACCTAAAAAAATTGAAATTTTTATATGAAAAACTTCTTTTCCCCATATCTCCTTAAATATGCGTCCTAGAGCGAAAAGGACTTTAATTCGTGACCACCCCAAAAAATTGAAAAATCCACCCAAAACCTAAAAAAATTGAATTTTTTATATGAAAAACTTCTTTTGCCCATATCTCATTAAATATGCGTCCTAGAGCGAAAAGGGCTTTAATTCGTGACCCCGCTCAAAAAATTGAAAAATCCACCCAAAACCTAAAAAAAATTAAATTTTTATATGAAAAACTCCTTTTGCCCATATCTCCTAAACTAAGCGTCCTAGAGCGAAAAGGACTTTAATTCGTGACCACCCCCAAAAAATTGGAAAATCCACCCAAAACCTAACAAAAATTTAAATTTTTATATGAAAAACTTATTTTGCCCATATCTCCTTAAATATGCGTCCTAGAGCGAAAAGGACTTTAATTCGTGACCACCCTCAAAAAATTTAAAAATCCACCCAAAACCTAAAAAAATTGAAATTTTTATATGAAATACTTCTTTTGCCCATATCTCCTTAAATATGCGTCCTAGAGCGAAAAGGACTTTAATTCGTAACCACCCTCAAAAAAGTGAAAAATCCACCCAAAACCTAAAAAAATTGAAATTTTTATATGAAAAACTTCTTTTGCCCATATCTCCTAAACTAAGCGTCCTATAGCGAAAAGGACTTTAATTCGTGACCACCCCCAAAAAATTGAAAAATCCACCCAAAACCTAAAATAATTGAAATTTTTATATGAAAAACTTCTTTTGTCCATATCTCCTTAAATATGCGTCCTAGAGCGAAAAGGGCTTTAATTCGTGACCACCCTCAAAAAATTGAAAAATCCACCCAAAACCTAAAAAAATTTAAATTTTTATATGAAAAACTTCTTTTGCCCATATCTCCTTAAATATGCATCCCACAGCGAATAGGACTTTAATTCGTGACCACCCTCAAAAAATTGAAAAATCCACCCAAAACCTAAAAAAATTTAAATTTTTATATGAAAAACTTCTTTTGCCCATATCTCCTTAAATATGCGTCCTAGAGCGAAAAGGACTTTAATTCGTGACCACCCTCAAAAAATTGAAAAATCCACCCAAAACCTAAAAAAATTGAATTTTTTATATGAAAAACTTCTGTTGCCCATATCTCCTTAAATATGCTTCCTAGAGCGAAAAGGACTTTAATTCGTGACCACCCTCAAAAAAGTGAAAAATCCACCCAAAACCTAAAAAAATTGAAATTTTTATATGAAAAACTTCTTTTGCCCATATCTCCTAAACTAAGCGTCCTAGAGCGAAAAGGACTTTAATTCGTGACCACCCTCAAAAAATTGAAAAATCCACCCAAAACCTAAAATAATTTAAAATTTTATATGAAAAACTTCTTTTGCCCATATCTCCTTAAATATGCGTCCTAGAGCGAAAAGGGCTTTAATTCGTGACCACACCCAAAAATTTGAAAAATCCACCCAAAATAAAAAAAAATTGAAATTTTTATATGAAAAACTTCTTTTGCCCATATCTCCTTAAATATGCGTCCTAGAGCGAAAAGGACTTTAATTCGTGACCACCCTCAAAAAAGTGAAAAATCCACCCAAAACCTAAAAAAATTTAATTTTTTATATGAAAAACTTCTTTTGCCCATATCTCCTTAAATATGCGTCCTAGAGCGAAAAGGACTTTAATTCGTGACCACCCTCAAACAATTGAAAAATCCACCCTAAACCTAAAAAAATTGAAATTTTTATATGAAAAACTTCTTTTCCCCATATCTCCTTAAATATGCGTCCTAGAGCGAAAAGGACTTTAATTCGTGACCACCCCAAAAAATTGAAAAATCCACCCAAAACCTAAAAAAATTGAATTTTTTATATGAAAAACTTCTTTTGCCCATATCTCATTAAATATGCGTCCTAGAGCGAAAAGGGCTTTAATTCGTGACCCCGCTCAAAAAATTGAAAAATCCACCCAAAACCTAAAAAAAATTAAATTTTTATATGAAAAACTCCTTTTGCCCATATCTCCTAAACTAAGCGTCCTAGAGCGAAAAGGACTTTAATTCGTGACCACCCCCAAAAAATTGGAAAATCCACCCAAAACCTAACAAAAATTTAAATTTTTATATGAAAAACTTATTTTGCCCATATCTCCTTAAATATGCGTCCTAGAGCGAAAAGGACTTTAATTCGTGACCACCCTCAAAAAATTTAAAAATCCACCCAAAACCTAAAAAAATTGAAATTTTTATATGAAATACTTCTTTTGCCCATATCTCCTTAAATATGCGTCCTAGAGCGAAAAGGACTTTAATTCGTAACCACCCTCAAAAAAGTGAAAAATCCACCCAAAACCTAAAAAAATTGAAATTTTTATATGAAAAACTTCTTTTGCCCATATCTCCTAAACTAAGCGTCCTATAGCGAAAAGGACTTTAATTCGTGACCACCCCCAAAAAATTGAAAAATCCACCCAAAACCTAAAATAATTGAAATTTTTATATGAAAAACTTCTTTTGTCCATATCTCCTTAAATATGCGTCCTAGAGCGAAAAGGGCTTTAATTCGTGACCACCCTCAAAAAATTGAAAAATCCACCCAAAACCTAAAAAAATTTAAATTTTTATATGAAAAACTTCTTTTGCCCATATCTCCTTAAATATGCGTCCCACAGCGAATAGGACTTTAATTCGTGACCACCCTCAAAAAATTGAAAAATCCACCCAAAACCTAAAAAAATTTAAATTTTTATATGAAAAACTTCTGTTGCCCATATCTCCTTAAATATGCTTCCTAGAGCGAAAAGGACTTTAATTCGTGACCACCCTCAAAAAAGTGAAAAATCCACCCAAAACCTAAAAAAATTGAAATTTTTATATGAAAAACTTCTTTTGCCCATATCTCCTAAACTAAGCGTCCTAGAGCGAAAAGGACTTTAATTCGTGACCACCCTCAAAAAATTGAAAAATCCACCCAAAACCTAAAATAATTTAAAATTTTATATGAAAAACTTCTTTTGCCCATATCTCCTTAAATATGCGTCCTAGAGCGAAAAGGGCTTTAATTCGTGACCACACCCAAAAATTTGAAAAATCCACCCAAAATAAAAAAAAATTGAAATTTTTATATGAAAAACTTCTTTTGCCCATATCTCCTTAAATATGCGTCCTAGAGCGAAAAGGACTTTAATTCGTGACCACCCTCAAAAAAGTGAAAAATCCACCCAAAACCTAAAAAAATTTAATTTTTTATATGAAAAACTTCTTTTGCCCATATCTCCTTAAATATGCGTCCTAGAGCGAAAAGGACTTTAATTCGTGACCACCCTCAAACAATTGAAAAATCCAGCCTAAACCTAAAAAAATTTAAATTTTTATATGAAAAACTTCTTCTGCCCATATCTCCTTAAATATGCGTCCTAGAGCGAAAAGGACTTTAATTCGTAACCACCCCAAAAAATTGAAAAATCCACCCAAAACCTAAAAAAATTGAATTTTTTATATGAAAAACTTCTTTTGCCCATATCTCCTTAAATATGCGTCCTAGAGCGAAAAGGGCTTTAATTCGTGACCACCCTCAAAAAAGTGAAAAATCCACCCAAAACCTAAAAAAATTTAAATTTTTATATGAAAAACTTCTTTTGCCCATATCTCCTTAAATATGCGTCCTAGAGCGAAAAGGACTTTAATTCGTGACCACCCTCAAAAAATTGAAAAATCCACCCAAAACCTAAAAAAATTGAAATTTTTATATGAAATACTTCTTTTGCCCATATCTCCTTAAATATGCGTCCTAGAGCGAAAAGGACTTTAATTCGTGACCACCCTCAGAAAAGTGAAAAATCCACCCAAAACCTAAAAAAATTGAAATTTTTATATGAAAAACTTCTTTTGCCCATATCTTCTAAACTAAGCGTCCTATAGCGAAAAGGACTTTAATTCGTGACCACCCCCAAAAAATTGAAAAATCCACCCAAAACCTAAAATAATTGAAATTTTTATATGAAAAACTTCTTTTGTCCATATCTCCTTAAATATGCGTCCTAGCGCGAAAAGGGCTTTAATTCGTGACCACCCTCAAAAAATTGAAAAATCCACCCAAAACCTAAAAAAATTTAAATTTTTATATGAAAAACTTCTTTTGCCCATATCTCCTTAAATATGCGTCCTAGAGCGAAAAGGACTTTAATTCGTGACCACCCCCAAAAAATTGAAAAATCCACCTAAAACCTAAAAAAATTTAATTTTTTATATGAAAAACTTCTTTTGCCCATATCTCCTTAAATATGCGTCCTAGAGCGAAAAGGACTTTAATTCGTGACCACCCGAAAAAAAAAATGAAAAATCCACCCAAAACCTAAAAAAATTGAAATTTTTATGTGAAAAACTTCTTTTGCCCATATCTCCTTAAATATGCGTCCTAGAGCGAAAAGGACTTTAATTCGTGACCACCCTCAAAAAATTGAAAAATCCACCCAAAATCAAAAAAAAAATTAAATTTTTATATGAAAAACTTCTTCAAAAAAGTAAAAAATCCACCCAAAACCTAAAATAATTTAAATTTTTATATGAAAAACTTCTTTTGCCCATATCTCCTAAACTAAGCGTCCCAGAGCGAAAAGGTCTATAATTCGTGACCACCCCCAAAACATTGAAAAATCCACCCAAAATCAAAAAAAATTGAAATTTTTATATGAAAAACTTCTTTTGCCCATATCTCCTTAAATATGCGTCCTAGAGCGAAAAGGACTTTAATTCGTGACCAGCCTCAAAAAAGTGAAAAATCCACCCAAAACCTAAAAAAATTGAATTTTTTATATGAAAAACTTATTTTGCCCATATCTCCTTAAATATGCGTCCTAGAGCGAAAAGGACTTTAATTCGTGACCACCCCAAAAAATTGAAAAATCCACCAAAAACCTAAAAAAAATTGAATTTTTTTATATGAAAAACTTCTTTTGCCCATATCTCCTTAAATATGCGTCCTAGAGCGAAAAGGACTTTAATTCGTGACCACCCTCAGAAAGTGTAAAATCCACCCAAAACCTAACAAAATTGAAATTTTTATATGAAAAACTACTTTTGCCCATATCTCCTTAAATATGCGTCCTAGAGCGAAAAGGACTTTAATTCGTGACCACCCCAAAAAATTGAAAAATCCACCCAAAACCTAAAAAAAATGAATTTTTTATATGAAAAACTTCTTTTGCCCATATCTCCTTAAATATGCGTCCTAGAGCGAAAAGGGCTTTAATTCGTGACCACGCTCAAAAAATTGAAAAATCCACCCAAAACCTAAAAAAAATTAAATTTTTATATGAAAAACTTCTTTTGCCCATATCTCCTAAACTAAGCGTCCTAGAGCGAAAAGGACTTTAATTCGTGACCACCATAAAAAAATTGGAAAATCCACCCAAAACCTAAAAAAATTTAAATTTTTATATGAAAAATCTTTTGCCCATATCTCCTTAAATATGCGTCCTAGAGCGAAAAGGACTTTAATTCGTGACCACCCTCAAAAAAGTGAAAAATCCACCCAAAACCTAAAAAAAATTTAATTTTTATATGAAAAACTTCTTTTGCCCATATCTCCTTAAATATGCGTCCTAGAGCGAAAAGGACTTTAATTCGTGACCACCCTCAAAAAATTGAAAAATCCACCCAAAACCTAAAAAAATTGAAATTTTTATATGAAAAACTTCTTTTGCCCATATCTCCTTAAATATGCGTCCTAGAGCGAAAAGGACTTTAATTCGTGACCACCCTCAAAAAAGTGAAAAATCCACCCAAAACCTAAAAAAAAATGAAATTTTTATACGAAAAACTTCTTTTGCCCATATCTCCTAAACTAAGCGTCCTATAGCGAAAAGGACTTTAATTCGTGACCACCCCCAAAAAATTGAAAAATCCACCCAAAACCTAAAATAATTTAAATTTTTATATGAAAAACTTCTTTTGCCCATATCTCCTTAAATATGCGTCCTAGAGCTAAAAGGGCTTTAATTCTTGACCACCCTCAAAAAATTGAAAAATCCACCCAAAACCTAAAAAGATTGAATTTTTTATATGAAAAACTTCTTTTGCCCATATCTCCTTAAATATGCGTCCTAGAGCGAAAAGGACTTTAATTCGTGACCACCCGAAAAAAAATGAAAAATCCACCCAAGACCTAAAAAAATTGAAAATTTTATACGAAAAACTTATTTTGCCCATATCTCCTTAAATATACGTCCTAGAGCGAAAAGGACTTTAATTCGTGACCACCCTCAAAAAATTGAAAAATCCACCCAAAACCTAAAAAAATTTAAATTTTTATATGAAAAACTTCTTTTGCCCATATCTCCTAAACTAAGCGTCCTAGAGCAAAAGGACTTTAATTCGTGACCACCCTCAAAAAATTGAAAAATCCACCCAAAACCTAAAATAATTTAAATTTTTATATGAAAAACTTCTTTTGCCTACATCTCCTTAAATATGCGTCCTAGAGCGAAAAGGGCTTTAATTCGTGACCACCCCCAAAACATTGGAAAATCCACCCAAAACTTAAAAAATTGAAATTTTTATATGAAAAACTTCTTTTGCCCATATCTCCTTAAATATGCGTCCTAGAGCGAAAAGGACTTTAATTCGTGGCCACCCCAAAAAATTGAAAAATCCACCCAAAACCTAAAAAAATTGAATTTTTTATATGAAAAACTTCTTTTGCCCATATCTCCTTAAATATGCGTCCTAGAGCGAAAAGGACTTTAATTCGTGACCACCCTCAAAAAATTGAAAAATCCACCCAAAACCTAAAAAAATTGAATTTTTTATGTGAAAAACTTCTTTTGACCATATCTCCTTAAATATGCGTCCTATAGCGAAAAGGACTTTAATTCGTGACCACCCCCAAAAAATTGAAAAATCCACCCAAAACCTAAAATAATTTAAATTTTTATATGAAAAACTTCTTTTGCCCATATCTCCTAAACTAAGCGTCCTAGAGCGAAAAGGACTTTAATTCGTGACCACCCTCAAAAAATTGAAAAATCCACCCAAAACCTAAAATAATTTAAATTTTTATATGAAAAACTTCTTTTGCCCATATCTCCTTAAATATGCGTCCTAGAGCGTAAAGGACTTTAATTCGTGACCTTCCTCAAAAAAGTGAAAAATCCACCCAAAACCTAAAAAAATTGAAATTTTTATATGAAAAATTTCTTTTGCCCATATCTCCTAAACTAAGCGTCCTATAGCGAAAAGGACTTTAATTCGTGACCACCCCCAAAAAATTGAAAAATCCACCCAAAACCTAAAATAATTTAAATTTTTATATGAAAAACTTCTTTTGCCCATATCTCCTTAAATATGCGTCCTAGAGCGAAAAGGGCTTTAATTCGTGACCACCCTCAAAAAATTGAAAAATCCACCCAAAACCTAAAAAAATTTAAATTTTTATATGAAAAACTTCTTTTGCCCATATCTCCTTAAATATGCGTCCTAGAGCGAAAAGGACTTTAATTCGTGACCACCCCCAAAAAATTGAAAAATCCACCCAAAACCTAAAAAAATTGAATTTTTTATATGAAAAACTTTTTTTCCCATATCTCCTTGAATATGCGTCCTAGAGCGAAAAGGACTTTAATTCGTGACCACCCGAAAAAAAATGAAAAATCCACCCAAAACCTAAAAAAATTGAATTTTTTATATGAAAAACTTCTTTTGCCTATATCTCCTAAACTAAGCGTCCTATAGCGAAAAGGACTTTAATTCGTGACCACCCCCAAAAAATTGAAAAATCCACTCAAAACCTAAAATAATTTAAATTTTTATATGAAAAACTTCTTTTGCCCATATCTCCTTAAATATGCGTCCTAGAGCGAAAAGGGCTTTAATTCGTGACCACCCTCAAAAAATTGAAAAATCCACCCAAAACCTAAAAAAATTTAAATTTTTATATGAAAAACTTCTTTTGCCCATATCTCCTTAAATATGCGCCCTAGAGCGAAAAGGACTTTAATTCGTGACCACCCCCAAAAAATTGAAAAATCCACCCAAAACCTAAAAAAATTGAATTTTTTATATGAAAAACTTCTTTTGCCCATATCTCCTTAAATATGCGTCCTAGAGCGAAAAGGACTTTAATTCGGGACCACCCGAAAAAAAATGAAAAATCCACCCAAAACCTAAAAAAATTGAAATTTTTATATGAAAAACTTCTTTTGCCCATATATCCTTAAATATGCGTCCTATAGCGAAAAGGACTTTAATTCGTGACCACCCTCAAAAAATTGAAAAATCCACCCAAAATCAAAAAAAAATTTAAATTTTTATATGAAAAACTTCTTTTGCCCATATCTCCTTAAATATGCGTCCTAGAGCGAAAAGGGCTTTAATTCGTGACCACCCCCAAAACATTGAAAAATCCACCCAAAATAAAAAAAAATGAAATTTTTATATGAAAAACTTCTTTTGCCCATATCTCCTTAAATATGCGTCATAGAGCGAAAAGGACTTTAATTCGTGACCACCCTCAAAAAAGTGAAAAACCCATCCAAAACCTAAAAAAATTGAATTTTTTATATGAAAAACTTCTTTTGCCCATATCTCCTTAAATATGCGTCCTAGAGCGAAAAGGACTTTAATTCGTGACCACCCTCAAACAATTGACAAATTCACCCTAAACCTAAAAAAATGTAAATTTTTATATGAAAAACTTCTTTTGCCCATATCTCCTTAAATATGCGTCCTGGAGCGAAAAGGACTTTAATTCGTGACCACCCCAAAAATTGAAAAATCCACCCAAAACCTAAAAAAATTGAATTTTTTATATGAAAAACTTCTTTTGCCCATATCTCCTTAAATATGCGTCCTAGAGCGAAAGGACTTTAATTCGTGACCACCCCCAAAACATTGAAAAATCCACCCAAAATAAAAAAAAATGAAATTTTTATATGAAAAACTTCTTTTGCCCATATCTCCTTAAATATGCGTTCTAGAGCGAAAAGGACTTTAATTCGTGACCACCCTCAAAAAAGTGAAAAATCCACCCAAAACCTAAAAAAATTGAATTTTTTATATGAAAAACTTCTTTTGCCCATATCTCCTTAAATATGCGTCCTAGAGCGAAAAGGACTTTAATTCGTGACCACCCTCAATTAATTGAAAAATCCACCCTAAACCTAAAAAAATTGAAATTTTTATATGAAAAACTTCTTTTGTCCATATCTCCTTAAATATGCGTCCTAGAGCGAAAAGGACTTTAATTCGTGACCACCCTCAAAAAATTGAAAAATCCACCCAAAATCTAAAAAAATTTAAATTTTTATATGAAAAACTTCTTTTGCCCATATCTCCCTAAATATGCGTCCTAGAGCGAAAAGGACTTTAATTCGCGACCACCCCCAAAAAATTGAAAAATCCACCCAAAACCTAAAAAAATTGAATTTTTTATATGAAAAACTTCTTTTTCCCATATCTCCTTAAATATGCGTCCTAGAGCGAAAAGGACTTTAATTCGTGACCACCCTCAAAAAAATGAAAAATCCACCCAAAACCTAAAAAAAATTGAAATTTTTATATGAAAAACTTCTTTTGCCCATATCTCCTTAAATATGCGTCCTAGAGCGAAAAGGGCTTTAATTCGTGACCACCCTCAATAAATTGAAAAATCTACCCAAAACCTAAAAAAATTTAAATTTTTAATATGAAAAACTTCTTTTGCCCATATCTCCTTAAATATGCGTCCTAGAGCGAAAAGGACTTTAATTCGTGACCACCCCCAAAAAATTGGAAAATCCACCCAAAACCCAAAAAATTGAAATTTTTATATAAAAAACTTCTTTTGCCCATATCTCCTTAAATATGCGTCCTAGAGCGAAAAGGACTTTAATTCGTGACCACCCTCAAAAAATTGAAAAATCTACCCAAAACCTAAAAAACTTTAAATTTTTATATGAAAAACTTCTTTTGCCCATATCTCCTTAAATATGCGTCCTAGAGCGAAAAGGACTTTAATTCGTGACCACCCCCAAAAAATTGAAAAATCCACCCAAAACCTAAAAAAATTGAATTTTTTATATGAAAAACTTCTTTTGCCCATATCTCCTTAAATATGCGTCCTAGAGCGAAAAGGACTTTAATTCGTGACCACCCCCAAAAAATTTGAAAATCCACCCAAAACCTAAAAAAATTGAAATTTTTATATGAAAAACTTCTTTTGCCCATATCTCCTTAAATATGCGTCCTAGAGCGAAAAGGACTTTAATTCGTGACCACCCTCAAAAAGTGAAAAATCCACCCAAAACCTAAAAAAATTGAAATTTTTATATGAAAAACTTCTTTTGCCCATATCTCCTTAAATATGCGTCCTAGAGCGAAAAGGACTTTAATTCGTAACCACCCTCAAAAAATTGAAAAATCCACCCAAAACATAAAAAATTGAATTTTTTATATGAAAAACTTCTTTTGCCCATATCTCCTTAAATATGCGTCCTAGAGCGAAAAGGACTTTAATTCGTGACCACCCTCAAAAAATTGAAAAATCCACCCAAAACCTAAAAAAATTTAAATTTCTATACGAAAAACTTCATTTGCCCAGATCTCCTAAACTAAGCGTCCTATAGCGAAAAGGACTTTAATTCGTGACCACCCCCAAAAAATTGAAAAATCCACCCAAAACATAAAATAATTTAAATTTTTATATGAAAAACTTCTTTTGCCCATATCTCCTAAACTAAGCGTCCTAGAGCGAAAAGGACTTTAATTCGTGACCACCCCAAAATATTGAAAAATCCACCCAAAACCTAAAATAATTTAAATTTTTATATGAAAAACTTCTTTTGCCCATATCTCCTTAAATATGCGTCCTAGAGCGAAAAGGACTTTAATTCGTGACCACCCTCAAAAAATTGAAAAATCCACCCAAAACCTAAAAAAATTTAAATTTTTATATGAAAAACTTCTTTTGCCCATATCTCCTAAACTAAGCGTCCTAGAGCGAAAAGGACTTTAATTCGTGACCACCCCCAAAAAATTGAAAAATCCACCCAAAACCTAAAAAAATTGAATTTTTTATATGAAAAACTTCTTTTGCCCATATCTCCTTAAATATGCGTCCTAGAGCGAAAACGACTTTAATTCGTGACCACCCTCAATTAATTGAAAAATCCACCCTAAACCTAAAAAAATTGAAATTTTTATATGAAAAACTTCTTTTGTCCATATCTCCTTAAATATGCGTCCTAGAGCGAAAAGGACGCATATTCGTGACCACCCCAAAAAATTGAAAAATCCACCCTAAACCTAAAAAAATTGAAATTTTTATATGAAAAACTTCTTTTGTCCATATTTCCTTAAATATGCGTCCTAGAGCGAAAAGGACTTTAATTAGTGACCACCCCAAAAAATTGAAAAATCCACCCAAAACCTAAAAAATTGAATTTTTTATATGAAAAACTTCTTTTGCCCATATCCCCTTAAATATGCGTCCTAGAGCGAAAAGGGCTTTAATTCGTGACCACCCTCAAAAAATTGAAAAATCCACCCAAAACCTAAAAAAATTGAAATTTTTATATGAAAAACTTCTTTTGCCCATATCTCCTTAAATATGCGTCCTAGAGCGAAAAGGACTTTAATTCGTGACCACCCCCAAAAAATTGGAAAATCCACCCAAAACCTAAAAAAATTGAAATTTTTATATGAAAAACTTCTTTTGCCCATATCTCCTTAAATATGCGTCCTAGAGCGAAAAGGACTTTAATTCGTGACCACCCTCAAAAAAGTGAAAAATCCACCCAAAACCTAAAAAAATTGAAATTTTTATATGAAAAACTTCTTTTGCCCATATCTCCTTAAATATGCGTCCTAGAGCGAAAAGGACTTTAATTCGTGACCACCCTCAAAAAATTGAAAAATCCACCCAAAACATAAAAAAATTGAAATTTTTATATGAAAAACTTCTTTTGCCCATATCTCCTTAAATATGCGTCCTAGAGCGAAAAGGACTTTAATTCGTGACCACCCTCAAAAAATTGAAAAATCCACCCAAAACCTAAAAAAATTTAAATTTCTATACGAAAAACTTCTTTTGCCCATATCTCCTAAACTAAGCGTCCTATAGCGAAAAGGACTTTAATTCGTGACCACCCCCAAAAAATTGAAAAATCCACCCAAAACCTAAAAAAATTTAAATTTTTATATGAAAAACTTCTTTTGCCCATATCTCCTAAACTAAGCGTCCTAGAGCGAAAAGGACTTTAATTCGTGACCACCCTAAAAAAATTGAAAAATCCACCCAAAACCTAAAATAATTTAAATTTTTATATGAAAAACTTCTTTTACCCATATCTCCTTAAATATGCGTCCTAGAGCGAAAAGGACTTTAATTCGTGACCACCCTCAAAAAATTGAAAAATCCACCCAAAACCTAAAAAAATTAAAATTTTTATATGAAAAACTTCTTTTGCCCATATCTCCTTAAATATGCGTCCTAGAGCGAAAAGGACTTTAATTCGTGACTACCCTCAAAAAATTGAAAAATCCACCCAAAACCTAAAAAAATTTAAATTTTTATATGAAAAACTTCTTTTGCCCATATCTCCTTAAATATGCGTCCTAGAGCGAAAAGGACTTTAATTCGTGACCACCCTCAAAAAATTGAAAAATCCACCCAAAACCTAAAAAAATTTAAATTTCTATACGAAAAACTTCATTTGCCCATATCTCCTAAACTAAGCGTCCTATAGCGAAAAGGACTTTAATTCGTGACCACCCCCAAAAAATTGAAAAATCCACCCAAAACCTAAAAAAATTTAAATTTCTATACGAAAAACTTCTTTTGCCCATATCTCCTAAACTAAGCGTCCTATAGCGAAAAGGACTTTAATTCGTGACCACCCCCAAAAAATTGAAAAATCCACCCAAAACCTAAAATAATTTAAATTTTTATACGAAAAACTTGTAAAAAAATTGAAAAATCCACCCAAAATCAAAAAACAAATTAAATTTTTATATGAAAAACTTCTTCAAAAAAGTAAAAAATCCACCCAAAACCTAAAAAAATTTAAATTTTTATATGAAAAACTTCTTTTGCCCATATCTCCTAAACTAAGCGTCCTAGAGCGAAAAGGACTTTAATTCGTGACCACCCTAAAAAAATTGAAAAATCCACCCAAAACCTAAAATAATTTAAATTTTTATATGAAAAACTTCTTTTGCCCATATCTCCTTAAATATGCGTCCTAGAGCGAAAAGGACTTTAATTCGTGACCACCCTCAAAAAATTGAAAATAGAGCGAAAACGACTTTAATTCGTGACCACCCTCAATTAATTGAAAAATCCACCCTAAACCTAAAAAAATTGAAATTTTTATATGAAAAACTTCTTTTGTCCATATCTCCTTAAATATGCGTCCTATAGCGAAAAGGACTTAAATTCGTGACCACCCCAAAAAATTGAAAAATCCACCCTAAACCTAAAAAAATTGAAATTTTTATATGAAAAACTTCTTTTGTCCATATTTCCTTAAATATGCGTCCTAGAGCGAAAAGGACTTTAATTAGTGACCACCCCAAAAAATTGAAAAATCCACCCAAAACCTAAAAAATTGAATTTTTTATATGAAAAACTTCTTTTGCCCATATCCCCTTAAATATGCGTCCTAGAGCGAAAAGGGCTTTAATTCGTGACCACCCTCAAAAAATTGAAAAATCCACCCAAAACCTAAAAAAATTGAAATTTTTATATGAAAAACTTCTTTTGCCCATATCTCCTTAAATATGCGTCCTAGAGCGAAAAGGACTTTAATTCGTGACCACCCCCAAAAAATTGGAAAATCCACCCAAAACCTAAAAAAATTGAAATTTTTATATGAAAAACTTCTTTTGCCCATATCTCCTTAAATATGCGTCCTAGAGCGAAAAGGACTTTAATTCGTGACCACCCTCAAAAAAGTGAAAAATCCACCCAAAACCTAAAAAAATTGAAATTTTTATATGAAAAACTTCTTTTGCCCATATCTCCTTAAATATGCGTCCTAGAGCGAAAAGGACTTTAATTCGTGACCACCCTCAAAAAATTGAAAAATCCACCCAAAACATAAAAAAATTGAAATTTTTATATGAAAAACTTCTTTTGCCCATATCTCCTTAAATATGCGTCCTAGAGCGAAAAGGACTTTAATTCGTGACCACCCTCAAAAAATTGAAAAATCCACCCAAAACCTAAAAAAATTTAAATTTCTATACGAAAAACTTCTTTTGCCCATATCTCCTAAACTAAGCGTCCTATAGCGAAAAGGACTTTAATTCGTGACCACCCCCAAAAAATTGAAAAATCCACCCAAAACCTAAAAAAATTTAAATTTTTATATGAAAAACTTCTTTTGCCCATATCTCCTAAACTAAGCGTCCTAGAGCGAAAAGGACTTTAATTCGTGACCACCCTAAAAAAATTGAAAAATCCACCCAAAACCTAAAATAATTTAAATTTTTATATGAAAAACTTCTTTTACCCATATCTCCTTAAATATGCGTCCTAGAGCGAAAAGGACTTTAATTCGTGACCACCCTCAAAAAATTGAAAAATCCACCCAAAACCTAAAAAAATTAAAATTTTTATATGAAAAACTTCTTTTGCCCATATCTCCTTAAATATGCGTCCTAGAGCGAAAAGGACTTTAATTCGTGACCACCCTCAAAAAATTGAAAAATCCACCCAAAACCTAAAAAAATTTAAATTTTTATATGAAAAACTTCTTTTGCCCATATCTCCTTAAATATGCGTCCTAGAGCGAAAAGGACTTTAATCCGTGACCACCCTCAAAAAATTGAAAAATCCACCCAAAACCTAAAAAAATTTAAATTTCTATACGAAAAACTTCATTTGCCCATATCTCCTAAACTAAGCGTCCTATAGCGAAAAGGACTTTAATTCGTGACCACCCCCAAAAAATTGAAAAATCCACCCAAAACCTAAAAAAATTTAAATTTCTATACGAAAAACTTCTTTTGCCCATATCTCCTAAACTAAGCGTCCTATAGCGAAAAGGACTTTAATTCGTGACCACCCCCAAAAAATTGAAAAATCCACCCAAAACCTAAAATAATTTAAATTTTTATACGAAAAACTTGTCAAAAAATTTAAAAATCCACCCAAAATCAAAAAAAAAATTAAATTTTTATATGAAAAACTTCTTCAAAAAAGTAAAAAATCCACCCAAAACCTAAAAAAATTTAAATTTTTATATGAAAAACTTCTTTTGCCCATATCTCCTAAACTAAGCGTCCTAGAGCGAAAAGGACTTTAATTCGTGACCACCCTAAAAAAATTGAAAAATCCACCCAAAACCTAAAATAATTTAAATTTTTATATGAAAAACTTCTTTTGCCCATATCTCCTTAAATATGCGTCCTAGAGCGAAAAGGACTTTAATTCGTGACCACCCTCAAAAAATTGAAAAATCCACCCAAAACCTAAAAAAATTAAAATTTTTATATGAAAAACTTCTTTTGCCCATATCTCCTTAAATATGCGTCCTAGAGCGAAAAGGACTTTAATTCGTGACCACCCTCAAAAAATTGAAAAATCCACCCAAAACCTAAAAAAATTTAAATTTTTATATGAAAAACTTCTTTTGCCCATATCTCCTTAAATATGCGTCCTAGAGCGAAAAGGGCTTTAATTCGTGACCACCCCAAAATATTGAAAAATCCACCCAAAACCTAAAAAAATTTAAATTTTTATATGAAAAACTTCTTTTGCCCATATCTCCTTAAATATGCGTCCTAGAGCGAAAAGGACTTTAATTCGTGACCACCCTCAAAAAATTGAAATATCCACCCAAAACCTAAAAAAATTTAAATTTTTATATGAAAAACTTCTTTTGCCCATATCTCCTTAAATATGCGTCCTAGAGCGAAAAGGACTTTAATTCGTGACCACCCTCAAAAAAGTGAAAAATCCACCTAAAACCTAAAAAAATTTAAATTTCTATACGAAAAACTTCTTTTGCCCATATCTCCTAAACTAAGCGCCCCAAAGCGAAAAGGACTTTAATTCGTGACCACCCCCAAAAAATTGAAAAATCCACCCAAAACCTAAAATAATTTAAATTTTTATATGAAAAACTTCTCAAAAAATTGAAAAATCCACCCAAAATCAAAAAAAAAAATTTAAATTCTTATATGAAAAACTTCTTCAAAAAAGTAAAAAATCCACCCAAAACCTAAAAAAATTTAAATTTTTATATGAAAAACTTCTATTGCCCATATCTCCTAAACTAAGCGTCCTAGAGCGAAAAGGACTTTAATTCGTGACCACCCTAAAAAAATTGAAAAATCCACCCAAAACCTAAAATAATTTAAATTTTTATATGAAAAACTTCTTTTGCCCATATCTCCTTAAATATGCGTCCTAGAGCGAAAAGGGCTTTAATTCGTGACCACCCCCAAAACATTGAAAAATCCACCCAAAATCAAAAAAAAAATGAAATTTTTATATGAAAAACTTCTTTTGCCCATATCTCCTTAAATATGCGTCCTAGAGCGAAAAGGACTTTAATTCGTGACCACCCTCAAAAAAGTGAAAAATCCACCCAAAACCTAAAAAAATTGAATTTTTTATATGAAAAACTTCTTTTGCCCATATCTCCTTAAATATGCGTCCTAGAGCGAAAAGGACTTTAATTCGTGACCACCCTCAAACAATTGACAAATCCACCCTAAACCTAAAAAAATTTTAATTTTTATATGAAAAACTTCTTTTGCCCATATCTCCTTAAATATGCGTCCTAGAGCGAAAAAGACTTTAATTCGTGACCACCCTCAAAAAAATGAAAAATCCACCCAAAACCTAAAAAAATTGAAATTTTTATATGAAAAACTTCTTTTGCCCATATCTCCTTAAATATGCGTCCTAGAGCGAAAAGGACTTTAATTCGTGACCACCCTCAAAAAAGTGAAAAATCCACCCAAAACCTAAAAAAATTGAAATTTTTATATGAAAAACTTCTTGTGCCCATATCTCCTAAACTAAGCGTCCTATAGCGAAAAGGACTTTAATTCGTGACCACCCCCAAAAAATTGAAAAATCCACCCAAAACCTAAAATAATTTAAATTTTTATATGAAAAACTTCTTTTGCCCATATCTCCTTAAATATGCGTCCTAGAGCGAAAAGGGCTTTCATTCCTAAAAAAATTTAAATTTTTATATGAAAAACTTCTTTTGCCCATATCTCCTAAACTAAGCGTCCTAGAGCGAAAAGGACTTTAATTCGTGACCACCCCAAAAAAATTGGAAAATCCACCCAAAACCAAAAAAAATTAAATTTTTATATAAAAAACTTCTTTTGCCCATATCTCCTTAAATATGCGTCCTAGAGCGAAAAGGACTTTAATTCGAGACCACCCTCAAAAAATTGAAAAATCCACCCAAAACCTAAAAAAATTTAAATTTTTATATGAAAAACTTCTTTTGCCCATATCTCCTTACATATGCGTCCTAGAGCGAAAAGGACTTTAATTCGTGACCACCCTCAAAAAATTGAAAAATCCACCCAAAATCTAAAAAAATTTAAATTTTTATATGAAAAACTTCTTTTGCCCATATCTCCTTAAATATGCGTCCTAGAGCGAAAAGGGCTTTAATTCGTGACCACCCCAAAAAATTGAAAAATCCACCCAAAACCTAAAAAAATTTAAATTTTTATATGAAAAACTTCTTTTGCCCATATCTCCTTAAATATGCGTCCTAGAGCGAAAAGGACTTTAATTCGTGACCACCCTCAAAAAATTGAAAAATCCACCCAAAACCTAAAAAAATTTAAATTTTTATATGAAAAACTTCTTTTGCCCATATCTCCTTAAATATGCGTCCTAGAGCGAAAAGGACTTTAATTCGTGACCACCCTCAAAAAAGTGAAAAATCCACCTAAAACCTAAAAAAATTTAAATTTCTATACGAAAAACTTCTTTTGCCCATATCTCCTAAACTAAGCGCCCTATAGCGAAAAGGACTTTAATTCGCGACCACCCCCAAAAAATTGAAAAATCCACCCAAAACCTAAAATAATTTAAATTTTTATATGAAAAACTTCTCAAAAAATTGAAAAATCCACCCAAAATCAAAAAAAAAAATTTAAATTCTTATATGAAAAACTTCTTCAAAAAAGTAAAAAATCCACCCAAAACCTAAAAAAATTTAAATTTTTATATGAAAAACTTCTTTTGCCCATATCTCCTAAACTAAGCGTCCTAGAGCGAAAAGGACTTTAATTCGTGACCACCCTAAAAAAATTGAAAAATCCACCCAAAACCTAAAATAATTTAAATTTTTATATGAAAAACTTCTTTTGCCCATATCTCCTTAAATATGCGTCCTAGAGCGAAAAGGGCTTTATTAAAATGTTTAAACGGCAGTTGGAATATAAGTTATTTTATTGAAGTTTAAATATGAGAATGAAAAATGTGTATATTGAATATTTGACATATACATGAAAAGCAATATTTGAAATTCAACGCTATAGTGATTAAAACAAAAACATAAAGTACTTAAAACTAACAAAGTGGATCTGCTTCGTTATTACAACACCTCCCCTCGAAGTAGAGACACTACAAATTCGGCTGTTGTAAAGATGTTAATCCTAAATTTTTAGAACAGTATTGATGCTTGTTTTTGTTGAGTCCTTTCGTCAGTACATCAGCTGGCATAAGCTCAGTTCTTAAATATTCAATTGATACATTATTGGTTTGAATACAGTCTCGTACAAAATTGTGTCGAATGTCGATGTGTTTGGTTCTTGCACTGTATCCAAAATTTTTTATTAGTTTTTGTGCACTCTGGCTGTCGTTGAATAATGTGACTTCATCAAATTCAATTCCGATGTCATTGAGTATACTTTTGATGTAAAGAGCTTCTTTAACTGCGTCCGTAATTGCAACATATTCTGCTTCAGTACTTGACAATGAAACGGTACGCTGTTTTCGCGCCTCCCAGCTTATAGCACATTCACCCAGCATAAATGCATATCCGGTATAGGATCGACGATCTGATATATTTCCGCCCCAATCGGCATCAACTACTCCATATAAGTTCGTATCAGTTTTTCTGTATAATAAGCCGTAGTCTAGAGTACCTTGAATGTACCTCAAAATTCTTTTTGCCGCTTTCCAGTGTTCTTCTTTGTAGTTGGAGTTAAATTGACTCATAAAATTCACAGCATATGCGATATCTGGCCGTGTTGTTACCGCCAGATACATCAAAGCTCCAATTAACTTTTGATAAGGAAATCTGGACATTATTTTCTCGTCCTTCTTTTCCGGTAGACACAATTTGCAATTTGCTTCAATAGGAGTCGATGCAGGTTTGCACTCATTCATACCAAAACGATCCAAAACTAATTCCGCATATTTACGTTGAGATAGGGAAACTGTTTTTGATTTAATATCCTGCCTGAATTGGATTCCTAAACAACGTGAAACCGGACCAAGATCTTTCATCTCAAAGGATTTGCATAAAAATACCTTAATATCTCTTATCCATTCGGGTTCGTTACTTGCTAATAGTAAGTCGTCAACATATATTGATAAAATTAGAATTTTTTCACCTTCTCTCTTCGAGAATAAACATGGATCTTTCTTGCTTGGATTTAGACCAAATTTAATTAATTATTT
This sequence comes from Haematobia irritans, assembly GCF_050003625.1. Taxonomy (NCBI): domain Eukaryota; kingdom Metazoa; phylum Arthropoda; class Insecta; order Diptera; family Muscidae; genus Haematobia; species Haematobia irritans. Next base: position 119,462 of record NW_027445688.1, read on the forward strand.
GGTAAGTTCATTGTACCACATAAGACCCGATTGACGTAAACCATACAAAGATTTCTTCAAAAGACATACAGGGTTGTTCATATTCTGGAGAGCTTCTAACCATTTGCTTCCCGTCTCTTCGACTTGTGTTTTATGACTTTTTTCTAATACTGAACCATTTATTTTACCTGACTTTAGCTTACTTAATATCGTTTCCAGTTGGTCTGGTACTTCCATATATACCCTTTCTTCAAGCTTTCCGTTCAAATAAGCTGTTATAACATCCATTTGATGTATTTCCAGATTAAATTCTGCCGCTAAAGCTGCTAGCAAACGTATAGAGGATGATCTTGCAACCGGAGAATACGTCTCATGAAAATCTTCTCCAGGACGTTGTGCATATCCTTTAGCAACAAGACGAACTTTCTTGCTAGTACCACCAGCTCCGTCATTTTTTGTTTTGAAAACTAATCTATTTCCTATTATTTGTCTATCATTTGGACGTTCAACAATTTCCCAAGTTTTATTACGAATTAAAGCTAAATATTCGTTTTCGATTGCTTTCATCCAATTCTTAGATTCTGGTGTTTTCATAGCTTCTTTTATACTCATAGGATCAGACAAATTTGATAAATAAGCAAATTCGAATTCTTCGAAGTCATCTTCTGATTGTTCAGAATAAATGTTCTCTTCTTCTTCTATTACTTTGTCTGCAGGTTGAAAAATCTTTCTTGGTCGTCCACGAAGACCTAACTTTTGTAGTTTCGGGCGTCCCCTACCACGTTTAACAATTTTTTCAGAAGGTTCGGCATCTTCAACATTCCATTCTTCTTCATTGCTGATATTTTCTTCAAAACGATTTTCACTTTCATTTTGATTTTCAGTTTCTTGCATTTCAGTTTCAAGTTCTACTTCAATATTTTCGTAAAACTCTTCAAAATTTCCTTTAAATCCTCTTTCGTTTATAAATCTCACATCTCGAGTGATAATAACGTTTTTCATTTCATTTGACCACATTCGATAAGCTTTTGATTCTGACGAATATCCGACTAGTACGCATGGTTTAGATCGAGACTCAAATTTTCCTTTCGACGGATTTTTATTTAAAATGTATCCTTTAGTACCAAAAGTTTTCATATGTTGTACCGACGGTTTTTTCTTAGTCCACAATTTATATGGTATTTCACCATTTGTCTTTGTAACACATCTATTTCTAATGTAACATGCGGTATGTATGGCTTCTGCCCAGAATGATGGCGGAGAATCAGCATATTTCATCATACAACGCGCCATTTCAACTAATGTCCTGTTTTTACGTTCCGCCGTTCCGTTCTGCTGCGGCGTATACGGTGTTGTTAAACGACGTTTAATTCCATTTGTTTCCAAATAAACATCAAATTCACGATTGCAGTATTCGCGGCCATTGTCCGTCTGTAGTGCCTTTATTTTTCTACCCGTGTAATTTTCTGCTGAAGCTTTGTATTTTTTGAAAACGGAGAAAACTTCTGACTTATTTTTCAGAAAATATACTTCACACCATCGTGTTTTGTCATCTATAAATGTGACAAAATATTTTGCACCACCGTTGGATACACATCTCATAGGACCACAAACATCGCTATACACTATGTCGAGAATTTCACTGCTCCTTTGATCAGTATTCTTTGGAAAACTAGCTCGTGTTTGCTTTTCGCTTATACACACTTCACATGTCGATAATTTCATATCTAATTTAAAATTTAATCCATAAATGTCCCCACTTTTTGCCATGTTTTTCAAATCATTTTCATTTAAATGTCCCATTCTGTTATGCCATAAGTCTATTTCGGTTTTTGGCTCCGCAAAATTTGCAATGTTTTCAGAATTTTTGAGATAATATAAATTTCCCACTCTTTCGGCACGAAGACACACTTTATTTTTATTATCGGTTATTACAGCATCTTTCTTACGAAATTTCACTTCATAGCCATTGTCAGTAATTTTCGAAATTGACAATAAATTTGTGCGTAGATCCGACACATATAAAACATCTTTTAATTTCATATTTGTATTAGTACCGTCATTGTTTATTAACATTTCGATATTGCCAACACCACTAATTTTTGTAGAATCATTATTAGCCAAATTAAGCGTTTTATTTACATTTGACAGATCTTTGAAAATTTCTTTTCTAGCACTCATATGTGATGTACATCCACTGTCTAAACACCATTTCGTTTGGTCATTAAGACTAAGTAATCCCGATTCGGTAGATGTAAAACTTACATTTGGATCTTTATGTCCCTCTACAATAGTTTTTGCACTTTGTGTATTTTTATCGAATCTCAATTTACAATTTTTCGCAAAGTGACCGGTTTTTCCACATTTAAAACAGTTACCGCTAAATTTCTTTTTTGATTGACTCTGGTTTTTATTTATTTTCTTGGCATACATTGCATTACTTTGATCGTTTTCCTCTTTTGATTTTCGCGATTCAGATTCTTCCAAAATTTTCACACGAAGAATTTCCGGTTTGGGCAATTCGTCACGCGTTTCTAAAGCACACCTAAAAGTTTCGTAGGAATCCGGAAGACTATATAATAGCAAAATAGCCAAAAGTTCATCACCAATTATAACACCAATTTCTTTAAGTTTTGATACAGCGTCAAAAAATTCATTAAGATGTTCCCGAACTTTATCATTTTCACGCATCCGAGATAATGCGACTTTCTTTAGTAAAGTTGCCTTTCTCGCTGGACCTTTCGACTGATATGTAGCTTCCAGCCTTAACCATATTTGTCTTGCTGTTTGACATTCTGTAATTAGCCCCAATTCGGAAGAACTCAACGCAAGAGTTATATCCGCTGCTGCTTTCTGATCTTGCCTTTTCCATTTGGCTTCTTCTACAGCATCCGCTGGACATGTAGTACTTTCATCCACGTATGACCACAAATCATTTTTGATTAAAATTGCTCGCATTTGCATTTTCCACGTGTCATAGTTTTTCGCGTTCAACGGCTCTATACGAACTACACCAGCCATTTTCTCAATTTAAACAACAAAACTTCGCGATTAGACGATTTAAAATAACTTCGCGTTTTCCGCTTTCTTATTATTACACAATTCCAATTAATCTTGCCTTTCTGGGTCCATAACCTATTAAAATGTTTAAACGGCAGTTGGAATATAAGTTATTTTATTGAAGTTTAAATATGAGAATGAAAAATGTGTATATTGAATATTTGACATATACATGAAAAGCAATATTTGAAATTCAACGCCATTGTGATTAAAACAAAAACATAAAGTACTTAAAACTAACAAAGTGGATCTGCTTCGTTATTACAACAGGCTTTAATTCGTGACCACCCCCAAAACATTGAAAAATCCACCCAAAATCAAAAAAAAAAAATGAAATTTTTATATGAAAAACTTCTTTTGCCCATATCTCCTTAAATATGCGTCCTAGAGCGAAAAGGACTTTAATTCGTGACCACCCTCAAAAAAGTGAAAAATCCACCCAAAACCTAAAAAAATTGAATTTTTTATATGAAAAACTTCTTTTGCCCATATCTCCTTAAATATGCGTCCTAGAGCGAAAAGGACTTTAATTCGTGACCACCCTCAAACAATTGACAAATCCACCCTAAACCTAAAAAAATTTAAATTTTTATATGAAAAACTTCTTTTGCCCATATCTCCTTAAATATGCGTCCTAGAGCGAAAAGAACTTTAATTCGTGACCACCCTCAAAAAAATGAAAAATCCACCCAAAACCTAAAAAAATTGAAATTTTTATATGAAAAACTTCTTTTGCCCATATCTCTTTAAATATGCGTCCTAGAGCGAAAAGGACTTTAATTCGTGACCACCCTCAAAAAAGTGAAAAATCCACCCAAAACCTAAAAAAATTGAAATCTTTATATGAAAAACTTCTTGTGCCCATATCTCCTAAACTAAGCGTCCTATAGCGAAAAGGACTTTAATTCGTGACCACCCCCAAAAAATTGAAAAATCCACCCAAAACCTAAAATAATTTAAATTTTTATATGAAAAACTTCTTTTGCCCATATCTCCTTAAATATGCGCCCTAGAGCGAAAAGGGCTTTAATTCGTGACCACCCCAAAAAATTGAAAAATCCACCCAAAACCTAAAAAATTGAATTTTTTATATGAAAAACTTCTTTTGCCCATATCTCCTTAAATATGCGTCCTAGAGCGAAAAGGACTTTAATTCGTGACCACCCTAAAAAAAATGAAAAATCCACCCAAAACCTAAAAAAATTGAAATTTTTATATGAAAAACTTCTTTTGCCCATATCTCCTTAAATATGCGTCCTAGAGCGAAAAGGACTTTAATTCGTGACCACCCTCAAAAAATTGAAAAATCCACCCAAAACCTAAAAAAATTGAATTTTTTATATGAAAAACTTCTTTTGCCCATAACTCCTTAAATATGCGTCCTAGAGCGAAAAGGACTTTAATTCGTGACCACCCTCAAAAAATTGAAAAATCCACCCAAAATCAAAAAAAAAATTAAATTTTTATATGAAAAACTTCTTTTGCCCATATCTCCTTAAATATGCGTCCTAGAGCGAAAAGGACTTTAATTCGTGACCACCCCCAAAAAATTGAAAAATCCACCCAAAACCTAAAAAAATTTAAATTTTTATGTGAAAAACTTCTTTTGCCCATATCTCCTTAAATATGCGTCCTAGAGCGAAAAGGACTTTAATTCGTGACCACCCTCAAAAAATTGAAAAATCCACCCAAAACCTAAAAAAATTTAAATTTTTATATGAAAAACTTCTTTTGCCCATATCTCCTTAAATATGAATCCTAGAGCGAAAAGGGATTTAATTCGTGACCACCCCAAAAAATTGAAAAATCCACCCAAAACCTAAAAAAATTTAAATTTTTATATGAAAAACTTCTTTTGCCCATATCTCCTTAAATATGCGTCCTAGAGCGAAAAGGACTTTAATTCGTGACCACCCTCAAAAAATTGAAAAATCCACCCAAAACCTAAAAAAAATTAAATTTTTATATGAAAAACTTCTTTTGCCCATATCTCCTTAAATATGCGTCCTAGAGCGAAAAGGACTTTAATTCGTGACCACCCTCAAAAAAGTGAAAAATCCACCGAAAACCTAAAAAAATTTAAATTTCTATACGAAAAACTTCTTTTGCCCATATCTCCTAAACTAAGCGCCCTATAGCGAAAATGACTTTAATTCGTGACCACCCCCAAAAAATTGAAAAATCCACCCAAAACCTAAAATAATTTAAATTTTTATATGAAAAACTTCTCAAAAAATTGAAAAATCCACCCAAAATCAAAAAAAATTTAAATTTTTATATGAAAAACTTCTTCAAAAAAGTAAAAAATCCACCCAAAACCTAAAAAAATTTAAATTTTTATATGAAAAACTTCTTTTGCCCATATCTCCTTAAATATGCGTCCTAGAGCGAAAAGGACTTTAATTCGTGACCACCCTCAAAAAATTGAAAAATCCACCCTAAACCTAAAAAAATTGAATTTTTTATATGAAAAACTTCTTTTGCCCATATCTCCTTAAATATGCGTCCTAGAGCGAAAAGGACTTTAATTCGTGACCACCCTCAAACAATTGACAAATCCACCCTAAACCTAAAAAATTTAAATTTTTATATGAAAAACTTCTTTTGCCCATATCTCCTTAAATATGCGTCCTAGAGCGAAAAGGACTTTAATTCGTGACCACCCTCAAAAAAATGAAAAATCCACCCAAAACCTAAAAAAATTTAAATTTTTATATGAAAAACTTCTTTTGCCCATATCTCCTTAAATATGCGTCCTAGAGCGAAAAGGACTTTAATTCGTGACCACCCTCAAAAAAGTGAAAAATCCACCCAAAACCTAAAAAATTTAAATTTTTATATGAAAAACTTCTTGTGCCCATATCTCCTAAACTAAGCGTCCTATAGCGAAAAGGACTTTAATTCGTGACCACCCCCAAAAAATTGAAAAATCCACCCAAAACCTAAACTAATTTAAATTTTTATATGAAAAACTTCTTTTGCCCATATCTCCTTAAATATGCGTCCTAGAGCGAAAAGGGCTTTAATTCGTGACCACCCCAAAAAATTGAAAAATCCACCCAAAACCTAAAAAATTGAATTTTTTATATGAAAAACTTCTTTTGCCCATATCTCCTTAAATATGCGTCCTAGAGCGAAAAGGACTTTAATTCGTGACCACCCTAAAAAAAAATGAAAAATCCACCCAAAACCTAAAAAAATTGAAATTTTTATATGAAAAACTTCTTTTGCCCATATCTCCTTAAATATGCGTCCTAGAGCGAAAAGGACTTTAATTCGTGACCACCCTCAAAAAATTGAAAAATCCACCCAAAACCTAAAAAAAATTAAATTTTTATATGAAAAACTTCTTTTGCCCATATCTCCTTAAATATGCGTCCTAGAGCGAAAAGGACTTTAATTCGTGACCACCCTCAAAAAATTGAAAAATCCACCCAAAATCAAAAAAAAATTAAATTTTTATATGAAAAACTTCTTTTGCCCATATCTCCTTAAATATGCGTCCTAGAGCGAAAAGGACTTTAATTCGTGACCACCCCCAAAAAATTGAAAAATCCACCCAAAACCTAAAAAAATTTAAATTTTTATGTGAAAAACTTCTTTTGCCCATATCTCCTTAAATATGCGTCCTATAGCGAAAAGGACTTTAATTCGTGACCACCCCCAAAAAATTGAAAAATCCACCCAAAACCTAAAATAATTTAAATTTTTATATGAAAAACTTCTTTTGCCCATATCTCCTTAAATATGCGTCCTAGAGCGAAAAGGGCTTTAATTCGTGACCACCCCAAAAAATTGAAAAATCCACCCAAAACCTAAAAAAATGATTTTTTTATATGAAAACCTTCTTTTGCCCATATCTCCTTAAATATGCGTCCTAGAGCGAAAAGGACTTTAATTCGTGACCACCCTAAAAAAAATGAAAAATCCACCCAAAACCTAAAAAAATTGAAATTTTTATATGAAAAACTTCTTTTGCCCATATCTCCTTAAATATGCGTCCTAGAGCGAAAAGGACTTTAATTCGTGACCACCCCAAAAAATGGAAAGATCCACCCAAAACCTAAAAAAATTTAAATTTTTATATGAAAAACTTCTTTTGCCCATATCTCCTTAAATATGCGTCCTAGAGCGAAAAGGACTTTAATTCGTGACCACCCCCAAAAAATTGAAAAATCCACCCAAAACCTAAAAAAATTTAAATTTTTATGTGAAAAACTTCTTTTGCCCATATCTCCTTAAATATGCGTCCTAGAGCGAAAAGGACTTTAATTCGTGACCACCCCCAAAAAATTGAAAAATCCACCCAAAACCTAAAAAAATTGAATTTTTTATATAAAAAACTCTTTTGCCTATATCTCCTTAAATATGCGTCCTATAGCGAAAAGGACTTAAATTCGTGACCACCCCCAAAAAATTGAAAAATCCACCCAAAACCTAAAAAAATTGAAATTTTTATATGAAAAACTTTTTTTGCCCATATCTCCTTAAATATGCGTCCTAGAGCGAAAATGACTTTAATTCGTGACCACCCCCAAAAAATTGAAAAATCCACCCAAAACCTAAAAAAATGTAAATTTTTATATGAAAAACTTCTTTTGCCCATATCTCCTTAAATATGCGTCCTAGAGCGAAAAGGACTTTAATTCGTGACCACCCTCAAAAAATTGAAAAATCCACCCAAAACCTAAAAAAATTTAAATTTTTACATGAAACACTTCTTTTGCCCATATCTCCTAAACTAAGCGTCCAAGGCGAAAAGGACTTTAATTCGTGACCACCCCCAAAAAATTGGAAAATCCACCCAAAACCAAAAAAAAATTTAAATTTTTATATAAAAAACTTCTTTTGCCCATATCTCCTTAAATATGCGTCCTAGAGCGAAAAGGACTTTAATTCGTGACCACCCTCAAAAAATTGAAAAATCCACCCAAAACCTAAAAAAATTGAAATTTTTATATGAAATTCTTCTTTTGCCCATATCTCCTAAACTAAGCGTCCTATAGCGAAAAGAACTTTAATTCGTGACCACCCCCAAAAAATTGAAAAATCCACTCAAAACCTAAAATAATTTAAATTTTTATATGAAAAACTTCTTTTACCCATATCTCCTTAAATATGCGTCCTAGAGCGAAAAGGACTTTAATTCGTGACCACCATAAAAAAATGGAAAGATCCACCCAAAACCTAAAAAAATTTAAATTTTTATATGAAAAACTTATTTTGCCCATATCTCCTTAAATATGCGTCCTAGAGCGAAAAGGACTTTAATTCGTGACCACCCTCAAAAAATTGAAAAATCCACCGAAAATCAAAAAAAAATTAAATTTTTATATGAAAAACTTCTTTTGCCCATATCTCCTTAAATATGCGTCCTAGAGCGAAAAGGACTTTAATTCATGACCACCCCCAAAAAATTGAAAAATCCACCCAAAACCTAAAAAAATTTAAATTTTTATGTGAAAAACTTCTTTTGCCCATATCTCCTTAAATATGCGTCCTAGAGCGAAAAGGACTTTAATTCGTGACCACCCTCAAAAAAATGAAAAATCCACCCAAAACCTAAAAAAATTGAAATTTTTATATGAAAAACTTCTTTTGCCCATATCTCTTTAAATATGCGTCCTAGAGCGAAAAGGACTTTAATTCGTGACCACCCTCAAAAAAGTGAAAAATCCACCCAAAACCTAAAAAAATTGAAATCTTTATATGAAAAACTTCTTGTGCCCATATCTCCTAAACTAAGCGTCCTATAGCGAAAAGGACTTTAATTCGTGACCACCCCCAAAAAATTGAAAAATCCACCCAAAACCTAAAATAATTTAAATTTTTATATGAAAAACTTCTTTTGCCCATATCTCCTTAAATATGCGTCCTAGAGCGAAAAGGGCTTTAATTCGTGACCACCCCAAAAAATTGAAAAATCCACCCAAAACCTAAAAAATTGAATTTTTTATATGAAAAACTTCTTTTGCCCATATCTCCTTAAATATGCGTCCTAGAGCGAAAAGGACTTTAATTCGTGACCACCCTAAAAAAAATGAAAAATCCACCCAAAACCTAAAAAAATTGAAATTTTTATATGAAAAACTTCTTTTGCCCATATCTCCTTAAATATGCGTCCTAGAGCGAAAAGGACTTTAATTCGTGACCACCCTCAAAAAATTGAAAAATCCACCCAAAACCTAAAAAAATTGAATTTTTTATATGAAAAACTTCTTTTGCCCATAACTCCTTAAATATGCGTCCTAGAGCGAAAAGGACTTTAATTCGTGACCACCCTCAAAAAATTGAAAAATCCACCCAAAATCAAAAAAAAAAATTAAATTTTTATATGAAAAACTTCTTTTGCCCATATCTCCTTAAATATGCGTCCTAGAGCGAAAAGGACTTTAATTCGTGACCACCCCCAAAAAATTGAAAAATCCACCCAAAACCTAAAAAAATTTAAATTTTTATGTGAAAAACTTCTTTTGCCCATATCTCCTTAAATATGCGTCCTAGAGCGAAAAGGACTTTAATTCGTGACCACCCTCAAAAAATTGAAAAATCCACCCAAAACCTAAAAAAATTTAAATTTTTATATGAAAAACTTCTTTTGCCCATATCTCCTTAAATATGAATCCTAGAGCGAAAAGGGATTTAATTCGTGACCACCCCAAAAAATTGAAAAATCCACCCAAAACCTAAAAAAATTTAAATTTTTATATGAAAAACTTCTTTTGCCCATATCTCCTTAAATATGCGTCCTAGAGCGAAAAGGACTTTAATTCGTGACCACCCTCAAAAAATTGAAAAATCCACCCAAAACCTAAAAAAAATTAAATTTTTATATGAAAAACTTCTTTTGCCCATATCTCCTTAAATATGCGTCCTAGAGCGAAAAGGACTTTAATTCGTGACCACCCTCAAAAAAGTGAAAAATCCACCGAAAACCTAAAAAAATTTAAATTTCTATACGAAAAACTTCTTTTGCCCATATCTCCTAAACTAAGCGCCCTATAGCGAAAATGACTTTAATTCGTGACCACCCCCAAAAAATTGAAAAATCCACCCAAAACCTAAAATAATTTAAATTTTTATATGAAAAACTTCTCAAAAAATTGAAAAATCCACCCAAAATCAAAAAAAATTTAAATTTTTATATGAAAAACTTCTTCAAAAAAGTAAAAAATCCACCCAAAACCTAAAAAAATTTAAATTTTTATATGAAAAACTTCTTTTGCCCATATCTCCTTAAATATGCGTCCTAGAGCGAAAAGGACTTTAATTCGTGACCACCCTCAAAAAATTGAAAAATCCACCCAAAACCTAAAAAAATTGAATTTTTTATATGAAAAACTTCTTTTGCCCATATCTCCTTAAATATGCGTCCTAGAGCGAAAAGGACTTTAATTCGTGACCACCCTCAAACAATTGACAAATCCACCCTAAACCTAAAAAATTTAAATTTTTATATGAAAAACTTCTTTTGCCCATATCTCCTTAAATATGCGTCCTAGAGCGAAAAGGACTTTAATTCGTGACCACCCTCAAAAAAATGAAAAATCCACCCAAAACCTAAAAAAATTTAAATTTTTATATGAAAAACTTCTTTTGCCCATATCTCCTTAAATATGCGTCCTAGAGCGAAAAGGACTTTAATTCGTGACCACCCTCAAAAAAGTGAAAAATCCACCCAAAACCTAAAAAATTTAAATTTTTATATGAAAAACTTCTTGTGCCCATATCTCCTAAACTAAGCGTCCTATAGCGAAAAGGACTTTAATTCGTGACCACCCCCAAAAAATTGAAAAATCCACCCAAAACCTAAACTAATTTAAATTTTTATATGAAAAACTTCTTTTGCCCATATCTCCTTAAATATGCGTCCTAGAGCGAAAAGGGCTTTAATTCGTGACCACCCCAAAAAATTGAAAAATCCACCCAAAACCTAAAAAATTGAATTTTTTATATGAAAAACTTCTTTTGCCCATATCTCCTTAAATATGCGTCCTAGAGCGAAAAGGACTTTAATTCGTGACCACCCTAAAAAAAAATGAAAAATCCACCCAAAACCTAAAAAAATTGAAATTTTTATATGAAAAACTTCTTTTGCCCATATCTCCTTAAATATGCGTCCTAGAGCGAAAAGGACTTTAATTCGTGACCACCCTCAAAAAATTGAAAAATCCACCCAAAACCTAAAAAAAATTAAATTTTTATATGAAAAACTTCTTTTGCCCATATCTCCTTAAATATGCGTCCTAGAGCGAAAAGGACTTTAATTCGTGACCACCCTCAAAAAATTGAAAAATCCACCCAAAATCAAAAAAAAATTAAATTTTTATATGAAAAACTTCTTTTGCCCATATCTCCTTAAATATGCGTCCTAGAGCGAAAAGGACTTTAATTCGTGACCACCCCCAAAAAATTGAAAAATCCACCCAAAACCTAAAAAAATTTAAATTTTTATGTGAAAAACTTCTTTTGCCCATATCTCCTTAAATATGCGTCCTATAGCGAAAAGGACTTTAATTCGTGACCACCCCCAAAAAATTGAAAAATCCACCCAAAACCTAAAATAATTTAAATTTTTATATGAAAAACTTCTTTTGCCCATATCTCCTTAAATATGCGTCCTAGAGCGAAAAGGGCTTTAATTCGTGACCACCCCAAAAAATTGAAAAATCCACCCAAAACCTAAAAAAATGATTTTTTTATATGAAAACCTTCTTTTGCCCATATCTCCTTAAATATGCGTCCTAGAGCGAAAAGGACTTTAATTCGTGACCACCCTAAAAAAAATGAAAAATCCACCCAAAACCTAAAAAAATTGAAATTTTTATATGAAAAACTTCTTTTGCCCATATCTCCTTAAATATGCGTCCTAGAGCGAAAAGGACTTTAATTCGTGACCACCCCAAAAAATGGAAAGATCCACCCAAAACCTAAAAAAATTTAAATTTTTATATGAAAAACTTCTTTTGCCCATATCTCCTTAAATATGCGTCCTAGAGCGAAAAGGACTTTAATTCGTGACCACCCCCAAAAAATTGAAAAATCCACCCAAAACCTAAAAAAATTTAAATTTTTATGTGAAAAACTTCTTTTGCCCATATCTCCTTAAATATGCGTCCTAGAGCGAAAAGGACTTTAATTCGTGACCACCCCCAAAAAATTGAAAAATCCACCCAAAACCTAAAAAAATTGAATTTTTTATATAAAAAACTCTTTTGCCTATATCTCCTTAAATATGCGTCCTATAGCGAAAAGGACTTAAATTCGTGACCACCCCCAAAAAATTGAAAAATCCACCCAAAACCTAAAAAAATTGAAATTTTTATATGAAAAACTTTTTTTGCCCATATCTCCTTAAATATGCGTCCTAGAGCGAAAATGACTTTAATTCGTGACCACCCCCAAAAAATTGAAAAATCCACCCAAAACCTAAAAAAATGTAAATTTTTATATGAAAAACTTCTTTTGCCCATATCTCCTTAAATATGCGTCCTAGAGCGAAAAGGACTTTAATTCGTGACCACCCTCAAAAAATTGAAAAATCCACCCAAAACCTAAAAAAATTTAAATTTTTACATGAAACACTTCTTTTGCCCATATCTCCTAAACTAAGCGTCCAAGGCGAAAAGGACTTTAATTCGTGACCACCCCCAAAAAATTGGAAAATCCACCCAAAACCAAAAAAAAATTTAAATTTTTATATAAAAAACTTCTTTTGCCCATATCTCCTTAAATATGCGTCCTAGAGCGAAAAGGACTTTAATTCGTGACCACCCTCAAAAAATTGAAAAATCCACCCAAAACCTAAAAAAATTGAAATTTTTATATGAAATTCTTCTTTTGCCCATATCTCCTAAACTAAGCGTCCTATAGCGAAAAGAACTTTAATTCGTGACCACCCCCAAAAAATTGAAAAATCCACTCAAAACCTAAAATAATTTAAATTTTTATATGAAAAACTTCTTTTACCCATATCTCCTTAAATATGCGTCCTAGAGCGAAAAGGACTTTAATTCGTGACCACCATAAAAAAATGGAAAGATCCACCCAAAACCTAAAAAAATTTAAATTTTTATATGAAAAACTTATTTTGCCCATATCTCCTTAAATATGCGTCCTAGAGCGAAAAGGACTTTAATTCGTGACCACCCTCAAAAAATTGAAAAATCCACCGAAAATCAAAAAAAAATTAAATTTTTATATGAAAAACTTATTTTGCCCATATCTCCTTAAATATGCGTCCTAGAGCGAAAAGGACTTTAATTCATGACCACCCCCAAAAAATTGAAAAATCCACCCAAAACCTAAAAAAATTTAAATTTTTATGTGAAAAACTTCTTTTGCCCATATCTCCTTAAATATGCGTCCTAGAGCGAAAAGGACTTTAATTAGTGACCACCCTCAAAAAAGTGAAAAATCCACCCAAAACCTAAAAAAATTGAAATTTTTATATGAAATTCTTCTTTTGCCCATATCTCCTAAACTAAGCGTCCTATAGCGAAAAGGACTTTAATTCGTGACCACCCCCAAAAAATTGAAAAATCCACCCAAAACCTAAAATAATTTAAATTTTTATATGAAAAACTTCTTTTGCCCATATCTCCTTAAATATGCGTCCTATAGCGAAAAGGACTTAAATTCGTGACCACCCTCAAAAAATTTAAAAATCCACCCAAAACCTAAAAAAATTGAAATTTTTATATGAAAAACTTCTTTTGCCCAATCTCCTTAAATATGCGTCCTAGAGCGAAAATGACTTTAATTCGTGACCACCCCCAAAAAATTGGAAAATCCACCAAAAACCTAAAAAAATTGAAATTTTTATATAAAAAACTTCTTTTGCCCATATCTCCTTAAATATGCGTCCTAGAGCGAAAAGGACTTTAATTCGTGACCACCCTCAAAAAATTGAAAAATCCACCCAAAACCTAAAAAAATTTAAATTTTTATATGAAAAACTTCTTTTGCCCATATCTCCGTAAATATGCGTCCTAGAGCGAAAAGGACTTTAATTCGTGACCACCCTCAAAAAATTTAAAAATCCACCCAAAACCTAAAAAAATTGAAATTTTTATATGAAAAACTTCTTTTGCCCATATCTCCTTAAATATGCGTCCTAGAGCGAAAAGGACTTTAATTAGTGACCACCCTCAAAAAAGTGAAAAATCCATCCAAAACCTAAAAAAATTGAAATTTTTATATGAAATTCTTCTTTTGCCCATATCTCCTAAACTAAGCGTCCTATAGCGAAAAGGACTTTAATTCGTGACCACCCCCAAAAAATTGAAAAATCCACCCAAAACCTAAAATAATTTAAATTTTTATATGAAAAACTTCTTTTGCCCATATCTCCTTAAATATGCGTCCTAGAGCTAAAAGGGCTTTAATTCGTGACCACCCTCAAAAAATTGAAAAATCCACCCAAAACCTAAAAAAATTTAAATTTTTATATGAAAAACTTCTTTTGCCCACATCTCCTTAAATATGCGCCCTAGAGCGAAAAGGACTTTAATTCGTGACCACCCCCAAAAAATTGAAAAATCCACCCAACACCTAAAAAAATGTAAATTTTTATATGAAAAACTTCTTTTGCCCATATCTACTTAAATATGCGTCCTAAAGCGAAAATGACTTTAATTCGTGACCACCCTCAAAAAATTGAAAAATCCACCCATAACCTAAAAAAATTGAAATTTTTATATGAAAAACTTCTTTTGCCCATATCTCCTTAAATATGCGTCCTATAGCGAAAAGGACTTAAATTCGTGACCACCCCCAAAAAATTGAAAAATCCACCCAACACCTAAAAAAATGTAAATTTTTATATGAAAAACTTCTTTTGCCCATATCTCCTTAAATATGCGTCCTAGAGCTAAAAGGGCATTAATTCGTGACCACCCTCAAAAAATTGAAAAATCCACCCAAAACCTAAAAAAATTTAAATTTTTATATGAAAAACTTCTTTTGCCCATATCTCCTTAAATATGCGTCCTATAGCGAAAAGGACTTAAGTTCGTGACCACCCCCAAAAAATTGAAAAATCCACCCAAAACCTAAAAAAATTGAAATTTTTATATGAAAAACTTATTTTGTCCATATCTCCTTAAATATGCGTCCTAGAGCGAAAAGGACTTTAATTCGTGACCACCCCAAAAAATTGAAAAATCCACCCAAAACCTAAAAAAATTGAATTTTTTATATGAAAAACTTCTTTTGCCCATATCTCCTTAAATATGCGTCCTAGAGCGAAAGGGGCTTTAATTCGTGACCACGCCCAAAAAATTGAAAAATCCACCCAAAACCTAAAAAAATTGAAATTTTTATATGAAAAACTTATTTTTTCCATATCTCCTTAAATATGCGTCCTAGAGCGAAAAGGACTTTAATTCGTGACCACCCCAAAAAATTGAAAAATCCACCCAAAACCTAAAAAAATTTAAATTTTTATATGAAAAACTTCTTTTGCCCATATCTCCTTAAATATGCGTCCTATAGCGAAAAGGACTTAAGTTCGTGACCACCCCCAAAAAATTGAAAAATCCACCCAAAACCTAAAAAAATTGAAATTTTTATATGAAAAACTTCTTGTGCCCATATCTCCTAAACTAAGCGTCCTAGAGCGAAAAGGACTTTAATTCGCGACCACCTCCAAAAAATTGAAAAATCCACCCAAAACCTAAAAAAATTTAAATTTTTATATGAAAAACTTCTTTTGCCCATATCTCCTTAAATATGCGTCCTATAGCGAAAAGGACTTAAATTCGTGACCACCCCCAAAATATTGAAAAATCCAAACAAAACCTAAAAAAATGTAAATTTTTATATGAAAAACTTCTTTTGCCCATATCTCCTTAAATATGCGTCCTAGAGCGAAAAGGACTTTAATTCGTGACCATCCTCAAAAAATTAAAAAATCCACCCAAAACCTAAAAAAATTTAAATTTTTATATGAAAAACTTCTTTTGCCCATATCTCCTTAAATATGCGTCCTAGAGCGAAAAGGACTTTAATTCGTGACCACCCTCAAAAAATTGAAAAATCCACCCAAAACCTAAAAAAATTTAAATTTTTATATGAAAAACTTATTTTGCCCATATCTCCTAAACTAAGCGTCCTAGAGCGAAAAGCACTTTAATTCGTGACCACCCCCAAAAAATTGGAAAATCCACCCAAACCAAAAAAAATTGAATTTTTTATATGAAAAACTTCTTTTGCCCATATCTCCTTAAATATGCGTCCTAGAGCGAAAGGGGCTTTAATTCGTGACCACGCCCAAAAAAATTGAAAAATCCACCCAAAACCTAAAAAAATTGAAATTTTTATATGAAAAACTTCTTGTGCCCATATCTCCTAAACTAAGCGTCCTATAGCGAAAAGGACTTTAATTCGTGACCACCCCCAAAAAATTGAAAAATCCACCCAAAACCTAAAATAATTTAAATTTTTATATGAAAAACTTCTTTTGCCCATATCTCCTTAAATATGCGTCCTATAGCGAAAAGGACTTAAATTCGTGACCACCCTCAAAAAATTTAAAAATCCACCCAAAACCTAAAAAAATTGAAATTTTTATATGAAAAACTTCTTTTGCCCAATCTCCTTAAATATGCGTCCTAGAGCGAAAATGACTTTAATTCGTGACCACCCCCAAAAAATTGGAAAATCCACCAAAAACCTAAAAAAATTTAAATTTTTATATGAAAAACTTCTTTTGCCCATATCTCCGTAAATATGCGTCCTAGAGCGAAAAGGACTTTAATTCGTGACCACCCTCAAAAAATTTAAAAATCCACCCAAAACCTAAAAAAATTGAAATTTTTATATGAAAAACTTCTTTTGCCCATATCTCCTTAAATATGCGTCCTAGAGCGAAAAGGACTTTAATTAGTGACCACCCTCAAAAAAGTGAAAAATCCATCCAAAACCTAAAAAAATTGAAATTTTTATATGAAATTCTTCTTTTGCCCATATCTCCTAAACTAAGCGTCCTATAGCGAAAAGGACTTTAATTCGTGACCACCCCCAAAAAATTGAAAAATCCACCCAAAACCTAAAATAATTTAAATTTTTATATGAAAAACTTCTTTTGCCCATATCTCCTTAAATATGCGTCCTAGAGCTAAAAGGGCTTTAATTCGTGACCACCCTCAAAAAATTGAAAAATCCACCCAAAACCTAAAAAAATTTAAATTTTTATATGAAAAACTTCTTTTGCCCACATCTCCTTAAATATGCGCCCTAGAGCGAAAAGGACTTTAATTCGTGACCACCCCCAAAAAATTGAAAAATCCACCCAACACCTAAAAAAATGTAAATTTTTATATGAAAAACTTCTTTTGCCCATATCTACTTAAATATGCGTCCTAAAGCGAAAATGACTTTAATTCGTGACCACCCTCAAAAAATTGAAAAATCCACCCATAACCTAAAAAAATTGAAATTTTTATATGAAAAACTTCTTTTGCCCATATCTCCTTAAATATGCGTCCTATAGCGAAAAGGACTTAAATTCGTGACCACCCCCAAAAAATTGAAAAATCCACCCAACACCTAAAAAAATGTAAATTTTTATATGAAAAACTTCTTTTGCCCATATCTCCTTAAATATGCGTCCTAGAGCTAAAAGGGCATTAATTCGTGACCACCCTCAAAAAATTGAAAAATCCACCCAAAACCTAAAAAAATTTAAATTTTTATATGAAAAACTTCTTTTGCCCATATCTCCTTAAATATGCGTCCTATAGCGAAAAGGACTTAAGTTCGTGACCACCCCCAAAAAATTGAAAAATCCACCCAAAACCTAAAAAAATTGAAATTTTTATATGAAAAACTTATTTTGTCCATATCTCCTTAAATATGCGTCCTAGAGCGAAAAGGACTTTAATTCGTGACCACCCCAAAAAATTGAAAAATCCACCCAAAACCTAAAAAAATTGAATTTTTTATATGAAAAACTTCTTTTGCCCATATCTCCTTAAATATGCGTCCTAGAGCGAAAGGGGCTTTAATTCGTGACCACGCCCAAAAAAATTGAAAAATCCACCCAAAACCTAAAAAAATTGAAATTTTTATATGAAAAACTTCTTGTGCCCATATCTCCTAAACTAAGCGTCCTAGAGCGAAAAGGACTTTAATTCGTGACCACCTCCAAAAAATTGAAAAATCCACCCAAAACCTAAAAAAATTTAAATTTTTATATGAAAAACTTCTTTTGCCCATATCTCCTTAAATATGCGTCCTATAGCGAAAAGGACTTAAATTCGTGACCACCCCCAAAATATTGAAAAATCCAAACAAAACCTAAAAAAATGTAAATTTTTATATGAAAAACTTCTTTTGCCCTTATCTCCTTAAATATGCGTCCTAGAGCGAAAAGGACTTTAATTCGTGACCATCCTCAAAAAATTAAAAAATCCACCCAAAACCTAAAAAAATTTAAATTTTTATATGAAAAACTTCTTTTGCCCATATCTCCTTAAATATGCATCCTAGAGCGAAAAGGACTTTAATTCGTGACCACCCTCAAAAAATTGAAAAATCCACCCAAAACCTAAAAAAATTTAAATTTTTATATGAAAAACTTATTTTGCCCATATCTCCTAAACTAAGCGTCCTAGAGCGAAAAGGACTTTAATTCGTGACCACCCCCAAAAAATTGGAAAATCCACCCAAACCAAAAAAAATTGAAATTTTTATATAAAAAACTTCTTTTGCCCATATCTCCTTAAATATGCGTCCTAGAGCGAAAAAGACTTTAATTCGTGACCACCCTCAAAAAATTGAAAAATCCACCCAAAACCTAAAAAAATTTAAATTTTTATATGAAAAACTTCTTTTGCCCATATCTCCTTAAATATGCGTCCTAGAGCGAAAAGGACTTTAATTCGTGACCACCCTCAAAAAATTGAAAAATCCACCCAAAACCTAAAAAAATTGAAATTTTTATATGAAAAACTTCTTTTGCCCATATCTCCTTAAATATGCGTCCTAGAGCGAAAAGGACTTTAATTAGTGACCACCCTCAAAAAATTGAAAAATCCACCCAAAACCTAAAAAAATTGAAATTTTTATATGAAAAACTTCTTTTGCCCATATCTCCTTAAATATGCGTCCTATAGCGAAAAGGACTTAAATTCGTGACCACCCCCAAAAAATTGAAAAATCCACCCAAAACCTAAAAAAATTGAAATTTTTATATGAAATTCTTCTTTTGCCCATATCTCCTAAACTAAGCGTCCTATAGCGAAAAGGACTTTAATTCGTGACCACCCCCAAAAAATTGAAAAATCCACCCAAAACCTAAAATAATTTAAATTTTTATATGAAAAACTTCTTTTGCCCATATCTCCTTAAATATGCGTCCTATAGCGAAAAGGACTTAAATTCGTGACCACACTCAAAAAATTGAAAAATCCACACAAAACCTAAAAAAATTGAAACTTTTATATGAAAGACTTCTTTTGCCCATATCTCCTTAAATATGCGTCCTAGAGCGAAAATGACTTTAATTCGTGACCACCCCCAAAAAATTGGAAAATCCAGCCAAAATCTAAAAAAATTGAGATTTTTCTATAAAAAACTTCTTTTGCCCATATCTCCTTAAATATGCGTCCTAGAGCGAAAAGGACTTTAATTCGTGACCACCCTCAAAAAATTGAAAAATCCACCCAAAACCTAAAAAAATTTAAATTTTTATATGAAAAACTTATTTTGCCCATATCTCCTTAAATATGCGTCCTAGAGCGAAAAGGACTTTAATTCGTGACCACCCTCAAAAAATTGAAAAATCCACCCAAAACCCAAAAAAATTGAAATTTTTATATGAAAAACTTCTTTTGCCCATATCTCCTTAAATATGCGTCCTAGAGCGAAAAGGACTTTAATTCGCGACCACCCTCCAAAAATTGAAAAATCCACCCAAAACCTAAAAAAAATTTATTTTTTATATGAAAAACTTCTTTTGCCCATATCTCCTTAAATATGCGTCCTAGAGCGAAAAGGACTTTAATTCGTGACCACCCCCAAAAAATTGAAAAATCCACCCAAAACCTAAAATAATTTAAATTTTTATATGAAAAACTTCTTTTGCCCATATCTCCTTAAATATGCGTCCTAGAGCTAAAAGGGCTTTAATTCGTGACTACCCTCAAAAAATTGAAAAATCCACCCAAAACCTAAAAAAATTTAAATTTTTATATGAAAAACTTCTTTTGCCCACATCTCCTTAAATATGCGTCCTAGAGCGAAAAGGACTTTAATTCGTGACCACCCCCAAAAAATTGAAAAATCCACCCAAAACCTAAAAAAATGTAAATTTTTATATGAAAAACTTCTTTTGCCCATATCTCCTTAAATATGCGTCCTAGAGCGAAAATGACTTTAATTCGTGACCACCCTCAAAAAATTGAAAAATCCACCCAAAACCTAAAAAAATTGAAGTTTTTATATGAAAAACTTCTTTTGCCCATATCTCCTTAAAAATGCGTCCTATAGCGAAAAGGACTTAAATTCGTAACCACCCCCAAAAAATTGAAAAATCCACCCAAAACCTAAAAAAATTGAAATTTTTATATGAAAAACTTCTTTTGCCCATATCTCCTTAAATATGCGTCCTAGAGCGAAAATGACTTTAATTCGTGACCACCCCCAAAAAATTGAAAAATCCACCCAAAACCTAAAAAAATGTAAATTTTTATATGAAAAACTTCTTTTGCCCATATCTCCTTAAATATGCGTCCTAGAGCGAAAAGGACTTTAATTCGTGACCATCCTCAAAAAATTGAAAAATCCACCCAAAACCTAAAAAAATTTAAATTTTTATATGAAAAACTTCTTTTGCCCATATCTCCTAAACTAAGCGTCCTAGAGCGAAAAGGACTTTAATTCGTGACCACCCCCAAAAAATTGGAAAATCCACCCAAAACCTAAAAAAATTGAAATTTTTATATAAAAAACTTCTTTTGCCCATATCTCCTTAAATATGCGCCCTAGAGCGAAAAGGACTTTAATTCGTGACCACCCTCAAAAAATCGAAAAATCCACCCAAAACCTAAAAAAATTTAAATTTTTATATGAAAAACTTCTTTTGCTCATATCTCCTTAAATATGCGTCCTAGAGCGAAAAGGACTTTAACTCGTGACCACCCTCAAAAAATTGAAAAATCCACCCAAAACCTAAAAAAATTGAAATTTTTATATGAAAAACTTCTTTTGCCCATATCTCCTTAAATATGCGTCCTAGAGCGAAAAGGACTTTAATTCGTGACCACTCTCAAAAAAAGTGAAAAATCCACCCAAAACCTAAAAAAATTGAAATTTTTATATGAAAAACTTCTTTTGCCCATATCTCCTAAACTAAGCGTCCTAGAGCGAAACGGACTTTAATTCGTGACCACCCCCAAAAAATTGGAAAATCCACCCAAAACCTAAAATAATTTAAATTTTTATATGAAAAACTTCTTTTGCCCATATCTCCTTAAATATGCGTCCTAGAGCTAAAAGGGCATTAATTCGTGACCACCCTCAAAAAATTGAAAAATCCACCCAAAACCTAAAAAAATTTAAATTTGTATATGAAAAACTTCTTTTGCCCATATCTCCTTAAATATGCGTCCTAGAGCGAAAAGGACTTAAGTTCGTGACCACCCCCAAAAAATTGAAAAATCCACCCAAAACCTAAAAAAATTGAAATTTTTATATGAAAAACTTCTTTTGCCCAATCTCCTTAAATATGCGTCCTAGAGCGAAAATGACTTTAATTCGTGACCATCTTCAAAAAATTGAAAAATCCACCCAAAACCTAAAAAACTTTAAATTTTTATATGAAAAACTTCTTTTGCCCATATCTCCTAAACTAAGCGTCCTAGAGCGAAAAGGATTTTAATTGTTGACCACCCTCAAAAAATTGAAAAATCCACCCAAAACCTAAAAAAATTTAAATTTTTATATGAAAACTTATTTTGTCCATATATCCTTAAATATGCGTCCTAGAGCGAAAAGGACTTTAATTCGTGACCACCCCAAAAAATTGAAAAATCCACCCAAAACCTAAAAAAATTGAATTGTTTATATGAAAAACTTCTTTTGCCCATATCTCCTTAAATATGCCTCCTAGAACGAAAAGGGCTTTAATTCGTGACCACGCCCAAAAAATTGAAAAATCCACCCAAAATCTAAAAAAATTGAAATTTTTATATGAAAAACTTCTTGTGCCCATATCTCCTAAACTAAGCGTCCTAGAGCGAAAAGGACTTTAATTCGTGACCACCCTCAAAAAATTGAAAAATCCACCCAAAACCTAAAAAAATTTAAATTTTTATATGAAAAACTTCTTTTGCCCATATCTCCTTAAATATGCGTCCTAGAGCGAAAAGGACTTTAATTCGTGACCACCCCCAAAAAATTGGAAAATCCACCCAAAACCTAAAAAAATTGAATTTTTTATATGAAAAACTTCTTTTGCCCATATCTCCTTAAATATGCGTCCTAGAGCGAAAAGGACTTTAATTCGTGACCACCCGCAAAAAATTGGAAAATCCACCCAAAACGAAAAGGCTTTAATTCGTGACCACACCCAAAAATTTGAAAAATCTACCCAAAACCTAAAAAAATTGAAATTTTTATATGAAAAACTTCTTTTGCCCATATCTCCTTAAATATGCGTCCTAGAGCGAAAAGGACTTTAATTCGTGACCACCCTCAAAAAAGTGAAAAATCCACCCAAAACCTAAAAAAATTGAAATTTTTATATGAAAAACTTCTTTTGCCCATATCTCCTAAACTAAGCGTGCTATAGCGAAAAGGACTTTAATTCGTGACCACCCCCAAAAAATTGAAAAATCCACCCAAAACCTAAAATAATTTAAATTTTTATATGAAAAACTTCTTTTGCCCATATCTCCTTAAATATGCGTCCTAGAGCGAAAAGGGCTTTAATTCGTGACCACCCTCAAAAAATTGAAAAATCCACCCAAAACCTAAAAAAATTTAAATTTTTATATGAAAAACTTCTTTTGCCCATATCTCCTTAAATATGCGTCCTAGAGCGAAAAGGACTTTAATTCGTGACCATCTTCAAAAAATTGAAAAATCCACCCAAAACCTAAAAAAATTTAAATTTTTATATGAAAAACTTCTTTTGCCCATATCTCCTAAACTAAGCGTCCTAGAGCGAAAAGGATTTTAATTGTTGACCACCCCCAAAAAAATTGGAAAATCCACCCAAAACCTAAAAAAATTTAAATTTTTATATGAAAAACTTCTTTTGCCCATATCTCCTTAAATATGCGTCCTAGAGCGAAAAGGACTTTAATTCGTGACCACCCTCAAAAAATTGAAAAATCCACCCAAAACCTAAAAAAATTGAAATTTTTATATGAAAAACTTCTTTTGCCCATATCTCCTTAAATATGCGTCCTAGAGCGAAAAGGACTTTAATTCGTGACCACCCTCAAAAAATTGAAAAATCCACCCAAAACCTAAAAAAATTGAAATTTTTATATGAAAAACTTCTTTTGCCCATATCTCCTAAACTAAGCGTCCTAGAGCGAAAAGGACTTTAATTCGTGACCACCCCCAAAAAATTGAAAAATTCACCCAAAACCTAAAAAAATTGAATTTTTTATATGAAAAACTTCTTTTGCCCATATCTCCTTAAATATGCGTCCTAGAGCGAAAAGGACTTTAATTTGTGACCACCCTCAAAAAATTGAAAAATCCACTCAAAACCTAAAAAAATTGAATTTTTTATATGAAAAACTTCTTTTGCCCATATCTCCTTAAATATGCGTCCTATAGCGAAAAGGACTTAAATTCGTGACCACCCCCAAGAAATTGAAAAATCCACCCAAAACCTAAAAAAATTGAAATTTTTATATGAAAAACTTCTTTTGCCCATATCTCCTTAAATATGCGTCCTAGAGTGAAAAGGACTTTAATTCGTGACCACCCTCAAAAAATTGAAAAATCCACCCAAAACCTAAAAAAATTTAAATTTTTATATGAAAAACTTCTTTTGCCCATATCTCCTTAAATATGCGTCCTATAGCGAAAAGGACTTTAATTCGTGACCACCCCCAAAAAATTGAAAAATCCACCCAAAACCTAAAAAATTGAAATTTTTATATGAAAAACTTCTTTTGCCCATATCTCCTTAAATATGCGTCCTAGAGCGAAAAGGACTTTAATTCGTGACCACCCTCAAAAAAGTGAAAAATCCACCCAAAACCTAAAAAAGTTTTAATTTTTATATGAAAAACTTCTTTTGCCCATATCTCCTTAAATATGCGTCCTAGAGCGAAAAGGACTTTAATTCGTGACCACCCTCAAAAAATTGAAAAATCCACCCAAAACCTAAAAAAATTGAAATTTTTATATGAAAAACTTCTTTTGCCCATATCTCCTTAAATATGCGTCCTAGAGCGAAAAGGACTTTAATTCGTGACCACTCCAAAAAATTGAAAAATCCACCCAAAACCTAAAAAAATTGAATTTTTTATATGAAAAACTTCTTTTTCCCATATCTCCTTAAATATGCGTCCTAGAGCGAAGAGGGCTTTAATTCGTGACCACGCTCAAAAAATTGAAAAATCCACCCAAAAGCTAAAAAAATTTAAATTTTTATATGAAAAACTTCTTTTGCCCATATCTCCTTAAATATGCGTCGTAGAGCGAAAATGACTTTAATTCGTGACCACCCCCAAAAAATTGAAAAATCCACACAAAACCTAAAAAAATGTAAATTTTTATATGAAAAACTTCTTTTGCCCATATCTCCTTAAATATGCGTCCTAGAGCGAAAAGGACTTTAATTCGTGACCACCCTCAAAAAATTGAAAAATCCACCCAAAACCTAAAAAAATTTAAATTTTTATATGAAAAACTTCTTTTGCCCATATCTCCTAAACTAAGCGTCCTAGAGCGAAAAGGACTTTAATTCGTGACCACCCCCAAAAAATTGGAAAATCCACCCAAAACCTAAAAAAATTGAAATTTTTATATAAAAAACTTCTTTTGCCCATATCTCCTTAAATATGCGTCCTAGAGCGAAAAGGACTTTAATTCGTGACCACCCTCAAAAAATTGAAAAATCCACCCAAAACCTAAAAAAATTGAAATTTTTATATGAAAAACTTCTTTTGCCCATATCTGCTTAAATATGCGTCCTAGAGCGAAAAGGACTTTAATTCGTAACCACCCCAAAAAATTGAAAAATCCACCCAAAACCTAAAAAAATTTAAATTTTTATATGAAAAACTTCTTTTGCCCATATCTCCTTAAATATGCGTCCTAGAGCGAAAAGGACTTTAATTCGTGACCACCCTCAAAAAATTGAAAAATCCACCCAAAACCCAAAAAAAATTTAAATTTTTATATGAAAAACTTCTTTTGCCCATATCTCCTTAAATATGCGTCCTAGAGCGAAAAGGACTTTAATTCGTGACCACCCTCAAAAAAGTGAAAAATCCACCCAAAACCTAAAAAAATTTTAATTTTTATATGAAAAACTTCTTTTTCCCATATCTCCTTAAATATGCGTCCTAGAGCGAAAAGGACTTTAATTCGTGACCACCCTCAAAAAATTGAAAAATCCACCCAAAACCTAAAATAATTGAAATTTTTATATGAAAAACTTCTTTTGCCCATATCTCCTTAAATATGCGTCCTAGAGCGAAAAGGACTTAAATTCGTGACCACCCCAAAAAATTGAAAAATCCACCCAAAACTTAAAAAAATTGAATTTTTATATGAAAAACTTCTTTTGCCCATATCTCCTTAAATATGCGTCCTAGAGCGGAAAGGACTTTAATTCGTGACCACCCTCAAAAAATTGAAAAATCCACCCAAAACCTAAAAAAATTTAAATTTTTATATGAAAAACTTCTTTTGCCCATATCTCCTTAAATATGCGTCCTAGAGCGAAAAGGACTTTAATTCGTGACCACCCCCAAAAAATTGAAAAATCCACCCAAAACCTAAAAAAATTGAAATTTTTATATGAAAAACTTCTTTTGCCCATATCTCCTTAAATATGCGTCCTAGAGCGAAAAGGACTTTAATTCGTGACCACCCCCAAAAAATTGAAAAATCCACCCAAAACCTAAAAAAATTGAAATTTTTATATGAAAAACTTCTTTTGCCCATATCTCCTTAAATATGCGTCCTAGAGCGAAAAGGACTTAAATTCGTGACAACCCCCAAAAAATTGAAAAATCCACCCAAAACCTAAAAAAATGTAAATTTTTATATGAAAAACTTCTTTTGCCCATATCTCCTTAAATATGCGTCCTAGAGCGAAAAGGACTTTAATTCGTGACCACCCGAAAAAAAAAGAAAAATCCACCCAAAACCTAAAAAAATGTAAATTTTTATATGAAAAACTTCTTTTGCCCATATCTCCTTAAATATGCGTCCTAGAGCGAAAAGGACTTTAATTCGTGACCACCCTCAAAAAAGTGAAAAATCCACCCAAAACCTAAAAAAAATATAATTTTTATATGAAAAACTTCTTTTGCCCATATCTCCTTAAATATGCGTCCTAGAGCGAAAAGGACTTTAATTCGTGACCACCCTCAAAAAATTGAAAAATCCACCCAAAACCTAAAAAACTTGAAATTTTTATACGAAAAACTTCTTTTGACCATATCTCCTAAACTAAGCGTCCTAGAGCGAAAAGGACTTTAATTCGTGACCACCCCCAAAAAATTGGAAAATCCACCTAAAACCTAAAAATTTGAAATTTTTATATAAAAAACTTCTTTTGCCCATATCTCCTTAAATATGCGTCCTAGAGCGAAAAGGACTTTAATTCGTGACCACCCGAAAAAAAAAGAAAAATCCACCCAAAACCTAAAAAAATGTAAATTTTTATATGAAAAACTTCTTTTGCCCATATCTCCTAAACTAAGCTTCCTAGAGCGAAAAGGACTTTAATTCGTGACCACCCTCAAAAAATTGAAAAATCCACCCAAAAGCTAAAAAAATTTAAATTTTTATATGAAAAACTTCTTTTGCCCATATCTCCTAAACTACGCGTCCTAGAGCGAAAAGGACTTTAATTCGTGACCACCCCCAAAAAATTGGAAAATCCACCCAAAAAATAAAAAAAATTAAATTTTTATATAAAAAACTTCTTTTGCCCATATCTCCTAAACTAAGCGTCCTAGAGCGAAAAGGACTTTAATTCGTGACCACCCTCAAAAAATTGAAAAATCCACCCAAAACCTAAAAAAATTGAAATTTTTATATGAAAAACTTCTTTTGCCCATATCTCCTTAAATATGCGTCCTAGAGCGAAAAGGACTTTAATTCGTGACCACCCCAAAAAATTGAAAAATCCACCCAAAACCTAAAAAAATTGAAATTTTTATATGAAAAACTTCTTTTGCCCATATCTCCTTAAATATGCGTCCTAGAGCGAAAAGGACTTTAATTCGTGACCACCCTCAAAAAATTGAAAAATCCACCCAAAACCTAAAAAAAATAAATTTTTATATGAAAAACTTCTTTTGCCCATATCTCCTAAACTAAGCGTCCTAGAGCGAAAAGGACTTTAATTCGTGACCACCCCCAAAAAATTGGAAAATCCACCCAAAACCTAAAAAAAATTGAAATTTTTATATAAAAAACTTCTTTTGCCCATATCTCCTTAAATATGCGTCCTAGAGCGAAAAGGACTTAAATTCGTGACCACCCTCAAAAAATTGAAAAATCCACCCAAAACCTAAAATAATTTAAATTTTTATATGAAAAACTTCTTTTGCCCATATCTCCTTAAATATGCGTCCTAGAGCGAAAAGGACTTTAATTCGTGACCACCCCAAAAAATTGAAAAATCCACCCAAAACCTAAAAAAATGTAAATTTTTATATGAAAAACTTCTTTTGCCCATATCTCCTTAAATATGCGTCCTAGAGCGAAAAGGACTTTAATTCGTGACCACCCCCAAAAAAGTGAAAAATCCACCCAAAACCTAAAACAATTGAAATTTTTATATGAAAAACTTCTTTTGCCCATATCTCCTTAAATATGCGTCCTAGAGCTAAAAGGGCTTTAATTCGTGACCACCCTCAAAAAATTGAAAAATCCACCCAAAACCTAAAAAAATGTAAATTTTTATATGAAAAACTTCTTTTGCCCATATCTCCTAAACTAAGCTTCCTAGAGCGAAAAGGACTTTAATTCGTGACCACCCTCAAAAAATTGAAAAATCCACCCAAAAGCTAAAAAAATTTAAATTTTTATATGAAAAACTTCTTTTGCCCATATCTCCTAAACTAAGCGTCCTAGATCGAAAAGGACTTTAATTCGTGACCACCCCCAAAAAATTGGAAAATCCACCCAAAAAATAAAAAAAATTAAATTTTTATATAAAAAACTTCTTTTGCCCATATCTCCTTAAATATGCGTCCTAGAGCGAAAAGGACTTTAATTCGTGACCACCCCCAAAAAATTGGAAAATCCACACAAAACCTAAAAAAAAATTTAAATTTTTATATGCAAAACTTCTTTTGCCCATATCTCCTTAAATATGCGTCCTAGAGCGAAAAGGACTTTAATTCGTGACCACCCTCAAAAAAGTGAAAAATCCACCCAAAACCTAAAAAAATTGAAATTTTTATATGAAAAACTTCTTTTGCCCATATCTCCTTAAATATGCGTCCTAGAGCGAAAAGGACTTTAATTCGTGACCACCCTCAAAAAATTGAAAAATCCACCCAAAACCTAAAAAAATTGAAATTTTTATATGAAAAACTTCTTTTGCCCATATCTCCTTAAATATGCGTCCTAGAGCGAAAAGGACTTTAATTCGTGACCACCCCAAAAAAATGAAAAATCCACCCAAAACCTAAAAAAATTGAATTTTTTATATGAAAAACTTCTTTTGCCCATATCTCCTTAAATATGCGTCCTAGAGCGAAAAGGACTTTAATTCGTGACCACCCCCAAAAAATTGGAAAATCCACCCAAAACCTAAAATAATTTAAATTTTTATATGAAAAACTTCTTTTGCCCATATCTCCTTAAATATGCGTCCTAGAGCGAAAAGGACTTTAATTCGTGACCACCCTCAAAAAATTGAAAAATCCACCCAAAACCTAAAAAAATGTAAATTTTTATATGAAAAACTTCTTTTGCCCATATCTCCTTAAATATGCGTCCTAGAGCGAAAAGGACTTTAATTCGTGACCACCCCCAAAAAAGTGAAAAATCCACCCAAAACCTAAAACAATTGAAATTTTTATATGAAAAACTTCTTTTGCCCATATCTCCTTAAATATGCGTCCTAGAGCTAAAAGGGCTTTAATTCGTGACCACCCTCAAAAAATTGAAAAATCCACCCAAAACCTAAAAAAATGTAAATTTTTATATGAAAAACTTCTTTTGCCCATATCTCCTAAACTAAGCTTCCTAGAGCGAAAAGGACTTTAATTCGTGACCACCCTCAAAAAATTGAAAAATCCACCCAAAAGCTAAAAAAATTTAAATTTTTATATGAAAAACTTCTTTTGCCCATATCTCCTAAACTAAGCGTCCTAGAGCGAAAAGGACTTTAATTTGTGACCACCCCCAAAAAATTGGAAAATCCACCCAAAAAATAAAAAAAATTAAATTTTTATATACAAAACTTCTTTTGCCCATATCTCCTTAAATATGCGTCCTAGAGCGAAAAGGACTTTAATTCGTGACCACCCCCAAAAAATTGGAAAATCCACCCAAAACCTAAAAAAAATTTAAATTTTTATATGAAAAACTTCTTTTGCCCATATCTCCTTAAATATGCGTCCTAGAGCGAAAAGGACTTTAATTCGTGACCACCCCAAAAAAATGAAAAATCCACCCAAAACCTAAAAAAATGTAAATTTTTATATGAAAAACTTCTTTTGCCCATATCTCCTTAAATATGCGTCCTAGAGCGAAAAGGACTTTAATTCGTGACCACCCTCAAAAAAGTGAAAAATCCACCCAAAACCTAAAAAAAATTTTAATTTTTATATGAAAAACTTCTTTTGCCCATATCTCCTTAAATATGCGTCCTAGAGCGAAAAGGACTTTAATTCGTGACCACCCTCAAAAAATTGAAAAATCCACCCAAAACCTAAAAAAAATTAAATTTTTATATGAAAAACTTCTTTTGCCCATATCTCCTAAACTAAGCGTCCTAGAGCGAAAAGGACTTTAATTCGTGACCACCCCCAAAAAATTGGAAAATCCACCCAAAACCTAAAAAAATTGAAATTTTTTTATATAAAAAACTTCTTTTGCCCATATCTCCTTAAATATGCGTCCTAGAGCGAAAAGGACTTTAATTCGTGACCACCCTCAAAAAATTGAAAAATCCACCCAAAACCTAAAAAAATTTAAATTTTTATATGAAAAACTTCTTTTGCCCATATCTCCTTTAATATGCGTCCTAGAGCGAAAAGGACTTTAATTCGTGACCACCCTCAAAAAATTGAAAAATCCACCCAAAACCTAAAATAATTTAAATTTTTATATGAAAAACTTCTTTTGCCCATATCTCCTTAAATATGCGTCCTAGAGCGAAAAGGACTTTAATTCGTGACCACCCCCAAAAAATTGAAAAATCCACCCAAAACCTAAAAAAATGTAAATTTTTATATGAAAAACTTCTTTTGCCCATATCTCCTTAAATATGCGTCCTAGAGCGAAAAGGACTTTAATTCGTGACCACCCTCAAAAAATTGAAAAATCCACCCAAAACCTAAAAAAATGTAAATTTTTATATGAAAAACTTCTTTTGCCCATATCTCCTAAACTAAGCGTCCTAGAGCGAAAAGGACTTTAATTCGTGACCACCCGAAAAAAAAAGAAAAATCCACCCAAAACCTAAAAAAATGTAAATTTTTATATGAAAAACTTCTTTTGCCCATATCTCCTTAAATATGCGTCCTAGAGCGAAAAGGACTTTAATTCGTGACCACCCTCAAAAAAGTGAAAAATCCACCCAAAACCTAAAAAAAATTGAAATTTTTATATGAAAAACTTCTTTTGCCCATATCTCCTTAAATATGCGTCCTAGAGCGAAAAGGACTTTAATTCGTGACCACCCTCAAAAAATTGAAAAATCCACCCAAAACCTAAAAAACTTGAAATTTTTATACGAAAAACTTCTTTTGCCCATATCTCCTAAACTAAGCGTTCTAGAGCGAAAAGGACTTTAATTCGTGACCACCCTCAAAAAATTGAGAAATCCACCCAAAACCTAAAAAAATTTAAATTTTTATATGAAAAACTTCTTTTGCCCATATCTCCTTAAATATGCGTCCTAGAGCGAAAAGGACTTTAATTCGTGACCACCCTCAAAAAATTGAAAAATCCACCCAAAACCTAAAAAAATTGAATTTTTTATATGAAAAACTTCTTTTGCCCATATCTCCTTAAATATGCGTCCTAGAGCGAAAAGGACTTTAATTCGTGACCACCCCCAAAAAATTGAAAAATCCACCCAAAACCTAAAATAATTTAAATTTTTGTATGAAAAACTTCTTTTGCCCATATCTCCTAAACTAAGCGTCCTAGAGCGAAAAGGACTTTAATTCGTGACCACCCTCAAAAAATTGAAAAATCCACCCAAAACCTAAAACAATTGAAATTTTTATATGAAAAACTTCTTTTGCCCATATCTCCTTAAATATGCGTCCTAGAGCGAAAATGACTTTAATTCGTGACCACCCCCAAAAAATTGAAAAATCCACCCAAAACCTAAAAAAATTGAAATTTTTATATGAAAAACTTCTTTTGCCCATATCTATTTAAATATGCGTCCTAGAGCGAAAATGACTTTAATTCGTGACCACCTTCAAAAAAATTGAAAAATCCACCCAAAACCTAAAAAAAATTAAATTTTTATATGAAAAACTTCTTTTGCCCATATCTCCTAAACTAAGCGTCCTAGAGCGAAAAGGACTTTAATTCTTGACCACCCCCAAAAAATTGGAAAATCCACCCAAAACCTAAAAAAATTTAAATTTTTATATAAAAAACTTCTTTTGACCATATCTCCTTAAATATGCGTCCTAGAGCGAAAAGGACTTTAATTCGTGACCACCCCCAAAAAATTGAAAAATCCACCCAAAACCTAAAAAAATGTAAATTTTTATATGAAAAACTTCTTTTGTCCATATCTCCTTAAATATGCGTCCTAGAGCGAAAAGGACTTTAATTCGTGACCACCCCCAAAAAAGTGAAAAATCCACCCAAAACCTAAAATAATTTAAATTTGTATATGAAAACCTTCTTTTGCCCATATCTCCTAAACTAAGCGACCTAGAGCTAAAAGGGCTTTAATTCGTGACCACCCTCAAAAAATTGAAAAATCCACCCAAAACCTAAAAAAATGTAAATTTTTATATGAAAAACTTCTTTTGCCCGTATCTCCTAAACTAAGCGTCCTAGAGCGAAAAGGACTTTAATTCGTGACCACCCTCAAAAAATTGAAAAATCCACCCAAAAGCTAAAAAAATTAAAATTTTTATATGAAAAACTTCTTTTGCCCATATCTCCTAAACTAAGCGTCCTAGAGCGAAAATGACTTTAATTCGTGACCACCCCCAAAAAATTGGAAAATCCACCCAAAACCTAAAAAAATTGAAATTTTTATATAAAAAACTTCTTTTGCCCATATCTCCTTAAATATGCGTCCTAGAGCGAAAAGGACTTTAATTCGTGACCACCCCCAAAAAATTGGAAAATCCACCCAAAACCTAAAAAAAAATTAAATTTTTATATGAAAAACTTCTTTTGCCCATATCTCCTTAAATATGCGTCCTAGACCACCCCCAAAAAAGTGACAAATCCACCCAAAACCTAAAATAATTTAAATTTTTATATGAAAAACTTCTTTTGCCCATATCGCCTTAAATATGCGTCCTAGAGCGAAAAGGACTTTAATTCGTGACCACCCCAAAAAATTGAAAAATCCACCCAAAACCTAAAAAAATTTAAATTTTTATATGAAAAACTTCTTTTGCCCATATCTCCTAAACTAAGCGTCCTAGAGCGAAAAGGACTTTAATTCGTGACCACCCTCAAAAAAGTGAAAAATCCACCCAAAACCTAAAAAAATTGAAATTTTTATATGAAAAACTTCTTTTGCCCATATCTCCTTAAATATGCGTCCTAGAGCGAAAAGGACTTTAATTCGTGACCACCCTCAAAAAATTGAAAAATCCACCCAAAACCTAAAAAAATTGAAATTTTTATATGAAAAACTTCGTTTGCCCATATCTCCTTAAATATGCGTCCTAGAGCGAAAAGGACTTTAATTCGTGACCACCCCAAAAAAATGAAAAATCCACCCAAAACCAAAAAAAATGTAAATTTTTATATGAAAAACTTCTTTTGCCCATATCTCCTTAAATATGCGTCCTAGAGCGAAAAGGACTTTAATTCGTGACCACCCTCAAAAAAGTGAAAAATCCACCCAAAACCTAAAAAAAATTTTAATTTTTATATGAAAAACTTCTTTTGCCCATATCTCCTTAAATATGCGTCCTAGAGCGAAAAGGACTTTAATTCGTGACCACCCTCAAAAAATTGAAAAATCCACCCAAAACCTAAAAAAAATTAAATTTTTATATGAAAAACTTCTTTTGCCCATATCTCCTAAACTAAGCGTCCTAGAGCGAAAAGGACTTTAATTCGTGACCACCCCCAAAAAATTGGAAAATCCACCCAAAACCTAAAAAATTGAAATTTTTTTATATAAAAAACTTCTTTTGCCCATATCTCCTTAAATATGCGTCCTAGAGCGAAAAGGACTTTAATTCGTGACCACCCCCAAAAAATTGAAAAATCCACCCAAAACCTAAAAAAATGTAAATTTTTATATGAAAAACTTCTTTTGCCCATATCTCCTTAAATATGCGTCCTAGAGCGAAAAGGACTTTAATTCGTGACCACCCTCAAAAAATTGAAAAATCCACCCAAAACCTAAAAAAATGTAAATTTTTATATGAAAAACTTCTTTTGCCCATATCTCCTAAACTAAGCGTCCTAGAGCGAAAAGGACTTTAATTCGTGACCACCCTCAAAAAATTGAAAAATCCACCCAAAACCTAAAACAATTGAAATTTTTATATGAAAAACTTCTTTTGCCCATATCTCCTTAAATATGCGTCCTAGAGCGAAAATGACTTTAATTCGTGACCACCCCCAAAAAATTGAAAAATCCACCCAAAACCTAAAAAAATTGAAATTTTTATATGAAAAACTTCTTTTGCCCATATCTCCTTAAATATGCGTCCTAGAGCGAAAATGACTTTAATTCGTGACCACCTTCAAAAAAATTGAAAAATCCACCCAAAACCTAAAAAAAATTAAATTTTTATATGAAAAACTTCTTTTGCCCATATCTCCTAAACTAAGCGTCCTAGAGCGAAAAGGACTTTAATTCGTGACCACCCCCAAAAAATTGGAAAATCCACCCAAAACCTAAAAAAATTTAAATTTTTATATAAAAAACTTCTTTTGCCCATATCTCCTTAAATATGCGTCCTAGAGCGAAAAGGACTTTAATTCGTGACCACCCCCAAAAAATTGAAAAATCCACCCAAAACCTAAAAAAATGTAAATTTTTATATGAAAAACTTCTTTTGTCCATATCTCCTTAAATATGCGTCCTAGACCGAAAAGGACTTTAATTCGTGACCACCCCCAAAAAAGTGAAAAATCCACCCAAAACCTAAAATAATTTAAATTTGTATATGAAAACCTTCTTTTGCCCATATCTCCTAAACTAAGCGTCCTAGAGCTAAAAGGGCTTTAATTCTTGACCACCCTCAAAAAATTGAAAAATCCACCCAAAACGTAAAAAAATGTAAATTTTTATATGAAAAACTTCTTTTGCCCATATCTCCTAAACTAAGCGTCCTAGAGCGAAAAGGACTTTAATTCGTGACCACCCTCAAAAAATTGAAAAATCCACCCAAAAGCTAAAAAAATTAAAATTTTTATATGAAAAACTTCTTTTGCCCATATCTCCTAAACTAAGCGTCCTAGAGCGAAAATGACTTTAATTCGTGACCACCCCCAAAAAATTGGAAAATCCACCCAAAACCTAAAAAAATTGAAATTTTTATATAAAAAACTTCTTTTGCCCATATCTCCTTAAATATGCGTCCTAGAGCGAAAAGGACTTTAATTCGTGACCACCCCCAAAAAATTGGAAAATCCACCCAAAACCTAAAAAAAAATTAAATTTTTATATGAAAAACTTCTTTTGCCCATATCTCCTTAAATATGCGTCCTAGACCACCCCCAAAAAAGTGACAAATCCACCCAAAACCTAAAATAATTTAAATTTTTATATGAAAAACTTCTTTTGCCCATATCTCCTAAACTAAGCGTCCTAGAGCGAAAAGGACTTTAATTCGTGGCCACCCTCAAAAAATTGAAAAATCCACCCAAAACCTAAAAAAAATTAAATTTTTATATGAAAAACTTCTTTTGCCCATATCTCCTAAACTAAGCGTCCTAGAGCGAAAATGACTTTAATTCGTGACCACCCCCAAAAAATTGGAAAATCCACCCAAAACCTAAAAAAAGTGAAATTTTTATATAAAAAACTTCTTTTGCCCATATATCCTTAAATATGCGTCCTAGAGCGAAAAGGACTTTAATTCGTGACCACCCCCAAAAAATTGGAAAATCCTCCCAAAACCTAAAAAAAATTAAATTTTTATATGAAAAACTTCTTTTGCCCATATCTCCTTAAATATGCGTCCTAGAGCGAAAAGGACTTTAATTCGTGACCACCCTCAAAAAAGTGAAAAATCCACACAAAACCTAAAAAAATTTTAATTTTTATATGAAAAACTTCTTTTGCCCATATCTCCTTAAATATGCGTCCTAGAGCGAAAAGGACTTTAATTCGTGACCACCCTCAAAAAATTGAAAAATCCACCCAAAACCTAAAAAAATTTTAATTTTTATATTAAAAACTTCTTTTGCCCATATCTCCTTAAATATGCGTCCTAGAGCGAAAAGGACTTTAATTCGTGACCACCCCAAAAAATTGAAAAATCCACCCAAAACCTAAAAAAATTGAATTTTTTATATGAAAAACTTCTTTTGCCCATATCTCCTTAAATATGCGTCCTAGAGCGAAAAGGGCTTTAATTCGTGACCAACCCAAAAAATTGAAAAATCCACCCAAAACCTAAAAAAATTGAATTTTTTATATGAAAAACTTCTTTTGCCCATATCTCCTTAAATATGCGTCCTAGAGCGAAAAGGACTTTAATTCGTGACCACCCCAAAAAATTGAAAAATCCACCCAAAACCTAAAAAAATTGAATTTTTTATATGAAAAACTTCTTTTGCCCATATCTCCTTAAATATGCGTCCTAGAGCGAAAAGGACTTTAATTCGTGACCAACCCAAAAAATTGAAAAATCCACCCAAAACCTAAAAAAATTGAATTTTTTATATGAAAAACTTCTTTTGCCCATATCTCCTTAAATATGCGTCCTAGAGCGAAAAGGACTTTAATTCGTGACCACCCTCAAAAAAGTGAAAAATCCACCCAAAACCTAAAAAAATTTTAATTTTTATATGAAAAACTTCTTTTGCCCATATCTCCTTAAATATGCGTCCTAGAGCGAAAAGGACTTTAATTCGTGACCACCCTCAAAAAATTGAAAAATCCACCCAAAACCTAAAAAAATTTAAATTTTTATATTAAAAACTTCTTTTGCCCATATCTCCTTAAATATGCGTCCTAGAGCGAAAAGGACTTTAATTCGTGACCACCCCAAAAAAATGAAAAATCCACCCAAAACCTAAAAAAATGTAAATTTTTATATGAAAAACTTCTTTTGCCCATATCTCCTTAAATATGCGTCCTAGAGCGAAAAGGACTTTAATTCGTGACCACCCTCAAAAAATTGAAAAATCCACCCAAAACCTAAAATAATTAAAATTTTTATATGAAAAACTTCTTTTGCCCATATCTCCTTAAATATGCGTCCTAGAGCGAAAAGGACTTTAATTCGTGACCACCCTCAAAAAATTGAAAAATCCAGCCAAAACCTAAAAAAATTGAAATTTTTATATGAAAAACTTCTTTTGCCCATATCTCCTTAAATATGCGTCCTAGAGCGAAAATGACTTTAATTCGTGACCACCCCCAAAAAATTGAAAAATCCACCCAAAACCTAAAAAAATGTAAATTTTTATATGAAAAACTTCTTTTGCCCATATCTCCTTAAATATGCGTCCTAGAGCGAAAAGGACTTTAATTCGTGACCACCCTCAAAAAATTGAAAAATCTACCCAAAACCTAAAAAAATTGAAATTTTTATATGAAAAACTTCTTTTGCCCATATCTCCTAAACTAAGCGTCCTAGAGCGAAAAGGACTTTAATTCGTGACCACCCCCAAAAAATTGGAAAATCCACCCAAAACCTAAAAAAATTTAAATTTTTATATAAAAAACTTCTTTTGCCCATATCTCCTTAAATATGCGTCCTAGAGCGAAAAGGACTTTAATTCGTGACCACCCCCA
The DNA here is from genome assembly GCF_050003625.1 of Haematobia irritans. Taxonomy (NCBI): domain Eukaryota; kingdom Metazoa; phylum Arthropoda; class Insecta; order Diptera; family Muscidae; genus Haematobia; species Haematobia irritans. The sequence continues at coordinate 157,029 of NW_027445688.1, forward strand.
AAAAATTGAAAAATCCACCCAAAACCTAAAAAAATGTAAATTTTTATATGAAAAACTTCTTTTGTCCATATCTCCTTAAATATGCGTCCTAGACCGAAAAGGACTTTAATTCGTGACCACCCCCAAAAAAGTGAAAAATCCACCCAAAACCTAAAATAATTTAAATTTGTATATGAAAACCTTCTTTTGCCCATATCTCCTAAACTAAGCGTCCTAGAGCTAAAAGGGCTTTAATTCTTGACCACCCTCAAAAAATTGAAAAATCCACCCAAAACGTAAAAAAATGTAAATTTTTATATGAAAAACTTCTTTTGCCCATATCTCCTAAACTAAGCGTCCTAGAGCGAAAAGGACTTTAATTCGTGACCACCCTCAAAAAATTGAAAAATCCACCCAAAAGCTAAAAAAATTAAAATTTTTATATGAAAAACTTCTTTTGCCCATATCTCCTAAACTAAGCGTCCTAGAGCGAAAATGACTTTAATTCGTGACCACCCCCAAAAAATTGGAAAATCCACCCAAAACCTAAAAAAATTGAAATTTTTATATAAAAAACTTCTTTTGCCCATATCTCCTTAAATATGCGTCCTAGAGCGAAAAGGACTTTAATTCGTGACCACCCCCAAAAAATTGGAAAATCCACCCAAAACCTAAAAAAAAATTAAATTTTTATATGAAAAACTTCTTTTGCCCATATCTCCTTAAATATGCGTCCTAGACCACCCCCAAAAAAGTGACAAATCCACCCAAAAGCTAAAATAATTTAAATTTTTATATGAAAAACTTCTTTTGCCCATATCTCCTAAACTAAGCGTCCTAGAGCGAAAAGGACTTTAATTCGTGGCCACCCTCAAAAAATTGAAAAATCCACCCAAAACCTAAAAAAATTTAAATTTTTATATGAAAAACTTCTTTTGCCCATATCTCCTAAACTAAGCGTCCTAGAGCGAAAATGACTTTAATTCGTGACCACCCCCAAAAAATTGGAAAATCCACCCAAAACCTAAAAAAAGTGAAATTTTTATATAAAAAACTTCTTTTGCCCATATATCCTTAAATATGCGTCCTAGAGCGAAAAGGACTTTAATTCGTGACCACCCCCAAAAAATTGGAAAATCCTCCCAAAACCTAAAAAAAATTAAATTTTTATATGAAAAACTTCTTTTGCCCATATCTCCTTAAATATGCGTCCTAGAGCGAAAAGGACTTTAATTCGTGACCACCCTCAAAAAAGTGAAAAATCCACACAAAACCTAAAAAAATTTTAATTTTTATATGAAAAACTTCTTTTGCCCATATCTCCTTAAATATGCGTCCTAGAGCGAAAAGGACTTTAATTCGTGACCACCCTCAAAAAATTGAAAAATCCACCCAAAACCTAAAAAAATTTTAATTTTTATATTAAAAACTTCTTTTGCCCATATCTCCTTAAATATGCGTCCTAGAGCGAAAAGGACTTTAATTCGTGACCACCCCAAAAAATTGAAAAATCCACCCAAAACCTAAAAAAATTGAATTTTTTATATGAAAAACTTCTTTTGCCCATATCTCCTTAAATATGCGTCCTAGAGCGAAAAGGGCTTTAATTCGTGACCAACCCAAAAAATTGAAAAATCCACCCAAAACCTAAAAAAATTGAATTTTTTATATGAAAAACTTCTTTTGCCCATATCTCCTTAAATATGCGTCCTAGAGCGAAAAGGACTTTAATTCGTGACCACCCCAAAAAATTGAAAAATCCACCCAAAACCTAAAAAAATTGAATTTTTTATATGAAAAACTTCTTTTGCCCATATCTCCTTAAATATGCGTCCTAGAGCGAAAAGGACTTTAATTCGTGACCAACCCAAAAAATTGAAAAATCCACCCAAAACCTAAAAAAATTGAATTTTTTATATGAAAAACTTCTTTTGCCCATATCTCCTTAAATATGCGTCCTAGAGCGAAAAGGACTTTAATTCGTGACCACCCTCAAAAAAGTGAAAAATCCACCCAAAACCTAAAAAAATTTTAATTTTTATATGAAAAACTTCTTTTGCCCATATCTCCTTAAATATGCGTCCTAGAGCGAAAAGGACTTTAATTCGTGACCACCCTCAAAAAATTGAAAAATCCACCCAAAACCTAAAAAAATTTAAATTTTTATATTAAAAACTTCTTTTGCCCATATCTCCTTAAATATGCGTCCTAGAGCGAAAAGGACTTTAATTCGTGACCACCCCAAAAAAATGAAAAATCCACCCAAAACCTAAAAAAATGTAAATTTTTATATGAAAAACTTCTTTTGCCCATATCTCCTTAAATATGCGTCCTAGAGCGAAAAGGACTTTAATTCGTGACCACCCTCAAAAAATTGAAAAATCCACCCAAAACCTAAAATAATTAAAATTTTTATATGAAAAACTTCTTTTGCCCATATCTCCTTAAATATGCGTCCTAGAGCGAAAAGGACTTTAATTCGTGACCACCCTCAAAAAATTGAAAAATCCAGCCAAAACCTAAAAAAATTGAAATTTTTATATGAAAAACTTCTTTTGCCCATATCTCCTTAAATATGCGTCCTAGAGCGAAAATGACTTTAATTCGTGACCACCCCCAAAAAATTGAAAAATCCACCCAAAACCTAAAAAAATGTAAATTTTTATATGAAAAACTTCTTTTGCCCATATCTCCTTAAATATGCGTCCTAGAGCGAAAAGGACTTTAATTCGTGACCACCCTCAAAAAATTGAAAAATCTACCCAAAACCTAAAAAAATTGAAATTTTTATATGAAAAACTTCTTTTGCCCATATCTCCTAAACTAAGCGTCCTAGAGCGAAAAGGACTTTAATTCGTGACCACCCCCAAAAAATTGGAAAATCCACCCAAAACCTAAAAAAATTGAAATTTTTATGTAAAAAACTTCTTTTGCCCATATCTCCTTAAATATGCGTCCTAGAGCGAAAAGGACTTTAATTCGTGACCACCCTCAAAAAATTGAAAAATCCACCCAAAACCTAAAAAAATTTAAATTTTTATATGAAAAACTTCTTTTGCCCATATCTCCTTAAATATGCGTCCTAGAGCGAAAAGGACTTTAATTCGTGACCACCCTCAAAAAATTGAAAAATCCACCCAAAACCTAAAAAAATTGAATTTTTTATATAAAAAACTTCTTTTGCCCATATCTCCTTAAATATGCGTCCTAGAGAGGACTTTAATTCGTGACCACCCCCAAAAAATTGAAAAATCCACCCAAAACCTAAACTAATTTAAATTTTTATATGAAAAACTTCTTTTGCCCATATCGCCTAAACTAAGCGTCCTAGAGCGAAAAGGACTTTAATTCGTGACCACCCTCAAAAAATTGAAAAATCCACCCAAAACCTACAAAAATTGAAATTTTTATATGAAAAACTTCTTTTGCCCATATCTCCTTAAATATGCGTCCTAGAGCGAAAATGACTTTAATTCGTGACCACCCCCAAAAAATTGAAAAATCCACCCAAAACCTAAAAAAATTGAAATTTTTATGTGAAAAACTTCTTTTGCCCATATCTCCTTAAATATGCGTCCTAGAGCGAAAAGGACTTTAATTCGTGACCACCCCCAAAAAATTGAAAAATCCACCCAAAACCTAAAAAAATTGAATTTTTATATGAAAAACTTCTTTTGCCCATATCTCTTTAAATATGCGTCCTAGAGCGAAAAGGACTTTAATTCGTGACCACCCCCAAAAAATTGGAAAATCCACCCAAAACCTAAAAAAAATTAAATTTTTATATAAAAAACTTCTTTTGCCCATATCTCCTTAAATATGCGTCCTAGAGCGAAAAGGACTTTAATTCGTGACCACCCTCAAAAAATTGAAAAATCCACCCAAAACCTAAAAAAATTTAAATTTTTATATGAAAAACTTCTTTTGCCCATATCTCCTTAAATATGCGTCCTAGAGCGAAAAGGACTTTAATTCGTGACCACCCTCAAAAAATTGAAAAATCCACCCAAAACCTAAAAAAATTTAAATTTTTATATGAAAAACTTCTTTTGCCCATATCTCCTTAAATATGCGTCCTAGAGCGAAAAGGACTTTAATTCGTGACCACCCGAAAAAAAGAAAAATCCACCCAAAACCTAAAAAAATGTAAATTTTTATATGAAAAACTTCCTTTGCCCATATCTCCTTAAATATGCGTCCTAGAGCGAAAAGGACCTTAATTCGTGACCACCCTCAAAAAATTAAAAAATCCACCCAAAACTTAAAAAAAATTGAAATTTTTATATGAAAAACTTCTTTTGCCCATATCTCCTTAAATATGCGTCCTAGAGCGAAAAGGACTTTAATTCGTGACCACCCTCAAAAAATTGAAAAATCCACCCAAAACCTTAAATATGCGTCAAAAAATTGAAAAATCCACCCAAAACCTAAAAAAATTTAAATTTTTATATGAAAAACTTCTTTTGCCCATATCTCCTTAAATATGCGTCCTAGAGCGAAAAGGACTTTAATTCGTGACCACCCTCAAAAAATTGAAAAATCCACCCAAAACCTTAAATATGCGTCAAAAAATTGAAAAATCCACCCAAAACCTAAAAAAATTTAAATTTTTATATGAAAAACTTCTTTTGCCCATATCTCCTTAAATATGCGTCCTAGAGCGAAAAGGACTTTAATTCGTGACCACCCTCAAAAAATTGAAAAATCCACCCAAAACCTAAAAAAATTTAAATTTTTATATGAAAAACTTCTTTTGTCCATATCTCCTTAAATATGCGTCCTAGAGCGAAAAGGACTTTAATTCGTGACCACCCTCAAAAAATTGAAAAATCCACCCAAAACCTAAAAAAATTTAAATTTTTATATGAAAAACTTCTTTTGCCCATATCTCCTTAAATATGCGTCCTAGAGCGAAAAGGACTTTAATTCGTGACCACCCCCAAAAAATTGAAAAATCCACCCAAAACCTAAAAAAAATTAAATTTTTATATGAAAAACTTCTTTTGCCCATATCTCCTTAAATATGCGCCCTAGAGCGAAAAGGACTTTAATTCGTGACCACCCCCAAAAATTGAAAAATCCACCCAAAACCTAAAAAAATTGAAATTTTTATATGAAAAACTTCTTTTGCCCATATCTCCTAAACTAAGCGTCCTAGAGCGAAAAGGACTTTAACTCGTGACCACCCCCAAAAAATTGAAAAATCCACCCAAAACCTAAAAAAATTGAAATTTTTATATGAAAAACTTCTTTTGCCCATATCTCCTTAAATATGCGTCCTAGAGCGAAAAGGACTTTAATTCGTGACCACCCTCAAAAAATTGAAAAATCCACCCAAAACCTAAAATAATTTAAATTTTTATATGAAAAACTTCTTTTGCCCATATCTCCTTAAATATGCGTCCTAGAGCGAAAAGGACTTTAATTCGTGACCACCCCCAAAAAATTGAAAAATCCACCCAAAACCTAAAATAATTTAAATTTTTATACGAAAAACTTCTTTTGCCCATATCTCCTTAAATATGCGTCCTAGAGCGAAAAGGACTTAAATTCGTGACCACCCTCAAAAAATTGGAAAATCCACCCAAAACCTAAAAAAAATTGAAATTTTTATATAAAAAACTTCTTTTGCCCATATCTCCTTAAATATGCGTCCTAGAGCGAAAAGGACTTAAATTCGTGACCACCCTCAAAAAATTGAAAAATCCACCCAAAACCTAAAATAATTTAAATTTTTATATGAAAAACTTCTTTTGCCCATATCTCCTTAAATATGCGTCCTAGAGCGAAAAGGACTTTAATTCGTGACCACCCCAAAAAATTGAAAAATCCACCCAAAACCTAAAAAAATGTAAATTTTTATATGAAAAACTTCTTTTGCCCATATCTCCTTAAATATGCGTCCTAGAGCGAAAAGGACTTTAATTCGTGACCACCCCCAAAAAAGTGAAAAATCCACCCAAAACCTAAAACAATTGAAATTTTTATATGAAAAACTTCTTTTGCCCATATCTCCTTAAATATGCGTCCTAGAGCTAAAAGGGCTTTAATTCGTGACCACCCTCAAAAAATTGAAAAATCCACCCAAAACCTAAAAAAATGTAAATTTTTATATGAAAAACTTCTTTTGCCCATATCTCCTAAACTAAGCTTCCTAGAGCGAAAAGGACTTTAATTCGTGACCACCCTCAAAAAATTGAAAAATCCACCCAAAAGCTAAAAAAATTTAAATTTTTATATGAAAAACTTCTTTTGCCCATATCTCCTAAACTAAGCGTCCTAGAGCGAAAAGGACTTTAATTCGTGACCACCCCCAAAAAATTGGAAAATCCACACAAAACCTAAAAAAAAATTTAAATTTTTATATGAAAAACTTCTTTTGCCCATATCTCCTTAAATATGCGTCCTAGAGCGAAAAGGACTTTAATTCGTGACCACCCTCAAAAAAGTGACAAATCCACCCAAAACCTAAAAAAATGTAAATTTTTATATGAAAAACTTCTTTTGCCCATATCTCCTTAAATATGCGTCCTAGAGGGAAAGGACTTTAATTCGTGACCACCCCCAAAAAAGTGAAAAATCCACCCAAAACCTAAAACAATTGAAATTTTTATATGAAAAACTTCTTTTGCCCATATCTCCTTAAATATGCGTCCTAGTGCTAAAAGGGCTTTAATTCGTGACCACCCTCAAAAAATTGAAAAATCCACCCAAAACCTAAAAAAATGTAAATTTTTATATGAAAAACTTCTTTTGCCCATATCTCCTAAACTAAGCTTCCTAGAGCGAAAAGGACTTTAATTCGTGACCACCCTCAAAAAATTGAAAAATCCACCCAAAAGCTAAAAAAATTTAAATTTTTATATGAAAAACTTCTTTTGCCCATATCTCCTAAACTAAGCGTCCTAGAGCGAAAAGGACTTTAATTTGTGACCACCCCCAAAAAATTGGAAAATCCACCCAAAAAATAAAAAAATTAAATTTTTATATAAAAAACTTCTTTTGCCCATATCTCCTTAAATATGCGTCCTAGAGCGAAAAGGACTTTAATTCGTGACCACCCCCAAAAAATTGGAAAATCCACCCAAAACCTAAAAAAAATTTAAATTTTTATATGAAAAACTTCTTTTGCCCATATCTCCTTAAATATGCGTCCTAGAGCGAAAAGGACTTTAATTCGTGACCACCCTCAAAAAAGTGAAAAATCCACCCAAAACCTAAAAAAATTGAAATTTTTATATGAAAAACTTCTTTTGCCCATATCTCCTTAAATATGCGTCCTAGAGCGAAAAGGACTTTAATTCGTGACCACCCTCAAAAAATTGAAAAATCCACCCAAAACCTAAAAAAATTGAAATTTTTATATGAAAAACTTCTTTTGCCCATATCTCCTTAAATATGCGTCCTAGAGCGAAAAGGACTTTAATTCGTGACCACCCCAAAAAAATGAAAAATCCACCCAAAACCTAAAAAAATGTAAATTTTTATATGAAAAACTTCTTTTGCCCATATCTCCTTAAATATGCGTCCTAGAGCGAAAAGGACTTTAATTCGTGACCACCCTCAAAAAAGTGAAAAATCCACCCAAAACCTAAAAAAAATTTTAATTTTTATATGAAAAACTTCTTTTGCCCATATCTCCTTAAATATGCGTCCTAGAGCGAAAAGGACTTTAATTCGTGGCCACCCTCAAAAAATTGAAAAATCCACCCAAAACCTAAAAAAAATTAAATTTTTATATGAAAAACTTCTTTTGCCCATATCTCCTAAACTAAGCGTCCTAGAGCGAAAAGGACTTTAATTCGTGACCACCCCCAAAAAATTGGAAAATCCACCCAAAACCTAAAAAAATTGAAATTTTTTTATATAAAAAACTTCTTTTGCCCATATCTCCTTAAATATGCGTCCTAGAGCGAAAAGGACTTTAATTCGTGACCACCCTCAAAAAATTGAAAAATCCACCCAAAACCTAAAAAAATTTAAATTTTTATATGAAAAACTTCTTTTGCCCATATCTCCTTTAATATGCGTCCTAGAGCGAAAAGGACTTTAATTCGTGACCACCCTCAAAAAATTGAAAAATCCACCCAAAACCTAAAATAATTTAAATTTTTATATGAAAAACTTCTTTTGCCCATATCTCCTTAAATATGCGTCCTAGAGCGAAAAGGACTTTAATTCGTGACCACCCCCAAAAAATTGAAAAATCCACCCAAAACCTAAAAAAATGTAAATTTTTATATGAAAAACTTCTTTTGCCCATATCTCCTTAAATATGCGTCCTAGAGCGAAAAGGACTTTAATTCGTGACCACCCTCAAAAAATTGAAAAATCCAACCAAAACCTAAAAAAATGTAAATTTTTATATGAAAAACTTCTTTTGCCCATATCTCCTAAACTAAGCGTCCTAGAGCGAAAAGGACTTTAATTCGTGACCACCCCCAAAAAATTGAAAAATCCACCCAAAACCTAAAAAAATGTAAATTTTTATATGAAAAACTTCTTTTGCCCATATCTCCTTAAATATGCGTCCTAGAGCGAAAAGGACTTTAATTCGTGACCACCCTCAAAAAAGTGAAAAATCCACCCAAAACCTAAAAAAAAATTAATTTTTATATGAAAAACTTCTTTTGCCCATATCTCCTTAAATATGCGTCCTAGAGCGAAAAGGACTTTAATTCGTGACCACCCTCAAAAAATTGAAAAATCCACCCAAAACCTAAAAAACTTGAAATTTTTATACGAAAAACTTCTTTTGCCCATATCTCCTAAACTAAGCGTCCTAGAGCGAAAAGGACTTTAATTCGTGACCACCCTCAAAAAATTGAGAAATCCACCCAAAACCTAAAAAAATTTAAATTTTTATATGAAAAACTTCTTTTGCCCATATCTCCTTAAATATGCGTCCTAGAGCGAAAAGGACTTTTATTCGTGACCACCCTCAAAAAATTGAAAAATCCACCCAAAACCTAAAAAAATTGAATTTTTTATATGAAAAACTTCTTTTGCCCATATCTCCTTAAATATGCGTCCTAGAGCGAAAAGGACTTTAATTCGTGACCACCCCCAAAAAATTGAAAAATCCACCCAAAACCTAAAATAATTTAAATTTTTGTATGAAAAACTTCTTTTGCCCATATCTCCTAAACTAAGCGTCCTAGAGCGAAAAGGACTTTAATTCGTGACCACCCTCAAAAAATTGAAAAATCCACCCAAAACCTAAAACAATTGAAATTTTTATATGAAAAACTTCTTTTGCCCATATCTCCTTAAATATGCGTCCTAGAGCGAAAATGACTTTAATTCGTGACCACCCCCAAAAAATTGAAAAATCCACCCAAAACCTAAAAAAATTGAAATTTTTATATGAAAAACTTCTTTTGCCCATATCTCCTTAAATATGCGTCCTAGAGCGAAAATGACTTTAATTCGTGACCACCTTCAAAAAAATTGAAAAATCCACCCAAAACCTAAAAAAAATTAAATTTTTATATGAAAAACTTCTTTTGCCCATATCTCCTAAACTAAGCGTCCTAGAGCGAAAAGGACTTTAATTCGTGACCACCCCCAAAAAATTGGAAAATCCACCCAAAACCTAAAAAAATTTAAATTTTTATATAAAAAACTTCTTTTGCCCATATCTCCTTAAATATGCGTCCTAGAGCGAAAAGGACTTTAATTCGTGACCACCCCCAAAAAATTGAAAAATCCACCCAAAACCTAAAAAAATGTAAATTTTTATATGAAAAACTTCTTTTGCCCATATCTCCTTAAATATGCGTCCTAGAGCGAAAAGGACTTTAATTCGTGACCACCCCCAAAAAAGTGAAAAATCCACCCAAAACCTAAAATAATTTAAATTTGTATATGAAAACCTTCTTTTGCCCATATCTCCTAAACTAAGCGTCCTAGAGCTAAAAGGGCTTTAATTCGTGACCACCCTCAAAAAATTGAAAAATCCACCCAAAACCTAAAAAAATGTAAATTTTTATATGAAAAACTTCTTTTGCCCATATCTCCTAAACTAAGCGTCCTAGAGCGAAAAGGACTTTAATTCGTGACCACCCTCAAAAAATTGAAAAATCCACCCAAAAGCTAAAAAAATTAAAATTTTTATATGAAAAACTTCTTTTGCCCATATCTCCTAAACTAAGCGTCCTAGAGCGAAAATGACTTTAATTCGTGACCACCCCCAAAAAATTGGAAAATCCACCCAAAACCTAAAAAAATTGAAATTTTTATATAAAAAACTTCTTTTGCCCATATCTCCTTAAATATGCGTCCTAGAGCGAAAAGGACTTTAATTCGTGACCACCCCCAAAAAATTGGAAAATCCACCCAAAACCTAAAAAAAAATTAAATTTTTATATGAAAAACTTCTTTTGCCCATATCTCCTTAAATATGCGTCCTAGACCACCCCCAAAAAAGTGACAAATCCACCCAAAACCTAAAATAATTTAAATTTTTATATGAAAAACTTCTTTTGCCCATATCTCCTAAACTAAGCGTCCTAGAGCGAAAAGGACTTTAATTCGTGGCCACCCTCAAAAAATTGAAAAATCCACCCAAAACCTAAAAAAATTTAAATTTTTATATGAAAAACTTCTTTTGCCCATATCTCCTAAACTAAGCGTCCTAGAGCGAAAATGACTTTAATTCGTGACCACCCCCAAAAAATTGGAAAATCCACCCAAAACCTAAAAAAAGTGAAATTTTTATATAAAAAACTTCTTTTGCCCATATATCCTTAAATATGCGTCCTAGAGCGAAAAGGACTTTAATTCGTGACCACCCCCAAAAAATTGGAAAATCCTCCCAAAACCTAAAAAAAAATTAAATTTTTATATGAAAAACTTCTTTTGCCCATATCTCCTTAAATATGCGTCCTAGAGCGAAAAGGACTTTAATTCGTGACCACCCTCAAAAAAGTGAAAAATCCACCCAAAACCTAAAAAAATTTTAATTTTTATATGAAAAACTTCTTTTGCCCATATCTCCTTAAATATGCGTCCTAGAGCGAAAAGGACTTTAATTCGTGACCACCCTCAAAAAATTGAAAAATCCACCCAAAACCTAAAAAAATTTAAATTTTTATATTAAAAACTTCTTTTGCCCATATCTCCTTAAATATGCGTCCTAGAGCGAAAAGGACTTTAATTCGTGACCACCCCAAAAAATTGAAAAATCCACCCAAAACCTAAAAAAATTGAATTTTTTATATGAAAAACTTCTTTTGCCCATATCTCCTTAAATATGCGTCCTAGAGCGAAAAGGGCTTTAATTCGTGACCAACCCAAAAAATTGAAAAATCCACCCAAAACCTAAAAAAATTGAATTTTTTATATGAAAAACTTCTTTTGCCCATATCTCCTTAAATATGCGTCCTAGAGCGAAAAGGACTTTAATTCGTGACCACCCCAAAAAATTGAAAAATCCACCCAAAACCTAAAAAAATTGAATTTTTTATATGAAAAACTTCTTTTGCCCATATCTCCTTAAATATGCGTCCTAGAGCGAAAAGGGCTTTAATTCGTGACCAACCCAAAAAATTGAAAAATCCACCCAAAACCTAAAAAAATTGAATTTTTTATATGAAAAACTTCTTTTGCCCATATCTCCTTAAATATGCGTCCTAGAGCGAAAAGGACTTTAATTCGTGACCACCCTCAAAAAATTGAAAAATCCACCCAAAACCTAAAATAATTAAAATTTTTGTATGAAAAACTTCTTTTGCCCATATCTCCTTAAATATGCGTCCTAGAGCGAAAAGGACTTTAATTCGTGACCACCCTCAAAAAATTGAAAAATCCACCCAAAACCTAAAAAAATTGAAATTTTTATATGAAAAACTTCTTTTGCCCATATCTCCTTAAATATGCGTCCTAGAGCGAAAATGACTTTAATTCGTGACCACCCCCAAAAAATTGAAAAATCCACCCAAAACCTAAAAAAATGTACATTTTTATATGAAAAACTTCTTTTGCCCATATCTCCTTAAATATGCGTCCTAGAGCGAAAAGGACTTTAATTCGTGACCACCCTCAAAAAATTGAAAAATCTACCCAAAACCTAAAAAAATTGAAATTTTTATATGAAAAACTTCTTTTGCCCATATCTCCTAAACTAAGCGTCCTAGAGCGAAAAGGACTTTAATTCGTGACCACCCCCAAAAAATTGGAAAATCCACCCAAAACCTAAAAAAATTGAAATTTTTATATAAAAAACTTCTTTTGCCCATATCTCCTTAAATATGCGTCCTAGAGCGAAAAGGACTTTAATTCGTGACCACCCTCAAAAAATTGAAAAATCCACCCAAAACCTAAAAAAATTTAAATTTTTATATGAAAAACTTCTTTTGCCCATATCTCCTTAAATATGCGTCCTAGAGCGAAAAGGACTTTAATTCGTGACCACCCTCAAAAAATTGAAAAATCCACCCAAAACCTAAAAAAATTGAATTTTTTATATGAAAAACTTCTTTTGCCCATATCTCCTTAAATATGCGTCCTAGAGCGAAAAGGACTTTAATTCGTGACCACCCCCAAAAAATTGAAAAATCCACCCAAAACCTAAACTAATTTAAATTTTTATATGAAAAACTTCTTTTGCCCATATCGCCTAAACTAAGCGTCCTAGAGCGAAAAGGACTTTAATTCGTGACCACCCTCAAAAAATTGAAAAATCCACCCAAAACCTACAAAAATTGAAATTTTTATATGAAAAACTTCTTTTGCCCATATCTCCTTAAATATGCGTCCTAGAGCGAAAATGACTTTAATTCGTGACCACCCCCAAAAAAATTGAAAAATCCACCCAAAACCTAAAAAAATTGAAATTTTTATGTGAAAAACTTCTTTTGCCCATATCTCCTTAAATATGCGTCCTAGAGCGAAAAGGACTTTAATTCGTGACCACCCCCAAAAAATTGAAAAATCCACCCAAAACCTAAAAAAATGTAAATTTTTATATGAAAAACTTCTTTTGCCCATATCTCTTTAAATATGCGTCCTAGAGCGAAAAGGACTTTAATTCGTGACCACCCCCAAAAAATTGGAAAATCCACCCAAAACCTAAAAAAAATTAAATTTTTATATAAAAAACTTCTTTTGCCCATATCTCCTTAAATATGCGTCCTAGAGCGAAAAGGACTTTAATTCGTGACCACCCTCAAAAAATTGAAAAATCCACCCAAAACCTAAAAAAATTTAAATTTTTATATGAAAAACTTCTTTTGCCCATATCTCCTTAAATATGCGTCCTAGAGCGAAAAGGACTTTAATTCGTGACCACCCTCAAAAAATTGAAAAATCCACCCAAAACCTAAAAAAATTTAAATTTTTATATGAAAAACTTCTTTTGCCCATATCTCCCTAAATATGCGTCCTAGAGCGAAAAGGACTTTAATTCGTGACCACCCGAAAAAAAAGAAAAATCCACCCAAAACCTAAAAAATGTAAATTGTTATATGAAAAACTTCTTTTGCCCATATCTCCTTAAATATGCGTCCTAGAGCGAAAAGGACCTTAATTCGTGACCACCCTCAAAAAGGTGAAAAATCCACCCAAAACCTAAAAAAATTTAATTTTTATATGAAAAACTTCTTTTGCCCATATCTCCTTAAATATGCGTCCTAGAGCGAAAAGGACTTTAATTCGTGACCACCCTCAAAAAATTGAAAAATCCACCCAAAACCTAAAAAACTTGAAATTTTTATACGAAAAACTTCTTTTGCCCATATCTCCTTAAATATGCGTCCTAGAGCGAAAAGGACTTTAATTCGTGACCACCCCCAAAAAATTGAAAAAGCCATTCAAAACCTAAAATAATTTAAATTTTTGTACGAAAAACTTCTTTTGCCCATATCTCCTAAACTAAGCGTCCTAGAGCGATAAGGACTTTAATTCGTGACCACCCTCAAAAAATTGAAAAATCCACCCAAAACCTAAAACAATTGAAAGTTTTATATGAAAAACTTCTTTTGCCCATATCTCCTTAAATATGCGTCCTAGAGCGAAAATGACTTTAATTCGTGACCACCCCCAAAAAATTGAAAAATCCACCCAAAACCTAAAAAAATTGAAATTTTTATATGAAAAACTTCTTTTGCCCATATCTCCTTAAATATGCGTCCTAGAGCGAAAAGGACTTTAATTCGTGACCACCCTCAAAAAATTGCAAAATCCACCCAAAACCTAAAAAAAATTAAATTTTTATATGAAAAATTTCTTTTGCCCATATCTCCTAAACTAAGCGTCCTAGAGCGAAAAGGACTTTAATTCGTGACAACCCCCAAAAAATTGGAAAATCCACCCAAAACCTAAAAAAATTTAAATTTTTATATAAAAAACTTCTTTTGCCCATATCTCCTTAAATATGCGTCCTAGAGCGAAAAGGACTTTAATTCGTGACCACCCCCAAAAATTGAAAAATCCACCCAAAACCTAAAAAAATGTAAATTTTTATATGAAAAACTTCTTTTGCCCATATCTCCTTAAATATGCGTCCTAGAGCGAAAAGGACTTTAATTCGTGACCACCCCCAAAAAATTGAAAAATCCACCCAAAAGCTAAAAAAATTTAAATTTTTATATGAAAAACTTCTTTTGCCCATATCTCCTAAACTAAGCGTCCTAGAGCGAAAAGGACTTTAATTCGTGACCACCCCCAAAAAATTGAAAAATCCACCCAAAACCTAAAAAAATTGAAATTTTTATATAAAAAACTTCTTTTGCCCATATCTCCTTAAATATGCGTCCTAGAGCGAAAAGGACTTTAATTCGTGACCACCCCCAAAAAATTGGAAAATCCACCCAAAACCTAAAAAAAATTAAATTTTTATATGAAAAACTTCTTTTGCACATATCTCCTTAAATATGCGTCCTAGAGCGAAAAGGACTTTAATTCGTGACCACCCTCCAAAAAGTGAAAAATCCACCCAAAACCTAAAAAAATTTTAATTTTTATGTGAAAAACTTCTTTTGCCCATATCTCCTTAAATATGCGTCCTAGAGCGAAAAGGACTTTAATTCGTGACCACCCTCAAAAAATTGAATAATCCACCCAAAACCTAAAAAATTTTAAATTTTTATATGAAAAACTTCTTTTGCCCATATCTCCTTAAATATGCGTCCTAGAGCGAAAAGGACTTTAATTCGTTACCACCCCAAAAAATTGAAAAATCCACCCAAAACCTAAAAAAATTGAATTTTTTATATGAAAAACTTCTTTTGCCCATATCTCCTTAAATATGCGTCCTAGAGCGAAAAGGGCTTTAATTCGTGACCACCCCAAAAAATTGAAAAATCCACCCAAAACCTAAAAAAATTGAATTTTTTATATGAAAAACTTCTTTTGCCCATATCTCCTAAACTAAGCGTCCTAGAGCGAAAAGGACTTTAATTCGTGACCACCCCCAAAAAATTGGAAAATCCACCCAAAACCTAAAAAAATTTAAATTTTTATATGAAAAACTTCTTTTGCCCATATCTCCTTAAATATGCGTCCTAGAGCGAAAATGACTTTAATTCGTGACCACCCCAAAAAATTTAAAAATCCACCCAAAACCTAAAAAAATTGAATTTTTTATATGAAAAACTTCTTTTGTCCATATCTCCTTAAATATGCGTCCTAGAGCGAAAAGGGCTTTAATTCGTGACCACCCTCAAAAAATTGAAAAATCCACCCAAAACCTAAAAAAATGTAAATTTTTATATGAAAAATTTCTTTTGCCCATATCTCCTTAAATATGCGTCCTAGAGCGAAAAGGACTTTAATTCGTGACCACCCTCAAAAAATTGAAAAATCCACCCAAAACCTAAAAAAATTTAAATTTTTATATGAAAAACTTCTTTTGCCCATATCTCCTAAACTAAGCGTCCTAGAGCGAAAAGGACTTTAATTCGTGACCACCCCCAAAAAATTGGAAAATCCACCCAAAACCTAAAAATATTGAAATTTTTATATAAAAAACTTCTTTTGCCCATATCTCCTTAAATATGCGTCCTAGAGCGAAAAGGACTTTAATTCGTGACCACCCGAAAAAAAAATGAAAAATCCACCCAAAACCTAAAAAAATGTAAATTTTTATATGAAAAACTTCTTTTGCCCATATCTCCTTAAATATGCGTCCTAGAGCGTGAAAAGAGAAAAATCCACCCAAAACCTAAAAAAAATTTAATTTTTATACGAAAAACTTCTTTTGCCCATATCTCCTTAAATATGCGTCCTAGAGCGAAAAGGACTTTAATTCGTGACCACCCTCAAAAAATTGAAAAATCCACCCAAAACCTAAAAAAATTTAAATTTTTATATGAAAAACTTCTTTTGCCCATATCTCCTAAACTAAGCGTCCTAGAGCGCAAAGGACTTTAATTCGTGACCACCCCCAGAAAATTGGAAAATCCACCCAAAACCTAAAAAAATTGAAATTTTTATATGAAAAACTTCTTTTGCCCATATCTCCTTAAATATGCGTCCTAGAGCGAAAAGGACTTTAATTCGTGACCACCCTCAAAAAATTGAAAAATCCACTCAAAACCTAAAAAAATTGAAATTTTTATATGAAAAACTTCTTTTGCCCATATCTCCTAAACTAAGCGTCCTAGAGCGAAAAGGACTTTAATTCGTGACCACCCTCAAAAAATTTAAAAATCCACCCAAAACCTAAACAAATTGAAATGTTTATATGAAAAACTTCTTTTGCCCATATCTCCTTAAATATGCGTCCTAGAGCGAAAATGACTTTAATTCGTGACCACCCCCAAAAAATTGAAAAATCCACCCAAAACCTAAAAAAATTTAAATTTTTATATGAAAAACTTCTTTTGCCCATATCTCCTTAAATATGCGTCCTAGAGCGAAAAGGACTTTAATTCGTGACCACCCCCAAAAAATTGAAAAATCCACCCAAAACCTAAAAAAATGTAAATTTTTATATGAAAAACTTCTTTTGCCCATATCTCCTTAAATATGCGTCCTAGAGCGAAAAGGACTTTAATTCGTGACCACCCTCAAAAAATTGAAAATTCCACCCAAAACCTAAAAAAATTTAAATTTTTATATGAAAAACTTCTTTTGCCCATATCTCCTTAAATATGCGTCCTAGAGCTAAAAGGGCATTAATTCGTGACCACCCTCAAAAAATTGAAAAATCCACCCAAAACCTAAAAAAAATTGAAATTTTTATATAAAAAACTTCTTTAAGGACTTTAATTCGTGACCACCCCCAAAAAATTGAAAAATCCACCCAAAACCTAAAAAAATTTAAATTTTTATATGAAAAACTTCTTTTGCCCATATCTCCTTAAATATGCGTCCTAGAGCGAAAAGGACTTTAATTCGTGACCACCTCCAAAAAATTGAAAAATCCACCCAAAACCTAAAAAAATTTAAATTTTTATATGAAAAACTTCTTTTGCCCATATCTCCTTAAATATGCGTCCTAGAGCGAAAAGGACTTTAATTCGTGACCACCCGAAAAAAATGAAAAATCCATCCAAAACCTAAAAAATTGAAATTTTTATATGAAAAACTTCTTTTGCCCATATCTCCTAAACTAAGCGTCCTAGAGCGAAAAGGACTTTAATTCGTGACCACCCCCAAAAAATTGGAAAATCCACCCAAAACCTAAAAAAATTGAAATTTTTATATAAAAAACTTCTTTTGCCCATATCTCCTTAAATATGCGTCCTAGAGCGAAAAGGACTTTAATTCGTGACCACCCGAAAAAAAAAATGAAAAATCCACCCAAAACCTAAAAAAATGTAAATTTTTATATGAAAAACTTCTTTTGCCCATATCTCCTTAAATATGCGTCCTAGAGCGTGAAAAGAGAAAAATCCACCCAAAACCTAAAAAAAATTTAATTTTTATACGAAAAACTTCTTTTGCCCATATCTCCTTAAATATGCGTCCTAGAGCGAAAAGGACTTTAATTCGTGACCACCCTCAAAAAATTGAAAAATCCACCCAAAACCTAAAAAAATTTAAATTTTTATATGAAAAACTTCTTTTGCCCATATCTCCTAAACTAAGCGTCCTAGAGCGCAAAGGACTTTAATTCGTGACCACCCCCAGAAAATTGGAAAATCCACCCAAAACCTAAAAAAATTGAAATTTTTATATGAAAAACTTCTTTTGCCCATATCTCCTTAAATATGCGTCCTAGAGCGAAAAGGACTTTAATTCGTGACCACCCTCAAAAAATTGAAAAATCCACTCAAAACCTAAAAAAATTGAAATTTTTATATGAAAAACTTCTTTTGCCCATATCTCCTAAACTAAGCGTCCTAGAGCGAAAAGGACTTCAATTCGTGACCACCCTCAAAAAATTTAAAAATCCACCCAAAACCTAAACAAATTGAAATGTTTATATGAAAAACTTCTTTTGCCCATATCTCCTTAAATATGCGTCCTAGAGCGAAAATGACTTTAATTCGTGACCACCCCCAAAAAATTGAAAAATCCACCCAAAACCTAAAAAAATTTAAATTTTTATATGAAAAACTTCTTTTGCCCATATCTCCTTAAATATGCGTCCTAGAGCGAAAAGGACTTTAATTCGTGACCACCCCCAAAAAATTGAAAAATCCACCCAAAACCTAAAAAAATTTAAATTTTTATATGAAAAACTTCTTTTGCCCATATCTCCTTAAATATGCGTCCTAGAGCGAAAAGGACTTTAATTCGTGACCACCCCCAAAAAATTGAAAAATCCACCCAAAACCTAAAAAAATTTAAATTTTTATATGAAAAACTTCTTTTGCCCATATCTCCTTAAATATGCGTCCCCAAAAAATTGAAAAATCCACCCAAAACCTAAAAAAATTTAAATTTTTATATGAAAAACTTCTTTTGCCCATATCTCCTTAAATATGCGTCCTAGAGCGAAAAGGACTTTAATTCGTGACCACCCCCAAAAAATTGAAAAATCCACCCAAAACCTAAAAAAATTTAAATTTTTATATGAAAAACTTCTTTTGCCCATATCTCCTTAAATATGCGTCCTAGAGCGAAAAGGACTTTAATTCGTGACCACCCGAAAAAAATGAAAAATCCATCCAAAACCTAAAAAATTGAAATTTTTATATGAAAAACTTCTTTTGCCCATATCTCCTAAACTAAGCGTCCTAGAGCGAAAAGGACTTTAATTCGTGACCACCCCCAAAAAATTGGAAAATCCACCCAAAACCTAAAAAAATTTAAATTTTTATATAAAAAACTTCTTTTGCCCATATCTCCTTAAATATGCGTCCTAGAGCGAAAAGGACTTTAATTCGTGACCACCCTCAAAAAATTGAAAATTCCACCCAAAACCTAAAATAATTTAAATTTTTATATGAAAAACTTCTTTTGCCCATATCTCCTTAAATATGCGTCCTAGAGCTAAAAGGGCTTTAATTCGTGACCACCCTCAAAAAATTGAAAAATCCACCCAAAACCTAAAAAAAATTGAAATTTTTATATAAAAAACTTCTTTAAGGACTTTAATTCGTGACCACCCCCAAAAAATTGAAAAATCCACCCAAAACCTAAAAAAATTTAAATTTTTATATGAAAAACTTCTTTTGCCCATATCTCCTTAAATATGCGTCCTAGAGCGAAAAGGACTTTAATTCGTGACCACCCCCAAAAAATTGAAAAATCCACCCAAAACCTAAAAAAATGTAAATTTTTATATGAAAAACTTCTTTTGCCCATATCTCCTTAAATATGCGTCCTAGAGCGAAAAGGACTTTAATTCGTGACCACCCTCAAAAAATTGACAAATCCACCCAAAACCTAAAAAAATTGAAATTTTTATATGAAAAACTTCTGTTGCCCATATCTCCTTAAATATGCGTCCTAGAGCGAAAAGGACTTTCATTCGTGACCACCCGAAAAAAATGAAAAATCCATCCAAAACCTAAAAAAATGTAAATTTTTATATGAAAAACTTCTTTTGCCCATATCTCCTTAAATATGCGTCCTAGAGCGAAAAGGACTTTAATTCGTGACCACCCTCAAAAAATTGAAAAATCCACCCAAAACCTAAAAAAATTGAAATTTTTATACGAAAAACTTCTTTTGCCCATATCTCCTAAACTAAGCGTCCTATAGCGAAAAGGACTTTAATTCGTGACCACCCCCAAAAAAATGAAAAATCCACCCAAAACCTAAAAAAATTTAAATTTTTATATGAAAAACTTCTTTTGCCCATATCTCCTTAAATATGCGTCCTAGAGCGAAAAGGACTTTAATTCGTGACCACCCTCAAAAAAGTAAAAAATCCACCCAAAACTTAAAAAAATTGAAATTTTTATATGAAAAACTTCTTTTGACTATATCTCCTTAAATATGCGTCCTAGAGCGTCCTTTTGCCCATATCTCCTAAACTAAACGTCCTAGAGCGAAAAGGACTTTAATTCGTGACCACCCCCAAAAAATTGGAAAATCCACCCAAAACCTAAAACAATTGAAATTTTTATATAAAAAACTTCTTTTGCCCATATCTCCTTAAATATGCGTCCTAGAGCGAAAAGGACTTTAATTCGTGACCACCCTCAAAAAATTGAAAAATCCACCCAAAACCTAAAAAAATTTAAATTTTTATATGAAAAACTTCTTTTGCCCATATCTCCTTAAATATGCGTCCTAGAGCGAAAAGGACTTTAATTCGTGACCACCCCCAAAAATTGAAAAATCCACCCGAAATCTAAAAAAATGTAAATTTTTATATGAAAAACTTCTTTTGCCCATATCTCCTAAACTAAACGTCCTAGAGCGAAAAGGACTTTAATTCGTGACCACCCCCAAAAAATTGGAAAATCCACCCAAAACCTAAAACAATTTAAATTTTTGTATGAAAAACTTCTTTTGCCCATATCTCCTTAAATATGCGTCCTAGAGCGAAAAGGACTTTAATTCGTGACCACCCTCAAAAAATTGAAAAATCCACCCAAAACCTAAAAAAATTTAAATTTTTGTATGAAAAACTTCTTTTGCCCATATCTCCTTAAATATGCGTCCTAGAGCGAAAAGGACTTTAATTCGTGACCACCCCCAAAAAATTGAAAAATCCACCCGAAACCTAAAAAAATGTAAATTTTTATATGAAAAACTTCTTTTGCCCATATCTCCTTAAATATGCGTCCTAGAGCGAAAAGTACTTTAATTCGTGACCACCCTCAAAAAATTGAAAAATCCACCCAAAACCTAAAAAAATTTAAATTTTTATATGAAAAACTTCTTTTGCCCATATCTCCTAAACTAAGCGTCCTAGAGCGAAAAGGACTTTAATTCGTGACCACCCCCAAAAAATTGGAAAATCCACCCAAAACCTAAAAAAATTTAAATTTTTATATGAAAAACTTCTTTTGCCCATATCTCCTTAAATATGCGTCCTAGAGCGAAAAGGACTTTAATTCGTGACCACCCTCAAAAAATTGAAAAATCCACCCAAAACCTAAAAAAAATTTAAATTTTTATATGAAAAACTTCTTTTGCCCATATCTCCTTAAATATGCGCCCTAGAGCGAAAAGGACTTTAATTCGTGACCACCCCCAAACAATTGAAAAATCCACCCAAAACCTTAAAAAATTGAAATGTTTATATGAAAAACTTCTTTTGCCCATATCTCCTTAAATATGCGTCCTAGAGCGAAAAGGACTTTAATTCGTGACCACCCCCAAAAAATTGAAAAATCCACCCAAAACCTAAAAAAATGTAAATTTTTATATGAAAAACTTCTTTTGCCCATATCTCCTTAAATATGCGTCCTAGAGCGAAAAGGACTTTAATTCGTGACCACCCTCAAAAAATTGAAAAATCCACCCAAAACCTAAAAAAATTGAATTTTTTATATGAAAAACTTCTTTTGCCCATATTATTAAAATAATTTAAATTTTTATATGAAAAACTTCTTTTGCCCATATCTCCTAAACTAAGCATCCTAGAGCGAAAAGGACTTTAATTCGTGTCCACCCCCAAAAAATTGAAAAATCCATTCAAAACCTAAAAAAATTGAAATTTTTATATGAAAAACTTCTTTTGCCCATATCTCCTTAAATATGCGTCCTAGAGCGAAAAGGACTTTAATTCGTGACCACCCTCAAAAAAGTAAAAAATCCACCCAAAACCTAAAAAAATTGAAATTTTTATATGAAAAACTTCTTTTGCCCATATCTCCTTAAATATGCGTCCTAGAGCGTCCTTTTGCCCATATCTCCTAAACTAAACGTCCTAGAGCGAAAAGGACTTTAATTCGTGACCACCCCCAAAAAATTGGAAAATCCACCCAAAACCTAAAACAATTGAAATTTTTATATAAAAAACTTCTTTTGCCCATATCTCCTTAAATATGCGTCCTAGAGCGAAAAGGACTTTAATTCGTGACCACCCTCAAAAAATTGAAAAATCCACCCAAAACCTAAAAAAATGTAAATTTTTATATGGAAAACTTCTTTTGCCCATATCTCCTTAAATATGCGTCCTAGAGCGAAAAGGACTTTAATTCGTGACCACCCCCAAAAATTGAAAAATCCACCCGAAACCTAAAAAAATGTAAATTTTTATATGAAAAACTTCTTTTGCCCATATCTCCTAAACTAAACGTCCTAGAGCGAAAAGGACTTTAATTCGTGACCACCCCCAAAAAATTGGAAAATCCACCCAAAACCTAAAACAATTGAAATTTTTATATAAAAAACTTCTTTTGCCCATATCTCCTTAAATATGCGTCCTAGAGCGAAAAGGACTTTAATTCGTGACCACCCTCAAAAAATTGAAAAATCCACCCAAAACCTAAAAAAATTTAAATTTTTGTATGAAAAACTTCTTTTGCCCATATCTCCTTAAATATGCGTCCTAGAGCGAAAAGGACTTTAATTCGTGACCACCCCCAAAAAATTGAAAAATCCACCCGAAACCTAAAAAAATGTAAATTTTTATATGAAAAACTTCTTTTGCCCATATCTCCTTAAATATGCGTCCTAGAGCGAAAAGGACTTTAATTCGTGACCACCCCCAAAAAATTGAAAAATCCACCCAAAACCTAAAAAAATGTAAATTTTTATATGAAAAACTTCTTTTGCCCATATCTCCTTAAATATGCGTCCTAGAGCGAAAAGGACTTTAATTCGTGACCACCCTCAAAAAATTGAAAAATCCACCCAAAACCTAAAAAAATTGAATTTTTTATATGAAAAACTTCTTTTGCCCATATTATTAAAATAATTTAAATTTTTATATGAAAAACTTCTTTTGCCCATATCTCCTAAACTAAGCATCCTAGAGCGAAAAGGACTTTAATTCGTGTCCACCCCCAAAAAATTGAAAAATCCATTCAAAACCTAAAAAAATTGAAATTTTTATATGAAAAACTTCTTTTGCCCATATCTCCTTAAATATGCGTCCTAGAGCGAAAAGGACTTTAATTCGTGACCACCCTCAAAAAATTGGAAAATCCACCCAAAACCTAAAATAATTTAAATTTTTATATGAAAAACTTCTTTTGCCCATATCTCCTAAACTAAGCGTCCTAAAGCGAAAAGGACTTTAATTCGTGACCACCCCCAAAAAATTGGAAAATCCACCCAAAACCTAAAAAAATTGAAATTTTTATATAAAAAACTTCTTTTGCCCATATCTCCTTAAATATGCGTCCTAGAGCGAAAAGGACTTTAATTCGTGACCACCCCCAAAAAATTGGAAAATCCACCCAAAACCTAAAAAAAAATTAAATTTTTATATGAAAAACTTCTTTTGCACATATCTCCTTAAATATGCGTCCTAGAGCGAAAAGGACTTTAATTCGTGACCACCCTCAAAAAAGTGAAAAATCCACCCAAAACCTAAAAAAAAATTAATTTTTATATGAAAAACTTCTTTTGCCCATATCTCCTTAAATATGCGTCCTAGAGCGAAAAGGACTTTAATTCGTGACCACCCTCAAAAAATTGAAAAATACACCCAAAACCTAAAAAAAAATTAAATTTTTATATGAAAAACTTCTTTTGCCCATATCTCCTTAAATATGCGTCCTAGAGCGAAAAGGACTTTAATTCGTGACCACCCCAAAAAATTGAAAAATCCACCCAAAACCTAAAAAAATTTAATTTTTTATATGAAAAACTTCTTTGCCCATATCTCCTTAAATATGCGTCCTAGAGCGAAAAGGGCTTTAATTCGTGACCACCCCAAAAAATTGAAAAATCCACCCAAAACCTAAAAAAATTTAATTTTTTATATGAAAAACTTCTTTTGCCCATATCTCCTTAAATATGCGTCCTAGAGCGAAAAGGACTTTAATTCGTGACCACCCTCAAAAAATTGAAAAATCCACCCAAAACCTAAAAAAATTTAAATTTTTATATGAAAAACTTCTTTTGCCCATATCTCCTTAAATATGCGTCCTAGAGCGAAAAGGACTTTAATTCGTGACCACCCTCAAAAAATTGAAAAATCCACCCAAAACCTAAAAAAATTGAAATTTTTATATAAAAAATTTCTTTTGCCCATATCTCCTTAAATATGCGTCCTAGAGCGAAAAGGACTTTAATTCGTGACCACCCCAAAAAATTGAAAAATCCACCCAAAACCTAAAAAAAAAATGAATTTTTTATATGAAAAACTTCTTTTGCCCATATCTCCTTAAATATGCGTCCTAGAGCGAAAAGGGCTTTAATTCGTGACCACCCTCAAAAAATTGAAAAATCCACCCAAAACCTAAAAAAATGTAAATTTTTATATGAAAAATTTCTTTTGCCCATATCTCCTTAAATATGCGTCCTAGAGCGAAAAGGACTTTAATTCGTGACCACCCTCAAAAAATTGAAAAATCCACCCAAAACCTAAAAAAATTTAAATTTTTATATGAAAAACTTCTTTTGCCCATATCTCCTAAACTAAGCGTCCTAGAGCGAAAAGGACTTTAATTCGTGACCACCCCCAAAAAATTGGAAAGTCCACCCAAAACCTAAAAAAATTGAAATTTTTATATAAAAAACTTCTTTTGCCCATATCTCCTTAAATATGCGTCCTAGAGCGAAAAGGACTTTAATTCGTGACCACCCGAAAAAAATGAAAAATCCACCCAAAACCTAAAACAATTTAAATTTTTATATGAAAGACTTCTATTGCCCATATCTCCTAAACTAAGCGTCCTAGAGCGAAAAGCACTTTAATTCGTGACCACCCTCAAAAAAGTGAAAAATCCACCCAAAACCTAAAAAAAATGAAATTTTTATATGAAAAACTTCTTTTGCCCATATCTCCTTAAATATGCGTCCTAGAGCGAAAAGGACTTTAATTCGTGACCACCCTCAAAAAATTGAAAAATCCACCCAAAACCTAAAAAAATTTAAATTTTTATATGAAAAACTTCTTTTGCCCATATCTCCTAAACTAAGCGTCCTAGAGCGAAAAGGACTTTAATTCGTGACCACCCCCAGAAAATTGGAAAATCCACCCAAAACCTAAAAAATTGAAATTTTTATATAAAAAACTACTTTTGCCCATATCTCCTTAAATATGCGTCCTAGAGCGAAAAGGACTTTAATTCGTGACCACCCCCAAAAAATTGAAAAATCCACCCAAAACCTAAAAAAATGTAAATTTTTATATGAAAATCTTCTTTTGCCCATATCTCCTTAAATATGCGTCCTAGAGCGAAAAGGACTTTAATTCGTGACCACCCTCAAAAAATTGAAAAATCCACTCAAAACCTAAAAAAATTGAAATTTTTATATGAAAAACTTCTTTTGCCCATATCTCCTTAAATATGCGTCCTAGAGCGAAAAGGACTTTAATTCGTGACCACCCTCAAAAAATTGAAAAATCCACCCAAAACCTAAAAAAATTGAAATTTTTATATGAAAAACTTCTTTTGCCCATATCTCCTTAAATATGCGTCCTAGAGCGAAAATGACTTTAATTCGTGACCACCCCCAAAAAGTTGAAAAATCCACCCAAAACCTAAAAAAAATTAAATTTTTATATGAAAAACTTCTTTTGCCCATATCTCCTTAAATATGCGTCCTAGAGCGAAAAGGACTTTAATTCGTGACCACCCCCAAAAAATTGAAAAATCCACCCAAAACCTAAAAAAATGTAAATTTTTATATGAAAAATTTCTTTTGCCCATATCTCCCTAAATATGCGTCCTAGAGCGAAAAGGACTTTAATTCGTGACCACCCTCAAAAAATTGAAAAATCCACCCAAAACCTAAACAAATTGAAATTTTTATATGAAAAATTTCTTTTGCCCATATCTCCCTAAATATGCGTCCTAGAGCGAAAAGGACTTTAATTCGTGACCACCCCCAAAAAATTGGAAAATCCACCCAAAACCTAAAAAAATTTAAATATTTATATAAAAAACTTCTTTTGCCCTTATCTCCTTAAATATGCGTCCTAGAGCGAAAAGGCCTTTAATTCGTGACCACCCTCAAAAAATTGAAAAATCCACCCAAAACCTAAAAAAATTTAAATTTTTATATGAAAAACTTCTTTTGCCCATATCTCCTTAAATATGCGTCCTAGAGCGAAAAGGACTTTAATTCGTGACCACCCTCAAAAAATTGAAAAATCCACCCAAAACCTAAAAAAATTTAAATTTTTATATGAAAAACTTCTTTTGCCCATATCTCCTTAAATATGCGTCCTAGAGCGAAAAGGACTTTAATTCGTGACCACCCCCAAAAAAGTGAAAAATCCACCCAAAACCTAAAATAATTTAAATTTTTATATGAAAAACTTCTTTTGCCCATATCTCCTTAAATATGCGTCCTAGAGCTAAAAGGGCTTTAATTCGTGACCACCCTCAAAAAATTGAAAAATCCACCCAAAACCTAAAAAAAATTGAAATTTTTATATAAAAAACTTCTTTAAGGACTTTAATTCGTGACCACCCCCAAAAAAATTGGAAAATCCACCCAAAACCTAAAATAATTTAAATTTTTATATGAAAAACTTCTTTTGCCCATATCTCCTTAAATATGCGTCCTAGAGCTAAAAGGGCTTTAATTCGTGACCACCCTCAAAAAATTGAAAAATCCACCCAAAACCTAAAAAAATTGAAATTTTTATATAAAAAACTTCTTTTCCCCATATCTCCTTAAATATGCGTCCTAGAGCGAAAAGGACTTTAATTCGTGACCACCCTCAAAAAATTGAAAAATCCACCCAAAACCTAAAAAAATTTAAATTTTTATATGAAAAACTTCTTTTGCCCATATCTCCTTAAATATGCGTCCTAGAGCGAAAAGGACTTTCATTCGTGACCACCCGAAAAAAATGAAAAATCCACCCAAAACCTAAAAAAATGTAAATTTTTATATGAAAAACTTCTTTTGCCCATATCTCCTTAAATATGCGTCCTAGAGCGAAAAGGACTTTAATTCGTGACCACCCTCAAAAAATTGAAAAATCCACCCAAAACCTAAAAAAAATTTAATTTTTATATGAAAAACTTCTTTTGCCCATATCTCCTTAAATATGCGTCCTAGAGCGAAAAGGACTTTAATTCGTGACCACCCTCAAAAAATTGAAAAATCCACCCAAAACCTAAAAAAATTTAAATTTTTATACGAAAAACTTCTTTTGCCCATATCTCCTAAACTAAGCGTCCTATAGCGAAAAGGACTTTAATTCGTGACCACCCCCAAAAAAATGAAAAATCCACCCAAAACCTAAAAATATTAAAATTTTTATATGAAAAACTTCTTTTGCCCATATCTCCTTAAATATGCGAAAATGACTTTAATTCGTGACCACCCCCAAAAAATTGAAAAATCCACCCAAAACCTAAAAAAATTTAAATTTTTATATGAAAAACTTCTTTTGCCCATATCTCCTTAAATATGCGTCCTAGAGCGAAAAGGACTTTAATTCGTGACCACCCCCAAAAAATTGAAAAATCCACCCAAAACCTAAAAAAATGTAAATTTTTATATGAAAAATTTCTTTTGCCCATATCTCCTTAAATATGCGTCCTAGAGCGAAAAGGACTTTAATTCGTGACCACCCTCAAAAAATTGAAAAATCCACCCAAAACCTAAAATAATTTACATTTTTATATGAAAAACTTCTTTTGCCCATATCTCCTTAAATATGCGTCCTAGAGCTAAAAGGGCTTTAATTCGTGACCACCCTCAAAAAATTGAAAAATCCACCCAAAACCTAAAAAAAATTGAAATTTTTATATAAAAAACTTCTTTAAGGACTTTAATTCGTGACCACCCCCAAAAAAATTGGAAAATCCACCCAAAACCTAAAATAATTTAAATTTTTATATGAAAAACTTCTTTTGCCCATATCTCCTTAAATATGCGTCCTAGAGCTAAAAGGGCTTTAATTCGTGACCACCCTCAAAAAATTGAAAAATCCACCCAAAACCTAAAAAAATTGAAATTTTTATATAAAAAACTTCTTTTGCCCATATCTCCTTAAATATGCGTCCTAGAGCGAAAAGGACTTTCATTCGTGACCACCCGAAAAAAATGAAAAATCCACCCAAAACCTAAAAAAATGTAAATTTTTATATGAAAAACTTCTTTTGCCCATATCTCCTTAAATATGCGTCTTAGAGCGAAAAGGACTTTAATTCGTGACCACCCTCAAAAAATTGAAAAATCCACCCAAAACCTAAAAAAAAATAATTTTTATATGAAAAACTTCTTTTGCCCATATGTCCTTAAATATGCGTCCTAGAGCGAAAAGGACTTTAATTCGTGACCACCCTCAAAAAATTGAAAAATCCACCCAAAACCTAAAAAAAATTGAAATTTTTATATAAAAAACTTCTTTAAGGACTTTAATTCGTGACCACCCCCAAAAAAATTGGAAAATCCACCCAAAACCTAAAATAATTTAAATTTTTATATAAAAAACTTCTTTTGCCCTTATCTCCTTAAATATGCGTCCTAGAGCGAAAAGGCCTTTAATTCGTGACCACCCTCAAAAAATTGAAAAATCCACCCAAAACCTAAAAAAATTTAAATTTTTATATGAAAAACTTCTTTTGCCCATATCTCCTTAAATATGCGTCCTAGAGCGAAAAGGACTTTAATTCGTGACCACCCTCAAAAAATTGAAAAATCCACCCAAAACCTAAAAAAATTTAAATTTTTATATGAAAAACTTCTTTTGCCCATATCTCCTTAAATATGCGTCCTAGAGCGAAAAGGACTTTAATTCGTGACCACCCCCAAAAAAGTGAAAAATCCACCCAAAACCTAAAATAATTTAAATTTTTATATGAAAAACTTCTTTTGCCCATATCTCCTTAAATATGCGTCCTAGAGCTAAAAGGGCTTTAATTCGTGACCACCCTCAAAAAATTGAAAAATCCACCCAAAACCTAAAAAAAATTGAAATTTTTATATAAAAAACTTCTTTAAGGACTTTAATTCGTGACCACCCCCAAAAAAATTGGAAAATCCACCCAAAACCTAAAATAATTTAAATTTTTATATGAAAAACTTCTTTTGCCCATATCTCCTTAAATATGCGTCCTAGAGCTAAAAGGGCTTTAATTCGTGACCACCCTCAAAAAATTGAAAAATCCACCCAAAACCTAAAAAAAATTGAAATTTTTATATAAAAAACTTCTTTAAGGACTTTAATTCGTGACCACCCCCAAAAAAATTGGAAAATCCACCCAAAACCTAAAATAATTTAAATTTTTATATGAAAAACTTCTTTTGCCCATATCTCCTTAAATATGCGTCCTAGAGCTAAAAGGGCTTTAATTCGTGACCACCCTCAAAAAATTGAAAAATCCACCCAAAACCTAAAAATTTTTATATAAAAAACTTCTTTTGCCCATATCTCCTTAAATATGCGTCCTAGAGCGAAAAGGACTTTAATTCGTGACCACCCTCAAAAAATTGAAAAATCCACCCAAAACCTAAAAAAATTTAAATTTTTATATGAAAAACTTCTTTTGCCCATATCTCCTTAAATATGCGTCCTAGAGCGAAAAGGACTTTCATTCGTGACCACCCGAAAAAAATGAAAAATCCACCCAAAACCTAAAAAAATGTAAATTTTTATGTGAAAAACTTCTTTTGCCCATATCTCCTTAAATATGCGTCTTAGAGCGAAAAGGACTTTAATTCGTGACCACCCTCAAAAAATTGAAAAATCCACCCAAAACCTAAAAAAAAAATAATTTTTATATGAAAAACTTCTTTTGCCCATATGTCCTTAAATATGCGTCCTAGAGCGAAAAGGACTTTAATTCGTGACCACCCTCAAAAAATTGAAAAATCCACCCAAAACCTAAAAAAATTTAAATTTTTATACGAAAAACTTCTTTTGCCCATATCTCCTAAACTAAGCGTCCTATAGCGAAAAGGACTTTAATTCGTGACCACCCCCAAAAAAATGAAAAATCCACCCAAAACCTAAAAAAATTAAAATTTTTATATGAAAAACTTCTTTTGCCCATATCTCCTTAAATATGCGTCCTAGAGCGAAAAGGACTTTAATTCGTGACCACCCCCAAAAAAGTGAAAAATCCACCCAAAACCTAAAATAATTTAAATTTTTATATGAAAAACTTCTTTTGCCCATATCTCCTTAAATATGCGTCCTAGAGCTAAAAGGGCTTTAATTCGTGACCACCCTCAAAAAATTGAAAAATCCACCCAAAACCTAAAAAAAATTGAAATTTTTATATAAAAAACTTCTTTAAGGACTTTAATTCGTGACCACCCCCAAAAAAATTGGAAAATCCACCCAAAACCTAAAATAATTTAAATTTTTATATGAAAAACTTCTTTTGCCCATATCTCCTTAAATATGCGTCCTAGAGCTAAAAGGGCTTTAATTCGTGACCACCCTCAAAAAATTGAAAAATCCACCCAAAACCTAAAAAAATTGAAATTTTTATATAAAAAACTTCTTTTGCCCATATCTCCTTAAATATGCGTCCTAGAGCGAAAAGGACTTTCATTCGTGACCACCCGAAAAAAATGAAAAATCCACCCAAAACCTAAAAAAATGTAAATTTTTATATGAAAAACTTCTTTTGCCCATATCTCCTTAAATATGCGTCTTAGAGCGAAAAGGACTTTAATTCGTGACCACCCTCAAAAAATTGAAAAATCCACCCAAAACCTAAAAAAAAATAATTTTTATATGAAAAACTTCTTTTGCCCATATGTCCTTAAATATGCGTCCTAGAGCGAAAAGGACTTTAATTCGTGACCACCCTCAAAAAATTGAAAAATCCACCCAAAACCTAAAAAAAATTGAAATTTTTATATAAAAAACTTCTTTAAGGACTTTAATTCGTGACCACCCCCAAAAAAATTGGAAAATCCACCCAAAACCTAAAATAATTTAAATTTTTATATAAAAAACTTCTTTTGCCCTTATCTCCTTAAATATGCGTCCTAGAGCGAAAAGGCCTTTAATTCGTGACCACCCTCAAAAAATTGAAAAATCCACCCAAAACCTAAAAAAATTTAAATTTTTATATGAAAAACTTCTTTTGCCCATATCTCCTTAAATATGCGTCCTAGAGCGAAAAGGACTTTAATTCGTGACCACCCTCAAAAAATTGAAAAATCCACCCAAAACCTAAAAAAAATTTAATTTTTATATGAAAAACTTCTTTTGCCCATATCTCCTTAAATATGCGTCCTAGAGCGAAAAGGACTTTAATTCGTGACCACCCTCAAAAAATTGAAAAATCCACCCAAAACCTAAAAAAATTTAAATTTTTATACGAAAAACTTCTTTTGCCCATATCTCCTAAACTAAGCGTCCTATAGCGAAAAGGACTTTAATTCGTGACCACCCCCAAAAAAATGAAAAATCCACCCAAAACCTAAAAATATTAAAATTTTTATATGAAAAACTTCTTTTGCCCATATCTCCTTAAATATGCGAAAATGACTTTAATTCGTGACCACCCCCAAAAAATTGAAAAATCCACCCAAAACCTAAAAAAATTTAAATTTTTATATGAAAAACTTCTTTTGCCCATATCTCCTTAAATATGCGTCCTAGAGCGAAAAGGACTTTAATTCGTGACCACCCCCAAAAAATTGAAAAATCCACCCAAAACCTAAAAAAATGTAAATTTTTATATGAAAAATTTCTTTTGCCCATATCTCCTTAAATATGCGTCCTAGAGCGAAAAGGACTTTAATTCGTGACCACCCTCAAAAAATTGAAAAATCCACCCAAAACCTAAAATAATTTACATTTTTATATGAAAAACTTCTTTTGCCCATATCTCCTTAAATATGCGTCCTAGAGCTAAAAGGGCTTTAATTCGTGACCACCCTCAAAAAATTGAAAAATCCACCCAAAACCTAAAAAAAATTGAAATTTTTATATAAAAAACTTCTTTAAGGACTTTAATTCGTGACCACCCCCAAAAAAATTGGAAAATCCACCCAAAACCTAAAATAATTTAAATTTTTATATGAAAAACTTCTTTTGCCCATATCTCCTTAAATATGCGTCCTAGAGCTAAAAGGGCTTTAATTCGTGACCACCCTCAAAAAATTGAAAAATCCACCCAAAACCTAAAAAAATTGAAATTTTTATATAAAAAACTTCTTTTGCCCATATCTCCTTAAATATGCGTCCTAGAGCGAAAAGGACTTTCATTCGTGACCACCCGAAAAAAATGAAAAATCCACCCAAAACCTAAAAAAATGTAAATTTTTATATGAAAAACTTCTTTTGCCCATATCTCCTTAAATATGCGTCTTAGAGCGAAAAGGACTTTAATTCGTGACCACCCTCAAAAAATTGAAAAATCCACC
Source organism: Haematobia irritans (assembly GCF_050003625.1). Lineage (NCBI taxonomy): Eukaryota > Metazoa > Arthropoda > Insecta > Diptera > Muscidae > Haematobia > Haematobia irritans. The sequence continues at coordinate 189,771 of NW_027445688.1, forward strand.
CAAAACCTAAAAAAAAATAATTTTTATATGAAAAACTTCTTTTGCCCATATGTCCTTAAATATGCGTCCTAGAGCGAAAAGGACTTTAATTCGTGACCACCCTCAAAAAATTGAAAAATCCACCCAAAACCTAAAAAAAATTGAAATTTTTATATAAAAAACTTCTTTAAGGACTTTAATTCGTGACCACCCCCAAAAAAATTGGAAAATCCACCCAAAACCTAAAATAATTTAAATTTTTATATAAAAAACTTCTTTTGCCCTTATCTCCTTAAATATGCGTCCTAGAGCGAAAAGGCCTTTAATTCGTGACCACCCTCAAAAAATTGAAAAATCCACCCAAAACCTAAAAAAATTTAAATTTTTATATGAAAAACTTCTTTTGCCCATATCTCCTTAAATATGCGTCCTAGAGCGAAAAGGACTTTAATTCGTGACCACCCTCAAAAAATTGAAAAATCCACCCAAAACCTAAAAAAATTTAAATTTTTATATGAAAAACTTCTTTTGCCCATATCTCCTTAAATATGCGTCCTAGAGCGAAAAGGACTTTAATTCGTGACCACCCCCAAAAAAGTGAAAAATCCACCCAAAACCTAAAATAATTTAAATTTTTATATGAAAAACTTCTTTTGCCCATATCTCCTTAAATATGCGTCCTAGAGCTAAAAGGGCTTTAATTCGTGACCACCCTCAAAAAATTGAAAAATCCACCCAAAACCTAAAAAAAATTGAAATTTTTATATAAAAAACTTCTTTAAGGACTTTAATTCGTGACCACCCCCAAAAAAATTGGAAAATCCACCCAAAACCTAAAATAATTTAAATTTTTATATGAAAAACTTCTTTTGCCCATATCTCCTTAAATATGCGTCCTAGAGCTAAAAGGGCTTTAATTCGTGACCACCCTCAAAAAATTGAAAAATCCACCCAAAACCTAAAAAAATTGAAATTTTTATATAAAAAACTTCTTTTCCCCATATCTCCTTAAATATGCGTCCTAGAGCGAAAAGGACTTTAATTCGTGACCACCCTCAAAAAATTGAAAAATCCACCCAAAACCTAAAAAAATTTAAATTTTTATATGAAAAACTTCTTTTGCCCATATCTCCTTAAATATGCGTCCTAGAGCGAAAAGGACTTTCATTCGTGACCACCCGAAAAAAATGAAAAATCCACCCAAAACCTAAAAAAATGTAAATTTTTATATGAAAAACTTCTTTTGCCCATATCTCCTTAAATATGCGTCCTAGAGCGAAAAGGACTTTAATTCGTGACCACCCTCAAAAAATTGAAAAATCCACCCAAAACCTAAAAAAAATTTAGTTTTTATATGAAAAACTTCTTTTGCCCATATCTCCTTAAATATGCGTCCTAGAGCGAAAAGGACTTTAATTCGTGACCACCCTCAAAAAATTGAAAAATCCACCCAAAACCTAAAAAAATTTAAATTTTTATACGAAAAACTTCTTTTGCCCATATCTCCTAAACTAAGCGTCCTATAGCGAAAAGGACTTTAATTCGTGACCACCCCCAAAAAAATGAAAAATCCACCCAAAACCTAAAAATATTAAAATTTTTATATGAAAAACTTCTTTTGCCCATATCTCCTTAAATATGCGAAAATGACTTTAATTCGTGACCACCCCCAAAATATTGAAAAATCCACCCAAAACCTAAAAAAATTTAAATTTTTATATGAAAAACTTCTTTTGCCCATATCTCCTTAAATATGCGTCCTAGAGCGAAAAGGACTTTAATTCGTGACCACCCCCAAAAAATTGAAAAATCCACCCAAAACCTAAAAAAATGTAAATTTTTATATGAAAAATTTCTTTTGCCCATATCTCCTTAAATATGCGTCCTAGAGCGAAAAGGACTTTAATTCGTGACCACCCTCAAAAAATTGAAAAATCCACCCAAAACCTAAAATAATTTACATTTTTATATGAAAAACTTCTTTTGCCCATATCTCCTTAAATATGCGTCCTAGAGCTAAAAGGGCTTTAATTCGTGACCACCCTCAAAAAATTGAAAAATCCACCCAAAACCTAAAAAAAATTGAAATTTTTATATAAAAAACTTCTTTAAGGACTTTAATTCGTGACCACCCCCAAAAAAATTGGAAAATCCACCCAAAACCTAAAATAATTTAAATTTTTATATGAAAAACTTCTTTTGCCCATATCTCCTTAAATATGCGTCCTAGAGCTAAAAGGGCTTTAATTCGTGACCACCCTCAAAAAATTGAAAAATCCACCCAAAACCTAAAAAAATTGAAATTTTTATATAAAAAACTTCTTTTGCCCATATCTCCTTAAATATGCGTCCTAGAGCGAAAAGGACTTTCATTCGTGACCACCCGAAAAAAATGAAAAATCCACCCAAAACCTAAAAAAATGTAAATTTTTATATGAAAAACTTCTTTTGCCCATATCTCCTTAAATATGCGTCTTAGAGCGAAAAGGACTTTAATTCGTGACCACCCTCAAAAAATTGAAAAATCCACCCAAAACCTAAAAAAAAATAATTTTTATATGGAAAACTTCTTTTGCCCATATGTCCTTAAATATGCGTCCTAGAGCGAAAAGGACTTTAATTCGTGACCACCCTCAAAAAATTGAAAAATCCACCCAAAACCTAAAAAAATTTAAATTTTTATACGAAAAACTTCTTTTGCCCATATCTCCTAAACTAAGCGTCCTATAGCGAAAAGGACTTTAATTCGTGACCACCCCCAAAAAAATGAAAAATCCACCCAAAACCTAAAAAAATTAAAATTTTTATATGAAAAACTTCTTTTGCCCATATCTCCTTAAATATGCGTCCTAGAGCGAAAAGGACTTTAATTCGTGACCACCCCCAAAAAATTGGAAAATCCACCCAAAACCTAAAAAAAAATTAAATTTTTATATGAAAAACTTATTTTGCACATATCTCCTTAAATATGCGTCCTAGAGCGAAAAGGACTTTAATTCGTGACCACCCTCAAAAAAGTGAAAAATCTACCCAAAACCTAAAAAAAATTTAAATTTTTATATGAAAAACTTCTTTTGCCCATATCTCCTTAAATATGCGTCCTAGAGCGAAAAGGACTTTAATTCGTGACCACCCTCAAAAAATTGAAAAATCCACCCAAAACCTAAAAAAATTGAAATTTTTATACGAAAAACTTATTTTGCCCATATCTCCTAAACTAAGCGTCCTATAGCGAAAAGGACTTTAATTCGTGACCACCCCCAAAAAAATGAAAAATCCACCCAAAACCTAAAAAAATTAAAATTTTTATATGAAAAACTTCTTTTGCCCATATCTCCTTAAATATGCGTCCTAGAGCGAAAATGACTTTAATTCGTGACCACCCCCAAAAAATTGAAAAATCCACCCAAAACCTAAAAAAATTTAAATTTTTATATGAAAAACTTCTTTTGCCCATATCTCCTTAAATATGCGTCCTAGAGCGAAAAGGACTTTAATTCGTGACCACCCCCAAAAAATTGAAAAATCCACCCAAAACCTAAAAAATGTAAATTTTTATATGAAAAATTTCTTTTGCCCATATCTCCTTAAATATGCGTCCTAGAGCGAAAAGGACTTTAATTCGTGACCACCCTCAAAAAATTGAAAAATCCACCCAAAACCTAAAATAATTTAAATTTTTATATGAAAAACTTCTTTTGCCCATATCTCCTTAAATATGCGTCCTAGAGCTAAAAGGGCTTTAATTCGTGACCACCCTCAAAAAATTGAAAAATCCACCCAAAACCTAAAAAAAATTGAAATTTTTATATAAAAAACTTCTTTAAGGACTTTAATTCGTGACCACCCCCAAAAAAATTGGAAAATCCACCCAAAACCTAAAATAATTTAAATTTTTATATGAAAAACTTCTTTTGCCCATATCTCCTTAAATATGCGTCCTAGAGCTAAAAGGGCTTTAATTCGTGACCACCCTCAAAAAATTGAAAAATCCACCCAAAACCTAAAAATTTTTATATAAAAAACTTCTTTTGCCCATATCTCCTTAAATATGCGTCCTAGAGCGAAAAGGACTTTAATTCGTGACCACCCTCAAAAAATTGAAAAATCCACCCAAAACCTAAAAAAATTTAAATTTTTATATGAAAAACTTCTTTTGCCCATATCTCCTTAAATATGCGTCCTAGAGCGAAAAGGACTTTCATTCGTGACCACCCGAAAAAAATGAAAAATCCACCCAAAACCTAAAAAAATGTAAATTTTTATGTGAAAAACTTCTTTTGCCCATATCTCCTTAAATATGCGTCTTAGAGCGAAAAGGACTTTAATTCGTGACCACCCTCAAAAAATTGAAAAATCCACCCAAAACCTAAAAAAAAATAATTTTTATATGAAAAACTTCTTTTGCCCATATGTCCTTAAATATGCGTCCTAGAGCGAAAAGGACTTTAATTCGTGACCACCCTCAAAAAAATTGAAAAATCCACCCAAAACCTAAAAAAATTTAAATTTTTATACGAAAAACTTCTTTTGCCCATATCTCCTAAACTAAGCGTCCTATAGCGAAAAGGACTTTAATTCGTGACCACCCCCAAAAAAATGAAAAATCCACCCAAAACCTAAAAAAATTAAAATTTTTATATGAAAAACTTCTTTTGCCCATATCTCCTTAAATATGCGTCCTAGAGCGAAAAGGACTTTAATTCGTGACTACCCCCAAAAAATTGGAAAATCCACCCAAAACCTAAAAAAAAGTTAAATTTTTATATGAAAAACTTATTTTGCACATATCTCCTTAAATATGCGTCCTAGAGCGAAAAGGACTTTAATTCGTGACCACCCTCAAAAAAGTGAAAAATCCACCCAAAACCTAAAAAAAATTTAAATTTTTATATGAAAAACTTCTTTTGCCCATATCTCCTTAAATATGCGTCCTAGAGCGAAAAGGACTTTAATTCGTGACCACCCTCAAAAAATTGAAAAATCCACCCAAAACCTAAAAAAATTGAAATTTTTATACGAAAAACTTCTTTTGCCCATATCTCCTAAACTAAGCGTCCTATAGCGAAAAGGACTTTAATTCGTGACCACCCCCAAAAAAATGAAAAATCCACCCAAAACCTAAAAAAATTAAAATTTTTATATGAAAAACTTCTTTTGCCCATATCTCCTTAAATATGCGTCCTAGAGCGAAAAGGCCTTTAATTCGTGACCACCCTCAAAAAATTGAAAAATCCACCCAAAACCTAAAAAAATTTAAATTTTTATATGAAAAACTTCTTTTGCCCATATCTCCTTAAATATGCGTCCTAGAGCGAAAAGGACTTTAATTCGTGACCACCCTCAAAAAATTGAAAAATCCACCCAAAACCTAAAAAAATTAAAATTTTTATATGAAAAACTTCTTTTGCCCATATCTCCTTAAATATGCGTCCTAGAGCGAAAAGGACTTTAATTCGTGACCACCCCCAAAAAAGTGAAAAATCCACCCAAAACCTAAAATAATTTAAATTTTTATATGAAAAACTTCTTTTGCCCATATCTCCTTAAATATGCGTCCTAGAGCTAAAAGGGCTTTAATTCGTGACCACCCTCAAAAAATTGAAAAATCCACCCAAAACCTAAAAAAAATTGAAATTTTTATATAAAAAACTTCTTTAAGGACTTTAATTCGTGACCACCCCCAAAAAAATTGGAAAATCCACCCAAAACCTAAAATAATTTAAATTTTTATATGAAAAACTTCTTTTGCCCATATCTCCTTAAATATGCGTCCTAGAGCTAAAAGGGCTTTAATTCGTGACCACCCTCAAAAAATTGAAAAATCCACCCAAAACCTAAAAAAATTGAAATTTTTATATAAAAAACTTCTTTTCCCCATATCTCCTTAAATATGCGTCCTAGAGCGAAAAGGACTTTAATTCGCGACCACCCTCAAAAAATTGAAAAATCCACCCAAAACCTAAAAAAATTTAAATTTTTATATGAAAAACTTCTTTTGCCCATATCTCCTTAAATATGCGTCCTAGAGCGAAAAGGACTTTCATTCGTGACCACCCGAAAAAAATGAAAAATCCACCCAAAACCTAAAAAAATGTAAATTTTTATATGAAAAACTTCTTTTGCCCATATCTCCTTAAATATGCGTCCTAGAGCGAAAAGGACTTTAATTCGTGACCACCCTCAAAAAATTGAAAAATCCACCCAAAACCTAAAAAAAATTTAATTTTTATATGAAAAACTTCTTTTGCCCATATCTCCTTAAATATGCGTCCTAGAGCGAAAAGGACTTTAATTCGTGACCACCCTCAAAAAATTGAAAAATCCACCCAAAACCTAAAAAAATTTAAATTTTTATACGAAAAACTTCTTTTGCCCATATCTCCTAAACTAAGCGTCCTATAGCGAAAAGGACTTTAATTCGTGACCACCCCCAAAAAAATGAAAAATCCACCCAAAACCTAAAAAAATTAAAATTTTTATATGAAAAACTTCTTTTGCCCATATCTCCTTAAATATGCGTCCTAGAGCGAAAAGGACTTTAATTCGTGACCACCCCCAAAAAATTGGAAAATCCACCCGAAACCTAAAAAAAAATTTAAATTTTTATATGAAAAACTTCTTTTGCCCATATCTCCTTAAATATGCGTCCTAGAGCGAAAAGGACTTTAATTCGTGACCACCCTCAAAAAATTGAAAAATCCACCCAAAACCTAAAAAAATAGAAATTTTTATACGAAAAACTTCTTTTGCCCATATCTCCTAAACTAAGCGTCCTATAGCGAAAAGGACTTTAATTCGTGACCACCCCCAAAAAAATGAAAAATCCACCCAAAACCTAAAAAAATTAAAATTTTTATATGAAAAACTTCTTTTGCCCATATCTCCTTAAATATGCGAAAATGACTTTAATTCGTGACCACCCCCAAAAAATTGAAAAATCCACCCAAAACCTAAAAAAATTTAAATTTTTATATGAAAAACTTCTTTTGCCCATATCTCCTTAAATATGCGTCCTAGAGCGAAAAGGACTTTAATTCGTGACCACCCCCAAAAAATTGAAAAATCCACCCAAAACCTAAAAAAATGTAAATTTTTATATGAAAAATTTCTTTTGCCCATATCTCCTTAAATATGCGTCCTAGAGCGAAAAGGACTTTAATTCGTGACCACCCTCAAAAAATTGAAAAATCCACCCAAAACCTAAAATAATTTACATTTTTATATGAAAAACTTCTTTTGCCCATATCTCCTTAAATATGCGTCCTAGAGCTAAAAGGGCTTTAATTCGTGACCACCCTCAAAAAATTGAAAAATCCACCCAAAACCTAAAAAAAATTGAAATTTTTATATAAAAAACTTCTTTAAGGACTTTAATTCGTGACCACCCCCAAAAAAATTGGAAAATCCACCCAAAACCTAAAATAATTTAAATTTTTATATGAAAAACTTCTTTTGCCCATATCTCCTTAAATATGCGTCCTAGAGCTAAAAGGGCTTTAATTCGTGACCACCCTCAAAAAATTGAAAAATCCACCCAAAACCTAAAAAAATTGAAATTTTTATATAAAAAACTTCTTTTGCCCATATCTCCTTAAATATGCGTCCTAGAGCGAAAAGGACTTTAATTCGTGACCACCCTCAAAAAATTGAAAAATCCACCCAAAACCTAAAAAAATTTAAATTTTTATATGAAAAACTTCTTTTGCCCATATCTCCTTAAATATGCGTCCTAGAGCGAAAAGGACTTTCATTCGTGACCACCCGAAAAAAATGAAAAATCCACCCAAAACCTAAAAAAATGTAAATTTTTATATGAAAAACTTCTTTTGCCCATATCTCCTTAAATATGCGTCTTAGAGCGAAAAGGACTTTAATTCGTGACCACCCTCAAAAAATTGAAAAATCCACCCAAAACCTAAAAAAAAATAATTTTTATATGAAAAACTTCTTTTGCCCATATGTCCTTAAATATGCGTCCTATAGCGAAAAGGACTTTAATTCGTGACCACCCCCAAAAAAATGAAAAATCCACCCAAAACCTAAAAAAATTAAAATTTTTATATGAAAAACTTCTTTTGCCCATATCTCCTTAAATATGCGTCCTAGAGCGAAAAGGACTTTAATTCGTGACCACCCCCAAAAAATTGGAAAATCCACCCAAAACCTAAAAAAAAAATTAAATTTTTATATGAAAAACTTATTTTGCACATATCTCCTTAAATATGCGTCCTAGAGCGAAAAGGACTTTAATTCGTGACCACCCTCAAAAAAGTGAAAAATCTACCCAAAACCTAAAAAAAATTTAAATTTTTATATGAAAAACTTCTTTTGCCCATATCTCCTTAAATATGCGTCCTAGAGCGAAAAGGACTTTAATTCGTGACCACCCTCAAAAAATTGAAAAATCCACCCAAAACCTAAAAAAATTGAAATTTTTATACGAAAAACTTATTTTGCCCATATCTCCTAAACTAAGCGTCCTATAGCGAAAAGGACTTTAATTCGTGACCACCCCCAAAAAAATGAAAAATCCACCCAAAACCTAAAAAAATTAAAATTTTTATATGAAAAACTTCTTTTGCCCATATCTCCTTAAATATGCGTCCTAGAGCGAAAATGACTTTAATTCGTGACCACCCCCAAAAAATTGAAAAATCCACCCAAAACCTAAAAAAATTTAAATTTTTATATGAAAAACTTCTTTTGCCCATATCTCCTTAAATATGCGTCCTAGAGCGAAAAGGACTTTAATTCGTGACCACCCCCAAAAAATTGAAAAATCCACCCAAAACCTAAAAAAATGTAAATTTTTATATGAAAAATTTCTTTTGCCCATATCTCCTTAAATATGCGTCCTAGAGCGAAAAGGACTTTAATTCGTGACCACCCTCAAAAAATTGAAAAATCCACCCAAAACCTAAAATAATTTAAATTTTTATATGAAAAACTTCTTTTGCCCATATCTCCTTAAATATGCGTCCTAGAGCTAAAAGGGCTTTAATTCGTGACCACCCTCAAAAAATTGAAAAATCCACCCAAAACCTAAAAAAAATTGAAATTTTTATATAAAAAACTTCTTTAAGGACTTTAATTCGTGACCACCCCCAAAAAAATTGGAAAATCCACCCAAAACCTAAAATAATTTAAATTTTTATATGAAAAACTTCTTTTGCCCATATCTCCTTAAATATGCGTCCTAGAGCTAAAAGGGCTTTAATTCGTGACCACCCTCAAAAAATTGAAAAATCCACCCAAAACCTAAAAAAATTTAAATTTTTATATGAAAAACTTCTTTTGCCCATATCTCCTTAAATATGCGTCCTAGAGCGAAAAGGACTTTAATTCGTGACCACCCTCAAAAAATTGAAAAATCCACCCAAAACCTAAAAAAATTTAAATTTTTATATGAAAAACTTCTTTTGCCCATATCTCCTTAAATATGCGTCCTAGAGCGAAAAGGACTTTCATTCGTGACCACCCGAAAAAAATGAAAAATCCACCCAAAACCTAAAAAAATGTAAATTTTTATGTGAAAAACTTCTTTTGCCCATATCTCCTTAAATATGCGTCTTAGAGCGAAAAGGACTTTAATTCGTGACCACCCTCAAAAAATTGAAAAATCCACCCAAAACCTAAAAAAAAAATAATTTTTATATGAAAAACTTCTTTTGCCCATATGTCCTTAAATATGCGTCCTAGAGCGAAAAGGACTTTAATTCGTGACCACCCTCAAAAAATTGAAAAATCCACCCAAAACCTAAAAAAATTTAAATTTTTATACGAAAAACTTCTTTTGCCCATATCTCCTAAACTAAGCGTCCTATAGCGAAAAGGACTTTAATTCGTGACCACCCCCAAAAAAATGAAAAATCCACCCAAAACCTACAAAAATTAAAATTTTTATATGAAAAACTTCTTTTGCCCATATCTCCTTAAATATGCGTCCTAGAGCGAAAAGGACTTTAATTCGTGACCACCCCCAAAAAATTGGAAAATCCACCCAAAACCTAAAAAAAAATTAAATTTTTATATGAAAAACTTATTTTGCACATATCTCCTTAAATATGCGTCCTAGAGCGAAAAGGACTTTAATTCGTGACCACCCTCAAAAAAGTGAAAAATCCACCCAAAACCTAAAAAAAATTTAAATTTTTATATGAAAAACTTCTTTTGCCCATATCTCCTTAAATATGCGTCCTAGAGCGAAAAGGACTTTAATTCGTGACCACCCTCAAAAAATTGAAAAATCCACCCAAAACCTAAAAAAATTGAAATTTTTATACGAAAAACTTCTTTTGCCCATATCTCCTAAACTAAGCGTTCTATAGCGAAAAGGACTTTAATTCGTGACCACCCCCAAAAAAATGAAAAATCCACCCAAAACCTAAAAAAATTAAAATTTTTATATGAAAAACTTCTTTTGCCCATATCTCCTTAAATATGCGTCCTAGAGCGAAAAGGGCTTTAATTCGTGACCACCCTCAAAAAATTGAAAAATCCACCCAAAACCTAAAAAAAAATTAATTTTTATATGAAAAACTTCTTTTGCCCATATCTCCTTAAATATGCGTCCTAGAGCGAAAAGGACTTTAATTCGTGACCACCCTCAAAAAATTGAAAAATCCACCCAAAGCCTAAAAAAATTTAAATTTTTATATGAAAAACTTCTTTTGCCCATATCTCCTAAACTAAGCGTCCTATAGCGAAAAGGACTTTAATTCGTGACCACCCCCAAAAAAATGAAAAATCCACCCAAAACCTAAAAAAATTAAAATTTTTATATGAAAAACTTCTTTTGCCCATATCTCCTTAAATATGCGTCCTAGAGCGAAAATGACTTTAATTCGTGACCACCCTCAAAAAATTGAAAAATCCACCCAAAACCTAAAAAAATAGAAATTTTTATACGAAAAACTTCTTTTGCCCATATCTCCTAAACTAAGCGTCCTATAGCGAAAAGGACTTTAATTCGTGACCACCCCCAATAAAATGAAAAATCCACCCAAAACCTAAAAAAATTAAAATTTTTATATGAAAAACTTCTTTTGCCCATATCTCCTTAAATATGCGAAAATGACTTTAATTCGTGACCACCCCCAAAAAATTGAAAAATCCACCCAAAACCTAAAAAAATTTAAATTTTTATATGAAAAACTTCTTTTGCCCATATCTCCTTAAATATGCGTCCTAGAGCGAAAAGGACTTTAATTCGTGACCACCCTCAAAAAATTGAAAAATCCACCCAAAACCTAAAAAAATTGAAATTTTTATATGAAAAACTTCTTTTGCCCATATCTCCTTAAATATGCGTCCTAGAGCGAAAATGACTTTAATTCGTGACCACCCCCAAAAAGTTGAAAAATCCACCCAAAACCTAAAAAAAATTAAATTTTTATATGAAAAACTTCTTTTGCCCATATCTCCTTAAATATGCGTCCTAGAGCGAAAAGGACTTTAATTCGTGACCACCCCCAAAAAATTGAAAAATCCACCCAAAACCTAAAAAAATGTAAATTTTTATATGAAAAATTTCTTTTGCCCATATCTCCCTAAATATGCGTCCTAGAGCGAAAAGGACTTTAATTCGTGACCACCCTCAAAAAATTGAAAAATCCACCCAAAACCTAAACAAATTGAAATTTTTATATGAAAAATTTCTTTTGCCCATATCTCCCTAAATATGCGTCCTAGAGCGAAAAGGACTTTAATTCGTGACCACCCCCAAAAAATTGGAAAATCCACCCAAAACCTAAAAAAATTTAAATATTTATATAAAAAACTTCTTTTGCCCTTATCTCCTTAAATATGCGTCCTAGAGCGAAAAGGCCTTTTTAATTCGTGACCACCCTCAAAAAATTGAAAAATCCACCCAAAACCTAAAAAAAATTGAAATTTTTATATAAAAAACTTCTTTAAGGACTTTAATTCGTGACCACCCCCAAAAAAATTGGAAAATCCACCCAAAACCTAAAATAATTTAAATTTTTATATGAAAAACTTCTTTTGCCCATATCTCCTTAAATATGCGTCCTAGAGCTAAAAGGGCTTTAATTCGTGACCACCCTCAAAAAATTGAAAAATCCACCCAAAACCTAAAAAAATTGAAATTTTTATATAAAAAACTTCTTTTCCCCATATCTCCTTAAATATGCGTCCTAGAGCGAAAAGGACTTTAATTCGTGACCACCCTCAAAAAATTGAAAAATCCACCCAAAACCTAAAAAAATTTAAATTTTTATATGAAAAACTTCTTTTGCCCATATCTCCTTAAATATGCGTCCTAGAGCGAAAAGGACTTTCATTCGTGACCACCCGAAAAAAATGAAAAATCCACCCAAAACCTAAAAAAATGTAAATTTTTATATGAAAAACTTCTTTTGCCCATATCTCCTTAAATATGCGTCCTAGAGCGAAAAGGACTTTAATTCGTGACCACCCTCAAAAAATTGAAAAATCCACCCAAAACCTAAAAAAAATTTAATTTTTATATGAAAAACTTCTTTTGCCCATATCTCCTTAAATATGCGTCCTAGAGCGAAAAGGACTTTAATTCGTGACCACCCTCAAAAAATTGAAAAATCCACCCAAAACCTAAAAAAATTAAAATTTTTATATGAAAAACTTCTTTTGCCCATATCTCCTAAACTAAGCGTCCTATAGCGAAAAGGACTTTAATTCGTGACCACCCCCAAAAAAATGAAAAATCCACCCAAAACCTAAAAAAATTAAAATTTTTATATGAAAAACTTCTTTTGCCCATATCTCCTTAAATATGCGTCCTAGAGCGAAAAGGACTTTAATTCGTGACCACCCCCAAAAAATTGGAAAATCCACCCAAAACCTAAAAAAAATTTAAATTTTTATATGAAAAACTTCTTTTGCCCATATCTCCTTAAATATGCGTCCTAGAGCGAAAAGGACTTTAATTCGTGACCACCCTCAAAAAATTGAAAAATCCACCCAAAACCTAAAAAAATAGAAATTTTTATACGAAAAACTTCTTTTGCCCATATCTCCTAAACTAAGCGTCCTATAGCGAAAAGGACTTTAATTCGTGACCACCCCCAAAAAAATGAAAAATCCACCCAAAACCTAAAAAAATTAAAATTTTTATATGAAAAACTTCTTTTGCCCATATCTCCTTAAATATGCGAAAATGACTTTAATTCGTGACCACCCCCAAAAAATTGAAAAATCCACCCAAAACCTAAAAAAATTTAAATTTTTATATGAAAAACTTCTTTTGCCCATATCTCCTTAAATATGCGTCCTAGAGCGAAAAGGACTTTAATTCGTGACCACCCCCAAAAAATTGAAAAATCCACCCAAAACCTAAAAAAATGTAAATTTTTATATGAAAAATTTCTTTTGCCCATATCTCCTTAAATATGCGTCCTAGAGCGAAAAGGACTTTAATTCGTGACCACCCTCAAAAAATTGAAAAATCCACCCAAAACCTAAAATAATTTACATTTTTATATGAAAAACTTCTTTTGCCCATATCTCCTTAAATATGCGTCCTAGAGCGAAAAGGGCTTTAATTCGTGACCACCCTCAAAAAATTGAAAAATCCACCCAAAACCTAAAAAAAATTGAAATTTTTATATAAAAAACTTCTTTAAGGACTTTAATTCGTGACCACCCTCAAAAAAATTGGAAAATCCACCCAAAACCTAAAATAATTTAAATTTTTATATGAAAAACTTCTTTTGCCCATATCTCCTTAAATATGCGTCCTAGAGCTAAAAGGGCTTTAATTCGTGACCACCCTCAAAAAATTGAAAAATCCACCCAAAACCTAAAAAAATTGAAATTTTTATATAAAAAACTTCTTTTGCCCATATCTCCTTAAATATGCGTCCTAGAGCGAAAAGGACTTTAATTCGTGACCACCCTCAAAAAATTGAAAAATCCACCCAAAACCTAAAAAAATTTAAATTTTTATATGAAAAACTTCTTTTGCCCATATCTCCTTAAATATGCGTCCTAGAGCGAAAAGGACTTTCATTCGTGACCACCCGAAAAAAATGAAAAATCCACCCAAAACCTAAAAAAATGTAAATTTTTATATGAAAAACTTCTTTTGCCCATATCTCCTTAAATATGCGTCTTAGAGCGAAAAGGACTTTAATTCGTGACCACCCTCAAAAAATTGAAAAATCCACCCAAAACCTAAAAAAAAATAATTTTTATATGAAAAACTTCTTTTGCCCATATGTCCTTAAATATGCGTCCTAGAGCGAAAAGGACTTTAATTCGTGACCACCCTCAAAAAATTGAAAAATCCACCCAAAACCTAAAAAAATTTAAATTTTTATACGAAAAACTTCTTTTGCCCATATCTTCTAAACTAAGCGTCCTATAGCGAAAAGGACTTTAATTCGTGACCACCCCCAAAAAAATGAAAAATCCACCCAAAACCTAAAAAAATTAAAATTTTTATATGAAAAACTTCTTTTGCCCATATCTCCTTAAATATGCGTCCTAGAGCGAAAAGGACTTTAATTCGTGACCACCCCCAAAAAATTGGAAAATCCACCCAAAACCTAAAAAAAAATTAAATTTTTATATGAAAAACTTATTTTGCACATATCTCCTTAAATATGCGTCCTAGAGCGAAAAGGACTTTAATTCGTGACCACCCTCAAAAAAGTGAAAAATCCACCCAAAACCTAAAAAAAATTTAAATTTTTATATGAAAAACTTCTTTTGCCCATATCTCCTTAAATATGCGTCCTAGAGCGAAAAGGACTTTAATTCGTGACCACCCTCAAAAAATTAAAAAATCCACCCAAAACCTAAAAAAATTGAAATTTTTATACGAAAAACTTCTTTTGCCCATATCTCCTAAACTAAGCGTCCTATAGCGAAAAGGACTTTAATTCGTGACCACCCCCAAAAAAATGAAAAATCCACCCAAAACCTAAAAAAATTAAAATTTTTATATGAAAAACTTCTTTTGCCCATATCTCCTTAAATATGCGTCCTAGAGCGAAAATGACTTTAATTCGTGACCACCCCCAAAAAATTGAAAAATCCACCCAAAACCTAAAAAAATTTAAATTTTTATATGAAAAACTTCTTTTGCCCATATCTCCTTAAATATGCGTCCTAGAGCGAAAAGGACTTTAATTCGTGACCACCCCCAAAAAATTGAAAAATCCACCCAAAACCTAAAAAAATGTAAATTTTTATATGAAAAATTTCTTTTGCCCATATCTCCTTAAATATGCGTCCTAGAGCGAAAAGGACTTTAATTCGTGACCACCCTCAAAAAATTGAAAAATCCACCCAAAACCTAAAATAATTTAAATTTTTATATGAAAAACTTCTTTTGCCCATATCTCCTTAAATATGCGTCCTAGAGCTAAAAGGGCTTTAATTCGTGACCACCCTCAAAAAATTGAAAAATCCACCCAAAACCTAAAAAAAATTGAAATTTTTATATAAAAAACTTCTTTAAGGACTTTAATTCGTGACCACCCCCAAAAAAATTGGAAAATCCACCCAAAACCTAAAATAATTTAAATTTTTATATGAAAAACTTCTTTTGCCCATATCTCCTTAAATATGCGTCCTAGAGCTAAAAGGGCTTTAATTCGTGACCACCCTCAAAAAATTGAAAAATCCACCCAAAACCTAAAAAAATTGAAATTTTTATATAAAAAACTTCTTTTGCCCATATCTCCTTAAATATGCGTCCTAGAGCGAAAAGGACTTTAATTCGTGACCACCCTCAAAAAATTGAAAAATCCACCCAAAACCTAAAAAAATTTAAATTTTTATATGAAAAACTTCTTTTGCCCATATCTCCTTAAATATGCGTCCTAGAGCGAAAAGGACTTTCATTCGTGACCACCCGAAAAAAATGAAAAATCCACCCAAAACCTAAAAAAATGTAAATTTTTATGTGAAAAACTTCTTTTGCCCATATCTCCTTAAATATGCGTCTTAGAGCGAAAAGGACTTTAATTCGTGACCACCCTCAAAAAATTGAAAAATCCACCCAAAACCTAAAAAAAAAATAATTTTTATATGAAAAACTTCTTTTGCCCATATGTCCTTAAATATGCGTCCTAGAGCGAAAAGGACTTTAATTCGTGACCACCGTCAAAAAATTGAAAAATCCACCCAAAACCTAAAAAAATTTAAATTTTTATACGAAAAACTTCTTTTGCCCATATCTCCTAAACTAAGCGTCCTATAGCGAAAAGGACTTTAATTCGTGACCACCCCCAAAAAAATGAAAAATCCACCCAAAACCTAAAAAAATTAAAATTTTTATATGAAAAACTTCTTTTGCCCATATCTCCTTAAATATGCGTCCTAGAGCGAAAAGGACTTTAATTCGTGACCACCCCCAAAAAATTGGAAAATCCACCCAAAACCTAAAAAAAAATTAAATTTTTATATGAAAAACTTATTTTGCACATATCTCCTTAAATATGCGTCCTAGAGCGAAAAGGACTTTAATTCGTGACCACCCTCAAAAAATTGAAAAATCCACCCAAAACCTAAAAAAAAATTAAATTTTTATATGAAAAACTTCTTTTGCCCATATCTCCTTAAATATGCGTCCTAGAGCGAAAAGGACTTTAATTCGTGACCACCCTCAAAAAATTGAAAAATCCACCCAAAACCTAAAAAAATTGAAATTTTTATACGAAAAACTTCTTTTGCCCATATCTCCTAAACTAAGCGTCCTATAGCGAAAAGGACTTTAATTCGTGACCACCCCCAAAAAAATGAAAAATCCACCCAAAACCTAAAAAAAAATGAAATTTTTATATGAAAAATTTCTTTTGCCCATATCTCCTTAAATATGCGTCCTAGAGCGAAAAGGGCTTTAATTCGTGACCACCCTCAAAAAATTGAAAAATCCACCCAAAACCTAAAAAAATTGAAATTTTTATACGAAAAACTTCTTTTGCCCATATCTCCTAAACTAAGCGTCCTATAGCGAAAAGGACTTTAATTCGTGACCACCCCCAAAAAAATGAAAAATCCACCCAAAACCTAAAAAAATTAAAATTTTTATATGAAGAACTTCTTTTGCCCATATCTCCTTAAATATGCGTCCTAGAGCGAAAAGGGCTTTAATTCGTGACCACCCTCAAAAAATTGAAAAATCCACCCAAAACCTAAAAAAAAATAATTTTTATATGAAAAACTTCTTTTGCCCATATGTCCTTAAATATGCGTCCTAGAGCGAAAAGGACTTTAATTCGTGACCACCCTCAAAAAATTGAAAAATCCACCCAAAACCTAAAAAAATTTAAATTTTTATACGAAAAACTTCTTTTGCCCATATCTCCTAAACTAAGCGTCCTATAGCGAAAAGGACTTTAATTCGTGACCACCCCCAAAAAAATGAAAAATCCACCCAAAACCTAAAAAAATTAAAATTTTTATATGAAAAACTTCTTTTGCCCATATCTCCTTAAATATGCGTCCTAGAGCGAAAAGGACTTTAATTCGTGACCACCCCCAAAAAATTGGAAAATCCACCCAAAACCTAAAAAAAAATTAAATTTTTATATGAAAAACTTATTTTGCACATATCTCCTTAAATATGCGTCCTAGAGCGAAAAGGACTTTAATTCGTGACCACCCTCAAAAAAGTGAAAAATCCACCCAAAACCTAAAAAAAATTTAAATTTTTATATGAAAAACTTCTTTTGCCCATATCTCCTTAAATATGCGTCCTAGAGCGAAAAGGACTTTAATTCGTGACCACCCTCAAAAAATTGAAAAATCCACCCAAAACCTAAAAAAATTGAAATTTTTATACGAAAAACTTCTTTTGCCCATATCTCCTAAACTAAGCGTCCTATAGCGAAAAGGACTTTAATTCGTGACCACCCCCAAAAAAATGAAAAATCCACCCAAAACCTAAAAAAATTAAAATTTTTATATGAAAAACTTCTTTTGCCCATATCTCCTTAAATATGCGTCCTAGAGCGAAAATGACTTTAATTCGTGACCACCCCCAAAAAATTGAAAAATCCACCCAAAACCTAAAAAAATTTAAATTTTTATATGAAAAACTTCTTTTGCCCATATCTCCTTAAATATGCGTCCTAGAGCGAAAAGGACTTTAATTCGTGACCACCCCCAAAAAATTGAAAAATCCACCCAAAACCTAAAAAAATGTAAATTTTTATATGAAAAATTTCTTTTGCCCATATCTCCTTAAATATGCGTCCTAGAGCGAAAAGGACTTTAATTCGTGACCACCCTCAAAAAATTGAAAAATCCACCCAAAACCTAAAATAATTTAAATTTTTATATGAAAAACTTCTTTTGCCCATATCTCCTTAAATATGCGTCCTAGAGCTAAAAGGGCTTTAATTCGTGACCACCCTCAAAAAATTGAAAAATCCACCCAAAACCTAAAAAAAATTGAAATTTTTATATAAAAAACTTCTTTAAGGACTTTAATTCGTGACCACCCCCAAAAAAATTGGAAAATCCACCCAAAACCTAAAATAATTTAAATTTTTATATGAAAAACTTCTTTTGCCCATATCTCCTTAAATATGCGTCCTAGAGCTAAAAGGGCTTTAATTCGTGACCACCCTCAAAAAATTGAAAAATCCACCCAAAACCTAAAAAAATTGAAATTTTTATATAAAAAACTTCTTTTGCCCATATCTCCTTAAATATGCGTCCTAGAGCGAAAAGGACTTTAATTCGTGACCACCCTCAAAAAATTGAAAAATCCACCCAAAACCTAAAAAAATTTAAATTTTTATATGAAAAACTTCTTTTGCCCATATCTCCTTAAATATGCGTCCTAGAGCGAAAAGGACTTTCATTCGTGACCACCCGAAAAAAATGAAAAATCCACCCAAAACCTAAAAAAATGTAAATTTTTATGTGAAAAACTTCTTTTGCCCATATCTCCTTAAATATGCGTCTTAGAGCGAAAAGGACTTTAATTCGTGACCACCCTCAAAAAATTGAAAAATCCACCCAAAACCTAAAAAAAAAATAATTTTTATATGAAAAACTTCTTTTGCCCATATGTCCTTAAATATGCGTCCTAGAGCGAAAAGGACTTTAATTCGTGACCACCCTCAAAAAATTGAAAAATCCACCCAAAACCTAAAAAAATTTAAATTTTTATACGAAAAACTTCTTTTGCCCATATCTCCTAAACTAAGCGTCCTATAGCGAAAAGGACTTTAATTCGTGACCACCCCCAAAAAAATGAAAAATCCACCCAAAACCTAAAAAAATTAAAATTTTTATATGAAAAACTTCTTTTGCCCATATCTCCTTAAATATGCGTCCTAGAGCGAAAAGGACTTTAATTCGTGACCACCCCCAAAAAATTGGAAAATCCACCCAAAACCTAAAAAAAAATTAAATTTTTATATGAAAAACTTATTTTGCACATATCTCCTTAAATATGCGTCCTAGAGCGAAAAGGACTTTAATTCGTGACCACCCTCAAAAAAGTGAAAAATCCACCCAAAACCTAAAAAAAATTTAAATTTTTATATGAAAAACTTCTTTTGCCCATATCTCCTTAAATATGCGTCCTAGAGCGAAAAGGACTTTAATTCGTGACCACCCTCAAAAAATTGAAAAATCCACCCAAAACCTAAAAAAATTGAAATTTTTATACGAAAAACTTCTTTTGCCCATATCTCCTAAACTAAGCGTCCTATAGCGAAAAGGACTTTAATTCGTGACCACCCCCAAAAAAATGAAAAATCCACCCAAAACCTAAAAAAATTAAAATTTTTATATGAAAAACTTCTTTTGCCCATATCTCCTTAAATATGCGTCCTAGAGCGAAAAGGGCTTTAATTCGTGACCACCCTCAAAAAATTGAAAAATCCACCCAAAACCTAAAAAAAAATTAATTTTTATATGAAAAACTTCTTTTGCCCATATCTCCTTAAATATGCGTCCTAGAGCGAAAAGGACTTTAATTCGTGACCACCCTCAAAAAATTGAAAAATCCACCCAAAGCCTAAAAAAATTTAAATTTTTATATGAAAAACTTCTTTTGCCCATATCTCCTAAACTAAGCGTCCTATAGCGAAAAGGACTTTAATTCGTGACCACCCCCAAAAAAATGAAAAATCCACCCAAAACCTAAAAAAATTAAAATTTTTATATGAAAAACTTCTTTTGCCCATATCTCCTTAAATATGCGTCCTAGAGCGAAAATGACTTTAATTCGTGACCACCCCCAAAAAATTGAAAAATCCACCCAAAACCTAAAAAAATTTAAATTTTTATATGAAAAACTTCTTTTGCCCATATCTCCTTAAATATGCGTCCTAGAGCGAAAAGGACTTTAATTCGTGACCACCCTCAAAAAATTGAAAAATCCACCCAAAACCTAAAATAATTTAAATTTTTATATGAAAAACTTCTTTTGCCCATATCTCCTTAAATATGCGTCCTAGAGCGAAAAGGACTTTAATTCGTGACCACCCCCAAAAAATTGAAAAATCCACCCAAAACCTAAAAAAATTTAAATTTTTATATGAAAAACTTCTTTTGCCCATATCTCCTTAAATATGCGTCCTAGAGCGAAAAGGACTTT
The DNA here is from genome assembly GCF_050003625.1 of Haematobia irritans. Lineage (NCBI taxonomy): Eukaryota > Metazoa > Arthropoda > Insecta > Diptera > Muscidae > Haematobia > Haematobia irritans. The sequence goes on from NW_027445688.1 coordinate 210,319, forward strand.
AATTCGTGACCACCCGAAAAAAATGAAAAATCCACCCAAAACCTAAAAAAATGTAAATTTTTATATGAAAAACTTCTTTTGCCCATATCTCCTTAAATATGCGTCCTAGAGCGAAAAGGACTTTAATTCGTGACCACCCCCAAAAAATTGGAAAATCCACCCAAAACCTAAAAAAATTGAAATTTTTATATGAAAAACTTCTTTTGCCCATTACTCCTTAAATATGCGTCCTAGAGCGAAAAGGACTTTAATTCGTGACCACCCTCAAAAAATAGAAAAATCCACCCAAAACCTAAAATAATTTAAATTTTTATATGAAAAACTTCTTTTGCCCATATCTCCTTAAATATGCGTCCTAGAGCGAAAAGGACTTTAATTCGTGACCACCCTCAAAAAATTGAAAAATCCACCCAAAACCTAAAAAAATTGAAATTTTTATACGAAAAACTTCTTTTGCCCATATCTCCTAAACTAAGCGTCCTATAGCGAAAAGGACTTTAATTCGTGACCACCCTCAAAAAAATGAAAAATCCACCCAAAACCTAAAAAAATTAAAATTTTTATATGAAAAACTTCTTTTGCCCATATCTCCTTAAATATGCGTCCTAGAGCTAAAAGGGCTTTAATTCGTGACCACCCCCAAAAAATTGAAAAATCCACCCAAAACCTAAAAAAATTTAAATTTTTATATGAAAAACTTCTTTTGCCCATATCTCCTTAAATATGCGTCCTAGAGCGAAAAGGACTTTAATTCGTGACCACCCCCAAAAAATTGAAAAATCCACCCAAAACCTAAAAAAATTTAAATTTTTATATGAAAAACTTCTTTTGCCCATATCTCCTTAAATATGCGTCCTAGAGCGAAAAGGACTTTCATTCGTGACCACCCGAAAAAAATGAAAAATCCACCCAAAACCTAAAAAAATGTAAATTTTTATATGAAAAACTTCTTTTGCCCATATCTCCTTAAATATGCGTCCTAGAGCGAAAAGGACTTTAATTCGTGACCACCCGAAAAAAATGAAAAATCCACCCAAAACCTAAAAAAATGTAAATTTTTATATGAAAAACTTCTTTTGCCCATATCTCCTTAAATATGCGTCCTAGAGCGAAAAGGACTTTAATTCGTGACCACCCTCAAAAAATTGAAAAATCCACCCAAAACCTAAAAAAAATTAATTTTTATATGAAAAACTTCTTTTGCCCATATCTCCTTAAATATGCGTCCTAGAGCGAAAAGGACTTTAATTCGTGACCACCCCCAAAAAAATGAAAAATCCACCCAAAACCTAAAAAAATTAAAATTTTTATATGAAAAACTTCTTTTGCCCATATCTCCTTAAATATGCGTCCTAGAGCGAAAAGGACTTTAATTCGTGACCACCCCCAAAAAATTGGAAAATCCACCCAAAACCTAAAAAAATTGAAATTTTTATATGAAAAACTTCTTTTGCCCATTACTCCTTAAATATGCGTCCTAGAGCGAAAGGGACTTTAATTCGTGACCACCCTCAAAAAATAGAAAAATCCACCCAAAACCTAAAATAATTTAAATTTTTATATGAAAAACTTCTTTTGCCCATATCTCCTTAAATATGCGTCCTAGAGCGAAAGGACTTTAATTCGTGACCACCCTCAAAAAAGTGAAAAATCCAACCAAAACCTAAAAAAATTTAAATTTTTATATGAAAAACTTCTTTTGCCCATATCTCCTTAAATATGCGTCCTAGAGCGAAAATGACTTTAATTCGTGACCACCCCCAAAAAATTGAAAAATCCACCCAAAACCTAAAAAAATTTAAATTTTTATATGAAAAACTTCTTTTGCCCATATCTCCTTAAATATGCGTCCTAGAGCGAAAAGGACTTTAATTCGTGACCACCCCCAAAAAATTGAAAAATCCACCCAAAACCTAAAAAAATTGAAATTTTTATATGAAAAACTTCTTTTGCCCATATCTCCTTAAATATGCGTCCTAGAGCGAAAAGGACTTTAATTCGTGACCACCCTCAAAAAATTGAAAAATCCACCCAAAACCTAAAAAAATTGAAATTTTTATACGAAAAACTTCTTTTGCCCATATCTCCTAAACTAAGCGTCCTATAGCGAAAAGGACTTTAATTCGTGACCACCCCCAAAAAAATGAAAAATCCACCCAAAACCTAAAAAAATTAAAATTTTTATATGAAAAACTTCTTTTGCCCATATCTCCTTAAATATGCGTCCTAGAGCGAAAATGACTTTAATTCGTGACCACCCCCAAAAAATTGAAAAATCCACCCAAAACCTAAAAAAATTGAAATTTTTATATGAAAAACTTCTTTTGCCCATATCTCTTTAAATATGCGTCCTAGAGCGAAAAGGACTTTAATTCGTGACCACCCCCAAAAAATTGAAAAATCCACCCAAAACCTAAAAAAATGTAAATTTTTATATGAAAAATTTCTTTTGCCCATATCTCCTTAAATATGCGTCCTAGAGCGAAAAGGACTTTAATTCGTGACCACCCTCAAAAAATTGAAGAATCCACCCAAAACCTAAAATAATTTAAATTTTTATATGAAAAACTTCTTTTGCCCATATCTCCTTAAATATGCGTCCTAGAGCTAAAAGGGCTTTAATTCGTGACCACCCTCAAAAAATTGAAAAATCCACCCAAAACCTAAAAAAAATTGAAATTTTTATATAAAAAACTTCTTTAAGGACTTTAATTCGTGACCACCCCCAAAAAAATTGGAAAATCCACCCAAAACCTAAAATAATTTAAATTTTTATATGAAAAACTTCTTTTGCCAATATCTCCTTAAATATGCGTCCTAGAGCTAAAAGGGCTTTAATTCGTGACCACCCTCAAAAAATTGAAAAATCCACCCAAAACCTAAAAAAATTGAAATTTTTATATAAAAAACTTCTTTTGCCCATATCTCCTTAAATATGCGTCCTAGAGCGAAAAGGACTTTAATTCGTGACCACCCTCAAAAAATTGAAAAATCCACCCAAAACCTAAAAAAATTTAAATTTTTATATGAAAAACTTCTTTTGCCCATATCTCCTTAAATATGCGTCCTAGAGCGAAAAGGACTTTCATTCGTGACCACCCGAAAAAAATGAAAAATCCACCCAAAACCTAAAAAAATGTAAATTTTTATATGAAAAACTTCTTTTGCCCATATCTCCTTAAATATGCGTCCTAGAGCGAAAAGGACTTTAATTCGTGACCACCCTCAAAAAATTGAAAAATCCACCCAAAACCTAAAAAAAAATTAATTTTTATATGAAAAACTTCTTTTGCCCATATCTCCTTAAATATGCGTCCTAGAGCGAAAAGGACTTTAATTCGTGACCACCCTCAAAAAATTGAAAAATCCACCCAAAACCTAAAAAAAATTTAAATTTTTATACGAAAAACTTCTTTTGCCCAAAAAAACTTCTTTGCCCTAAACTAAGCGTCCTATAGCGAAAAGGACTTTAATTCGTGACCACCCCCAAAAAAATGAAAAATCCACCCAAAACCTAAAAAAATTAAAATTTTTATATGAAAAACTTCTTTTGCCCATATCTCCTTAAATATGCGTCCTAGAGCGAAAAGGACTTTAATTCGTGACCACCCCCAGAAAATTGGAAAATCCACCCAAAACTTAAAAAAATTGAAATTTTTATATAAAAAACTTCTTTTGCCCATATCTCCTTAAATATGCGTCCTAGAGCGAAAAGGACTTTAATTCGTGACCACCCTCAAAAAATTGAAAAATCCACCCAAAACCTAAAAAAATTTAAATTTTTATATGAAAAACTTCTTTTGCCCATATCTCCTTAAATATGCGTCCTAGAGCGAAAAGGACTTTCATTCGTGACCACCCGAAAAAAATGAAAAATCCACCCAAAACCTAAAAAAATGTAAATTTTTATATGAAAAACTTCTTTTGCCCATATCTCCTTAAATATGCGTCCTAGAGCGAAAAGGACTTTAATTCGTGACCACCCTCAAAAAATTGAAAAATCCACCCAAAACCTAAAAAAAAATTAATTTTTATATGAAAAACTTATTTTGCCCATATCTCCTTAAATATGCGTCCTAGAGCGAAAAGGACTTTAATTCGTGACCACCCTCAAAAAATTGAAAAATCCACCCAAAACCTAAAAAAATTTAAATTTTTATACGAAAAACTTCCTTTGCCCATATCTCCTAAACTAAGCGTCCTATAGCGAAAAGGACTTTAATTCGTGACCACCCCCAAAAAAATGAAAAATCCACCCAAAACCTAAAAAAATTTAAATTTTTATATAAAAAACTTCTTTGGCCCATATCTCCTTAAATATGCGTCCTAGAGCGAAAATGACTTTAATTCGTGACCACCCCCAAAAAATTGAAAAATCCACCCAAAACCTAAAAAAATTTAAATTTTTATATGAAAAACTTCTTTTGCCCATATCTCCTTAAATATGCGTCCTAGAGCGAAAAGGACTTTAATTCGTGACCACCCCCAAAAAATTGAAAAATCCACCCAAAACCTAAAAAAATTGAAATTTTTATATGAAAAACTTCTTTTGCCCATATCTCCTTAAATATGCGTCCTAGAGCGAAAAGGACTTTAATTCGTGACCACCCTCAAAAAATTGAAAAATCCACCCAAAACCTAAAAAAATTTAAATTTTTATATGAAAAACTTCTTTTGCCCATATCTCCTAAACTAAGCGTCCTAGAGCGAAAAGGACTTTAATTCGTGACCACCCCCAGAAAATTGGAAAATCCACCCAAAACTTAAAAAAATTGAAATTTTTATATAAAAAACTTCTTTTGCCCATATCTCCTTAAATATGCGTCCTAGAGCGAAAAGGACTTTAATTCGTGACCACCCTCAAAAAATTGAAAAATCCACCCAAAACCTAAAAAAATTTAAATTTTTATATGAAAAACTTCTTTTGCCCATATCTCCTTAAATATGCGTCCTAGAGCGAAAAGGACTTTCATTCGTGACCACCCGAAAAAAATGAAAAATCCACCCAAAACCTAAAAAAATGTAAATTTTTATATGAAAAACTTCTTTTGCCCATATCTCCTTAAATATGCGTCCTAGAGCGAAAAGGACTTTAATTCGTGACCACCCTCAAAAAATTGAAAAATCCACCCAAAACCTAAAAAAATTTAAATTTTTATACGAAAAACTTCCTTTGCCCATATCTCCTAAACTAAGCGTCCTATAGCGAAAAGGACTTTAATTCGTGACCACCCCCAAAAAAATGAAAAATACACCCAAAACCTAAAAAAATTAAAATTTTTATATGAAAAACTTCTTTTGCCCATATCTCCTTAAATATGCGTCCTAGAGCGAAAAGGACTTTAATTCGTGACCACCCCCAAAAAATTGGAAAATCCACCCAAAACCTAAAAAAAAATTAAATTTTTATATGAAAAACTTATTTTGCACATATCTCCTTAAATATGCGTCCTAGAGCGAAAAGGACTTTAATTCGTGACCACCCTCAAAAAAGTGAAAAATCCACCCAAAACCTAAAAAAAATTTAAATTTTTATATGAAAAACTTCTTTTGCCCATATCTCCTTAAATATGCGTCCTAGAGCGAAAAGGACTTTAATTCGTGACCACCCTCAAAAAATTGAAAAATCCACCCAAAACCTAAAAAAATTGAAATTTTTATACGAAAAACTTCTTTTGCCCATATCTCCTAAACTAAGCGTCCTATAGCGAAAAGGACTTTAATTCGTGACCACCCCCAAAAAAATGAAAAATCCACACAAAACCTAAAAAAATTAAAATTTTTATATGAAAAACTTCTTTTGCCCATATCTCCTTAAATATGCGTCCTAGAGCGAAAATGACTTTAATTCGTGACCACCCCCAAAAAATTGAAAAATCCACCCAAAACCTAAAAAAATTGAAATTTTTATATGAAAAACTTCTTTTGCCCATATCTCTTTAAATATGCGTCCTAGAGCGAAAAGGACTTTAATTCGTGACCACCCCCAAAAAATTGAAAAATCCACCCAAAACCTAAAAAAATGTAAATTTTTATATGAAAAATTTCTTTTGCCCATATCTCCTTAAATATGCGTCCTAGAGCGAAAAGGACTTTAATTCGTGACCACCCTCAAAAAATTGAAAAATCCACCCAAAACCTAAAAAAATGTAAATTTTTATATGAAAAATTTCTTTTGCCCATATCTCCTTAAATATGCGTCCTAGAGCGAAAAGGACTTTAATTCGTGACCACCCTCAAAAAATTGAAGAATCCACCCAAAACCTAAAATAATTTAAATTTTTATATGAAAAACTTCTTTTGCCCATATCTCCTTAAATATGCGTCCTAGAGCTAAAAGGGCTTTAATTCGTGACCACCCTCAAAAAATTGAAAAATCCACCCAAAACCTAAAAAAAATTGAAATTTTTATATAAAAAACTTCTTTAAGGACTTTAATTCGTGACCACCCCCAAAAAAATTGGAAAATCCACCCAAAACCTAAAATAATTTAAATTTTTATATGAAAAACTTCTTTTGCCCATATCTCCTTAAATATGCGTCCTAGAGCTAAAAGGGCTTTAATTCGTGACCACCCTCAAAAAATTGAAAAATCCACCCAAAACCTAAAAAAATTGAAATTTTTATATAAAAAACCTAAAAAAAAATTAATTTTTATATGAAAAACTTCTTTTGCCCATATCTCCTTAAATATGCGTCCTAGAGCGAAAAGGACTTTAATTCGTGACCACCCTCAAAAAATTGAAAAATCCACCCAAAACCTAAAAAAAATTTAAATTTTTATACGAAAAACTTCTTTTGCCCATATCTCCTAAACTAAGCGTCCTATAGCGAAAAGGACTTTAATTCGTGACCACCCCCAAAAAAATGAAAAATCCACCCAAAACCTAAAAAAATTAAAATTTTTATATGAAAAACTTCTTTTGCCCATATCTCCTTAAATATGCGTCCTAGAGCGAAAAGGACTTTAATTCGTGACCACCCCCAAAAAATTGGAAAATCCACCCAAAACCTAAAAAAAAATTAAATTTTTATATGAAAAACTTATTTTGCACATATCTCCTTAAATATGCGTCCTAGAGCGAAAAGGACTTTAATTCGTGACCACCCTCAATAAAGTGAAAAATCCACCCAAAACCTAAAAAAAATTTAAATTTTTATATGAAAAACTTCTTTTGCCCATATCTCCTTAAATATGCGTCCTAGAGCGAAAAGGACTTTAATTCGTGACCACCCTCAAAAAATTTAAAAATCCACCCAAAACCTAAAAAAATTGAAATTTTTATACGAAAAACTTCTTTTGCCCATATCTCCTAAACTAAGCGTCCTATAGCGAAAAGGACTTTAATTCGTGACCACCCCCAAAAAAATGAAAAATCCACCCAAAACCTAAAAAAATTAAAATTTTTATATGAAAAACTTCTTTTGCCCATATCTCCTTAAATATGCGTCCTAGAGCGAAAATGACTTTAATTCGTGACCACCCCCAAAAAATTGAAAAATCCACCCAAAACCTAAAAAAAATTAAATTTTTATATGAAAAACTTCTTTTGCCCATATCTCCTTAAATATGCGTCCTAGAGCGAAAAGGACTTTAATTCGTGACCACCCCCAAAAAATTGAAAAATCCACCCAAAACCTAAAAAAATGTAAATTTTTATATGAAAAATTTCTTTTGCCCATATCTCCTTAAATATGCGTCCTAGAGCGAAAAGGACTTTAATTCGTGACCACCCTCAAAAAATTGAAAAATCCACCCAAAACCTAAACAAATTGAAATTTTTATATGAAAAACTTCTTTTGCCCATATCTCCTAAACTAAGCGTCCTAGAGCGAAAAGGACTTTAATTCGTGACCACCCCCAAAAAATTGGAAAATCCACCCAAAACCTAAAAAAATTTAAATTTTTATATAAAAAACTTCTTTTGCCCATATCTCCTTAAATATGCGTCCTAGAGCGAAAATGACTTTAATTCGTGACCACCCCCAAAAAATTGAAAAATCCACCCAAAACCTAAAAAAATTTAAATTTTTATATGAAAAACTTCTTTTACCCATATCTCCTTAAATATGCGTCCTAGAGCGAAAAGGACTTTAATTCGTGACCACCCCCAAAAAATTGAAAAATCCACCCAAAACCTAAAAAAATTGAAATTTTTATATGAAAAACTTCTTTTGCCCATATCTCCTTAAATATGCGTCCTAGAGCGAAAAGGACTTTAATTCGTGACCACCCTCAAAAAATTGAAAAATCCACCCAAAACCTAAAAAAATTTAAATTTTTATATGAAAAACTTCTTTTGCCCATATCTCCGAAACTAAGCGTCCTAGAGCGAAAAGGACTTTAATTCGTGACCACCCCCAGAAAATTGGAAAATCCACCCAAAACCTAAAAAAATTGAAATTTTTATATAAAAAACTTCTTTTGCCCATATCTTCTTAAATATGCGTCCTAGAGCGAAAAGGACTTTAATTCGTGACCACCCTCAAAAAATTGAAAAATCCACCCAAAACCTAAAAAAATTGAAATTTTTATATGAAAAACTTCTTTTGCCCATATCTCCTAAACTAAGCGTCCTAGAGCGAAAAGGACTTTAATTCGTGACCACCCTCAAAAAATTGAAAAATCCACCCAAAACCTAAAAAAATTGAAATTTTTATATGAAAAACTTCTTTTGCCCATATCTCCTTAAATATGCGTCCTAGAGCGAAAATGACTTTAATTCGTGACCACCCCCAAAAAATTGAAAAATCCACCCAAAACCTAAAAAGATTTAAATTTTTATATGAAAAACTTCTTTTGCCCATATCTCCTTAAATATGCGTCCTAGAGCGAAAAGGACTTTAATTCGTGACCACCCCCAAAAAATTGAAAAATCCACCCAAAACCTAAAAAAATGTAAATTTTTATATGAAAAATTTCTTTTGCCCATATCTCCTTAAATATGCGTCCTAGAGCGAAAAGGACTTTAATTCGTGACCACCCTCAAAAAATTGAAAAATCCACCCAAAACCTAAAAAATTTAAATTTTTATATGAAAAACTTCTTTTGCCCATATCTCCTTAAATATGCGTCCTAGAGCGAAAAGGACTTTAATTCGTGACCACCCCCAAAAAAGTGAAAAATCCACCCACAACCTAAAATAATTTAAATTTTAAATTTCTTCTTTTGCCCATATCTCCTTAAATATGCGTCCTAGAGCTAAAAGGGCTTTAATTCGTGGCCACCCTCAAAAAATTGAAAAATCCACCCAAAACCTAAAAAAAATTGAAATTTTTATATAAAAAACTTCTTTAAGGACTTTAATTCGTGACCACCCCCAAAAAAATTGGAAAATCCACCCAAAACCTAAAATAATTTAAATTTTTATATGAAAAACTTCTTTTGCCCATATCTCCTTAAATATGCGTCCTAGAGCTAAAAGGGCTTTAATTCGTGACCACCCTCAAAAAATTGAAAAATCCACCCAAAACCTAAAAAAATTGAAATTTTTATATAAAAAACTGTTTTTGCCCATATCTCCTTAAATATGCGTCCTAGAGCGAAAAGGACTTTAATTCGTGATCACCCTCAAAAAATTGAAAAATCCACCCAAAACCTAAAAAAATTTAAATTTTTATATGAAAAACTTCTTTTGCCCATATCTCCTTAAATATGCGTCCTAGAGCGAAAAGGACTTTCATTCGTGACCACCCGAAAAAAATGAAAAATCCACCCAAAACCTAAAAAAATGTAAATTTTTATATGAAAAACTTCTTTTGCCCATATCTCCTTAAATATGCGTCCTAGAGCGAAAAGGACTTTAATTCGTGACCACCCTCAAAAAATTGAAAAATCCACCCAAAACCTAAAAAAAATTAATTTTTATATGAAAAACTTCTTTTGCCCATATCTCCTTAAATATGCGTCCTAGAGCGAAAAGGACTTTAATTCGTGACCACCCTCAAAAAATTGAAAAATCCACCCAAAACCTAAAAAAAATTTAAATTTTTATACGAAAAACTTCTTTTGCCCATATCTCCTAAACTAAGCGTCCTATAGCGAAAAGGACTTTAATTCGTGACCACCCCCAAAAAAATGAAAAATCCACCCAAAACCTAAAAAAATTAAAATTTTTATATGAAAAACTTCTTTTGCCCATATCTCCTTAAATATGCGTCCTAGAGCGAAAAGGACTTTAATTCGTGACCACCCCCAAAAAATTGGAAAATCCACCCAAAACCTAAAAAAAAATTAAATTTTTATATGAAAAACTTATTTTGCACATATCTCCTTAAATATGCGTCCTAGAGCGAAAAGGACTTTAATTCGTGACCACCCTCAAAAAAGTGAAAAATCCACCCAAAACCTAAAAAAAATTTAAATTTTTATATGAAAAACTTCTTTTGCCCATATCTCCTTAAATATGCGTCCTAGAGCGAAAAGGACTTTAATTCGTGACCACCCTCAAAAAATTGAAAAATCCACCCAAAACCTAAAAAAATTGAAATTTTTATATGAAAAACTTCTTTTGCCCATATCTCCTAAACTAAGCGTCCTAGAGCGAAAAGGACTTTAATTCGTGACCACCCTCAAAAAATTCAAAAATCCACCCAAAACCTAAAAAAATTGAAATTTTTATATGAAAAACTTCTTTTGCCCATATCTCCTAAACTAAGCGTCCTAGAGCGAAAAGGACTTTAATTCGTGACCACCCTCAAAAAATTGAAAAATCCACCCAAAACCTAAAAAAATTGAAATTTTTATATGAAAAACTTCTTTTGCCCATATCTCCTTAAATATGCGTCCTAGAGCGAAAATGACTTTAATTCGTGACCACCCCCAAAAAATTGAAAAATCCACCCAAAACCTAAAAAAATTTAAATTTTTATATGAAAAACTTCTTTTGCCCATATCTCCTTAAATATGCGTCCTAGAGCGAAAAGGACTTTAATTCGTGACCACCCCCAAAAAATTGAAAAATCCACCCAAAACCTAAAAAAATGTAAATTTTTATATGAAAAATTTCTTTTGCCCATATCTCCTTAAATATGCGTCCTAGAGCGAAAAGGACTTTAATTCGTGACCACCCTCAAAAAATTGAAAAATCCACCCAAAACCTAAAAAAAAATTAATTTTTATATGAAAAACTTCTTTTGCCCATATCTCCTTAAATATGCGTCCTAGAGCGAAAAGGACTTTAATTCGTGACCACCCTCAAAAAATTGAAAAATCCACCCAAAACCTAAAAAAAATTTAAATTTTTATACGAAAAACTTCTTTTGCCCATATCTCCTAAACTAAGCGTCCTATAGCGAAAAGGACTTTAATTCGTGACCACCCCCAAAAAAATGAAAAATCCACCCAAAACCTAAAAAAATTAAAATTTTTATATGAAAAACTTCTTTTGCCCATATCTCCTTAAATATGCGTCCTAGAGCGAAAAGGACTTTAATTCGTGACCACCCCCAAAAAATTGGAAAATCCACCCAAAACCTAAAAAAAAAATTAAATTTTTATATGAAAAACTTATTTTGCACATATCTCCTTAAATATGCGTCCTAGAGCGAAAAGGACTTTAATTCGTGACCACCCTCAAAAAAGTGAAAAATCCACCCAAAACCTAAAAAAAATTTAAATTTTTATATGAAAAACTTCTTTTGCCCATATCTCCTTAAATATGCGTCCTAGAGCGAAAAGGACTTTAATTCGTGACCACCCTCAAAAAATTGAAAAATCCACCCAAAACCTAAAAAAATTGAAATTTTTATACGAAAAACTTCTTTTGCCCATATCTCCTAAACTAAGCGTCCTATAGCGAAAAGGACTTTAATTCGTGACCACCCCCAAAAAAATGAAAAATCCACCCAAAACCTAAAAAAATTAAAATTTTTATATGAAAAACTTCTTTTGCCCATATCTCCTTAAATATGCGTCCTAGAGCGAAAATGACTTTAATTCGTGACCACCCCCAAAAAATTGAAAAATCCACCCAAAACCTAAAAAAATTTAAATTTTTATATGAAAAACTTCTTTTGCCCATATCTTCTAAACTAAGCGTCCTATAGCGAAAAGGACTTTAATTCGTGACCACCCCCAAAAAATTGAAAAATCCACCCAAAACCTAAAATAATTGAAATTTTTATATGAAAAACTTCTTTTGTCCATATCTCCTTAAATATGCGTCCTAGCGCGAAAAGGGCTTTAATTCGTGACCACCCTCAAAAAATTGAAAAATCCACCCAAAACCTAAAAAAATTTAAATTTTTATATGAAAAACTTCTTTTGCCCATATCTCCTTAAATATGCGTCCTAGAGCGAAAAGGACTTTAATTCGTGACCACCCCCAAAAAATTGAAAAATCCACCTAAAACCTAAAAAAATTTAATTTTTTATATGAAAAACTTCTTTTGCCCATATCTCCTTAAATATGCGTCCTAGAGCGAAAAGGACTTTAATTCGTGACCACCCGAAAAAAAAAATGAAAAATCCACCCAAAACCTAAAAAAATTGAAATTTTTATGTGAAAAACTTCTTTTGCCCATATCTCCTTAAATATGCGTCCTAGAGCGAAAAGGACTTTAATTCGTGACCACCCTCAAAAAATTGAAAAATCCACCCAAAATCAAAAAAAAAAATTAAATTTTTATATGAAAAACTTCTTCAAAAAAGTAAAAAATCCACCCAAAACCTAAAATAATTTAAATTTTTATATGAAAAACTTCTTTTGCCCATATCTCCTAAACTAAGCGTCCCAGAGCGAAAAGGTCTATAATTCGTGACCACCCCCAAAACATTGAAAAATCCACCCAAAATCAAAAAAAATTGAAATTTTTATATGAAAAACTTCTTTTGCCCATATCTCCTTAAATATGCGTCCTAGAGCGAAAAGGACTTTAATTCGTGACCACCCCCAAAAAATTGAAAAATCCACCCAAAACCTAAAAAAATGTAAATTTTTATATGAAAAATTTCTTTTGCCCATATCTCCTTAAATATGCGTCCTAGAGCGAAAAGGACTTTAATTCGTGACCACCCTCAAAAAATTGAAAAATCCACCCAAAACCTAAACAAATTGAAATTTTTATATGAAAAACTTCTTTTGCCCATATCTTCTAAACTAAGCGTCCTATAGCGAAAAGGACTTTAATTCGTGACCACCCCCAAAAAATTGAAAAATCCACCCAAAACCTAAAAAAATGTAAATTTTTATATGAAAAATTTCTTTTGCCCATATCTCCTTAAATATGCGTCCTAGAGCGAAAAGGACTTTAATTCGTGACCACCCTCAAAAAATTGAAAAATCCACCCAAAACCTAAACAAATTGAAATTTTTATATGAAAAACTTCTTTTGCCCATATCTCCTAAACTAAGCGTCCTAGAGCGAAAAGGACTTTAATTCGTGACCACCCCCAAAAAATTGGAAAATCCACCCAAAACCTAAAAAAATTTAAATTTTTATATAAAAAACTTCTTTTGCCCATATCTCCTTAAATATGCGTCCTAGAGCGAACATGACTTTAATTCGTGACCACCCCCAAAAAATTGAAAAATCCACCCAAAACCTAAAAAAATTTAAATTTTTATATGAAAAACTTCTTTTACCCATATCTCCTTAAATATGCGTCCTAGAGCGAAAAGGACTTTAATTCGTGACCACCCCCAAAAAATTGAAAAATCCACCCAAAACCTAAAAAAATTGAAATTTTTATATGAAAAACTTCTTTTGCCCATATCTCCTTAAATATGCGTCCTAGAGCGAAAAGGACTTTAATTCGTGACCACCCTCAAAAAATTGAAAAATCCACCCAAAACCTAAAAAAATTTAAATTTTTATATGAAAAACTTCTTTTGCCCATATCTCCTAAACTAAGCGTCCTAGAGCGAAAAGGACTTTAATTCGTGACCACCCCCAGAAAATTGGAAAATCCACCCAAAACCTAAAAAAATTGAAATTTTTATATAAAAAACTTCTTTTGCCCATATCTCCTTAAATATGCGTCCTAGAGCGAAAAGGACTTTAATTCGTGACCACCCTCAAAAAATTGAAAAATCCACCCAAAACCTAAAAAAATTGAAATTTTTATATGAAAAACTTCTTTTGCCCATATCTCCTAAACTAAGCGTCCTAGAGCGAAAAGGACTTTAATTCGTGACCACCCTCAAAAAATTGAAAAATCCACCCAAAACCTAAAAAAATTGAAATTTTTATATGAAAAACTTCTTTTGCCCATATCTCCTTAAATATGCGTCCTAGAGCGAAAAGGACTTTAATTCGTGACCACCCCCAAAAAATTGAAAAATCCACCCAAAACCTAAAAAAATGTAAATTTTTATATGAAAAATTTCTTTTGCCCATATCTCCTTAAATATGCGTCCTAGAGCGAAAAGGACTTTAATTCGTGACCACCCTCAAAAAATTGAAAAATCCACCCAAAACCTAAAAAATTTAAATTTTTATATGAAAAACTTCTTTTGCCCATATCTCCTTAAATATGCGTCCTAGAGCGAAAAGGACTTTAATTCGTGACCACCCCCAAAAAAGTGAAAAATCCACCCACAACCTAAAATAATTTAAATTTTAAATTTCTTCTTTTGCCCATATCTCCTTAAATATGCGTCCTAGAGCTAAAAGGGCTTTAATTCGTGGCCACCCTCAAAAAATTGAAAAATCCACCCAAAACCTAAAAAAAATTGAAATTTTTATATAAAAAACTTCTTTAAGGACTTTAATTCGTGACCACCCCCAAAAAAATTGGAAAATCCACCCAAAACCTAAAATAATTTAAATTTTTATATGAAAAACTTCTTTTGCCCATATCTCCTTAAATATGCGTCCTAGAGCTAAAAGGGCTTTAATTCGTGACCACCCTCAAAAAATTGAAAAATCCACCCAAAACCTAAAAAAATTGAAATTTTTATATAAAAAACTGTTTTTGCCCATATCTCCTTAAATATGCGTCCTAGAGCGAAAAGGACTTTAATTCGTGACCACCCTCAAAAAATTGAAAAATCCACCCAAAACCTAAAAAAATTTAAATTTTTATATGAAAAACTTCTTTTGCCCATATCTCCTTAAATATGCGTCCTAGAGCGAAAAGGACTTTCATTCGTGACCACCCGAAAAAAATGAAAAATCCACCCAAAACCTAAAAAAATGTAAATTTTTATATGAAAAACTTCTTTTGCCCATATCTCCTTAAATATGCGTCCTAGAGCGAAAAGGACTTTAATTCGTGACCACCCTCAAAAAATTGAAAAATCCACCCAAAACCTAAAAAAAAATTAATTTTTATATGAAAAACTTCTTTTGCCCATATCTCCTTAAATATGCGTCCTAGAGCGAAAAGGACTTTAATTCGTGACCACCCTCAAAAAATTGAAAAATCCACCCAAAACCTAAAAAAAATTTAAATTTTTATACGAAAAACTTCTTTTGCCCATATCTCCTAAACTAAGCGTCCTATAGCGAAAAGGACTTTAATTCGTGACCACCCCCAAAAAAATGAAAAATCCACCCAAAACCTAAAAAAATTAAAATTTTTATATGAAAAACTTCTTTTGCCCATATCTCCTTAAATATGCGTCCTAGAGCGAAAAGGACTTTAATTCGTGACCACCCCCAAAAAATTGGAAAATCCACCCAAAACCTAAAAAAAAATTAAATTTTTATATGAAAAACTTATTTTGCACATATCTCCTTAAATATGCGTCCTAGAGCGAAAAGGACTTTAATTCGTGACCACCCTCAAAAAAGTGAAAAATCCACCCAAAACCTAAAAAAAATTTAAATTTTTATATGAAAAACTTCTTTTGCCCATATCTCCTTAAATATGCGTCCTAGAGCGAAAAGGACTTTAATTCGTGACCACCCTCAAAAAATTGAAAAATCCACCCAAAACCTAAAAAAATTGAAATTTTTATACGAAAAACTTCTTTTGCCCATATCTCCTAAACTAAGCGTCCTATAGCGAAAAGGACTTTAATTCGTGACCACCCCCAAAAAAATGAAAAATCCACCCAAAACCTAAAAAAATTAAAATTTTTATATGAAAAACTTCTTTTGCCCATATCTCCTTAAATATGCGTCCTAGAGCGAAAATGACTTTAATTCGTGACCACCCCCAAAAAATTGAAAAATCCACCCAAAACCTAAAAAAATTTAAATTTTTATATGAAAAACTTCTTTTGCCCATATCTCCTTAAATATGCGTCCTAGAGCGAAAAGGACTTTAATTCGTGACCACCCCCAAAAAATTGAAAAATCCACCCAAAACCTAAAAAAATGTAAATTTTTATATGAAAAATTTCTTTTGCCCATATCTCCTTAAATATGCGTCCTAGAGCGAAAAGGACTTTAATTCGTGACCACCCTCAAAAAATTGAAAAATCCACCCAAAACCTAAACAAATTGAAATTTTTATATGAAAAACTTCTTTTGCCCATATCTCCTAAACTAAGCGTCCTAGAGCGAAAAGGACTTTAATTCGTGACCACCCCCAAAAAATTGGAAAATCCACCCAAAACCTAAAAAAATTTAAATTTTTATATAAAAAACTTCTTTTGCCCATATCTCCTTAAATATGCGTCCTAGAGCGAAAATGACTTTAATTCGTGACCACCCCCAAAAAATTGAAAAATCCACCCAAAACCTAAAAAAATTTAAATTTTTATATGAAAAACTTCTTTTACCCATATCTCCTTAAATATGCGTCCTAGAGCGAAAAGGACTTTAATTCGTGACCACCCCCAAAAAATTGAAAAATCCACCCAAAACCTAAAAAAATTGAAATTTTTATATGAAAAACTTCTTTTGCCCATATCTCCTTAAATATGCGTCCTAGAGCGAAAAGGACTTTAATTCGTGACCACCCTCAAAAAATTGAAAAATCCACCCAAAACCTAAAAAAATTTAAATTTTTATATGAAAAACTTCTTTTGCCCATATCTCCTAAACTAAGCGTCCTAGAGCGAAAAGGACTTTAATTCGTGACCACCCCCAGAAAATTGGAAAATCCACCCAAAACCTAAAAAAATTGAAATTTTTATATAAAAAACTTCTTTTGCCCATATCTCCTTAAATATGCGTCCTAGAGCGAAAAGGACTTTAATTCGTGACCACCCTCAAAAAATTGAAAAATCCACCCAAAACCTAAAAAAATTGAAATTTTTATATGAAAAACTTCTTTTGCCCATATCTCCTAAACTAAGCGTCCTAGAGCGAAAAGGACTTTAATTCGTGACCACCCTCAAAAAATTGAAAAATCCACCCAAAACCTAAAAAAATTGAAATTTTTATATGAAAAACTTCTTTTGCCCATATCTCCTTAAATATGCGTCCTAGAGCGAAAATGACTTTAATTCGTGACCACCCCCAAAAAATTGAAAAATCCACCCAAAACCTAAAAAAATTTAAATTTTTATATGAAAAACTTCTTTTGCCCATATCTCCTTAAATATGCGTCCTAGAGCGAAAAGGACTTTAATTCGTGACCACCCCCAAAAAATTGAAAAATCCACCCAAAACCTAAAAAAATGTAAATTTTTATATGAAAAATTTCTTTTGCCCATATCTCCTTAAATATGCGTCCTAGAGCGAAAAGGACTTTAATTCGTGACCACCCTCAAAAAATTGAAAAATCCACCCAAAACCTAAAAAAATTGAAATTTTTATATGAAAAACTTCTTTTGCCCATATCTCCTAAACTAAGCGTCCTAGAGCGAAAAGGACTTTAATTCGTGACCACCCCCAAAAAAGTGAAAAATCCACCCACAACCTAAAATAATTTAAATTTTAAATTTCTTGTTTTGCCCATATCTCCTTAAATATGCGTCCTAGAGCTAAAAGGGCTTTAATTCGTGGCCACCCTCAAAAAATTGAAAAATCCACCCAAAACCTAAAAAAAATTGAAATTTTTATATAAAAAACTTCTTTAAGGACTTTAATTCGTGACCACCCCCAAAAAAATTGGAAAATCCACCCAAAACCTAAAATAATTTAAATTTTTATATGAAAAACTTCTTTTGCCCATATCTCCTTAAATATGCGTCCTAGAGCTAAAAGGGCTTTAATTCGTGACCACCCTCAAAAAATTGAAAAATCCACCCAAAACCTAAAAAAATTGAAATTTTTATATGAAAAACTTCTTTTGCCCATTTCTCCTAAACTAAGCGTCCTAGAGCGAAAAGGACTTTAATTCGTGACCACCCCCAAAAAATTGGAAAATCCACCCAAAACCTAAAAAAATTGAAATTTTTATATAAAAAACTTCTTTTGCCCATATCTCCTTAAATATGCGTCCTAGAGCGAAAAGGACTTTAATTCGTGACCACCCGAAAAAAAATGAAAAATCCACCCAAAACCTAAAAAAATTTAAATTTTTATATGAAAAACTTCTTTTGCCCATATCTCCTAAACTAAGCGTCCTAGAGCGAAAAGGACTTTAATTCGTGACCACCCTCAAAAAAGTGAAAAATCCACCCAAAACCTAAAAAAATTGAAATTTTTATATGAAAAACTTCTTTTGCCCATATCTCCTTTAATATGCGTCCTAGAGCGAAAAGGACTTTAATTCGTGACCACCCTCAAAAAATTGAAAAATCCACCCAAAACCTAAAAAAATTTAAATTTTTATATGAAAAACTTCTTTTGCCCATATCTCCTAAACTAAGCGTCCTAGAGCGAAAAGGACTTTAATTCGTGACCACCCCCAGAAAATTGGAAAATCTACCCAAAACCTAAAAAAATTGAAATTTTTATATAAAAAACTTCTTTTGCCCATATCTCCTTAAATATGCGTCCTAGAGCGAAAAGGACTTTAATTCGTGACCACCCCCAAAAAATTGAAAAATCCACCCAAAACCTAAAAAAATGTAAATTTTTATATGAAAATCTTCTTTTGCCCATATCTCCTTAAATATGCGTCCTAGAGCGAAAAGGACTTTAATTCGTGACCACCCTCAAAAAATTGAAAAATCCACTCAAAACCTAAAAAAATTGAAATTTTTATATAAAAAACTTCTTTTCCCCATATCTCCTTAAATATGCGTCCTAGAGCGAAAAGGACTTTAATTCGTGACCACCCTCAAAAAATTGAAAAATCCACCCAAAACCTAAAAAAATTGAAATTTGTATATGAAAAACTTCTTTTGCCCATATCTCCTTAAATATGCGTCCTAGAGCGAAAATGACTTTAATTCGTGACCACCCCCAAAAAATTGAAAAATCCACCCAAAACCAAAAAAATTTAAATTTTTATATGAAAAACTTCTTTTGCCCATATCTCCTTAAATATGCGTCCTAGAGCGAAAAGGACTTTAATTCGTGACCACCCCCAAAAAATTGAAAAATCCACCCAAAACCTAAAAAAATGTAAATTTTTATATGAAAAATTTCTTTTGCCCATATCTCCTTAAATATGCGTCCTAGAGCGAAAAGGACTTTAATTCGTGACCACCCTCAAAAAATTGAAAAATCCACCCAAAACCTAAACAAATTGAAATTTTTATATGAAAAACTTCTTTTGCCCATATCTCCTAAACTAAGCGTCCTAGAGCGAAAAGGACTTTAATTCGTGACCACCCCCAAAAAATTGGAAAATCCACCCAAAACCTAAAAAAAAATTAAATATTTATATAAAAAACTTCTTTTGCCCTTATCTCCTTAAATATGCGTCCTAGAGCGAAAAGGCCTTTAATTCGTGACCACCCTCAAAAAATTGAAAAATCCACCCAAAACCTAAAAAAATTTAAATTTTTATATGAAAAACTTCTTTTGCCCATATCTCCTTAAATATGCGTCCTAGAGCGAAAAGGACTTTAATTCGTGACCACCCTCAAAAAATTGAAAAATCCACCCAAAACCTAAAAAAATTTAAATTTTTATATGAAAAACTTCTTTTGCCCATATCTCCTTAAATATGCGTCCTAGAGCGAAAAGGACTTTAATTCGTGACCACCCCCAAAAAAGTGAAAAATCCACCCAAAACCTAAAATAATTTAAATTTTTATATGAAAAACTTCTTTTGCCCATATCTCCTTAAATATGCGTCCTAGAGCTAAAAGGGCTTTAATTCGTGACCACCCTCAAAAAATTGAAAAATCCACCCAAAACCTAAAAAAAATTGAAATTTTTATATAAAAAACTTCTTTAAGGACTTTAATTCGTGACCACCCTCAAAAAATTGAAAAATCCACCCAAAACCTAAAAAAATTTAAATTTTTATATGAAAAACTTCTTTTGCCCATATCTCCTTAAATATGCGCCCTAGAGCGAAAAGGACTTTCATTCGTGACCACCCGAAAAAAATGAAAAATCCACCCAAAACCTAAAAAAATGTAAATTTTTATATGAAAAACTTCTTTTGCCCATATCTCCTTAAATATGCGTCCTAGAGCGAAAAGGACTTTAATTCGTGACCACCCTCAAAAAATTGAAAAATCCACCCAAAACCTAAAAAAAATTTAATTTTTATATGAAAAACTTCTTTTGCCCATATCTCCTTAAATATGCGTCCTAGAGCGAAAAGGACTTTAATTCGTGACCACCCTCAAAAAATTGAAAAATCCACCCGAAACCTAAAAAAATTTAAATTTTTATACGAAAAACTTCTTTTGCCCATATCTCCTAAACTAAGCGTCCCATAGCGAAAAGGACTTTAATTCGTGACCACCCCCAAAAAAATGAAAAATCCACCCAAAACCTAAAAAAATTAAAATTTTTATATGAAAAACTTCTTTTGCCCATATCTCCTTAAATATGCGTCCTAGAGCGAAAATGACTTTAATTCGTGACCACCCCCAAAAAATTGAAAAATCCACCCAAAACCTAAAAAAATTTAAATTTTTATATGAAAAACTTCTTTTGCCCATATCTCCTTAAATATGCGTCCTAGAGCGAAAAGGACTTTAATTCGTGACCACCCCCAAAAAATTGAAAAATCCACCCAAAACCTAAAAAAATGTAAATTTTTATATGAAAAATTTCTTTTGCCCATATCTCCTTAAATATGCGTCCTAGAGCGAAAAGGACTTTAATTCGTGACCACCCTCAAAAAATTGAAAAATCCACCCAAAACCTAAACAAATTGAAATTTTTATATGAAAAACTTCTTTTGCCCATATCTCCTAAACTAAGCGTCCTAGAGCGAAAAGGACTTTAATTCGTGACCATCCCCAAAAAATTGGAAAATCCACCCAAAACCTAAAAAAATTTAAATTTTTATATAAAAAACTTCTTTTGCCCTTATCTCCTTAAATATGCGTCCTAGAGCGAAAAGGCCTTTAATTCGTGACCACCCTCAAAAAATTGAAAAATCCACCCAAAACCTAAAAAAATTTAAATTTTTATATGAAAAACTTCTTTTGCCCATATCTCCTTAAATATGCGTCCTAGAGCGAAAAGGACTTTAATTCGTGACCACCCCCAAAAAAGTGAAAAATCCACCCAAAACCTAAAATAATTTAAATTTTTATATGAAAAACTTCTTTTGCCCATATCTCCTTAAATATGCGTCCTAGAGCTAAAAGGGCTTTAATTCGTGACCACCCTCAAAAAATTGAAAAATCCACCCAAAACCTAAAAAAAAATTGAAATTTTTATATAAAAAACTTCTTTAAGGACTTTAATTCGTGACCACCCCCAAAAAAATTGGAAAATCCACCCAAAACCTAAAATAATTTAAATTTTTATATGAAAAACTTCTTTTGCCCATATCTCCTTAAATATGCGTCCTAGAGCTAAAAGGGCTTTAATTCGTGACCACCCTCAAAAAATTGAAAAATCCACCCAAAACCTAAAAAAATTGAAATTTTTATATAAAAAACTTCTTTTGCCCATATCTCCTTAAATATGCGTCCTAGAGCGAAAAGGGCTTTAATTCGTGACCACCCTCAAAAATTTGAAAAATCCACCCAAAACCTAAAAAAATTTAAATTTTTATATGAAAAACTTCTTTTGCCCATATCTCCTTAAATATGCGTCCTAGAGCGAAAAGGACTTTCATTCGTGACCACCCGAAAAAAATGAAAAATCCACCCAAAACCTAAAAAAATTTAAATTTTTATATGAAAAACTTCTTTTGCCCATATCTCCTTAAATATGCGTCCTAGAGCGAAAAGGACTTTAATTCGTGACCACCCTCAAAAAATTGAAAAATCCACCCAAAACCTAAAAAAAATTTAATTTTTATATGAAAAACTTCTTTTGCCCATATCTCCTTAAATATGCGTCCTAGAGCGAAAAGGACTTTAATTCGTGACCACCCTCAAAAAATTGAAAATTCCACCCAAAACCTAAAAAAATTGAAATTTTTATACGAAAAACTTCTTATGCCCATATCTCCTAAACTAAGCGTCCTATAGCGAAAAGGACTTTAATTCGTGACCACCCCCAAAAAAATGAAAAATCCACCCAAAACCTAAAAAAATTAAAATTTTTATATGAAAAACTTCTTTTGCCCATATCTCCTTAAATATGCGTCCTAGAGCGAAAAGGACTTTAATTCGTGACCACCCGAAAAAAAATGAAAAATCCACCCAAAACCTAAAAAAATGTAAATTTTTATATGAAAAACTTCTTTTGCCCATATCTCCTTAAATATGCGTCCTAGAGCGAAAAGGACTTAAATTCGTGACCACCCCCAAAAAATTGAAAAATCCACCCAAAACCTAAAAAAATTGAAATTTTTATATGAAAAACTTCTTTTGCCCATATCTCCTTAAATATGCGTCCTAGAGCGAAAAGGACTTTAATTCGTGACCACCCTCAAAAAATTGAAAAATCCACCCAAAACCTAAAACAATTTAAATTTTTAAATGAAAAACTTCTTTTGCCCATATCTCCTAAACTAAGCGTCCTAGAGCGAAAAGGACTTTAATTCGTGACCACCCCCAAAAAATTGGAAAATCCACCCAAAACCTAAAACAATTGAAATTTTTATATAAAAAACTTCTTTTGCCCATATCTCCTTAAATATGCGTCCTAGAGCGAAAAGGACTTTAATTCGTGACCACCCTCAAAAAATTGAAAAATCCACCCAAAACCTAAAAAAAATTAAATTTTTATATGAAAAACTTCTTTTGCCCATATCTCCTTAAATATGCGTCCTAGAGCGAAAAGGACTTTAATTCGTGACCACCCTCAAAAAATTGAAAAATCCACCCAAAACCTAAAAAAATTTAAATTTTTATATGAAAAACTTCTTTTGCCCATATCTCCTTAAATATGCGTCCTAGAGCGAAAAGGACTTTAATTCGTGACCACCCTCAAAAAATTGAAAAATCCACCCAAAACCTAAAAAAATTGAATTTTTTATATGAAAAACTTCTTTTGCCCATATTATTAAAATAATTGAAATTTTTATATAAAAAACTTCTTTTGCCCATATCTCCTTAAATATGCGTCCTAGAGCGAAAAGGACTTTAATTCGTGACCACCCCCAAAAAATTGAAAAATCCACCCAAAACCTAAAAAAATGTAAATTTTTATATGAAAAACTTCTTTTGCCCATATCTCCTTAAATATGCGTCCTAGAGCGAAAAGGACTTTAATTCGCGACCACCCTCAAAAAATTGAAAAATCCACCCAAAACCTAAAATAATTTAAATTTTTATATGAAAAACTTCTTTTGCCCATATCTCCTTAAATATGCGTCCTAGAGCTAAAAGGGCTTTAATTCGTGACCACCCTCAAAAAATTGAAAAATCCACCCAAAACCTAAAAAAAATTGAAATTTTTATATAAAAAACTTCTTTAAGGACTTTAATTCGTGACCACCCCCAAAAAAAATGGAAAATCCACCCAAAACCTAAAATAATTTAAATTTTTATATAAAAAACTTCTTTTGCCCATATCTCCTTAAATATGCGTCCTAGAGCTAAAAGGGCTTTAATTCGTGACCACCCTCAAAAAATTGAAAAATCCACCCAAAACCTAAAAAAATTGAAATTTTTATATAAAAAACTTCTTTTTCCCATATCTCCTTAAATATGCGTCCTAGAGCGAAAAGGGCTTTAATTCGTGACCACCCTCAAAAAATTGAAAAATCCACCCAAAACCTAAAAAAAATTAAATTTTTATATGAAAAACTTCTTTTGCCCATATCTCCTTAAATATGCGTCCTAGAGCGAAAAGGACTTTCATTCGTGACCACCCGAAAAAAATGAAAAATCCACCCAAAACCTAAAAAAATGTAAATTTTTATATGAAAAACTTCTTTTGCCCATATCTCCTTAAATATGCGTCCTAGAGCGAAAAGGACTTTAATTCGTGACCACCCTCAAAAAATTGAAAAATCCACCCAAAACCTAAAAAAAATTTAATTTTTATATGAAAAACTTCTTTTGCCCATATCTCCTAAACTAAGCGTCCTATAGCGAAAAGGACTTTAATTCGTGACCACCCCCAAAAAAATGAAAAATCCACCCAAAACCTAAAAAAAATGTAAATTTTTATATGAAAAACTTCTTTTGCCCATATCTCCTTAAATATGCGTCCTAGAGCGAAAAGGACTTTAATTCGTGACCACCCTCAAAAAATTGAAAAATCCACCCAAAACCTGAAATAATTGAAATTTTTATATGAAAAACTTCTTTTGCCCATATCTCCTTAAATATGCGTCCTAGAGCGAAAAGGACTTTAATTCGTGACCACCCTCAAAAAAGTAAAAAATCCACCCAAAACCTAAAAAAATTGAAATTTTTATATGAAAAACTTCTTTTGCCCATATCTCCTTAAATATGCGTCCTAGAGCGAAAAGGACTTAAATTCGGGACCACCCCCAAAAAATTGAAAAATCCACCCAAAACCTAAAAAAATTGAAATTTTTATATGAAAAACTTCTTTTGCCCATATCTCCTTAAATATGCGTCCTAGAGCGAAAAGGACTTTAATTCGTGACCACCCTCAAAAAATTGAAAAATCCACCCAAAACCTAAAACAATTTAAATTTTTATATGAAAAACTTCTTTTGCCCATATCTCCTAAACTAAGCGTCCTAGAGCGAAAAGGACTTTAATTCGTGACCACCCCCAACAAATTGGAAAATCCACCCAAAACCTAAAACAATTGAAATTTTTATATAAAAAACTTCTTTTGCCCATATCTCCTTAAATATGCGTCCTAGAGCGAAAAGGACTTTAATTCGTGACCACCCTCAAAAAATTGAAAAATCCACCCAAAACCTAAAAAAATTTAAATTTTTATATGAAAAACTTCTTTTGCCCATATCTCCTTAAATATGCGTCCTAGAGCGAAAAGGACTTTAATTCGTGACCACCCTCAAAAAATTGAAAAATCCACCCAAAACCTAAAATAATTTAAATTTTTATATGAAAAACTTCTTTTGCCCATATCTCCTTAAATATGCGTCCTAGAGCTAAAAGGGCTTTAATTCGTGACCACCCTCAAAAAATTGAAAAATCCACCCAAAACCTAAAAAAAATTGAAATTTTTATATAAAAAACTTCTTTAAGGACTTTAATTCGTGACCACCCCCAAAAAAATTGGAAAATCCACCCAAAACCTAAAATAATTTAAATTTTTATATGAAAAACTTCTTTTGCCCATATCTCCTTAAATATGCGTCCTAGAGCTAAAAGGGCTTTAATTCGTGACCACCCTCAAAAAATTGAAAAATCCACCCAAAACCTAAAAAAATTGAAATTTTTATATAAAAAACTTCTTTTGCCCATATCTCCTTAAATATGCGTCCTAGAGCGAAAAGGGATTTAATTCGTGACCACCCTCAAAAAATTGAAAAATCCACCCAAAACCTAAAAAAAATTAAATTTTTATATGAAAAACTTCTTTTGCCCATATCTCCTTAAATATGCGTCCTAGAGCGAAAAGGACTTTCATTCGTGACCACCCGAAAAAAATGAAAAATCCACCCAAAACCTAAAAAAATGTAAATTTTTATATGAAAAACTTCTTTTGCCCATATCTCCTTAAATATGCGTCCTAGAGCGAAAAGGACTTTAATTCGTGACCACCCTCAAAAAATTGAAAAATCCACCCAAAACCTAAAAAAAATTTAATTTTTATATGAAAAACTTCTTTTGCCCATATCTCCTTAAATATGCGTCCTAGAGCGAAAAGGACTTTAATTCGTGACCACCCTCAAAAAATTGAAAAATCCACCCAAAACCTAAAAAAATTGAAATTTTTATACGAAAAACTTCTTTTGCCCATATCTCCTAAACTAAGCGTCCTATAGCGAAAAGGACTTTAATTCGTGACCACCCCCAAAAAAATGAAAAATCCACCCAAAACCTAAAAAAAATTAAAATTTTTATATGAAAAACTTCTTTTGCCCATATCTCCTTAAATATGCGTCCTAGAGCGAAAAGGACTTTAATTCGTGACCACCCCCAAAAAAATTGGAAAATCCACCCAAAACCTAAAATAATTGAAATTTTTATATGAAAAACTTCTTTTGCCCATATCTCCTTAAATATGCGTCCTAGAGCTAAAAGGGCTTTAATTCGTGACCACCCTCAAAAAATTGAAAAATCCACCCAAAACCTAAAAAAATTGAAATTTTTATATAAAAAACTTCTTTTGCCCATATCTCCTTAAATATGCGTCCTAGAGCGAAAAGGGCTTTAATTCGTGACCACCCTCAAAAAATTGAAAAATCCACCCAAAACCTAAAAAAATTGAAATTTTTATACGAAAAACTTCTTTTGCCCATATCTCCTAAACTAAGCGTTGTATTGTGATCATTCACACATCTCATTCATTTTGTTGTTATGCATATAAGATTGCATGTTAACATTCATAACATATTGTTAACATACGCTGCAACTGCACCTAACATTATTTTGCTTACTATGTTGGTTCATCGACATACCTTGGTATTCGATGACTGCATTAACCAACTGACCTATATTATTGCCGTTCTTGTTACTCTTAAATAGAACATTGAACTAAGCAAGAATATGGACAAATGGGTTTAAAGCAGAGCAATGCTGCGCAGTCAGCATAAATGCAATTGCAACGTAAAAAGTGAAATTAAGAATGAGAAACACATGTGTGTAAGAAAGTGTGTAATCCATGACTTATCATTGGTCAATACAATTAATGTAAATATGTATTAGTAAATTTAAGATTGGAAAATTGTAAAATAGTTTTAAGAAGAAAATGGTATAAAAGAGGGACCTTGAGCCCACAATAAATAGAATTGACATAGACACAAAGAAATACACTTGTGTTTTATTTATTCTATCCAGTTCAATTCCATTACATGGCGATCCTGCCCGATTTCAATAAACCTTTTATATTAACAACAGATGCTTCCGATTTTGCACTCGGTGCTGTATTATCGCAAGGAGAGATAGGAAACGATATGCCGATATCTTACGCTAGTAGATCTTTGAACAAACACGAGAAAAATAAACCTGTAATCGAAAAAGAATTATTAGCTATACACTGGGGAATTCAATTTTTCCACCCCTATTTGTACGGTCGAAAATTTATAGTAGTAACTGACCATAGACCACTAATAGCATTATTTTCACACAAAAATCCAAGTTCCAAATTAACTCGAATAAGGTTAGAATTATCTGATTATGACTTTGAAATTATTTATAAAAAGGGGATAAATAATACTAACGCTGACGCACTATCACGCATACAATTAAACTCCGACACTCTAAAAACAATGATACCTCAAAATATAGATGAAAAAATAAAAAAATCGCTGGTGATAACACGAGGAATGAAAAATAAAATGCGCATAAAAGAAAATAATAAAAATGAGGAATATATGCATGCTAATAAAAATAAGATGTCTTCTCATAATGAGCCTGATCAACTCAAAGTTTGGGAATGCACATCAATAAAAGATATTAAACTCGCGAGAAAAATGAAATTTGAATTATGTAAGTCGACTAATGAATTTAAGATTCTTAATAACCCTTCTGTGAACGAATTGGCCATAAGGTGTAGCGATAATCCCTATTACTCAGGTAATCTTTGGGAGAAGCTATCATCTGAGTTAAGCAGAATGAGTATTAAGACTTTCGCACTAGAAAAAGGTGACGAAATATTTAATATAATAACCCATGGGAAATTTAAAAAAGAAATGAATATATATTTGAAAAATAAAGACGTCAAAATATTACTATATGAAAATCCTCGAAATATAACAAATAAAGAAGAACAATATAAGCTTATAAAATTATATCACGATACACCATGCGGAGGTCATTTTGGAGTTAAAAAGACATTAACAAAACTAAGACAAAAATACATATGGAAAAACATGTCTCAAATGATAAAAAAATATGTTACTACATGCGATTTATGTCAAAGAAATAAACAAACAAAACATACACACCTATAGATAGTTTTAGCACAGTTGTCATTGACACCGTAGGCCCCTTACGTCCATCAGAAAATTATCGTTATATTCTGACTATGCAATGCGAATTGACAAAATATGTAATAGCTGTACCTATGGAGACTAAAGAAGCCAAGTCTATAGCAAAAACTTTGAATGAAAATTTAATTTTGCGATATGGCATATTTAAGACCTTGAAATCTGATAGAGGCACTGAATTCGTTAATGAATTAATGGACGAATTGTGCAAACTATTAAAGATTGAACAAAGGCTTTCGA
Organism: Haematobia irritans; assembly: GCF_050003625.1. Taxonomy (NCBI): domain Eukaryota; kingdom Metazoa; phylum Arthropoda; class Insecta; order Diptera; family Muscidae; genus Haematobia; species Haematobia irritans. Next base: position 238,922 of record NW_027445688.1, read on the forward strand.
CACCATACCATCACGAAACTTTGGGCACAATTGAAAGAAACTATAGAGTTTTGAATTAATACTTTTTGTCTTTCGTAAATGACGATAATTGGAGTAATTGGATACCTTACTATGCATTTGCATACAACATAACACCACATGTTGATACTGGGTATTCACCTTTTGAATTAATATTTGGCAAGCTACCAACCTTGCCAGGGGAGAGTGTGATGAATGACACAAAAATCTATGACATTGACAAATTAAAATTAAGATTAAAAATATCATTAGAAAATGCTAGAAAGTTAATAGAACAAACTAAAATCAAAAGAAGTCAAACATCATTATTGAATACAAATAGAATAGATTTAAAATTAGGTGACTTAGTTTTGGTAAGGAAAGAAAATAGAAAGAAAAACTGTTTATGCCAATATCGGTAAACTAACATAAGTTGGATTGAATAATAATCGTAAATAATTTATTGTCCCAGATATATTAATTCCCAAAAACACGTTCTAAAATCCCCAATCGATTATTAGTACGTCAATGACATTTAATATTTTTTAACGAAATTATCGACAAACTATCATACCGAGATACAACTTCCGCCATAAAATCCTAAAAAGGAATACCTCGTTGTTCTGCTGTAACTATCGTACTGGTAAGATCGACAATCCTAAGAAAATAAAATCCAAAATTGTTTACAAAATCACAATATTTTGTTTCCATTTATTCCTCTCATTCTATTGTCCAATCTACACTTCGCAATCATAAAACCATCTGGAGTGAAAAGTTCCACTCTAAATATCTTTCGAGATTGTGGTCCTGTTTTTGCTTTGCACCTCCTTTTAAATACTCTCAGCTCTTCTCCAAATATATTGTGCTCCCGTGCTCCATAAACATTTGGTCCCGTTCGATCCGGATTGCTGCGTTTATTTGGAGACTTGTGCTCTGAGAGAACTCCAGTTTCGCCACCACCAGTACCATCTCTACACACTTCAGCAGCAGCACAACATCAGGTTAGTTTACATTTCTTCTCCATTCGTAAATTCATTCCAAGTGGTAGTGCGGTAGTGATAATAAGCATAAAATAAACGCCAGTTAATATTAATTTTATTGCATTACGGAAAAGAAGAAAAAACTACAAAAAGCCCTTAAAAGTTTGATAGCGATATTGTAATTGTACAAGACGTACATCTGATGCGCGGAATGAGACGATAAACTAACTAAATCGTGTAGATGTTGTGTATTGTTCTAGTGGAACGGAAAATGTCATATATTGTTTTGATCATCCAAGCGGTGTTATAAATGAAATAGAAAGTATCAATTCTGTGTTGGAGCTGATAACTGATTTTTTTGAGCTACACATACCGGTGAGTGGACTTAATTTGGATAGAATTACATATTCCATGCCCACGTGCAACACACTTACATGACTATTCCCCGATTTCGAGTTTATCGATGCGGCTGTTAAATCCAGAGCTCTGTTAGACGCGAAGAGAGCTCTGTTAGCTCATCGATTTATGTATGTTACTATGATATGGTGAACTCTTTTTCAGGTTTTTTGCATTGATGTGTATGTATGCATGAACGCTTGTTTTCAGGTACATTACTGAGAATGGCAACAAATTTGTAGTTGTCATTGCATGCTTTTTTATCATTTGTTTTTTGGGTTCTCTTTGGAGACTTACTTCTTGGTGTTATTCTTCATATCTATTTTTTTGTGTCTTACTGTTGAATTCATACTCAACTGCTCTAAGACACCATTCAAATTCCACCCGGGAAAAATTGCTCGTGTAAGAGAGCTCTTGCTAGACATGTATCTTTATTTATGGTTCAGTCCATATTTTACTGTATAGTACCATACGTTCTCGGCCTATTTTGTTATGACCGGGTTCCATCTATAGTGAAAATAAATAAAGTTTTCCCATGAATTTCATTTCGATGGATGAAGCGATCATCCATTTCTCTTCGAAACGGTCGCATATGCCAGGATTTACATGACACTTTTATATATTTGGACTTTCGGACCATTGAGTTTCGAGGAAATTTACTATGGTTTTAGAATTTAACCAACTTATGCGCAGTGTGCTTGGAGCCAAACGAAAGGGTTAAAACGGAATCTGCGATTTTTAATTCTCACCGATCTATTTCTTCGAGAGTAATGTTGATTCTCTACGACTCTCTAGCAGAACTTTTTTTTCATGCATTTTGCTAAACTCCACCCCTCCCTCTTCCTATTATCCATATTTCAATAATTGAGTCCTATTCGTAAACAATTCGTACAGTCCATGTTCTCTCCGTTTTCTATTTTTTGGTTGGCTATCTGTCCTTTTTCGATTCAGAATTCACTCATGCTATCTCGTTCATATTCCACTATTCCATATCGTTTTTAAGGACAAGTTTAGCAAAACAAAGATTAGCGAAAGGGCAACGACCTCAGCTACTTTCTTTTTTCCATGTAACTTTCTCTGAATTAACTGCCACCCAACGCACATTTTTTATTGCAGTTACATTTAGGTAAATTGAACTGGGACATATTGAATTTTAACTCGATCATTGAAACACATGGATCGTACATAGTGTGTGGCTCGCCTATTTACAAGCTGAACGGATTATTATTTCCGTTTTCTTCAGTTTTTTCCAGTCATGGACATATTGCTGTCAGTGACAATTTTTTTACCATCGAGTCTTGCTTGTAGAATTTATTAATTTTCTTTATTGACATTTTTTGAATGCTCGATTGCTTACCTCTTCGGGATATTTACCCCGATCTGTATCCACTTGGTCGATCTACGCCCAGTTGTATATACTCTTTTATTATTCTACTTGCCCTCGGGCTCAATTTTTTCCTTTACTCCGATCGTACTGTTTGCAATTTCATACACTTTTTCGCTTATGGATATCCTACCCAAATAATTGTTAGCAGTATTTCTATAACACTTTTGTATATACGACTTTAGCGGCACTGAATAGATATCGACATGTCCCTAGAGGCTTTTACCAGGTTAGCTAATGAGCTAGTGTTTTTCGAGGCAAGCTTAGATGCGCATGCCGCTCCCATGTCCTCTATCCACTCAATTGATGTCCATAGGGAGGAGTTGGCGTCAATATGGCGGGACGTTAAAATTTCTTATGACAAATGTCTTGCAGATATTGAGGCTGAACTCGAGGTGGCTGAAGGGGATGGCAAAAATAAGGGAGATAAGGAGAGCGGTGAATCCGAGTTGGACAACTTGAGGCACAAGTACACTAGTGCCTATATCACTTATTGCCGGTGTAGCACCCATTTAAGAGAACGGGCGCATGCTATATCCGCCTCGACTACCACCCCTAAAGTGGACCTGACGACAAGGTCCGATTCGGGACAAGGGTTTGGCTTCACCTTGCCACCATGTGAAATACCAATATTTTGTGGTGATTATTCCTCGTGGCCGACTTTTCGGGATATTTTTGAGGCAGTTTGCATCAAAAATCCGCGCCTGAGCTCCGTGGAAAAACTATTCCATTTGAGCCAGAAGACGAAAGGTGAGGCCCACGATATAGTCAAGAAGGTTCCCCTTACCAATGAGAATTTTCGGGTAGCTTGGGCCAACTTATGTTCTAGGTACGAGAACAAAAGAGCCCTCATTAACATCCAATTGAAGAAATTGTTCGGGCTTTCTCCCATATCTAATGAGACAGCTACCGCTCTTAAAGTCCTCCAAAGAGACATCAACTCATGCATATCTCTGCTGGAACTTTATGAGATTGATGTGGGCGGTTGGGACCCCATTTTTGTGTTTGTTTGTTCCAACTGTCTCCCTAACTCGACTCTGACACTGTGGGAGCAAACATTGCCCGACAAAACGGTCATTCCTAAGTGGGAGAAAATGGACAATTTTCTTACCGACAGGCATCGAACACTCGAGTCCGTTTCCGAAGTTCGGAAAAGTATTGCCGGTAGTTCTACAGCTTCGAAGGCGACTACAAAGACAGACTACCGGTACGGAAACAAGTCCAATGGCACTCATGTCCACACTTTTCAGAATAAGGTTGAGCCCAACTGTCCATTGTGCCCGAAGGAGACTCATTTGCTACGGAAATGTCCTCGTTTTTTGAAAATGTCTCCGTCTGAGAGGTTAGCGGAGATAAAAAAGGACAAATTATGCACCAACTGTTTTTCTAGAGTGCATTCCGTCAAGAACTGCAAAAGCAAGTATTCTTGTTTTAAATGCAATAAAAAACACAATACGTTGTTGCATAGAGAAGAGTCGAAGTTATCGGATTCTCCCTCGGGATCGAATTCAACTCCTTCACAAGTTCCGTCCTCATCCATACAGTCCACGAACACTTCGGGAGAGGGGGTTGTACATACTTGTTTTTCTACCAGTTCTAGGGATGTGTTGCTAGGAACCGCGTTGGTAAACATAAGCTATAATGGGCTCATGATCTGTGCGAGGGCTCTTGTGGATTCTGGCTCACAAGGTACATTCATATCTAAGAAACTTTTTAACTCTATGAGACTTCCTTTTCGGAAGACATACGCTACTGTTTCTGGTTTGAACAATTCGGTTTCTGCATCCGTTCAGAAGGAATGCTCCTTCACATTGTCGCCTGCTGTTGATAATGGCATTGAGTTTTCTGCAACAGCTTTGGTTGTTCCACACTTGTCAGGTAGCTTGCCGTCGAGGACAATAGACTTATAGTCTCTTTCCGATATCCCGAATATCCCGCTAGCTGATCCAAGGTTTTATCAAAGTTCTAAGATAGACCTTTTACTTGGTGGAGATCTGCTCCCTTCCATTATGTTACCTGGTGTTCAACGTCAAATTTGTGGCTCCTTGATAGCACAGGAGACTATATTTGGATGGATCCTGACGGGTCCACTTCCTGCCAAACCCGTATGCTTCTTCTCTTCGGTCGTCACCTGTTTCAATGAGATCTCATTAGAGAAGGAGATTTCACGTTTTTGGGAGGTGGAAGAACTCCCACGGAAGAAATTTATGTCCCCTTCAGATCAGTTTTGTGAGGATTTGTTCCTTCGTACAACGAAACGAAGCGACAGCGGTAGGTATGTGGTATCTCTTCCGTTCAAAGACAACTTTCCTGAAGGGATTGGTATAGGTTTGTCTCGGAAGAACGCTATGGCTCAATTTTTTAGAAGTGAAGCTCGATTGCTTCGTACGCCACAATTCAAATTGGAATATGATGAAGTCCTTAATGGGTATGTCCAATTGGGTCATATGAGGAAAATCGATCCACCGAATACAATTAATCCTGAAAATGCCTATTACTTACCCCACCATGCCGTAATAAAACCCGAGAGTACAACCACTCGGGTAAGGGTTGTTTTTAATGCTTCGTCTCCTACGTCCAATGGCATAAGTCTGAATGACGTTTTACATATTGGTCCAGTTTTGCAGAATGACCTTATGATTCTTATTCTACGATGGAGATTCTTCCGTTTTGTATTTAATGGCGACATCACGAAGATGTACCGCCAAATCCGTGTGAATCCTCAACACACACCATTCCAACGTATCCTTTATCGGGAGAACCCTGATTCTCCTGTACAGGACTTTGAGCTGGAGACAGTGACGTTTGGTGTGAATTGCGCACCATATTTAGCCATTCGCACTCTTCTGCAATTGGCAGATGATGTGCAGTCAACCTTCCCCTTGGCCAGCGATATCTTACGTAACTCGATGTACGTTGATGATGCATTGGTGGGGGCCCATACGCTTTACGAGGCGAAACAGGCTATGGGTCAGTTGGTAAACGCCTTGGGCTCCGCAGGATTTACGATGAGGAAATGGACAGCTAACTCCAGGGAGCTGATAGCCAATATACCCTGCGAAGACTTACTCTGCGATGACTTCCTTCAGTTTCATGATCGGAGTTCGGCTAAGACGTTAGGCATTCGTTGGAATGCTATGTCTGACTCGTTTTATTTTTCTATGTCGCCTTTCTCCAGCTCTCAAACTTTCTCCAAACGGGAGATCCTCTCTCAAATTTCCAAATTATTCGATCCAGCGGGTTGGCTTTCCCCATGCGTTGTTGTTGCGAAGATAATCATGCAACAAATATGGATGGAGAAAACCGAATGGGATGATACCGTTTCCGATGAAATACTAACCAAATGGAAATCTTTTCAAGCCCATTATCCATCCATAAACTCCATTAAGATACCACGTTGGTTCCTCTATAGTCCGAACTGCAAGGTTCAGTTTCATGGGTTCTGCGACGCATCTGAAAAAGCGTATGCAGCTGTCCTTTACGTACGTGTCGAGGCAGATGATTATGTTTCTACGAGTTTGGTGTCATCAAAGACTAGAGTTGCACCCATTAAAACACTGTCTATTCCACGTTTGGAGCTATGTGGTGCGACATTATTGGCAGAAATGGTGGATAATCTTTTATCGAGGTTTAGTTTAGGAAACTACTCTATACGTTGTTGGACGGACTCTACAATAGTTTTGGCATGGTTGGCTAAGCCTCCGTGCTTCTGGGCTACATTTGTAGCTAATAGGATTTCCAAGATTATAGAGATTGTAAATCCATCCGAATGGGCTCATGTAGACTCAGGGTCCAGCCCTGCTGACTTGGCGAGCCGTGGCGTATATCCTAATGAAATTATTGGCAACACGCTATGGTGGAATGGGCCATCATGGCTCCGGAAATCTCCTGACGACTGGCCGAAGTCTAATAATTCCACTTTAGAGGCAATCGAAATAGAAAGAAAATCGATTAGCGTTCACTTTAATTATTTCGATGAGTTTGATGATGTGCTTAATCGTTTCTCTTCTCTTCCAAGAGCTCTGCGCGTGGTTGCTTATATGTACCGGTTTTACTTTCGTACTCATCCGAACCTTCGGGTAAGTTTTCATAGAACCTCGGCAGCAGTTTCTTCCTCTGAGATCTTAATGGTTCAAAATAGGCTGATATCTATGAGTCAAAAGGCATTTTTTCCCAATGAATACATGGCTATATCAGCCAAGGCACCTTTGTCTAAATCTAGCCCCATTTTGAATTTAAACCCCTTCTGTGATTCGGAAGGCATTCTGAGAGTGTGTGGTAGGCTGGTTTCGTCCACGACATTATCATATAATGAGAAGCATCCGATCATCCTACCATACAAATGTCGTTTGTCCATGTTGCTAGTTCAGTTTATTCACGACATATCCCTTCACGGAGGTAATCAGTTAGTACTCAGATTAGTTCGTACGCAGTTTTGGATACCAAGAGCTAAGAATTTGATAAAATCCGTAATAAACAAATGTAAACCCTGTATCATCTACAAAAAACGATGTCAAGTTCAACTAATGTCCGCTTTACCTCCTGAAAGAGTCGATATATCCCGCCCATTTGTCCATACCGGGCTCAATTTTGCAGGGCCGTTTGATATTAAAAATTATACTGGCAGGGCATGCCTTATAACTAAGGGTTACGTGTGTGTATTCGTATGTTTCTCCACCAAGGCGATACACCTCGAGGCAACTTCCGACCTATCCACGCCGGCGTTTCTGGCAGCATTTAGTAGATTTATTTCGCGCCGAGGTTGTCCTCTACATATCCACTCTGATAATGGCACAACATTCGTAGGTGCATCCAGAATCATTGCAAAAGAATTTATCCAAACTTCCCAACAAGCGGTTATCGCTAACTATTCCCACCAGAATATATCCTGGCACTTCATTCCGCCCGGGGCTCCACATATGGGAGGTCTTTGGGAAGCAGGAGTGAAGAGCTTCAAAGCGCACTTCAAAAAAATTGCTGTTAACTTGAAATACACTTTTGAGGAATTCCAAACCTTACTAGCTAGAATAGAGTCGTGTCTCAATTCCCGTCCTCTATATCCTATGTCTGAGGACCCCTCAGATTTAAATGCACTCACTCCAGGACACTTTTTGATCGGATCTCCTATTTTAGCTCCGATAGATCCTAGCATTCGAGAAGCTCCAATGTCTTTGGTGAACCGATGGCAAAGGCTCAAGGCGATCCATCAGCATTTTTGCATAAGATGGAAAGATGAGTACCTGAAAGAGCTCCACAAACGACATAAATGGCAAAGACCAACAGAAAATCTAAAGGAGAATATGTTGGTAGTTATCCGCGAAGAGAACATTCCTCCAAATTGCTGGAGTAACAAGACGTGGTCGTTTTGAGTTTTAACTTCAAACTAAAACTTTATTGTTAACAATTTTTTACTTATCGACTAGGTAAGTGTGTTTGTGTGTTTTATGAATTGCAGATTTGACAAAACCGTGGTCATTACCTTTACTGTTTTGCCAAATCTGTGACCTAATTATTGTCTGGTCTGTTTCCGTTATTTGAACATAAATGTATGGTGTGTGTTTAATAAATTGAAAAATAAAGGAAATGCTTATTCTAGAGTAGTTAAAATGAAATTGAAATAATAAAGAAAATGCTTATTCTACATTGTCTTGTTCGTTTCTTATGATCGAATATAAAGGTAAGTGTGTGTGTGTATGTCTTTAATAATAAATTGAAATAAAGAAAAATGCATTATAAAGTGTTACAAAATTATTGTCAAATGTATGTCTTAATCAGAGAATTGTAAAATATGCTTATTCTATATTTCTAGTATATTAGGGTGTCTCGGTGGTTCTAGATTTCTAGTATATTAGGGTGTCTCGATGGTGGGGGTTCTAACGTAACTCCTCCCCCCTTAGTGTAGAGCGAAGGCCACAGTGATTGCGATGGGGCCAAAGCGACTTTCATCTGCTCAGGGTAGAATTTTATACTAGATTTACTCCATAGGACGATCGTGCTGCAAACCAGTGCCATTCCAAATATCATTAGTGTGCCTAGTATGATATTGTTTTTGGTTGATGTATCTTGTTTGAGGGTAATGATATCATTTCTATTGTTAAAAGAGTAGTTTTTCAACTTTATAAGGTTCAATGAGTCGCTTATGGTTGAGGCTGCTATCTTGTTGTAATTGGGTGGGGATATCATGATGTGGTCCCAGAAGTACAAAGGGTTGTCTTTATAAGTTATCGAGGCTGCAGTTACTGAACAGTTCGAAAAGCGTATTAACGAATTCCCTCTGATTGTTACATTAGTTTTGCTGCAAGTAGATGTGATTAGTAACTCTTTTACATTAATAAACATGATATAGTTATTTTCAGGTTGGAATATTGAAGATGTGTGACCAACATCTTCCAGGGGACAGGTTGGTGTTTTTCCGCTTATGATACTGCCAATACAGGTGGATTTGTCTGTTTCCTCGATGACTGTAGATTTTTTACAGTAGTATGTATTCTCAATTCGTGGACAGGGTTCAGTAAGGTGTTGTATGCTTTGATTATTATAATTTATATAAGGGTTAGTTATAATTCGCATGGTCTTATTTATGGGTAGTGGAATGAGATGATAAAGTGTGTAAGTTTCATTTGCAAAATTTGGTATTTTTACATTAAATATGAGATTGTTATCGTTATAGTAGGCTTGAAGTTCTAAGAGTTCGTAAATGTTTTGGTCTGATATTAGATCAACTCCTTGTGTTTTGAAAATATTTCGTATTACGGTGATTTCTTCAGGGTGAAGAATGAGTTTAGATATCGTACCCAATTTAGCAAGCATAATTGCATCTATTATGTCTGAAATATGGTCTGATAGTAGATCTATATTAAAGTTAAGTTGGTTCATGTATTGCATTTCTTCTAAAATAGTATCTTCTTTGCGTATACTATTTGAGGTTTCTGTTGAAAGTTTCGTCAAAAATTCGTTTATAACGTCCTGTTGATAGTTTATATGTTTAGTTAGGTTCTTAAATCTTTCAATCATTTGTAAATTTAAGTTCCTCTGATCCCGAATCATGCTGGCTGATTCATAGGTCATACTTTCTAAATTCTGAATTTGCTTGTTAATAGTCTCAGCATCATTTGCGTCCATGTTCCCAGTAATAAACTTTATTGTCGACCCTAGTCCATTTATAAGTCCTCGTTTTCTTCTTTTATATGGGCTTAATGTATTGAGTTTGGTTCGTGCATTATCTAATTTTAATATGCATATCCTTACAGAATCTTGAAGAACGCTATGTTTTCCAAATTGTTCAATGATAGCAGATATATTTGTGATCTGGTTACTGTAGTTGTCTAAGTCAATAATGTGTGTTAGACTGAAAAAATTGTCTATTGTCCTAGATTTACCAACATTTAATATTACCATACTTTGGTCTATGTCGAAATTATGTACTTCCAACATTTGTCCGAGTGTCAAGGGTATGCTAGAAACAAAACAACAACAAAAAAAAAATAGATATTGATCACTTCCTTTTCCTTAATTTCATCTTACTCTTATGTAGTTTTCTCTTGCTAGTAGTCAAGATAGTGAATTTATTATCCTTTAGCACTCTCTGCCTAGAAAATCTTGGAGTGAGTTTATTTCTCCTACATTCCTTCCTATAGATTTCCTCATTTTCGTCCCTCGATTCTGGGTCCTCTCGGTGTGTATTGAGCTTAGAGATTAATTTTCTTTTTGCGTCTAACACTTTTTCCTTTACTATTGGATATAATTTCTGTCTATATTCGTTAAGTTTATCTAAATATTCGTGTTCGTTTCCAAAGTCTACATGTTCTGCGAAGTTATATGGTCTGCCGAAAAAGAGTTCATAGGGAGTAAATTTTGTGGATGAATGAATTGTATTGTTATAGGTTATGAATGTCTCATCTAGGATCTCTTCGTGATCTGTTTCAAGTTTCTTTTGTTTCCTGGTTGTCAGTATAATCCGATAGATTTCGGTCAAAGTAGAATGTAATCTTTCTACTGGTGAGTTGCTAGATGACTGCTGGAATGAAGTGAAATGAAGGTCTATTTTGTATTGTCTACAAAAATCCTTGAATATATTAGAATTGAATTCTGTCCCTTGATCACAAACGATTTTCTTCGGTACGCCTAGAATATTGATAAAGGATTTTAGGGATTTCAGTACACAAATACTAGATTTTGACGGAAGTGTATATCCCGTCGCATATTTGGAAAACTTATCTATCATAGTCAATATACTCCTTCCGTTTACCGTATAAATATCAATATGTAGTATGTCAAGAGGTTGGGATGGTGTTTCAGTCAATTGGAATTTTAACTTCGGTGGATTTCTGTCGTATTTGAGAGTATCACAGATCTCGCAATTATTTATAGTCTTGTTTATTATTTCCTGCATGAGAGGGAAATAATATGTCCTTTTAAGGTAATTATAGGTATCTGATATTCCTCTGTGATTCCTATTCTCATGACATTCCCGTATTAGTTCCACTTGTTTGTCCTGATCCGTCACGTCTAACAAAAGTCTCGTACAGCGAACCACACGAAATTGTTTCCCGTATGCAAAGTATCTGGAGTAAACTATCTGTATGGTCTTGAAAATATCGTCATCTGTATAGATAGCCGTCAGTTTCTTTGGAGGGAGATATTCCTTCAATACCCTTACCAATACCTCCTCGGTAAAGTCCGGTTCTTCTATTGTTCTACGCTGCTTGTTACGGAAAACGTTTTCGACCCTCATCGCATGTTTTCCGGCAGATTTATTGAGAACGAGTTGAATACTAAATTCATTCAGAGGCTTCCCAGATATCGGAATCCCGTCGTCTAGATTTTCTAGACATGAATGTATGGTAGAAAGATCCGCAGAAACGCCCATATTCACCTCGGCAAAATCTCCACCGTCGGTCCTTATTCTGCTTAATGCATCCGCGTTCATATTCAATGTACCCTTCTTATAAACGATCTCATAATCATACTCCTCTAACTTCAATCGCCATCTTATGAGCTTTGAGTTAGGTTCCTTCAAGGACATTAACCACGTAAGTGGTCGATGATCTGTGACTATCTGAAATTTCCGCCCGAAAAGATAAGGTCGAAAATATTTCGTAGCCCAGATTATAGCAAGGAGTTCCTTCTCTATCGTGGAGTAATTGCATTCGCTGCTTGAAAGAGTTCTACTTGCATAACAGACGGGTCGGTCGCTCCCTATCCGGCCCTGCGATAAAACCGCACCTAATGCAAAATTGCTAGCATCCGTCGTCAGTATGAAAGGTTTAGTAAAATCCGGGTATTGCAGAATGGGGTCATTCATTAGAATTTGCCTACATGTCTCAAATGACTTAACATAGTCCTGGTCAAGTGTGATTTGTCTGCCTTGTTTCAGACAAGCCGTCATCGGTCTTAAAAGTTTGGCTAGGTCAGGGATAAACTTCCTATAGTAACTTAGTAGTCCAACAAAAGATTTAATCTCTCGGCGAGTCCGAGGAATAGGAAATCTCTGTATAGCCTCAATCTTCGCTGGATTTGGTTTTATGCCCTCAGTCGATATCAGATGGCCCAAGAATGCTATCTCCTTTCGGAGAAATTCAGACTTGTCCAGCTGTATCTTAAAATTTGAAGCTCGTAGTCTTTCGAAGACCATCCCTAAACTCACTATATGCTCCTGTAAGGAGGTCGAATATATGATGATGTCATCCAGATACACTAAACATACCTTCCCGATCAAATCCCTAAGGACATTATCCATCACCCTTTGGAAAGTAGATGGTGCATTCTTTAAGCCAAAGGGCATCCTGACATATTCGTAATGACCGCCCTCTACAGTAAAGGCTGTCTTCTGAATGTCCCTTGGATGCATCTCTATCTGGTGAAATCCGCTTGCAAGATCCAAAGTTGAAAAGTATAGGCATTTGCCCAACTTATCCAAGATTTCCGCGATATTGGGTAGCGGATATCTATCAGACACGGTCTTCTCATTCAACTTCCTATAGTCTATAACCAGCCTCCACTTTTGTTTCCCAGATGCGTCCTTCTTCTTTGGTACGACCCATACCGGAGAACTCCATGGGGAATAACTTGCCCTAATTATACCTTGATCTAACATGTCCAATATCTGACGACGGACCTCCTCCTTATGAATATAAGGGTACCTGTACGACTTCGTGTGTATAGGAATATCGTCTGTCGTAGCTATCCTATGCTTCACTTCGTTTGTGAAGGTTAATGTCTGTCCTTCCCTATAGAATACATCGTCATATCGTTTGCAAAGCCGGAGTAGTTCTTTTCTCTCTTCGCTATTGAGATGTTCGATGCGTAATAAGTCCGTTAGTTTCCTAGAGCTATCGTTCCCCATATCGTATTGCATATCAATCTGATTAAGTTCCACGAAATTACATGGGTTGTATGGATTTACCTTTATCGGTTGTTCTATAGAAAGCCTCAAATCCACATCTGTGGGATTAACTATCTCCATCGCACTAACCCAGTCGTCGGCATTGTATAATCCAGGTGGGATAACCAATCCGTTGTCCAAGTCGATTTTCCCTATTAAAAAGTCGCCCTTTTCAATGTCCACGGGAAGTTTAATCAGTTGTTTCGTCCTCGCCACCACGGTGTGTAAGCCGGAGGTAATATTCGGTTTTAGGTTCAAAGGGATTGTCACGTTACCTGTAATTAATGTTCTGTCCTTGAGGTCTACCTTTGCCTCTATTCTAGTTAGATAGTCAGTGCCTAATAGGCCATCGAAGTAGCCATGGAATTGAAAAACGAAGAATGTGAAAGTTCCTGACCTTCCAATTTCCTTAAAAAATGGTAAAGTTACCTTCTTATTGATCCTATGCTCGTTACGAAGAGCAGAGATCGTAATCGATTCGCATTCCCTGATGGAATTAGGATCTACGAATTCAGGGTTTATGAAGGAAGCCGAAGCTCCAGTGTCAATCAAAAACTTTAATGGTCGTCCGAAAGGTGAAGAAATATTAATATAAGGCAATTCATTTCCGAGGCTATTAATGTCTATGTACCCCGTCTGTCTTCCGAGGCGAAATGTCGAAAATCCTGATTGTCATCAATATTGTCTTCCTCATATCTATCTAAGTTTGTCATGTCCTGTTCACTAGTGAAGAATTTCCTTTTATTGAAATCTGAATTCTCATAATCTTCCTGCCTTGGAGATTTAAACCCATTCACATTATTCACCTCTCCTCTATTAGAAAATTTACTGAATCGAGTACTTGGGCTTGATTTGAACCTCCCAGAGTCCCTTTCAAATTTCGTAAAGGTCGTACCTATGTCCATCGGCTCTGGTTGTTGGGCCTTTCTCCAGGTTGGCTGTCTAAGAGTTGCTCCGAATGTCTGGCTTTGTCCGTTGTTATAATTGTCATTACGATTTGGCGGTTGATATTGATTCCCAAACATATTGTGGTTATAACCCGGATTGAAGGACTGGTTGTTATTATCGGAATTAAACTGTCGAATTGATCTATCAGAATTTCCTCGTGAATGATTAAAATTATTCCCAAAATCTCTCCGATATGGGGGTTTCCTTGAATATGAAAACTGATAGTTTGATCCCCAACGGTTCTGTCTAGATCTATTCGAGTCCGATCGTGAATAATGAATGTTCTGTTCTCCTATACAGTACTCAAATGCCAAAGCTATGGAGTCGGGTCTCATCGCCCTGACCGTAGACCCCATTGGTTCGCGAAGGCCAGACAGAAAAGAGTTCAAGCACATTTCAGAAAAGAGCTCCCTTTTTGCATTTACAACTGCCCTCTCATTTTCATGAATGGAGAGATTGTTATACAAGGCTGATTGTATTTCCATAACTTCACTAAAGTACTTCTCTAAAGGCTTCCCATACTGTTTCAATGAATGTAAATCTCTAATCAGAGACGTTTCCGTCCTCTTGTCCGAATAGTGAGATATTAGATTCCTCTTGATGTCGTCCCAATTGAGGGGTGTCCCATACATATTCAAGACCTCATTAGCTTGACCATCTATTTTGTTCCTAATTGCCCTGAGAAGAATTTGTCCCTGTGGTGTATTATCGGTTCCCTTGATGAATAATAATATCTCCTCTACATTACTGATAAACTCATGTAGAAGACGAGGATTGCCATCGTATTTGGGCAGATCCTTAATGACATCCGGTATCCTAAGTGAGCTGATAATATCGTTTGCCTGAGACATAGTGGGGTTACCTTGGTCTAGAGACATGTTAAAATTTGCTAAATCGTTCTCGGGAATGGAATTAAGACTTCTCGATTTAAAGATCTTAAAATTCTTTGGATATGGTAAAAATCTAGATTTACTGTTCATTAGGGGATGGCGAAACGTATAACAATATTTTTTTTCTAAAGGCACAAGGAGGTAACAACAAAAATATAAAATTCGTGTTATTCTCGTCGAGTAGTCTTGTCGTATTATTATTCCTTTCTATAACAAAACAATTATCTCACAGTTCCTCTTAAATTTTTGTACACAATCATTCAATCTTATTTCGTCTTACTTTTCTTTTTCCTTTATTATTTTTTTTTTTATATATTTGCTCTGTAATAGCAATAGGTAAACAATTCACATAACATATTTTTTTTCCTTATTATGGGTATAAATTCTTTTCACAATTTTCTTTCCTTTCTTATATGATTCAACTTTTTCAATCTTTATCTTTAATTTCTTCACTTTTTTTTTTGAGTTTTACTTATTTATTAGTTTTAACATAACAACATTTACTCACATTAGCCCTGTCCACATATATGCCAAGATTGTCATGTCGCTGCTGTTGATTCCTCTTTTGGTCCAGAAAGGCTGCTAACTTCCAATTTGCGTATGGTTGTGGGTTTGTGGGTTCCGACCACTGGTTGATTTTATCTCTGCCTGGTACTGATATTCCCTCAATACCTGTTGATAAGTTTTGATATACCCTCAGACTTATCAACAACGACAATAAGGAGATTTTTCCGTGGGTTTGTAGGTTCCGACCAATGGTTGACTTTATCTCTGCCTGGTACTGATATTCCCTCAATACCTGTTGATAAGTTTTGATATACCCTCAGACTTATCAACAACGACAATAAGGAGATATTTTTTTTTGTCGATTGGTCGCCTTTTGACTGCGCCAGTAACAAGACGTGGTCGTTTTGAGTTTTAACTTCAAACTAAAACTTTATTGTTAACAATTTTTTACTTATCGACTAGGTAAGTGTGTTTGTGTGTTTTATGAATTGCAGATTTGACAAAACCGTGGTCATTACCTTTACTGTTTTGCCAAATCTGTGACCTAATTATTGTCTGGTCTGTTTCCGTTATTTGAACATAAATGTATGGTGTGTGTGTGTGTGTGTTTAATAAATTGAAAAATAAAGGAAATGCTTATTCTAGAGTAGTTAAAATGAAATTGAAATAATAAAGAAAATGCTTATTCTACATTGTCTTGTTCGTTTCTTATGATCGAATATAAAGGTAAGTGTGTGTGTGTATGTCTTTAATAATAAATTGAAATAAAGAAAAATGCATTATAAAGTGTTACAAAATTATTGTCAAATGTATGTCTTAATCAGAGAATTGTAAAATATGCTTATTCTATATTTCTAGTATATTAGGGTGTCTCGGTGGTTCTAGATTTCTAGTATATTAGGGTGTCTCGATGGTGGGGGTTCTAACGTAACTCTGGCGACTTGGCCGGATTGTTAAAGTGTATCCCGGACGGGATTCTAGAGTACGAGTCGCAGACGTAACTACAGCAAAAGGCTTAATAACCCGGCCTATTACCAAACTGGTCATACTTCCCATAGACAGCACATAGACCATATTAAACAGTGATATCTTTCGTCTATTAGTATCCACCAAATCGTCTAAAATACCTTCGCCTCAATATATTTTCAGCCTACTATGCCAAAAAACAACATCGCAAGTCGTATTCATCAGTTCCGGTGTAGGATCTGTAGACTTTCTCATGCGCTCAGGAAATGCAGACGCTTTCTGGGTATGAATGTCGCCGAACGAGTACATGTAGTTGAGAAATATGGATATTGTAAAAACTGTTTGGCACACACGCATTCTGAAGGGAAGTGCTTCACCAGAACCGGCTGTAGAATTTGCCATTTAAAACATCATACTCTTCTACACTCTCATCCTCGCTTGCAATCCCGTCACCATCATCCTCACCCAAAAAAACGTGGAAGTGATATTGCTAGAGCTGGAAAACATGTCAAAAGAGCAGCTTCACCAGCTCCTAACAACACCAACTTGGAACAACAAACATCTCTTTCATCTATATTAAACCATAATGCTGTTACCCTCTTACCAACTATCCTAGTGAAGATTCCGCACAAAAATGGAACCAGAATTGTGAAATGTCTGTTGGACTCAGCGGCCAAGGCGAGTTATATAACATCTAAATTGGTTCACAAGTTGGGTCTCACCACCTTGACTCTAGATAACGAGACAATATGTCCACTTCTGCTTTTATCCATCCATGAGAATGATATCCGAATTGAATCAATCCTTAAACTACAAAATAGAATATCCATCCGTACTCCAAAAGAGACACTATCCGATTCTCTCAGGGGAAACTACAATAACCTCGTCCTGGCCGATCACGAATTCTATATATCGTCCCCAATCGACATTATCCTTGGGGTTGATATTTATTCCAAAATAATCCGCGAAGGCATTTTTAGTCGTCCTGGGTTGCCAACGGCTCAAAACACAATCTTTGGGTGGACGCTCTACGGACCTTGTCCAAAATAACTTTTTCCTCCACATTAGTTACGAAATTTCTATACCAAACTACTTGCACTACCAAAAATTACGAAGAGAAATGTGAACTAACTTCATTTTTTTACACCATTATATATACAATTGTTGAATTAACATATTTACTACCATCATATTAATCTACCTTATTCTATATACGTTTATATAAATACTAATTTGTTTTATTGAATATAATACTTGAATTATAATTTTTAAACAGTAACGATTAACATGCTATAATGTATATACAAATGTATCTTATGAAACAAACATCCATCCCATAAAGCATCTAACTAATAGATTTAAAAAAAAGAAAAACCAGAACGAGTATCTGCGGTATGTTTAGATTCGATCTTTTTACATTGCAGCCACACTGCAAGGCCGGCGGAAATGTTTATGCCAATATCGGTAAACTAACATAAATTGGATTGAATAATAATCGTAAATAATTTATTGTCCCAGATATATTAATTCCCAAAAACACGTTCTAAAATCCCCAATCGATTATTAGTACGTCAATGACATTTAATATTTTTTAACGAAATTATCGACAAACTATCATACCGAGATACAACTTCCGCCATAAAATCCTAAAAAGGAATACCTCGTTGTTCTGCTGTAACTATCGTACTGGTAAGATCGACAATCCTAAGAAAATAAAATCCAAAATTGTTTACAAAATCACAATATTTTGTTTCCATTTATTCCTCTCATTCTATTGTCCAATCTACACTTCGCAATCATAAAACCATCTGGAGTGAAAAGTTCCACTCTAAATATCTTTCGAGATTGTGGTCCTGTTTTTGCTTTGCACCTCCTTTTAAATACTCTCAGCTCTTCTCCAAATATATTGTGCTCCCGTGCTCCATAAACAAAAACCAAGCACCATACCATGGTCCATTTGAAATAACTGATATCAAAGAACCTAATGTAAAAATAAAAATAGAGAACAAAGAAAAGATATTACACAAAAATTCATTAAAGAAATATCAAAAATAATATCTCATAAGTCAAAACATATATTGTATCAAATTACTATAAGAACAATTATACTAAGGAACTTGTAATTATACCACTTGAAATACCAAAACACTAAACATACCACTTAAACAATTGTACCTATTAAATTTCAACCAAAAATATTGTAAATAAATATGAACAACATAAAAGAGACCGATATGAAAAGATCATGTGACACATTCTTGTACCCAATTTGTTTCGTATAGACCACACAAATTGTGAACAATTCTCTTTAGGGTGAGGGTGTAATGTGATCATTCACACATCTCATTCATTTTGTTGTTATGCATATAAGATTGCATGTTAACATTCATAACATATTGTTAACATACGCTGCAACTGCACCTAACATTATTTTGCTTACTATGTTGGTTCATCGACATACCTTGGTATTCGATGACTGCATTAACCAACTGACCTATATTATTGCCGTTCTTGTTACTCTTAAATAGAACATTGAACTAAGCAAGAATATGGACAAATGGGTTTAAAGCAGAGCAATGCTGCGCAGTCAGCATAAATGCAATTGCAACGTAAAAAGTGAAATTAAGAATGAGAAACACATGTGTGTAAGAAAGTGTGTAATCCATGACTTATCATTGGTCAATACAATTAATGTAAATATGTATTAGTAAATTTAAGATTGGAAAATTGTAAAATAGTTTTAAGAAGAAAATGGTATAAAAGAGGGACCTTGAGCCCACAATAAATAGAATTGACATAGACACAAAGAAATACACTTGTGTTTTATTTATTCTATCCAGTTCAATTCCATTACAGCGTCCTATAGCGAAAAGGACTTTAATTCGTGACCACCCCCAAAAAATTGAAAAATCCACCCAAAACCTAAAAAAATTTAAATTTTTATATGAAAAACTTCTTTTGCCCATATCTCCTTAAATATGCGTCCTAGAGCGAAAAGGACTTTAATTCGTGACCACCCTCAAAAAATTGAAAAATCCACCCAAAACCTAAAAAAATTGTAATTTTTATATAAAAAACTTCTTTAAGGACTTTAATTCGTGACCACCCCCAAAAAAATTGGAAAATCCACCCAAAACCTAAAATAATTTAAATTTTTATATGAAACACTTCTTTTGCCCATATCTCCTTAAATATGCGTCCTAGAGCTAAAAGGGCTTTAATTCGTGACCACCCTCAAAAAATTGAAAAATCCACCCAAAACCTAAAAAAATTGAAATTTTTATATAAAAAACTTCTTTTGCCCATATCTCCTTAAATATGCGTCCTAGAGCGAAAAGGGCTTTAATTCGTGACCACCCTCAAAAAATTGAAAAATCCACCCAAAACCTAAAAAAAATTAAATTTTTATATGAAAAACTTCTTTTGCCCATATCTCCTTAAATATGCGTCCTAGAGCGAAAAGGACTTTCATTCGTGACCACCCGAAAAAAATGAAAAATCCACCCAAAACCTAAAAAAATGTAAATTTTTATATGAAAAACTTCTTTTGCCCATATCTCCTTAAATATGCGTCCTAGAGCGAAAATGACTTTAATTCGTGACCACCCTCAAAAAATTGAAAAATCCACCCAAAACCTAAAAAAAATTTATTTTTTATATGAAAAACTTCTTTTGCCCATATCTCCTTAAATATGCGTCCTAGAGCGAAAAGGACTTTAATTCGTGACCACCCTCAAAAAATTTAAAAATCCACCCAAAACCTAAAAAAATTGAAATTTTTATACGAAAAACTTCTTTTGCCCATATCTCCTAAACTAAGCGTCCTATAGCGAAAAGGACTTTAATTCGTGACCACCCCCAAAAAAATGAAAAATCCACCCAAAACCTAAAAAAAATTAAAATTTTTATATGAAAAACTTCTTTTGCCCATATCTCCTTAAATATGCGTCCTAGAGCGAAAAGGACTTAAATTCGGGACCACCCCCAAAAAATTGAAAAATCCACCCAAAACCTAAAAAAATTGAAATTTTTATATGAAAAACTTCTTTTGCCCATATCTCCTTAAATATGCGTCCTAGAGCGAAAAGGACTTTAATTCGTGACCACCCTCAAACAATTGAAAAATCCACCTAAAACCTAAAAAAAATGAAATTTTTATATGAAAAACTTCTTTTGCCCATATCTCCTTAAATATGCGTCATAGAGCGAAAAGGACTTTAATTCGTGACCACCACCAAAAAATTGAAAAATCCACCCAAAACCTAAAAAAATTGAAATTTTTATATGAAAACCTTCTTTTGCCCATATCTCCTTAAATATGCGTCCTAGAGCGAAAAGGACTTTAATTCGTGACCACCCTCAAACAATTGAAAAATCCACCCAAAACCTAAAAAAAAAATGAAATTTTTATATGAAAAATTTCTTTTGCCCATATCTCCTTAAATATGCGTCCTAGAGCGAAAAGGACTTTAATTCGTGACCACCCCCAAAAAATTGAAAAATCCACCCAAAACCTAAAAAAATTGAAATTTTTATATGGAAAACTTCTTTTGCCCATATCTCCTTAAATATGCGTCCTAGAACGAAAAGGACTTTAATTCGTGACCACCCCAAAAAATTGAAAAATCCACCCAAAACCTAAAAAAATTGAAATATTTATATGAAAAACTTCTTTTGCCCATATCTCCTTAAATATGCGTCCTAGAGCGAAAAGGACTTTAATTCGTGACCACTCCCAAAAAATTGAAAAATCCACCCAAATCCAAAAAAAATTGAAATTTTCATATGGAAAACTTTTTTTGCCCATATCTCCTTAAATATGCGTCCTAGAGCGAAAAGGACTTTAATTCGTGACCACCCCAAAAAATTGAAAAATCCACCCAAAACCTAAAAAAATTTAAATTTTTATATGAAAAACTTCTTTTGCCCATATCTCCTTAAATATGCGTCCTAGAGCGAAAAGGACTTTAATTCGTGACCACCCCCCAAAAATTGAGAAAATCCACCCAAAACCTAAAAAAATTGAAATTTTTATATGAAAAACTTCTTTTGCCCATATCTCCTTAAATATGCGTCCTAGAGCGAAAAGGACTTTAATTCGTGACCACCCCAAAAAATTGAAAAATCCACCCAAAACCTAAAAAAATTTAAATGTTTATATGAAAAACTTCTTTTGCCCATATCTCCTTAAATATGCGTCCTAGAGCGAAAAGGACTTTAATTCGTGACCACCCCCAAAAAATTGAAAAATCCAGCCAAATCCTAAAAAAATTGAAATTTTTATATGAAAAACTTCTTTTGCCCATATCTCCTTAAATATGCGTCCTAGAGCGAAAAGGACTTTAATTCGTGACCACCCCCAAAAAATTGAAAAATCCACCCAAAACCTAAAAAAATTGAAATTTTTATACGAAAAACTTCTTTTGCCCATATCTCCTTAAATATGCGTCCTAGAGCGAAAAGGACTTTAATTCGTGACCACCCCCAAAAAATTGAAAAATCCACCCAAAACCTCAAAAAAAATTGAAATTTTTATATGAAAAACTTCTTTTGCCCATATCTCCTTAAATATGCGTCCTAGAGCGAAAAGGACTTTAATTCGTGACCACCCCCAAAAAATTGAAAAATCCACCCAAAACCTAAAAAAATTGAAATTTTTATATGAAAAACTTCTTTTGCCCATATTTCCTAAACTAAGCGTCCTAGAGCGAAAAGGACTTTAATTCGTGACCACCACAAAAAATTGAAAAATCCACCCAAAACCTAAAAAAATTGAAATTTTTATATGAAAAACTTCTTTTGCCCATATCTCCTTAAATATGCGTCCTAGAGCGAAAAGGACTTTAATTCGCGACCACCCTCAAACAATTGAAAAATCTACCCAAAACCTAAAAAAAATTGAAATTTTTATATGAAAAACTTCTTTTGCCCATATCTCCTTAAATATGCGTCCTAGAGCGAAAAGGACTTAAATTCGGGACCACCCCCAAAAAATTGAAAAATCCACCCAAAACCTAAAAAAATTGAAATTTTTATATGAAAAACTTCTTTTGCCCATATCTCCTTAAATATGCGTCCTAGAGCGAAAAGGACTTTAATTCGTGACCACCCTCAAAAAATTGAAAAATCCACCCAAAACCTAAAACAATTTAAATTTTTATATGAAAAACTTCTTTTGCCCATATCTCCTAAACTAAGCGTCCTAGAGCAAAAAGGACTTTAATTCGTGACCACCCCCAAAAAATTGGAAAATCCACCCAAAACCTAAAACAATTGAAATTTTTATATAAAAAACTTCTTTTGCCCATATCTCCTTAAATATGCGTCCTAGAGCGAAAAGGACTTTAATTCGTGACCACCCTCAAAAAATTGAAAAATCCACCAAAAACCTAAAAAAATTTAAATTTTTATATGAAAAACTTCTTTTGCCCATATCTCCTTAAATATGCGTCCTAGAGCGAAAAGGACTTTAATTCGTGACCACCCTCAAAAAATTGAAAAATCCACCCAAAACCTAAAAAAATTTAAATTTTTATATGAAAAACTTCTTTTGCCCATATCTCCTTAAATATGCGTCCTAGAGCGAAAAGGACTTTAATTCGTGACCACCCTCAAAAAATTGAAAAATCCACCCAAAACCTTAAAAAATTGAATTTTTTATATGTAAAACTTCTTTTGCCCATATTATTAAAATAATTGAAATTTTTATACGAAAAACTTCTTTTGCCCATATCTCCTTAAATATGCGTCCTAGAGCGAAAATGACTTTAATTCGTGACCACCCCCAAAAAATTGAAAAATCCACCCAAAACCTAAAAAAATTTAAATTTTTATATGAAAAACTTCTTTTGCCCATATCTCCTTAAATATGCGTCCTAGAGCGAAAAGGACTTTAATTCGTGACCACCCTCAAAAAATTGAAAAATCCACCCAAAACCAAAAAAAATTTAAATTTTTATATGAAAAACTTCTTTTGCCCATATCTCCTAAACTAAGCGTCCTAGAGCGAAAAGGACTTTAATTCGTGACCACCCCCAAAAAATTGGAAAATCCACCCAAAACCTAAAAAAATTGAAATATTTATATAAAAAACTTCTTTTGCCCATATCTCCTTAAATATGCGTCCTAGAGCGAAAAGGACTTTAATTCGTGACCACCCTCAAAAAATTGAAAAATCCACCCAAAACCTAAAAAAATTTAAATTTTTATATGAAAAACTTCTTTTGCCCATATCTCCTTAAATATGCGTCCTAGAGCGAAAAGGACTTTAATTCGTGACCACCCTCAAAAAATTGAAAAATCCACCCAAAACCTAAAAAAATTTAAATTTTTATATGAAAAACTTCTTTTGCCCATATCTCCTTAAATATGCGTCCTAGAGCGAAAAGGACTTTAATTCGTGACCACCCTCAAAAAAGTGACAAATCCACCCAAAACCTAAAAAAATTTTAATTTTTATATGAAAAACTTCTTTTGCCCATATCTCCTTAAATATGCGTCCTAGAGCGAAAAGGACTTTAATTCGTGACCACCCTCAAAAAATTGAAAAATCCACCCAAAACCTAAAAAAATTGAAATTTTTATATGAAAAACTTCTTTTGCCCATATCTCCTTAAATATGCGTCCTAGAGCGAAAAGGACTTTAATTCGTGACCACCCCAAAAAATTGAAAAATCCACCCAAAACCTAAAAAAATTGAATGAATTTATATGAAAAACTTCTTTTGCCCATATCTCCTTAAATATGCGGCCTAGAGCGAAAAGGACTTTAATTCGTGACCACAATCAAAAAATTGAAAAATCCACCCAAAACCTAAAAAAATTGAAATTTTTATATGAAAAACTTCTTTTGCCCATATCTCCTTAAATATGCGTCCTATAGCGAAAAGGACTTAAATTCGTGGCCACCCCAAAAAATTGAAAAATCCACCCAAAACCTAAAAAAAATTGAAATTTTTATATGAAAAACTTCTTTTGCCCATATCTCCTTAAATATGCGTCCTAGAGCGAAAAGGACTTTAATTTGTGACCACCCTCAAAAAATTGAAAAATCCACCCAAAACCTAACAAAATTGAATTTTTATATGAAAAACTTCTTTTGCCCATATCTCCTTAAATATGCGTCCTAGAGCGAAAAGGACTTTAATTCGTGACCACCCCCAAAAAATTGAAAAATCCACCCAAAACCTAAAATAATTTAAATTTTTATATGAAAAACTTATTTTGCCCATATCTCCTTAAATATGCGTCCTAGAGCGAAAAGGACTTTAATTCGTGACCACCCCCAAAAAATTGAAAAATCCACCCAAAACCTAAAAAATTAAAATTTTTATATGAAAAACTTCTTTTGCCCATATCTCCTAAACTAAGCGTCCTAGAGCGAAAAGGACTTTAATTCGTGACCACCCTCAAAAAATTGAAAAATCCACCCAAAACCTAAAATAATTGAAATTTTTATATGAAAAACTTCTTTTGCCCATATCTCCTTAAATATGCGTCCTAGAGCGAAAAGGACTTTAATTCGTGACCACCCTCAAAAAATTGAAAAATCCAACCAAAACCTAAAAAAATTTAAATTTTTATATGAAAAACTTTAATTCGTGACCACCCTCAAAAAATTGAAAAATCCACCCAAAACCTAAAAAAATTTTAATTTTTATATGAAAACCTTCTTGTGCCCATATCTCCTAAACTAAGCGTCCTATAGCGAAAAGGACTTTAATTCGTAACCACCCCCAAAAAATTGAAAAATCCACCCAAAACCTAAAATAATTTAAATTTTTATATGAAAAACTTCTTTTGCCCATATCTCCTTAAATATGCGTCCTAGAGCGAAAAAGACTTTAATTCGTGACCACCCTCAAAAAATTGAAAAATCCACCCAAAACCTAAAAAAATGTAAATTTTTATATGAAAAACTTCTTTTGCCCATATCTCCTTAAATATGCGTCCTAGAGCGAAAAGGGCTTTAATTCGTGACCACCCCCAAAAAATTGAAAAACCCACCCAAAACCTAAAAAATGTAAATTTTTATATGAAAAACTTCTTTTGCCCATATCTCCTTAAATATGCGTCCTAGAGCGAAAAGGACTTTAATTCGTGGCCACCCTCAAAAAATTGAAAAATCCACCCAAAACCTAAAATAATTTAAATTTTTATATGAAAAACTTCTTTTGCCCATATCTCCTTAAATATGCGTCCTAGAGCGAAAAGGACTTTAATTCGTGACCACCCTCAAAAAATTGAAAAATCCAACCAAAACCTAAAAAAATTTAAATTTTTATATGAAAAACTTTAATTCGTGACCACCCTCAAAAAATTGAAAAATCCACCCAAAACCTAAAAAAATTTTAATTTTTATATGAAAACCTTCTTGTGCCCATATCTCCTAAACTAAGCGTCCTATAGCGAAAAGGACTTTAATTCGTAACCACCCCCAAAAAATTGAAAAATCCACCCAAAACCTAAAATAATTTAAATTTTTATATGAAAAACTTCTTTTGCCCATATCTCCTTAAATACGCGTCCTAGAGCGAAAAGGACTTTAATTCGTGACCACCCTCAAAAAATTGAAAAATCCACCCAAAACCTAAAAAAATTTAAATTTTTATATGAAAAACTTCTTTTGCCCATATCTCCTAAACTAAGCGTCCTATAGCGAAAAGGACTTAAATTCGTGACCACCCCAAAAAATTGAAAAATCCACCCAAAACCTAAAAAAATTTAATTTTTATATGAAAAACTACTTTTGTCCATATCTCCTTAAATATGCGTCCTAGAGCAAAAAGGACTTTAATTCGTGACCACCCCCAAAAAATTGAAAAATCCACCCACAACCTAAAAAAAATTGAAATTTTTATATGAAAAACTTATTTTGCCCATATCTCCTTAAATATGCGTCCTAGAGCGAAAAGGACTTCAATTTGTGACCACCCTCAAGAAATTGAAAAATCCACCCAAAACCTAAAAAAATGAATTTTTATATGAAAAACTTCTTTTGCCCATATCTCCTAAACTAAGCGTCCTAGAGCGAAAAGGACTTTAATTCGTGACCACCCCCAAAAAATTGAAAAATCCACCCAAAACCTAAAATAATTTAAATTTTTATATGAAAAACTTCTTTTGCCCATATCTCCTTAAATATGCGTCCTAGAGCGAAAAGGACTTTAATTCGTGACCACCCCCAAAAAATTGAAAAATCCATCCAAAACCTAAAAAAATTGAAATTTTTATATGAAAAACTTCTTTTGCCCATATCTCCTTAAATATGCGTCCTAGAGCGAAACGGACTTTAATTCGTGACCACCCTCAAAAAATTGAAAAATCCACCCAAAACCTAAAATAATTGAAATTTTTATATGAAAAACTTCTTTTGCCCATATCTCCTTAAATATGCGTCCTAGAGCGAAAAGGACTTTAATTCGTGACCACCCTCAAAAAATTGAAAAATCCACCCAAAACCTAAAAAAATGAAATTTTTATATGAAAAACTTGTTTTGCCCATATCTCCTAAACTAAGCGTCCTAGAGCGAAAAGGACTTTAATTCGTGACCACCCTCAAAAAATTGAAAAATCCACCCAAAACCTAAAAAAAATTAAATTTTTATATGAAAAACTTCTTCAAAAAAGTAAAAAATCCACCCAAAACCTAAAAAAATTAAAATTTTTATATGAAAAACTTCTTTTGCCCATATCTCCTTAAATATGCGTCCTAGAGCGAAAAGGACTTTAATTCGTGACCACCCTCAAAAAATTGAAAAATCCACCCAAAACCTAAAAAAATTGAATTTTTTATATGAAAAACTTCTTTTGCCCATATCTCCTTAAATATGCGTCCTATAGCGAAAAGGACTTAAATTCGTGACCACCCTCAAAAAATTGAAAAATCCACCCAAAACATAAAAAAATATAAATTTTTATATGAAAAATTTCTTTTGCCCATATCTCCTTAAATATGCGTCCTAGAGCGAAAAGGACTTTAATTCGTGACCACCCTCAAAAAATTGAAAAATCCACCCAAAACCTAAAAAAATTTTAATTTTTATGTGAAAAACTTCTTTTGCCCATATCTCCTTAAATATGCGTCCTAGAGCGAAAAGGACTTTAATTCGTGACCACCCTCAAAAAATTGAAAAATCCACCCAAAACCTAAAAAAAATGAAATTTTTATATGAAAAACTTCTTTTGCCCATATTTCCTTAAATATGCGTCCTAGAGCGAAAAGGACTTTAATTCGTGACCACCCTCAAAAAATTGAAAAATCCACCCAAAACCTAAAAAAATTTAAATTTTTATATGAAAAACTTCTTCAAAAAAGTAAAAAATCCACCCAAAACCTAAAAAAATTTAAATTTTTATATGAAAAACTTCTTTTGCCCATATCTCCTTAAATATGCGTCCTAGAGCGAAAAGGACTTTAATTCGTGACCACCCCCAAAAAATTGAAAAATCCACCCAAAACTTAAAAAAAATTAAATTTTTATGTGAAAAACTTCTTTTGCCCATATCTCCTTAAATATGCGTCCTAGAGCGAAAAGGACTTTAATTCGTGACCACCCTCAAAAAAGCGAAAAATCCACCCAAAACCTAAAAAAATTTTAATTTTTATATGAAAAACTTATTTTGCCCATATCTCCTTAAATATGCGTACTAGAGCGAAAAGGACTTTAATTCGTGACCATCCTCAAAAAATTGAAAAATCCACCCAAAACCTAAAAAAATTTAAATTTTTATATGAAAAACTTCTTTTGCCAATATCTCCTTAAATATGCGTCCTAGAGCGAAAAGGACTTTAATTCGTGACCACCCCAAAAAAAAAAAATCCACCCAAAACCTAAAAAAATTGAATTTTTTATATGAAAAACTTCTTTTGCCCATATCTCCTTAAATATGCGCCCTAGAGCGAAAAGGACTTTAATTCGTGACCATAATCAAAAAATTGAAAAATCCACCCAAAACCTAAAAAAATTGAAATTTTTATATGAAAAACTTCTTTTGCCCATATCTCCTTAAATATGCGTCCTAGAGCGAAAAGGACTTAAATTCGTGGCCACCCCAAAAAATTGAAAAATCCACCCAAAACCTAAAAAATTGAATTTTTATATGAAAAACTTCTTTTGCCCATATCTCCTTAAATATGCGTCCTAGAGCGAAAAGGACTTTAATTCGTGACCACCCCCAAACAATTGAAAAATCCACCCAAAACCTAAAAAAAATTGAAATTTTTATATGAAAAACTTCTTTTGCCCATATCTCCTTAAATATGCGTCCTAGAGCGAAAAGGACTTTAATTTGTGACCACCCTCAAAAAATTGAAAAATCCACCCAAAACCTAACAAAATTGAATTTTTATATGAAAAACTTCTTTTGCCCATATCTCCTAAACTAAGCGTCCTAGAGCGAAAAGGACTTTAATTCGTGACCACCCCCAAAAAATTGAAAAATCCACCCAAAACCTAAAATAATTTAAATTTTTATATGAAAAACTTCTTTTGCCCATATCTCCTTAAATATGCGTCCTAGAGCGAAAAGGACTTTAATTCGTGACCACCCCCGAAAAATTGAAAAATCCACCCAAAAC
Source organism: Haematobia irritans (assembly GCF_050003625.1). Classification (NCBI taxonomy): domain Eukaryota; kingdom Metazoa; phylum Arthropoda; class Insecta; order Diptera; family Muscidae; genus Haematobia; species Haematobia irritans. The sequence continues at coordinate 267,953 of NW_027445688.1, forward strand.
CTAAAAAAAATTAAATTTTTATGTGAAAAACTTCTTTTGCCCATATCTCCTTAAATATGCGTCCTAGAGCGAAAAGGGCTTTAATTCGTGACCACCCCCAAAAAATTGAAAAATCCACCCAAAACCTAAAAAAATTTAAATTTTTATATGAAAAACTTCTTTTGCCCATATCTCCTTAAATATGCGTCCTAGAGCGAAAAGGACTTTAATTCGTGACCACCCTCAAAAAATTGAAAAATCCACCCAAAACCTAAAACAATTTAAATTTTTATATGAAAAACTTCTTTTGCCCATATCTCCTTAACTAAGCGTCCTAGAGCGAAAAGGACTTTAATTCGTGACCACCCCCAAAAAATTGGAAAATCCAACCAAAACCTAAAACAATTGAAATTTTTATATAAAAAACTTCTTTTGCCCATATCTCCTTAAATATGCGTCCTAGAGCGAAAAGGACTTTAATTCGTGACCATCCTCAAAAAATTGAAAAATCCTCCCAAAACCTAAAAAAATTGAATTTTTTATATGAAAAAATTCTTTTGCCCATATTATTAAAATAATTTAAATTTTTATATGAAAAACTTCTTTTGCCCATACCTCCTAAACTAAGCGTCCTAGAGCGAAAAGGACTTTAATTCGTGACCACCCCCAAAAAATTGAAAAATCCACCCAAAACCTAAAAAAATGTAAATTTTTATATGAAAAACTTCTTTTGCCCATATCTCCTTAAATATGCGTCCTAGAGCGAAAAGGACTTTAATTCGTGACCACCCTCAAAAAATTGAAAAATCCACCCAAAACCTAAAAAAATTTAAATTTTTATATGAAAAACTTCTTTTGCCCATATCGCCTAAACTAAGCGTCCTAGAGCGAAAAGGACTTTAATTCGTGACCACCCCCAAAAAATTGGAAAATCCACCCAAAACCTAAAAAAAAATTGAAATTTTTATATAAAAAACTTCTTTTGCCCATATCTCCTTAAATATGCGTCCTAGAGCGAAAAGGACTTTAATTCGTGACCACCCCCAAAAAATTGAAAAATCCACCCAAAACCTAAAAAAATGTAAATTTTTATATGAAAAACTTCTTTTGCCCATATCTCCTTAAATATGCGTCCTAAAGCGAAAAGGACTTTAATTCGTGACCACCCTCAAAAAATTGAAAAATCCACCCAAAACCTAAAAAAATTTAAATTTTTATATGAAAAACTTCTTTTGCCCATATCTCCTAAACTAAGCGTCCTAGAGCGAAAAGGACTTTAATTCGTGACCACCCCCAAAAAATTGGAAAATCCACCCAAAACCTAAAAAAAAATTGAAATTTTTATATAAAAAACTTCTTTTGCCCATATCTCCTTAAATATGCGTCCTAGAGCGAAAAGGACTTTAATTCGTGACCACCCCCAAAAAATTGAAAAATCCACCCAAAACCTAAAAAAATGTAAATTTTTATATGAAAAACTTCTTTTGCCCATATCTCCTTAAATATGCGTCCTAAAGCGAAAAGGACTTTAATTCGTGACCACCCTCAAAAAATTGAAAAATCCACCCAAAACCTAAAAAAATTTAAATTTTTATATGAAAAACTTCTTTTGCCCATATCTCCTAAACTAAGCGTCCTAGAGCGAAAACGACTTTAATTCGTGACCACCCCCAAACAATTGGAAAATCCACCCAAAACCTAAAAAAAATTGAAATTTTTATATAAAAAACTTCTTTTGCCCATATCTCCTTAAATATGCGTCCTAGAGCGAAAAGGACTTTAATTCGTGACCACCCTCAAAAAATTGAAAAATCCACCCAAAACCTAAAAAAATTTAAATTTTTATATGAAAAACTTCTTTTGCCCATATCTCCTTAAATATGCGTCCTAGAGCGAAAAGGACTTTAATTCGTGACCACCCTCAAAAAATTGAAAAATCCACCCAAAACCTAAAATAATTTAAATTTTTATATGAAACACTTCTTTTGCCCATATCTCCTAAACTAAGCGTCCTAGAGCGAAAAGGACTTTAATTCGTGACCACCCTCAAAAAATTGAAAAATCCACCCAAAACCTAAAAAAATTGAAATTTTTATATGAAAAACTTCTTTTGCCCATATCTCCTTAAATATGCGTCCTAGAGCGAAAATGACTTTAATTCGTGACCACCCCCAAAAAATTGAAAAATCCACCCAAAACCTAAAAAAATTGAAATTTTTATATGAAAAACTTCTTTTGCCCATATCTCCTTAAATATGCGTCCTAGAGCGAAAAGGACTTTAATTCGTGACCACCCTCAAAAAATTGAAAAATCCACCCAAAACCTAAAAAAATTTAAATTTTTATATGAAAAACTTCTTTTACCCATATCTCCTAAACTAAGCGTCCTAGAGCGAAAAGGACTTTAATTCGTGACCACCCCCAAAAAATTGGAAAATCCACCCAAAACCTAAAAAAATTGAAATTTTTATATAAAAAACTTCTTTTGCCCATATCTCCTTAAATATGCGTCCTAGAGCGAAAAGGACTTTAATTCGTGACCACCCTCAAAAAATTGAAAAATCCACCCAAAACCTAAAAAAATTTAAATTTTTATATGAAAAACTTCTTTTGCCCATATCTCCTTAAATATGCGTCCTAGAGCGAAAAGGACTTTAATTCGTGACCACCCTCAAAAAATTGAAAAATCCACCCAAAACCTAAAATAATTTAAATTTTTTATATGAAAAACTTCTTTTGCCCATATCTCCTAAACTAAGCGTCCTAGAGCGAAAAGGACTTTAATTCGTGACCACCCTCAAAAAATTGAAAAATCCACCCAAAACCTAAAAAAATGTAAATTTTTATATGAAAAACTTCTTTTGCCCATATCTCCTTAAATATGCGTCCTAGAGCGAAAATGACTTTAATTCGTGACCACCCCCAAAAAATTGAAAAATCCACCCAAAACCTAAAAAAATTGAAATTTTTATATGAAAAACTTCTTTTGCCCATATCTCCTTAAATATGCGTCCTAGAGCGAAAAGGACTTTAATTCGTGACCACCCTCAAAAAATTGAAAAATCCACCCAAAACCTAAAAAAATTGAAATTTTTATATAAAAAACTTCTTTTGCCCATATCTCCTTAAATATGCGTCCTAGAGCGAAAAGGACTTTAATTCGTGACCACCCCCAAAAAATTGAAAAATCCACCCAAAACCTAAAAAAATGTAAATTTTTATATGAAAAACTTCTTTTGCCCATATCTCATTAAATATGCGTCCTAGAGCGAAAAGGGCTTTAATTCGTGACCACCCTCAAAAAATTGAAAAATCCACCCAAAACATAAAAAAAATTTAAATTTTTATATGAAAAACTTCTTTTGTCCATATCTCCTAAACTAAGCGTCCTAGAGCAAAAAGGACTTTAATTCGTGACCACCCCCAAAAAATTGGAAAATCCACCCAAAACCTAAAAAAATTGAAATTTTTATATAAAAACTTCTTTTGCCCATATCTCCTTAAATATGCGTCCTAGAGCGAAAAGGACTTTAATTCGTGACCACCCTCAAAAAATTGAAAAATCCACCCAAAACCTAAAAAAAATTAAATTTTTATATGAAAAACTTCTTTTGCCCATATCTCCTTAAATATGCGTCCTAGAGCGAAAAGGACTTTAATTCGTGACCACCCTAAAAAAATTGAAAAATCCACCCAAAACCTAAAATAATTTAAATTTTTATATGAAACACTTATTTTGCCCATATCTCCTAAACTAAGCGTCCTAGAGCGAAAAGGACTTTAATTCGTGACCACCCTCAAAAAATTGAAAAATCCACCCAAAACCTAAAAAAATTGAAATTTTTATATGAAAAACTTCTTTTGCCCATATCTCCTTAAATATGCGTCCTAGAGCGAAAAGGACCTTAATTCGTGACCACCCCCAAAAAATTGAAAAATCCACCCAAAACCTAAAAAAATTGAAATTTTTATATGAAAAACTTCTTTTGCCCATATCTCCTTAAATATGCGTCCTAGAGCGAAAAGGACTTTAATTCGTGACCACCCTCAAAAAATTGAAAAATCCACCCAAAACCTAAAAAATTTAAATTTTTATATGAAAAACTTCTTTTGCCCATATCTCCTAAACTAAGCGTACTAGAGCGAAAAGGACTTTAATTCGTGACCACCCCCAAAAAATTGGAAAATTCACCCAAAACCTAAAAAAATTGAAATTTTTATATAAAAAACTTCTTTTGCCCATATCTCCTTAAATATGCGTCCTAGAGCGAAAAGGACTTTAATTCGTGACCACCCTCAAAAAATTGAAAAATCCACCCAAAACCTAAAAAAATTTAAATTTTTATATGAAAAACTTCTTTTGCCCATATCTCCTTAAATATGCGTCCTAGAGCGAAAAGGACTTTAATTCGTGAAAAAAATTGAAAAATCCACCCAAAACCTAAAAAAATGTAAATTTTTATATGAAAAACTTCTTTTGCCCATATCTCCTTAAATATGCGTCCTAGAGCGAAAATGACTTTAATTCGTGACCACCCCCAAAAAATTGGAAAATCCACCCAAAACCTAAAAAAAATTGAAATTTTTATATAAAAAACTTCTTTTGCCCATATCTCCTTAAATATGCGTCCTAGAGCGAAAAGGACTTTAATTCGTGACCACCCTCAAAAAATTGAAAAATCCACCCAAAACCTAAAAAAATTTAAATTTTTATATGAAAAACTTCTTTTGCCCATATCTCCTTAAATATGCGTCCTAGAGCGAAAAGGACTTTAATTCGTGACCACCCTCAAAAAATTGAAAAATCCACCCAAAACCTAAAATAATTTAAATTTTTATATGAAACACTTCTTTTGCCCATATCTCCTAAACTAAGCGTCCTAGAGCGAAAAGGACTTTAATTCGTGACCACCCTCAAAAAATTGAAAAATCCACCCAAAACCTAAAAAAATTGAAATTTTTATATGAAAAACTTCTTTTGCCCATATCTCCTTAAATATGCGTCCTAGAGCGAAAATGACTTTAATTCGTGACCACCCCCAAAAAATTGAAAAATCCACCCAAAACCTAAAAAAATTGAAATTTTTATATGAAAAACTTCTTTTGCCCATATCTCCTTAAATATGCGTCCTAGAGCGAAAAGGACTTTAATTCGTGACCACCCTCAAAAAATTGAAAAATCCACCCAAAACCTAAAAAAATTTAAATTTTTATATGAAAAACTTCTTTTACCCATATCTCCTAAACTAAGCGTCCTAGAGCGAAAAGGACTTTAATTCGTGACCACCCCCAAAAAATTGGAAAATCCACCCAAAACCTAAAAAAATTGAAATTTTTATATAAAAAACTTCTTTTGCCCATATCTCCTTAAATATGCGTCCTAGAGCGAAAAGGACTTTAATTCGTGACCACCCTCAAAAAATTGAAAAATCCACCCAAAACCTAAAAAAATTTAAATTTTTATATGAAAAACTTCTTTTGCCCATATCTCCTTAAATATGCGTCCTAGAGCGAAAAGGACTTTAATTCGTGACCACCCTCAAAAAATTGAAAAATCCACCCAAAACCTAAAAAAATGTAAATTTTTATATGAAAAACTTCTTTTGCCCATATCTCCTTAAATATGCGTCCTAGAGCGAAAATGACTTTAATTCGTGACCACCCCCAAAAAATTGAAAAATCCACCCAAAACCTAAAAAAATTGAAATTTTTATATGAAAAACTTCTTTTGCCCATATCTCCGTAAATATGCGTCCTAGAGCGAAAAGGACTTTAATTCGTGACCACCCCCAAAAAATTGAAAAATCCACCCAAAACCTAAAAAAATGTAAATTTTTATATGAAAAACTTCTTTTGCCCATATCTCATTAAATATGCGTCCTAGAGCGAAAAGGGCTTTAATTCGTGACCACCCTCAAAAAATTGAAAAATCCACCCAAAACATAAAAAAAATTTAAATTTTTATATGAAAAACTTCTTTTGCCCATATCTCCTAAACTAAGCGTCCAAGAGCGAAAAGGACTTTAATTCGTGACCACCCCCAAAAAATTGGAAAATCCACCCAAAACCTAAAAAAATTGAAATTTTTATATAAAAACTTCTTTTGCCCATATCTCCTTAAATATGCGTCCTAGAGCGAAAAGGACTTTAATTCGTGACCACCCTCAAAAAATTGAAAAATCCACCCAAAACCTAAAAAAAATTAAATTTTTATATGAAAAACTTCTTTTGCCCATATCTCCTTAAATATGCGTCCTAGAGCGAAAAGGACTTTAATTCGTGGCCACCCTAAAAAAATTGAAAAATCCACCCAAAACCTAAAATAATTTAAATTTTTATATGAAACACTTCTTTTGCCCATATCTCCTAAACTAAGCGTCCTAGAGCGAAAAGGACTTTAATTCGTGACCACCCTCAAAAAATTGAAAAATCCACCCAAAACCTAAAAAAATTGAAATTTTTATATGAAAAACTTCTTTTGCCCATATCTCCTTAAATATGCGTCCTAGAGCGAAAAGGACCTTAATTCGTGACCACCCCCAAAAAATTGAAAAATCCACCCAAAACCTAAAAAAATTGAAATTTTTATATGAAAAACTTCTTTTGCCCATATCTCCTTAAATATGCGTCCTAGAGCGAAAAGGACTTTAATTCGTGACCACCCTCAAAAAATTGAAAAATCCACCCAAAACCTAAAAAATTTAAATTTTTATATGAAAAACTTCTTTTGCCCATATCTCCTAAACTAAGCGTACTAGAGCGAAAAGGACTTTAATTCGTGACCACCCCCAAAAAATTGGAAAATTCACCCAAAACCTAAAAAAATTGAAATTTTTATATAAAAAACTTCTTTTGCCCATATCTCCTTAAATATGCGTCCTAGAGCGAAAAGGACTTTAATTCGTGACCACCCTCAAAAAATTGAAAAATCCACCCAAAACCTAAAAAAATTTAAATTTTTATATGAAAAACTTCTTTTGCCCATATCTCCTTAAATATGCGTCCTAGAGCGAAAAGGACTTTAATTCGTGAAAAAAAATTGAAAAATCCACCCAAAACCTAAAAAAATTTAAATTTTTATATGAAAAACTTCTTTTGCCCATATCTCCTAAACTAAGCGTCCTAGAGCGAAAAGGACTTTAATTCGTGACCACCCCCAAAAAATTGGAAAATCCACCCAAAACCTAAAAAAATTGAAATTTTTATATAAAAACTTCTTTTGCCCATATCTCCTTAAATATGCGTCCTAGAGCGAAAAGGACTTTAATTCGTGACCACCCTCAAAAAATTGAAAAATCCACCCAAAACCTAAAAAAAATTAAATTTTTATATGAAAAACTTCTTTTGCCCATATCTCCTTAAATATGCGTCCTAGAGCGAAAAGGACTTTAATTCGTGACCACCCTCAAAAAATTGAAAAATCCACCCAAAACCTAAAATAATTTAAATTTTTATATGAAACACTTCTTTTGCCCATATCTCTTAAACTAAGCGTCCTAGAGCGAAAAGGACTTTAATTCGTGACCACCCTCAAAAAATTGAAAAATCCACCCAAAACCTAAAAAAATTGAAATTTTTATATGAAAAACTTCTTTTGCCCATATCTCCTTAAATATGCGTCCTAGAGCGAAAAGGACTTTAATTCGTGACCACCCCCAAAAAATTGAAAAATCCACCCAAAATCTAAAAAAAATTTAAATTTTTATATGAAAAACTTCTTTTGCCCATATCTCCTAAACTAAGCGCCCTAGAGCGAAAAGGACTTTAATTCGTGACCACCCCCAAAAAATTGGAAAATCCACCCAAAACCTAAAAAAATTGAAAACTTTATATAAAAAACTTCTTTTGCCCATATCTCCTTAAATATGCGTCCTAGAGCGAAAAGGACTTTAATTCGTGACCACCCTCAAAAAATTGAAAAATCCACCCAAAACCTAAAAAAATTTAAATTTTTATATGAAAAACTTCTTTTGCCCATATCTCCTTAAATATGCGTCCTAGAGCGAAAAGGACTTTAATTCGTGAAAAAAATTGAAAAATCCACCCAAAACCTAAAAAAATTTAAATTTTTATATGAAAAACTTCTTTTGCCCATATCTCCTTAAATATGCGTTCTAGAGCGAAAAGGACTTTAATTCGTGACCACCCTCAAAAAAGTGAAAAATCCACCCAAAACCTAAAAAAATTTAAATTTTTATATGAAAAACTTCTTTTGCCCATATCTCCTTAAATATGCGTCCTAGAGCGAAAAGGACTTTAATTCGTGACCACCCTCAAAAAATTGAAAAATCCACCAAAACCTAAAAAAATTGAAATTTTTATATGAAAAACTTATTTTGCCCATATCTCCCTAAATATGCGTCCTAGAGCGAAAAGGACTTTAATTCGTGACCACCCCAAAAAATTGAAAAATCCACCCAAAACATTAAAAAATTGAATTTTTTATATGAAAAACTTATTTTGCCCATATCTCCTTAAATATGCGTCCTAGAGCGAAAAGGACTTTAATTCGTGACCACCCTCAAAAAAGTGAAAAATCCACCCAAAACCTAAAAAAATTTTAATTTTTATATGAAAAACTTCTTTTGCCCATATCTCCTTAAATATGCGTCCTAGAGCGAAAAGGACTTTAATTCGTGACCACCCTCAAAAAATTGAAAAATCCACCAAAACCTAAAAAAATTGAAATTTTTATATGAAAAACTTATTTTGCCCATATCTCCTTAAATATGCGTCCTAGAGCGAAAAGGACTTTAATTCGTGACCACCCTCAAAAAATTGAAAAATCCACCCAAAACCTAAAATAATTTAAATTTTTTATATGAAAAACTTCTTTTGCCCATATCTCCTAAACTAAGCGTCCTAGAGCGAAAAGGACTTTAATTCGTGACCACCCTCAAAAAATTGAAAAATCCACCCAAAACCTAAAAAAATGTAAATTTTTATATGAAAAACTTCTTTTGCCCATATCTCCTTAAATATGCGTCCTAGAGCGAAAATGACTTTAATTCGTGACCACCCCCAAAAAATTGAAAAATCCACCCAAAACCTAAAAAAATTGAAATTTTTATATGAAAAACTTCTTTTGCCCATATCTCCTTAAATATGCGTCCTAGAGCGAAAAGGACTTTAATTCGTGACCACCCCCAAAAAATTGAAAAATCCACCCAAAACCTAAAAAAATGTAAATTTTTATATGAAAAACTTCTTTTGCCCATATCTCATTAAATATGCGTCCTAGAGCGAAAAGGACTTTAATTCGTGACCACCCTCAAAAAATTGGAAAATCCACCCAAAACCTAAAAAAATTGAAATTTTTATATAAAAACTTCTTTTGCCCATATCTCCTTAAATATGCGTCCTAGAGCGAAAAGGACTTTAATTCGTGACCACCCTCAAAAAATTGAAAAATCCACCCAAAACCTAAAAAAAATTAAATTTTTATATGAAAAACTTCTTTTGCCCATATCTCCTTAAATATGCGTCCTAGAGCGAAAAGGACTTTAATTCGTGACCACCCTCAAAAAATTGAAAAATCCACCCAAAACCTAAAATAATTTAAATTTTTATATGAAACACTTCTTTTGCCCATATCTCCTAAACTAAGCGTCCTAGAGCGAAAAGGACTTTAATTCGTGACCACCCTCAAAAAATTGAAAAATCCACCCAAAACCTAAAAAAATTGAAATTTTTATATGAAAAACTTCTTTTGCCCATATCTCCTTAAATATGCGTCCTAGAGCGAAAAGGACCTTAATTCGTGACCACCCCCAAAAAATTGGAAAATCCACCCAAAACCTAAAAAAATTGAAATTTTTATATGAAAAACTTCTTTTGCCCATATCTCCTTAAATATGCGTCCTAGAGCGAAAAGGACTTTAATTCGTGACCACCCTCAAAAAATTGAAAAATCCACCCAAAACCTAAAAAATTTAAATTTTTATATGAAAAACTTCTTTTGCCCATATCTCCTAAACTAAGCGTACTAGAGCGAAAAGGACTTTAATTCGTGACCACCCCCAAAAAATTGGAAAATTCACCCAAAACCTAAAAAAATTGAAAATTTTATATAAAAAACTTCTTTTGCCCATATCTCCTTAAATATGCGTCCTAGAGCGAAAAGGACTTTAATTCGTGACCACCCTCAAAAAATTGAAAAATCCACCCAAAACCTAAAAAAATTTAAATTTTTATATGAAAAACTTCTTTTGCCCATATCTCCTTAAATATGCGTCCTAGAGCGAAAAGGACTTTAATTCGTGAAAAAAAAAATTGAAAAATCCACCCAAAACCTAAAAAAATTTAAATTTTTATATGAAAAACTTCTTTTGCCCATATCTCCTAAACTAAGCGTCCTAGAGCGAAAAGGACTTTAATTCGTGACCACCCCCAAAAAATTGGAAAATCCACCCAAAACCTAAAAAAATTGAAATTTTTATATAAAAACTTCTTTTGCCCATATCTCCTTAAATATGCGTCCTAGAGCGAAAAGGACTTTAATTCGTGACCACCCTCAAAAAATTGAAAAATCCACCCAAAACCTAAAAAAAATTAAATTTTTATATGAAAAACTTCTTTTGCCCATATCTCCTTAAATATGCGTCCTAGAGCGAAAAGGACTTTAATTCGTGACCACCCTCAAAAAATTGAAAAATCCACCCAAAACCTAAAATAATTTAAATTTTTATATGAAACACTTCTTTTGCCCATATCTCCTAAACTAAGCGTCCTAGAGCGAAAAGGACTTTAATTCGTGACCACCCTCAAAAAATTGAAACATCCACCCAAAACCTAAAAAAATTGAAATTTTTATATGAAAAACTTCTTTTGCCCATATCTCCTTAAATATGCGTCCTAGAGCGAAAAGGACTTTAATTCGTGACCACCCCCAAAAAATTGAAAAATCCACCCAAAACCTAAAAAAAATTTAAATTTTTATATGAAAAACTTCTTTTGCCCATATCTCCTAAACTAAGCGTCCTAGAGCGAAAAGGACTTTAATTCGTGACCACCCCCAAAAAATTGGAAAATCCACCCAAAACCTAAAAAAATTGAAAACTTTATATAAAAAACTTCTTTTGCCCATATCTCCTTAAATATGCGTCCTAGAGCGAAAAGGACTTTAATTCGTGACCACCCTCAAAAAATTGAAAAATCCACCCAAAACCTAAAAAAATTTAAATTTTTATATGAAAAACTTCTTTTGCCCATATCTCCTTAAATATGCGTCCTAGAGCGAAAAGGACTTTAATTCGTGAAAAAAATTGAAAAATCCACCCAAAACCTAAAAAAATTTAAATTTTTATATGAAAAACTTCTTTTGCCCATATCTCCTTAAATATGCGTCCTAGAGCGAAAAGGACTTTAATTCGTGACCACCCTCAAAAAAGTGAAAAATCCACCCAAAACCTAAAAAAATTTTAATTTTTATATGAAAAACTTCTTTTGCCCATATCTCCTTAAATATGCGTCCTAGAGCGAAAAGGACTTTAATTCGTGACCACCCTCAAAAAATTGAAAAATCCACCAAAACCTAAAAAAATTGAAATTTTTATATGAAAAACTTATTTTGCCCATATCTCCCTAAATATGCGTCCTAGAGCGAAAAGGACTTTAATTCGTGACCACCCCAAAAAATTGAAAAATCCACCCAAAACATTAAAAAATTGAATTTTTTATATGAAAAACTTCTTTTGCCCATATCTCCTTAAATATGCGCCCTAGAGCGAAAAGGACTTTAATTCGTGACCACAATCAAAAAATTGAAAAATCCACCCAAAACCTAAAAAAATTGAAATTTTTATATGAAAAACTTCTTTTGCCCATATCTCCTTAAATATGCGTCCTAGAGCGAAAAGGACTTAAATTCGTGGCCACCCCAAAAAATTGAAAAATCCACCCAAACCTAAAAAAATTGAATTTTTATATGAAAAACTTCTTTTGCCCATATCTCCTTAAATATGCGTCCTAGAGCGAAAAGGACTTTAATTCGTGACCACCCCCAAAAAATTGAAAAATCCACCCAAAACCTAAAAAAATTGAAATTTTTATATGAAAAACTTCTTTTGCCATATCTCCTTAAATATGCGTCCTAGAGCGAAAAGGACTTTAATTTGTGACCACCCTCAAAAAATTGAAAAATCCACCCAAAACCTAACAAAATTGAATTTTTATATGAAAAACTTCTTTTGCCCATATCTCCTAAACTAAGCGTCCTAGAGCGAAAAGGACTTTAATTCGTGACCACCCCCAAAAAATTGAAAAATCCACCCAAAACCTAAAATAATTTAAATTTTTATATGAAAAACTTCTTTTGCCCATATCTCCTTAAATATGCGTCCTAGAGCGAAAAGGACTTTAATTCGTGACCACCCCCAAAAAATTGAAAAATCCACCCAAAACCTAAAAAAATTGAAATTTTTATATGAAAAACTTCTTTTGCCCATATCTCCTTAAATATGCGTCCTAGAGCGAAAAGGACTTTAATTCGTGACCACCCTCAAAAAATTGAAAAATCCACCCAAAACCTAAAATAATTGAAATTTTTATATGAAAAACTTCTTTTGCCCATATCTCCTTAAATATGCGTCCTAGAGCGAAAAGGACTTTAATTCGTGACCACCCTCAAAAAATTGAAAAATCCACCCAAAACCTAAAAAAATTGAAATTTTTATATGAAAAACTTCTTTTGCCCATATCTCCTAAACTAAGCGTCCTAGAGCGAAAAGGACTTTAATTCGTAACCACCCTCAAAAAATTGAAAAATCCACCCAAAACCTAAAAAAATTGATATTTTTATATGAAAAACTTCTTTTGTCCATATCTCCTAAACTAAGCGTCCTAGAGCGAAAAGGACTTTAATTCGAGACCACCCTCAAAAAATTGAAAAATCCACCAAAAACCTAAAATAATTGAAATTTTTATATGAAAAACTTCTTTTGCCCATATCTCCTTAAATATGCGTCCTAGAGCGAAAAGGACTTTAATTCGTGACCACCCTCAAAAAATTGAAAAATCCACCCAAAACCTAAAAAAATTTTAATTTTTATATGAAAACCTTCTTTTGCCCATATCTCCTAAACTAAGCTTCCTATAGCGAAAAGGACTTTAATTCGTAACCACCCCCAAAAAATTGAAAAATCCACCCAAAACCTAAAATAATTTAAATTTTTATATGAAAAACTTCTTTTGCCCATATCTCCTTAAATATGCGTCCTAGAGCGAAAAGGACTTTAATTCGTGACCACCCTCAAAAAATTGAAAACTCCACCCAAAACCTAAAAATATGTAAATTTTTATATGAAAAACTTCTTTTGCCCATATCTCCTTAAATATGCGTCCTAGAGCGAAAAGGGCTTTAATTCGTGACCACCCCCAAAAAATTGAAAAATCCACCCAAAACCTAAAAAAATGTAAATTTTTATATGAAAAACTTCTTTTGCCCATATCTCCTTAAATATGCGTCCTAGAGCGAAAAGGACTTTAATTCGTGACCACCCTCAAAAAATTGAAAAATCCACCCAAAACCTAAAAAAATTGAAATTTTTATATAAAAAACTTCTTTTGCCCATATCTCCTTAAATACGCTTTCATATAAAAATTTCAATTTTTTTAGGTTTTGGGTGGATTTTTCAATTTTTTGAGGGTGGTCACGAATTAAAGTCCTTTTCGCTCTAGGACGCTTAGTTTAGGAGATATGGGCAAAAGAAGTGTTTCATATAAAAATTTAAATTATTTTAGGTTTATATGAAAAACTTCTTTTGCCCATATCTCCTTAAATATGCGTCCTAGAGCGAAAAGGACTTTAATTCGTGACCACCCTCAAAAAATTGAAAAATCCACCCAAAACCTAAAAAAATTGAAATTTTTATATGAAAAACTTCTTTTGCCCATATCTCCTAAACTAAGCGTCCTAGAGCGAAAAGGACTTTAATTCGTGACCAATTTCAAAAAATTGAAAAATCCACCCAAAACCTAAAAAAATTGATATTTTTATATGAAAAACTTCTTTTGTCCATATCTCCTAAACTAAGCGTCCTAGAGCGAAAAGGACTTTAATTCGAGACCACCCTCAAAAAATTTAAAAATCCACCCAAAACCTAAAATAATTGAAATTTTTATATGAAAAACTTCTTTTGCCCATATCTCCTTAAATATGCGACCTAGAGCGAAAAGGACTTTAATTCGTGACCACCCTCAAAAAATTGAAAAATCCACCCAAAACCTAAAAAAATTTTAATTTTTATATGAAAACCTTCTTTTGCCATATCTCCTTAAATATGCGTCCTATAGCGAAAAGGACTTTAATTCGTAACCACCCCCAAAAAATTGAAAAATCCACCCAAAACCTAAAATAATTTAAATTTTTATATGAAAAACTTCTTTTGCCCATATCTCCTTACATATGCGTCCTAGAGCGAAAAGGACTTTAATTCGTGACCACCCTCAAAAAATTTAAAACTCCACCTAAAAATATGTAAATTTTTATATGAAAAACTTCTTTTGCCCATATCTCCTTAAATATGCGTCCTAGAGCGCAAATGGCTTTAATTCGTGACCACCCCCAAAAAATTGAAAAATCCACCCAAAACCTAAAAAAATGTAAATTTTTATATGAAAAACTTCTTTTGCCCATATCTCCTTAAATATGCGTCCTAGAGCGAAAAGGACTTTAATTCGTGACCACCCTCAAAAAATTGAAAAATCCACCCAAAACCTAAAAAAATTGAAATTTTTATATAAAAAACTTCTTTTGCCCATATCTCCTTAAATACGCGTCCTAGAGCGAAAAGGACTTTAATTCGTGACCACCCTCAAAAAATTGAAAAATCCACCCAAAACCTAAAAAAATTTAAATTTTTATATGAAAAACTTCTTTTGCCCATATCTCCTAAACTAAGCGTCCTATAGCTAAAAGGACTTAAATTCGTGACCACCCCAAAAAATTAAAAAATCCACCCAAAACCATAAAAAATTTAATTTTTATATGAAAAACTTCTTTTGCCCATATCTCCTTAAATATGCGTCCTAGAGCGAAAAGGACTTTAATTCGTGACCACCCCCAAAAAATTGAAAAATCCACCCAAAACCTAAAAAAAATTGAAATTTTTATATGAAAAACTTCTTTTGCCCATATCTCCTTAAATATTCGTCCTAGAGCGAAAAGGACTTTAATTTGTGACCACCCTCAAAAAATTGAAAAATCCACCCAAAACCTAAAAAAAATGAATTTTTATATGAAAAACTTCTTTTGCCCATATCTCCTAAACTAAGCGTCCTAGAGCGAAAAGGACTTTAATTCGAGACCACCCTCAAAAAATTGAAAAATCCACCCAAAACCTAAAATAATTGAAATTTTTATATGAAAAACTTCTTTTGCCCATATCTCCTTAAATATGCGTCCTAGAGCGAAAAGGACTTTAATTCGTGACCACCCTCAAAAAATTGAAAAATCCACCCAAAACCTAAAAAAATGAAATTTTTATATGAAAAACTTCTTTTGCCCATATCTCCTTAAATATGCGTCCTAGAGCGAAAAGGACTTTAATTCGTGACCACCCTCAAAAAATTGAAAAATCCACCCAAAACCTAAAAAAATGAAATTTTTATATGAAAAACTTGTTTTGTCCATATCTCCTTAAATATGCGTCCTAGAGCGAAAAGGACTTCAATTCGTGACCACCCTCAAAAAATTGCAAAATCCACCGAAAACCTAAAAAAAATTAAATTTTTATATGAAAAACTTCTTCAAAAAAGTAACAAATCCACCCAAAACCTAAAAAAGTTAAAATTTTTATATGAAAAACTTCTTTTGCCCATATCTCCTTAAATATGCGTCCTAGAGCGAAAAGGACTTTAATTCGTGACCACCCTCAAAAAATTGAAAAATCCACCCAAAACCTAAAAAAATTTAAATTTTTATATGAAAAACTTCTTTTGCCCATATCTCCTAAACTAAGCGTCCTATAGCTAAAAGGACTTAAATTCGTGACCACCCCAAAAAATTAAAAAATCCACCCAAAACCATAAAAAATTTAATTTTTATATGAAAAACTTCTTTTGCCCATATCTCCTTGAATATGCGTCCTAGAGCGAAAAGGACTTTAATTCGTGACCACCCCCAAAAAATTGAAAAATCCACCCAAAACCTAAAAAAAATTGAAATTTTTATATGAAAAACTTCTTTTGTCCATATCTCCTTAAATATTCGTCCTAGAGCGAAAAGGACTTTAATTTGTGACCACCCCCAAAAAATTGAAAAATCCACCCAAAACCTAAAAAAAATGAATTTTTATATGAAAAACTTCTTTTGCCCATATCTCCTAAACTAAGCGTCCTAGAGCGAAAAGGACTTTAATTCGAGACCACCCTCAAAAAATTGAAAAATCCACCCAAAACCTAAAATAATTGAAATTTTTATATGAAAAACTTCTTTTGCCCATATCTCCTTAAATATGCGTCCTAGAGCGAAAAGGACTTTAATTCGTGACCACCCTCAAAAAATTTAAAAATCCACCCAAAACCTAAAAAAATTTAAATTTTTATATGAAAAACTTCTTCAAAAAATTGAAAAATCCACCCAAAACCTAAAAAAATTGAAATTTTTATATGAAAAACTTCTTTTGCCCATATCTCCTTAAATATGCGTCCTAGAGCGAAAAGGACTTTAATTCGTGACCACCCTCAAAAAATTGAAAAATCCACCCAAAACCTAAAAAAATGAAATTTTTATATGAAAAACTTCTTTTGCCCATATCTCCTTAAATATGCGTCCTAGAGCGAAAAGGACTTTAATTCGTGACCACCCTCAAAAAATTGAAAAATCCACCCAAAACCTAAAAAAATGAAATTTTTATATGAAAAACTTGTTTTGTCCATATCTCCTTAAATATGCGTCCTAGAGCGAAAAGGACTTTAATTCGTGACCACCCTCAAAAAAGTGAAAAATCCACCCAAAACCTAAAAAAATTGAAATTTTTATTGAAAAACTTCTTTTGCCCATATCTCCTTAAATATGCGTCCTAGAGCGAAAAGGACTTTAATTCGTGACCACCCCCAAAAAATTGAAAAATCCACCCAAAACCTAAAAAAATTTAAATTTTTATATGAAAAACTTCTTTTGCCCATATCTCCTTAAATATGCGTCCTAGAGCGAAAAGGACTTTAATTCGTGACCACCCTCAAAAAATTGAAAAATCCACCCAAAACCTAAAAAAATTGAAATTTTTATATGAAAAACTTCTTTTGCCCATATCTCCTTAAATATGCGTCCTAGAGCGAAAAGGACTTTAATTCGTGACCACCCTCAAAAAATTGAAAAATCCACCCAAAACCTAAAAAAATTGAAATTTTTATATGAAAAACTTCTTTTGCCCATATCTCCTTAAATATGCGTCCTAGAGCGAAAAGGACTTTAATTCGTGACCACCCTCAAAAAATTGAAAAATCCACCCAAAACCTAAAAAAATGTAAATTTTTATATGAAAAACTTCTTTTGCCCATATCTCCTAAACTAAGCGTCCTAGAGCGAAAAGGACTTTAATTCGTGACCACCTTCAAAAAATTGAAAAATCCACCCAAAACCTAAAAAAATTGAAATTTTTATATGAAAAACTTCTTTTGCCCATATCTCTTTAAATATGCGTCCTAGAGCGAAAAGGACTTTAATTCGTGACCACCCTCAAAAAATTGAAAAATCCACCCAAAACCTAAAAAAATGTAAATTTTTATATGAAAAACTTCTTTTGTCCATATCTCCTTAAATATTCGTCCTAGAGCGAAAAGGACTTTAATTTGTGACCACCCCCAAAAAATTGAAAAATCCACCCAAAACCTAAAAAAAATGAATTTTTATATGAAAAACTTCTTTTGCCCATATCTCCTAAACTAAGCGTCCTAGAGCGAAAAGGACTTTAATTCGAGACCACCCTCAAAAAATTGAAAAATCCACCCAAAACCTAAAATAATTGAAATTTTTATATGAAAAACTTCTTTTGCCCATATCTCCTTAAATATGCGTCCTAGAGCGAAAAGGACTTTAATTCGTGACCACCCTCAAAAAATTGAAAAATCCACCCAAAACCTAAAAAAATTTAAATTTTTATATGAAAAACTTCTTCAAAAAATTGAAAAATCCACCCAAAACCTAAAAAATGTAAATTTTTATATGAAAAACTTCTTTTGCCCATATCTCCTTAAATATGCGTCCTAGAGCGAAAAGGACTTTAATTCGTGACCACCCTCAAAAAATTGAAAAATCCACCCAAAACCTAAAAAAATGAAATTTTTATATGAAAAACTTCTTTTGCCCATATCTCCTTAAATATGCGTCCTAGAGCGAAAAGGACTTTAATTCGTGACCACCCTCAAAAAATTGAAAAATCCACCCAAAACCTAAAAAAATGAAATTTTTATATGAAAAACTTGTTTTGTCCATATCTCCTTAAATATGCGTCCTAGAGCGAAAAGGACTTTAATTCGTGACCACCCTCAAAAAATTGAAAAATCCACCGAAAACCTAAAAAAAATTAAATTTTTATATGAAAAACTTCTTCAAAAAAGTAACAAATCCACCCAAACCCTAAAAAAGTTAAAATTTTTATATGAAAAACTTCTTTTGCCCATATCTCCTTAAATATGCGTCCTAGAGCGAAAAGGACTTTAATTCGTGACCACCCCCAAAAAATTGAAAAATCCACCCAAAACCTAAAAAAATTTAAATTTTTATGTGAAAAACTTCTTTTGTCCATATCTCCTTAAATATGCGTCCTAGAGCGAAAAGGACTTTAATTCGTGACCACCCCCAAAATATTGAAAAATCCACCCAAAACCTAAAAAAATTGAATTTCTTATATGAAAAACTTCTTTTGCCCATATCTCCTTAAATATGCGTCCTATAGTGAAAAGGACTTAAATTCGTGACCACCCTCAAAAAATTGAAAAATCCACCCAAAACCTAAAAAAATATAAATTTTTATATGAAAAATTTATTTTGCCCATATCTCCTTAAATATGCGTCCTAGAGCGAAAAGGACTTTAATTCGTGACCACCCTCAAAAAATTGAAAAATCCACCCAAAACCTAAAAAAATTTTAATTTTTATATGAGAAACTTCTTTTGCCCATATCTCCTTAAATATGCGTCCTAGAGCGAAAAGGACTTTAATTCGTGACCACCCTCAAAAAAGTGAAAAATCCACCCAAAACCTAAAAAAATTGAAATTTTTATTGAAAAACTTCTTTTGCCCATATCTCCTTAAATATGCGTCCTAGAGCGAAAAGGACTTTAATTCGTGACCACCCCCAAAAAATTGAAAAATCCACCCAAAACCTAAAAAAATTTAAATTTTTATATGAAAAACTTCTTTTGCCCATATCTCCTTAAATATGCGTCCTAGAGCGAAAAGGACTTTAATTCGTGACCACCCTCAAAAAATTGAAAAATCCACCCAAAACCTAAAAAAATTGAAATTTTTATATGAAAAACTTCTTTTGCCCATATCTCCTTAAATATGCGTCCTAGAGCGAAAAGGACTTTAATTCGTGACCACCCTCAAAAAATTGAAAAATCCACCCAAAACCTAAAAAAATTGAAATTTTTATATGAAAAACTTCTTTTGCCCATATCTCCTTAAATATGCGTCCTAGAGCGAAAAGGACTTTAATTCGTGACCACCCTCAAAAAATTGAAAAATCCACCCAAAACCTAAAAAAATGTAAATTTTTATATGAAAAACTTCTTTTGCCCATATCTCCTAAACTAAGCGTCCTAGAGCGAAAAGGACTTTAATTCGTGACCACCTTCAAAAAATTGAAAAATCCACCCAAAACCTAAAAAAATTGAAATTTTTATATGAAAAACTTCTTTTGCCCATATCTCTTTAAATATGCGTCCTAGAGCGAAAAGGACTTTAATTCGTGACCACCCTCAAAAAATTGAAAAATCCACCCAAAACCTAAAAAAATGTAAATTTTTATATGAAAAACTTCTTTTGCCCATATCTCCTTAAATATGCGTCCTAGAGCGAAAAGGACTTTAATTCGTGACCACCCCCAAAAAAGTGAAAAATCCACCCAAAACCTAAAAAAATTGAAATTTTTATATGAAAAACTTCTTTTGCCCATATCTCCTTAAATATGCGTCATAGAGCGATAAGGACTTTAATTCGTGACCACCCTCAAAAAATTGAAAAATCCACCCAAAACCTAAAAAAATTTAAATTTTTATATGAAAAACTTCTTTTGCCCATATCTCCTTAAATATGCGTCCTAGAGCGAAAAGGACTTTAATTCGTGACCACCCTCAAAAAAGTGAAAATTCCACCCAAAACCTAAAAAAATTGAAATTTTTATATGAAAAATTTCTTTTGCCCATATCTCCTTAAATATGCGTCCTAGAGCGAAAAGGAATTTAATTCGTGACCACCCCCAAAAAATTGAAAAATCCACCCAAAACCTAAAAAAATTGAAATTTTTATATGAAAAACTTCTTTTGCCCATATCTCCTTAAATATGCGTCCTAGAGCGAAAAGGACTTTAATTCGTGACCACCCCCAAAAAATTGAAAAATCCACCCAAAACTTAAAATAATTTAAATTTTTATATGAAAAACTTATTTTGCCCATATCTCCTTAAATATGCGTCCTAGAGCGAAAAGGGCTTTAATTCGTGACCACCCTCAAAAAATTGAAAAATTCACCCAAAACCAAAAAAATTTTAATTTTTATATGAAAAACTTCTTTTTCCCATATCTCCTTAAATATGCGCCCTAGAGCGAAAAGGACTTTAATTCGTGACCACCCTAAAAAAATTGAAAAATCCACCCAAAACCTAAAAAAAATTTAATTTTTATATGAAAAACTTCTTTTGCCCATATCTCCTTAAATATGCGTCCTAGAGCGAAAAGGACTTTAATTCGTGACCACCCTCAAAAAATTGAAAAATCCACCCAAAACCTAAAAAAATTGAAATTTTTATATGAAAAACTTCTTTTGCCCATATCTCCTAAACTAAGCGTCCTAGAGCGAAAAGGACTTTAATTCGTGACCACCCCCAAAAAATTGAAAAATCCACCCAAAACCTAAAAAAATTTAAATTTTTATATGAAAAACTTCTTTTGCCCAAATCTCCTTAAATATGCGTCCTAGAGCGAAAAGGACTTTAATTCGTGACCACCCTCAAAAAATTGAAAAATCCACCCAAAACCTAAAAAAATTGAAATTTTTATATGAAAAACTTCTTTTGCCCATATCTCCTAAACTAAGCGTCCTATAGCGAAAAGGACTTTAATTCGTGACCACCCCCAAAAAAATTGAAAAATCCACCCAAAACCTAAAAAAATTGAAATTTTTATATGAAAAACTTCTTTTGCCCATATCTCCTTAAATATGCGTCCTAGAGCGAAAAGGACTTTAATTCGTGACCACCCCCAAAAAATTGAAAAATGCACCCAAAACCTAAAAAAATTGAAATTTTTATATGAAAAACTTCTTTTGCCCATATCTCCTTAAATATGCGTCCTAGAGCGAAAAGGACTTTAATTCGTGACCACCCTCAAAAAATTGAAAAATCCACCCAAAACCTAAAAAAATGTAAATTTTTATATGAAAAACTTCTTTTGCCCATATCTCCTAAACTAAGCGTCCTAGAGCGAAAAGGACTTTAATTCGTGACCACCTTCAAAAAATTGAAAAATCCACCCAAAACCTAAAAAAATTGAAATTTTTATATGAAAAACTTCTTTTGCCCATATCTCTTTAAATATGCGTCCTAGAGCGAAAAGGACTTTAATTCGTGACCACCCTCAAAAAATTGAAAAATCCACCCAAAACCTAAAAAAATGTAAATTTTTATATGAAAAACTTCTTTTGCCCATATCTCCTTAAATATGCGTCCTAGAGCGAAAAGGACTTTAATTCGTGACCACCCCCAAAAAAGTGAAAAATCCACCCAAAACCTAAAAAAATTGAAATTTTTATATGAAAAACTTCTTTTGCCCATATCTCCTTAAATATGCGTCATAGAGCGATAAGGACTTTAATTCGTGACCACCCTCAAAAAATTGAAAAATCCACCCAAAACCTAAAAAAATTTAAATTTTTATATGAAAAACTTCTTTTGCCCATATCTCCTTAAATATGCGTCCTAGAGCGAAAAGGACTTTAATTCGTGACCACCCTCAAAAAAGTGAAAATTCCACCCAAAACCTAAAAAAATTGAAATTTTTATATGAAAAATTTCTTTTGCCCATATCTCCTTAAATATGCGTCCTAGAGCGAAAAGGAATTTAATTCGTGACCACCCCCAAAAAATTGAAAAATCCACCCAAAACCTAAAAAAATTGAAATTTTTATATGAAAAACTTCTTTTGCCCATATCTCCTTAAATATGCGTCCTAGAGCGAAAAGGACTTTAATTCGTGACCACCCCCAAAAAATTGAAAAATCCACCCAAAACTTAAAATAATTTAAATTTTTATATGAAAAACTTATTTTGCCCATATCTCCTTAAATATGCGTCCTAGAGCGAAAAGGGCTTTAATTCGTGACCACCCTCAAAAAATTGAAAAATTCACCCAAAACCAAAAAAATTTTAATTTTTATATGAAAAACTTCTTTTTCCCATATCTCCTTAAATATGCGCCCTAGAGCGAAAAGGACTTTAATTCGTGACCACCCTAAAAAAATTGAAAAATCCACCCAAAACCTAAAAAAAATTTAATTTTTATATGAAAAACTTCTTTTGCCCATATCTCCTTAAATATGCGTCCTAGAGCGAAAAGGACTTTAATTCGTGACCACCCTCAAAAAATTGAAAAATCCACCCAAAACCTAAAAAAATTGAAATTTTTATATGAAAAACTTCTTTTGCCCATATCTCCTAAACTAAGCGTCCTAGAGCGAAAAGGACTTTAATTCGTGACCACCCCCAAAAAATTGAAAAATCCACCCAAAACCTAAAAAAATTTAAATTTTTATATGAAAAACTTCTTTTGCCCAAATCTCCTTAAATATGCGTCCTAGAGCGAAAAGGACTTTAATTCGTGACCACCCTCAAAAAATTGAAAAATCCACCCAAAACCTAAAAAAATTGAAATTTTTATATGAAAAACTTCTTTTGCCCATATCTCCTAAACTAAGCGTCCTATAGCGAAAAGGACTTTAATTCGTGACCACCCCCAAAAAAATTGAAAAATCCACCCAAAACCTAAAAAAATTGAAATTTTTATATGAAAAACTTCTTTTGCCCATATCTCCTTAAATATGCGTCCTAGAGCGAAAAGGACTTTAATTCGTGACCACCCCCAAAAAATTGAAAAATGCACCCAAAACCTAAAAAAATTGAAATTTTTATATGAAAAACTTCTTTTGCCCATATCTCCTTAAATATGCGTCCTAGAGCGAAAATAACTTTAATTCGTGACCACCCCCAAAAAATTGAAAAATCCACCCAAAACTTAAAAAAATGTAAATTTTTATATGAAAAACTTCTTTTGCCCATATCTCCTTAAATATGCGTCCTAGAGCGAAAAGGACTTTAATTCGTGACCACCCCCAAAAAATTGAAAAATCCACCCAAAACCTAAAAAAATTTAAATTTTTATATGAAAAACTTCTTTTGCCCATATCTCCTAAACTAAGCGTCCTAGAGCGAAAAGGACTTTAATTCGTGACCACCCCCAAAAAATTGAAAAATCCACCCAAAACCTAAAATAATTTAAATTTTTATATGAAAAACTTCTTTTGCCCATATCTCCTAAACTAAGCGTCCTAGAGCGAAAAGGACTTTAATTCGTGACCACCTTCAAAAAATTGGAAAATCCACCCAAAACCTAAAAAAATGTAAATTTTTATATGAAAAACTTCTTTTGCCCATATCTCCTTAAATATGCGTCCTAGAGCGAAAAGGACTTTAATTCATGACCACCCTCAAAAAATTGAAAAATCCACCCAAACCCTAAAAAAATTGAATTTTTTATATGAAAAACTTCTTTTGCCCATATCTCCTTAAATATGCGTCCTAGAGCGAAAAGGACTTTAATTCGTGACCACCCTCAAAAAATTGAAAAATCCACCCAAACTCTAAAATAATTTAAATTTTTATATGAAAAACTTCTTTTGCCCATATCTCCTTAAATATGCGTCCTAGAGCGAAAAGGACTTTAATTCAAAAAAGTGAAAAATCCACCCAAAACCTAAAAAAATTTTAATTTTTATATGAAAAACTTCTTTTGCCCATATCTCCTAAACTAAGCGTCCTAGAGCAAAAAGGACTTTAATTCGTGACCACCCTCAAAAAATTGAAAAATCCACCCAAAACCTAAAAAAATTTAAATTTTTATATGAAAAACTTCTTTTGCCCATATCTCCTAAACTAAGCGTCCTAGAGCGAAAAGGACTTTAATTCGTGACCACCCCCAAAAAATTGGAAAATCCACCCAAAACCTAAAATAATTTAAATTTTTATATGAAAAACTTCTTTTGCCCATATCTCCTTAAATATGCGTCCTAGAGCGAAAAGGACTTTAATTCGTGACCACCCCCAAAAATTGAAAAATCCACCCAAAACCTAAAAAAATTTAAATTTTTATATGAAAAACTTCTTTTGCCCATATCTCCTTAAATATGCGTCCTAGAGCGAAAAGGACTTTAATTCGTGACCACCCTCAAAAAATTGAAAAATCCACCCAAAACCTAAATAATTGAAATTTTTATATGAAAAACTTCTTTTGCCCATATCTCCTTAAATATGCGTCCTAGAGCGAAAAGGAAAAAATTGAAAAATCCACCCAAAACCTAAAAATTGAAATTTTTATATGAAAGACTTCTTTTGCCCATATCTCCTTAAATATGCGTCCTAGAGCGAAAAGGACTTTAATTCGTGACCACCCTCAAAAAATTGAAAAATCCACCCAAAACTTAAAAAAAATTGAATTTTTATATGAAAAACTTCTTTTGCCCATATCTCCTTAAATATGCGTCCTAGAGCGAAAAGGACTTTAATTCGTGACCACCCCCAAAAAATTGAAAAATCCACCCAAAACCTAAAAAATTGAATTTTTATATGAAAAACTTATTTTGCCCATATCTCCTTAAATATGCGTCCTAGAGCGAAAAGGACTTTAATTCGTGACCACCCCCAAAAAATTGAAAAATCCACCCAAAACCTAAAAAAATTGAATTTTTATATGAAAAACTTCTTTTGCCCATATCTCCTTAAATATGCGTCCTAGAGCGAAAAGGACTTTAATTCGTGACCACCCTCAAAAAAGTGAAAAATCCACCCAAAACCTAAAAAAATTGAAATTTTTATATGAAAAACTTATTTTGCCCATATCTCCTTAAATATGCGTCCTAGAGCGAAAAGGACTTTAATTCGTGAATACCCCCAAAAAATTGAAAAATCCACCCAAAACCTAAAAAAATTGAAATTTTTATATGAAAAACTTCTTTTGCGCTCTAGGAAAAGGACTTTAATTTGTGACCACCCTCAAAAAATTGAAAAATCCACCCAAAACCTAATAAAAATTGAAATTTTTATATGAAAAACTTCTTTTGCCCATATCTCCTTAAATATGCGTCCTAGAGCGAAAAGGACTTTAATTCGTGACCACCCTCAAAAAATTGAAAAATCCACCCAAAACCTAAAAAAATTGAAATTTTTATATGAAAAACTTCTTTTGCCCATATCTCCTTAAATATGCGTAATAGAGCGAAAAGGACTTTAATTCGTGACCACCCTCAAAAAATTGAAAAATCCACCCAAAACCTAAAAAATTGAAATTTTTATATGAAAAACTTCTTTTGCCCATATCTCCTTAAATATGCGTCCTAGAGCGAAAAGGACTTTAATTCGTGACCACCCTCAAAAAAGTGAAAAATCCACCCAAAACCTAAAAAAATTGAAATTTTTATATGAAAAACTTATTTTGCCCATATCTCCTTAAATATGCGTCCTAGAGCGAAAAGGACTTTAATTCGTGAATACCCCCAAAAAATTGAAAAATCCACCCAAAACCTAAAAAAATTGAAATTTTTATATGAAAAACTTCTTTTGCCCATATCTCCTTAAATATGCGTCCTAGAGCGAAAAGGACTTTAATTCGTGACCACCCCCAAAAAAGTGAAAAATCCACCCAAAACCTAAAAAAATTGAAATTTTTATACGAAAAACTTCTTTTGCCCATATCTCCTTAAATATGCGTCCTAGAGCGAAAAGGACTTTAATTCGTGACCACCCTCAAAAAATTGAAAAATCCACCCAAAACCTTAAAAAATTGAATTTTTATATGAAAAACTTCTTTTGCCCATATCTCCTTAAATATGCGTCCTAGAGCGAAAAGGACTTTAATTCGTGACTACCCTCAAAAAATTGAAAAATCCACCCAAAACCTAAAAAAATTGAAATTTTTATATGAAAAACTTCTTTTGCCCATATCTCCTTAAATATGCGTCCTAGAGCGAAAAGGACTTTAATTCGTGACCACCCCCAAAAAATTGAAAAATCCACCCAAAACCTAAAAAAATGTAAATTTTTATATGAAAAACTTCTTTTGCCCATATCTCCTTAAATATGCGTCCTAGAGCGAAAAGGACTTTAATTCGTGACCACCCTCAAAAAAGTGAAAAATCCACCCAAAACCTAAAAAAATTTTAATTTTTATATGAAAAACTTCTTTTGCCCATATCTCCTAAACTAAGCGTCCTAGAGCGAAAATGACTTTAATTCGTGACCACCCCCAAAAAATTGAAAAATCCACCCAAAACCTAAAAAAATGTAAATTTTTATATGAAAAACTTCTTTGGCCATATCTCCTTAAATATGCGTCCTAGAGCGAAAATGACTTTAATTCGTGACCACCCTCAAAAAATTGAAAAATCCACCCAAAACCTAAAAAAATTGAAATTTTTATATGAAAAACTTCTTTTGCCCATATCTCCTTAAATATGCGTCCTAGAGCGAAAATGACTTTAATTCGTGACCAGCCTTAAAAAAATTGAAAAATCCACCCAACACCTAAAAAAATTGAAATTTTTATATGAAAAACTTCTTTTGCCCATATCTCCTTAAATATGCGTCCTAGAGCGAAAAGGACTTTAATTCGTGACCACCCTCAAAAAATTGAAAAATCCACCCAAAACCTTAAAAAATTTAATTTTTATATGAAAGACTTCTTTTGCCCATATCTCCTTAAATATGCGTCCTAGAGCGAAAAGGACTTTAATTCGTGACCACCCTCAAAAAATTGAAAAATCCACCCAAAACTTAAAAAAAATTGAATTTTTATATGAAAAACTTCTTTTGCCCATATCTCCTTAAATATGCGTCCTAGAGCGAAAAGGACTTTAATTCGTGACCACCCCCAAAAAATTGAAAAATCCACCCAAAACCTAAAAAATTGAATTTTTATATGAAAAACTTATTTTGCCCATATCTCCTTAAATATGCGTCCTAGAGCGAAAAGGACTTTAATTCGTGACCACCCCCAAAAAATTGAAAAATCCACCCAAAACCTAAAAAAATTGAATTTTTATATGAAAAACTTCTTTTGCCCATATCTCCTTAAATATGCGTCCTAGAGCGAAAAGGACTTTAATTTGTGACCACCCTCAAAAAATTGAAAAATCCACCCAAAACCTAATAAAAATTGAAATTTTTATATGAAAAACTTCTTTTGCCCATATCTCCTTAAATATGCGTCCTAGAGCGAAAAGGACTTTAATTCGTGACCACCCTCAAAAAATTGAAAAATCCACCCAAAACCTAAAAAAATTGAAATTTTTATATGAAAAACTTCTTTTGCCCATATCTCCTTAAATATGCGTCCTAGAGCGAAAAGGACTTTAATTCGTGACCACCCTCAAAAAATTGAAAAATCCACCCAAAACCTAAAAAATTGAAATTTTTATATGAAAAACTTCTTTTGCCCATATCTCCTTAAATATGCGTCCTAGAGCGAAAAGGACTTTAATTCGTGACCACCCTCAAAAAAGTGAAAAATCCACCCAAAACCTAAAAAAATTGAAATTTTTATATGAAAAACTTATTTTGCCCATATCTCCTTAAATATGCGTCCTAGAGCGAAAAGGACTTTAATTCGTGAATACCCCCAAAAAATTGAAAAATCCACCCAAAACCTAAAAAAATTGAAATTTTTATATGAAAAACTTCTTTTGCCCATATCTCCTTAAATATGCGTCCTAGAGCGAAAAGGACTTTAATTCGTGACCACCCCCAAAAAAGTGAAAAATCCACCCAAAACCTAAAAAAATTGAAATTTTTATATGAAAAACTTCTTTTGCCCATATCTCCTTAAATATGCGTCCTAGAGCGAAAAAGACTTTAATTCGTGACCACCCTCAAAAAATTGAAAAATCCACCCAAAACCTTAAAAAATTGAATTTTTATATGAAAAACTTCTTTTGCCCATATCTCCTTAAATATGCGTCCTAGAGCGAAAAGGACTTTAATTCGTGACCACCCCCAAAAAATTGAAAAATCCACCCAAAACCTAAAAAAATTGAAATTTTTATATGAAAAACTTCTTTTGCCCATATCTCCTTAAATATGCGTCCTAGAGCGAAAAGGACTTTAATTCGTGACCACCCCCAAAAAATTGAAAAATCCACCCAAAACCTAAAAAAATTTAAATTTTTATACGAAAAACTTCTTTTGCCCATATCTCCTTAAATATGCGCCCTAGAGCGAAAAGGACTTTAATTCGTGACCACCCTCAAAAAAGTGAAAAATCCACGCAAAACCTAAAAAAATTGAAATTTTTATATGAAAAACTTCTTTTGCCCATATCTCCTTAAATATGCGTCCTAGAGCGAAAAGGACTTTAATTCGTGACCACCCCCAAAAAATTGAAAAATCCACCCAAAACCTAAAAAAATTGAAATTTTTATATGAAAAACTTCTTTTGCCCATATCTCCTTAAATATGCGTCCTAGAGCGAAAAGGACTTTAATTCGTGACCACCCCCAAAAAATTGAAAAATCCACCCAAAACCTAAAAAAATTGAAATTTTTATATGAAAAACTTCTTTTGCCCATATCTCCTTAAATATGCGTCCTAGAGCGAAAAAGACTTTAATTCGTGACAACCTCCAAAAAATTTAAAAATCCACCCAAAACCTAAAATAATTTAAATTTTTATATGAAAAACTTCTTTTGCCCATATCTCCTTAAATATGCGTCCTAGAGCGAAAAGGGCTTTAATTCGTGACCACCCTCAAAAAAGTGAAAAATCCACACAAAACCTAAAAAAATTGAAATTTTTATATGAAAAACTTCTTTTGCCCATATCTCCTTAAATATGCGTCCTAGAGCGAAAAGGGCTTTAATTCGTGACCACCCTCAAAAAAGTGAAAAATCCACACAAAACCTAAAAAAATTGAAATTTTTATATGAAAAACTTCTTTTGCCCATATCTCCTTAAATATGCGTCCTAGAGCGAAAATGACTTTAATTCGTGAACACCCCCAAAAAATTGAAAAATCCACCCAAAACCTAAAAAAATGTAAATTTTTATATGAAAAACTTCTTTTGCCCATATCTCCTTAAATATGCGTCCTAGAGCGAAAAGGACTTTAATTCGTGACCACCCTCAAAAAATTTAAAAATCCACCCAAAACCTAAAAAAAATTAAATTTTTATATGAAAAACTTCTTTTGCCCATATCTCCTTAAATATGCGTCCTAGAGCGAAAAGGACTTTAATTCGTGACCACCCTCAAAAAATTGAAAAACCCACCCAAAACCTAAAATAATTTAAATTTTTATATGAAAAACTTCTTTTGCCCATATCTCCTTAAATATGCGTCCTAGAGCGAAAAGGACTTTAATTCGTGACCACCCTCAAAAAAGTGAAAAATCCACCCAAAACCTAAAAAAATTGAAATTTTTATATGAAAAACTTCTTTTGCCCATATCTCCTTAAATATGCGTCCTAGAGCGAAAAGGACTTTAATTCGTGACCACCCCCAAAAAATTGAAAAATCAACCCAAAACCTAAAAAAATTGAAATTTTTATATGAAAAACTTCTTTTGCCCATATCTCCTTAAATATGCGTCCTAGAGCGAAAAGGACTTTAATTCGTGACCACCCTCAAAAAATTGAAAAATCCACCCAAAACCTAAAATAATTTAAATTTTTATATGAAAAACTTCTTTTGCCCATATCTCCTTAAATATGCGTCCTAGAGCGAAAAGGACTTTAATTCGTGACCACCCCCAAAAAATTTAAAAATCCACCCAAAACCTAAAAAAATTGAAATTTTTATATGAAAAACTTCTTTTGCCCATATCTCCTTAAATATTCGTCCTAGAGCGAAAAGGACTTTAATTCGTGACCACCCTCAAAAAATTGAAAAATCCAACCAAAACCTAAAATAAATGAAATTTTTATATGAAAAACTTCTTTTGCCCATATCTCCTTAAATATGCGTCCTAGAGCGAAAAGGACTTTAATTCGTGACCACCCCCAAAAAATTGAAAAATCCACCCAAAACCTAAAAAAATGTAAATTTTTATATGAACAACTTCTTTTGCCCATATCTCCTTAAATATGCGTCCTAGAGCGAAAAGGACTTTAATTCGTGACCACCCTCAAAAAAGTGAAAAATCCACCCAAAACCTAAAAAAATTGAAATTTTTATATGAAAAACTTCTTTTGCCCATATCTCCTTAAATATGCGTCCTAGAGCGAAAAGGACTTTAATTCGTGACCACCCTCAAAAAATTGAAAAATCCACCCAAAACCTAAAATAATTGAAATTTTTATATGAAAAACTTCTTTTGCCCATATCTCCTTAAATATGCGTCCTAGAGCGAAAAGGACTTTAATTCGTGACCACCCTCAAAAAATTGAAAAATCCACCCAAAACCTAAAATAATTTAAATTTTTATATGAAAAACTTCTTTTGCCCATATCTCCTTAAATATGCGTCCTAGAGCGAAAAGGGCTTTAATTCGTGACCACCCTCAAAAAGTTGAAAAATCCACCCAAAACCTAAAAAAATTGAAATTTTTATATGAAAAACTTCTTTTGCCCATATCTCCTTAAATATGCGTCCTAGAGCGAAAAGGACTTTAATTCGTGACCACCCTCAAAAAAGTGAAAAATCCACCCAAAACCTAAAAAAATTGAAATTTTTATATGAAAAACTTATTTTGCCCATATCTCCTTAGATATGCGTCCTAGAGCGAAAAGGACTTTAATTCGTGAATACCCCCAAAAAATTGAAAAATCCACCCAAAACCTAAAAAAATTGAAATTTTTATATGAAAAACTTCTTTTGCCCATATCTCCTTAAATATGCGTCCTAGAGCGAAAAGGACTTTAATTCGTGACCACCCCCAAAAAATTGAAAAATCCACCCAAAACCTAAAAAAATGTAAATTTTTATATGAAAAACTTCTTTTGCCCATATCTCCTTAAATATGCGTCCTAGAGCGAAAAGGACTTTAATTCGTGACCACCCCCAAAAAATTGAAAAATCCACCCAAAACCTAAAAAAATGTAAATTTTTATATGAAAAACTTCTTTTGCCCATATCTCCTTAAATATGCGTCCTAGAGCGAAAAGGACTTTAATTCGTGACCACCCTCAAAAAAGTGAAAAATCCACCCAAAACCTAAAAAAATTGAAATTTTTATATGAAAAACTTCTTTTGCCCATATCTCCTTAAATATGCGTCCTAGAGCGACAAGGACTTTAATTCGTGACCACCCCCAAAAAATTTAAAAATCCACCCAAAACCTAAAAAAATTGAAATTTTTATATGAAAAACTTCTTTTGCCCATATCTCCTTAAATATGCGTCCTAGAGCGAAAAGGACTTTAATTTAAAATAATTTAAATTTTTATATGAAAAACTTCTTTTGCCCATATCTCCTTAAATATGCGTCCTAGAGCGAAAAGGACTTTAATTCGTGACCACCCCCAAAAAAGTGAAAAATCCACCCAAAACCTAAAAAAATTGAATTTTTATATGAAAAACTTCTTTTGCCCATATCTCCTTAAATATGCGTCCTAGAGCGAAGATGACTTTAATTCGTGACCACCCTCAAAAAAGTGAAAAATCCACCCAAAACCTAAAAAAATGTAAATTTTTATATGAAAAACTTCTTTTGCCCATATCTCCTTAAATATGCGTCCTAGAGCGAAAATGACTTTAATTCGTGACCACCCCCAAAAAAGTGAAAAATCCACCCAAAACCTAAAAAAATTTAAATTTTTATACGAAAAACTTCTTTTGCTCATATCTCCTAAACTAAGCGTCCTAGAGCGAAAATGACTTTAATTCGTGACCAGCGTTGCCAATTTAGCTTTTTTCCCGCTAGATTTGGCTTTTTTTGAAGACGTTTAGCGGGAAAAAAATGCATTTAGCTTTTAGCTTTTTTTCTGGCCTTTTTCATGTCCCTTTTAGCTATTTTTGGTTTTTTTATTTTCGACATGTTCCTATTGAAATATGGATAAAACATCGTACTTATCTAAGCCTTGCTGCCAGAATAAGGTTTTCAACATATTTCAAAGCTCAATTGAAACATTAATAATTATTCCAGCTATTATGCGGGCATTTTTGCAGCAAATACACCTTGTTGTAAAGCTTTCCCTCGTATTCATAAAAGTTATAAAAAGTTATAAACTTTAAATCTACTATTACCATACAAATTCCTTCTATAAACTGTCAGTAAATTATTAGGAATATTAGCATTTGACTCGTTTATCCTTTTTATGTTATTATAATATTCTAAAGTATGATATTACTAAATTAAAATAGTAGATGTGAATTGCTTTGTACACTGCAAAAAATATTGTCGTGAGGCCAAAGATTTCATGTCCTTAAAATACGAACGCGAATTTTGGTTATAATAGCATTTGTGAATTTCTCTTATATTAACTGTTGGCCTTGTCCAAAAGACGATAAAGTCGTTTCGTCCTTATAGTTAAGTGATTCAACTTAAAAATGGCTATCTTTTCATGAAAGAAGGCTTGGGTCAATTCTAAAAAAAATCCTAAAATTAATTAAATAGTCTTTTAATTTGTGGAGTTTTTGTATTTTGACCACAAACCAAAATAGCGTTCAAAAATAGAAGAGGTTTTTCAACATTTTATTTTAAAAACGTATACATAGAATAATTTGTACTTAAAGTCGAGTCTGAATTTGGAAATTTAAGTTGTCGTTAGCACGTTGTCGTTAGCTCATGAAGAAAAAACTGAAAAAACGAATAAATTCAAATTTGACTCGGAATCAATACCAAAATCATTAGTGTACAAAATCTTTGGAAGCGAACATAGAAATAATTAAGGAAATAAAGTTTTAAATGTGGTATTATTTTTTTAACATCAAAAAATGCAATAAAAAATTCGTAGTGATAGGATCAAAACAAATCTGCTTTATATTAATGGAATGGATTTACATTTACGAAAATTGGACAACAATAGGTTTGTATGGGAAATTTTCGAATAAAAGTTATTCAATATAAACTTGCAAGACAGTTAGAATGGGTTTCGAATTTATCATTATTTCAGTTAAAACGAAATATATTGATATTTTCTAATGCAGTTCTATGTGACATTCTGCAATATATCGCACATTGGACTTGCTGATGATTAACCAGCTGACAATTGCAAGTTTATTGGGAAAAATGTTTTTACTAGGAAATATAAACGAAGGACTTCCAGTAAAAATTTGCTATAGTAATCAAAATGTATCGAGTACGCAAACAGAGCTAATATGACTTAGATTTTCTTACAGTCTCACATAAATTGAATTAATATGAATACAATTAAAATAATATGCATTTTAAGTGAAAAACAGCCTTTAAGTTTGTTAAATTTCAATCAAAAATGTGACTTTTGTTACAAAAAAATTTAGCTTTTTTTCTAGCTATTTTTTAGAATTTTTTAGCTTTTTTTGGCTAGTTTTTTGGGCAAATCTAGCGGTTTTTGGTGAAACAATTCTGGCAACGCTGTTCGTGACCACCCTCAAAAAATTGAAAAATCCACCCAAAACCTAAAAAAATTGAAATTTTTATATGAAAAACTGCTTTTTATTGAAGTTATGATTTGATATATCTCGAATACAACA
Source organism: Haematobia irritans (assembly GCF_050003625.1). Classification (NCBI taxonomy): domain Eukaryota; kingdom Metazoa; phylum Arthropoda; class Insecta; order Diptera; family Muscidae; genus Haematobia; species Haematobia irritans. The sequence goes on from NW_027445688.1 coordinate 302,025, forward strand.
TGTATGTTTTCACTTAACTTTGCATTTTAGTATTTTATATTTATCATAGTAGTCATTGAGTTTGTAACATTCCTTATAATATGTATTCATTGTAAATATTTTAAAGTCAGTCAATAAAAAACGATTCTAACTAACAGGTTATGGGCCCAGAACATATGCGTGTGCATGTGTGTTTTTTGAATACTGTGACATTTTGAAATTTTGTGAAAAAAAAGAATAATTGACTGAAATTATGAATTCCATCTGCCAAATTGAAAAGCTGGAAGAGGGCAACTATGAAAGCTGGCGCATTCAGATGAGAAGCGTGCTCATCCATTGTGGTCAATGGGGTATAGTCAGCGGGGTCCAAAAAATAGATCTAGCAAAGAAAGATGCCGAAACAACAAAATTGGTCGAGGAAGACCAGAAAGCTCTTGCAACTATAATCTTAAGCGTGAAACCATCTCAGCTAAATTTAATAAAGAATTGCAACACATCGTTGGAGGCATGGATAAAATTACAAGAAGTTCACAAACCTCAAGGACCAATGCAGAAAGTGGCATTGTACAAGAAGTTGCTGTGTTTGGCTATAAAGGAAAATGGTAATATGACGCAACATCTTAACGAATTTGTGGAAATATCTGAAAAATTAGCCGAAATAGGAATACAGATTCAGGAGGAGCTTTTAACTATAATGCTATTGACGAGCCTTCCAAGACATTATGAAAATTTTGTAGTAGCAATCGAAACGAGGGACAAATTGCCTATTTTTTCATCATTGAAGCAGAAACTTCTAGAGGAAGCTGAGAGAAAGTGTCTGAAAGGGCTGGGGGGATTTCAATGCAGAGAAGTGGAGCAACCAGGTGATTTGTTGTTTGGTGAAATACCCCTGTAGAAAGCAAGTGGACTGTATGAGCGGGTTTTGTTGATTATTTCTCAGAGCAATGAGAAACAATCAACAATGTTATGAGGAAGTAACCACCGGAAAGAAAATAAATGATAACACAGGAATGTTTTAGTTTAGATGGTAATACAATGGTTTATTTAAAATATAGAAGTAAAGGAGAGGAGAAATGGGTTTTGATGCTCACCGTTTGAAAGTTGGAGGGAAAGTGAATACAAAAGAAAGCGTCTTAAACCGATGAGAGCTTAGAGTACTAAATTCATTTAGGAAAAATTCCCAATAGATTTTTATCGATAATAATTTAGTAAGATTTTACTAAAAGTTATTCAAAATAATTCACATTTATAATTCAAAGCAAAATAGAGAGTACAATTTAATTCATAATTCATTAATCCAAAAATGCAATTCATTAAAGAGTAATTCATTGAAATTCATTAAAAATTCATAAAAGAAAATCATAAATAAATAGTAATAAATTCATAATAATTTGGACAAACGTGAAGTTTGTCCATGCCCCCGGCCTTGCTCTTACGCAAAATCTGGTTGGCATAGGACCGTGGCTAAGGACTTGATGGCTTCTGCGAGCACCTGCTGGTTCAGTTTTGCTTTTGCTGGACGCTTCTTATTCTTCTTATTGGCTCGGTTTGGTTTCGTTGGCCTCCGGGTCGACGAGGCAGGTTGCTGGGCTATCGGATTCTTCTTCATCGTTCGTCTTGTAGTCCTTACAGTACGAGTTACTGTCGGCCGTCGTCGTGCAGATGCATTGGTTTGCGGAGTGGTGTTGGGTCTTCTAGTGGTCGTTCTCGGGGTGAAGCAGGATGGAGTCGTGGCTGTAGGAGTCAAGGAGATCTGAGGGTGAAGCATCGTATGGTGCTGGTAACCGCACTTTCGGCACGTTTGCGAAGAGTGGCAGTTCTCAACAGTGTGGCTTTTCGCGAGGCAGTTCATACAGTACTTGTGATTGCGTACTGTAACCCGTCTATCCGCTACCGTCATCATAATAAAAATAGGACAGTCACGCAAAGAGTGCCTTTCCTTGCAAATGGCGCATTCATAAACCCGATGATACGACATTTTGGGATGAAAGGATCTGTAATGGGATATGACTTTAGTGTAGGAAATGGAAATGGAGTGGGAAAGAAAAAGTTGGGAAAAGTAATGATCATGAGAGGTTCTAATGTTAGGTGGATGAGTCGGAAGGAGTTTGATCTAGAAGTGGTAAGTAGCATAATTTAACAATTGGTCGTGTGATTATCCCGGATGCGATTCTAACATCCGCCACCCGTATATTATCATCGGAACCACGGTGAGTATCAACAATTCGACCTAAACGCCAGTCGTTAGGTGGAAGCAGATCATCCATTACTGCAACGAGATCACCTATCTTTAAATTCGGGGAAGAGTTTTTCCATTTATATCGTTTATGTAGAGTTTTGAGGTAGTCCTCTTTCCACCTTATGGCAAATTGGTGGTGAAGAGCTTTCAACTTCGTCCATCTATTAACTAGTGAAATATTCTGTGCTGGTGTTTCTGGGAAGGACATGATCGGTGACCCTTTTAAAAAATGACCTGGTGTCAGTGCCAACAAATCTGAGGGATCCTCTGAGATTGCTGAGATCGGTCGTGAATTGAGAATTCCCTCTATTCGTGCGAGAATTGTTGCAAATTGTTCAAATGTGAATCGGTGTGCTCCAGCAATGCGCTTAAAATGATGCTTAAAGCTTTTGACCGCCGATTCCCACAGTCCTCCCATATGGGGTGCGTGGGGTGGAATAAATTGCCATTCGAAGCCATGAGCTGAATATTTCTGAGAGATATCGTGAGCTGTCGTTTTAACAAAGCTGGCGAATTCTTTCAGCATTTTCCGACTAGCCCCAATAAAATTTCTCCCATTATCGGAAACAACCCTTTGGGGTAGCCCCCGCCTCCCGACGAATCGTGTGAATGCGGCTTCAAATGCCAGTGATGAGAGTTCCGAGCAAGGCTCCAAATGGATAGCTTTAGTCGCGAAACAGACAAAAATTGAGACGTAGCCTTTTATGATAGGAGATCTTCGCAATGTGGAACTTTTTAGTTCAAAAGGCCCTGCAAAATCAATGCCTGTTATATGAAAGGGAGGAGAAAGAGTACATCTCAAGGGTGGAAGAGGAGCCATTATTTGGCTGCATGATTTCTGTTTAAATATGATGCATGTTTTACATTTATGTATGATACTTTTCACTCTTGGTTTCAGACGTGAGATATAAAATTCTGTTTGTACCATCCTACACATTAGGGTACAATCAGCGTGTGCCAGCACCTGGTGTAAGTGTGACAAATATAAAAAACAGAGACGAGAATTCCCCGGAAGAATTATAGGGTAGCGTTCGTTGTACGACAGAGATGAATCAGCCAGCCTTCCATTCACTCGCATAATATTCTCTTGATCAAGAAAAGGATTCAAACACTTCAATGTGCTCTTATTTTCTATTAATTTAGACTGAAGGAGATTGTTATATTCAACTGGGTAAAATTTACTCTGAGATAATGTGATTAGACGAAATTTCACCAATTTCACCTCATGTTGCGTAAGAAATGGTTGCGAAAGTCTCGATCTCGATTTAATTCGACTGAGACAATTGTTGTAAAATCTAAACATATATGATATTACTCGTAATGCACGAGTATAGGACGAAAATCTGAGTAAGATGTCTGGCTCCTCAATCGCATCATGATATGTGTGAACGGTTGTACGTTTTCCGATCTCCGGAGCCACAAGGGGATTATTTTCTGGCCAGGCTGTGTGTGGCCTAGTCAACCAGTTCGGACCATTAAACCATAAAGAATTATCAACCAAATCTTGGGGCCGGCAGCCCCTAGTGCCTAAATCGGCTGGGTTATCATGCGTGGGAACATGACGCCAAATACCTTCCGGAACCAGATCGTGAATCTGAGCGGTCCGATTCGCCACATATGTCTCCCAAGACCAAGGGGGTTTCGAAAGCCATCCCAGTACTATAGAAGAATCTGTCCATAATGTTATGGCACTGAATTTAAAGTTTAATGTTGAGACAACGTATTTAACCAGCTTCGCTAAAAGATATGCGCCATTCAATTCCAATCTCGGTAAACAAACTGGTTTAAGCGGTGCAACTTTACTTTTAGCAACAAGCAGATTAGAGAAGACGACAAATTTTTGAGTTTGGCAGCGAATATAAACGCATGCACAATATGCGGCCTGAGACGCATCTGAGAAACCGTGAATCTCTAGTTTGTCACTTGGACAGTATTGTAACCATCTTGGTATAGTAATGGAATTTACGTGAGAAAGATCAGACACCAGCCTCTCCCAGGTTGATTGAGATTCTGGGCTAAGGTTGTCATCCCATCCAATACCTTCGAGCCATAACTGCTGCATTAAGATTTTGGATCTGATGATGACTGGAGCTATCCACCCCGCAGGATCAAATAATTGCGCAATAGCCGATAATACCATGCGCTTTGTCATCAATTGATTACATTCAAAGGGTTTCAATGAATATGTGAATGAATCGGATAAAGCATTCCATTTCACTCCTAAAGTTTTTGTTGAACTTGATTCATGAAACCGCAAGAAGTCTGAATCGTATAAATCTTGAGATGGGATGTGAGAAAGTAATTCCGGGTCATTTGCTATTATTTTCTTGAGAGGAAATCCTGCTTGAGTTAAAACTTCAATTAATTCAGCTTGTGCCTTCAGGGCTTCTTCCATTGAGAAACCTCCCGACAAAATGTCATCAACATATGTCTCCCGCCTAAGAATCTCCGCAACTCTGGGATATTTTCCTTCATACTCAGATGCTAATTGCAATAGAGTGCGTATAGCGAGAAAAGGGGCACAGTTGATGCCAAAAGTGACAGTTTTAAGTTGATAGTCTTTGATAGGACCATCTGTAGAACCCCGCAATAAAATACGTTGGTAGGGTCTGTCATGCGGGTGTAAAAGAATTTGTCTATACATTTTCTGAATATCACCGCAGAAAACGTATTGATATTTTCGCCAATTCAAAATTATAGAGGTGAGATCAGATTGTAAAGTCGGACCCGTATGCAATACATCATTCAGGGAGAAACCTGACTTTGTTTTCCGTGATGCATTAAAGACGATTCGAACTTTTGTCGACTTGTGTTCGGGTCGTATCACCGCATGGTGTGGTAAATAAAATGAGTTAAACTTGCCATCGGAACATATTTCACGAGACGATGTCTCTTCTGCGTGGTCAAGTTCAATGTACTCGTTGAGAACTTCATTGTATTGAGTTCTTAATTCAGAATTCTTGGATAAATTGCGTTCCATATGATTATATTGTGCCATAGCAATAAATCTCGATGAGCCCAAGTACATTGATTGAGAAAACTCTTCCCTAAAAGGAAGTCTCACCATGTAACGACCATTTGAAATTCGAGTAGTAGTTTTTTTATAAAATTCCTCACAGAACGCATCAGCAGCTGAGACGAGATGGGAGGTTGGTACTTCTTCCTGTTCCCAAAATTTTCTCAACAAATCGCTGAGAGCAGTCCCTTCGGATTCGAGAACATTTACAGAGAATGATAATATAGTTTCAGTCCGCATTGGACCACTAAGTACCCAACCGAATATTGTATTATACGCAGAGGTTTCTCCACATATATTCTTTTTGATTCCGTCAATGTTAATGAAACGTTCAGAATCGTTTCCAAGAACCAAATCAATATGGGAAGACTTATTAAAATGTGGATCCGCCAACTCGAGATCGTTTAATTCAGAAGGATTCGGAATTTCGAATGAAACAGTAGGAAGTTTCTTGGTTACATTTGGTAATACAATAGCAGATACGCTAAAACGAATGTCTCGGTTTTTCGAAACTATAACCATCTGGCATAGCTTGTCAGATTTCTGAATTTGACCTCCAATTCCTGATATCTCAAAGTTGGCCTTAATTGTTGGAAGCTGTAATAGGTTCTGGATTCGCTGAGAAATAAAAGTTCGTTGAGAGCCCGGATCTATTAGAGCTCTGACCGTGAAAAATTCTCCCATGTGTTCAATCTGCACTAAAGCAGTTCGAAGCAAAATCATATCATTATTTGAAGCAAAATTTGCTTGAATGTGTGAGGAATTAATTTGCATTGACGAAGAGGGACCTTCATCTAACGGCAATTGATTTGTAACATTTTTAGTGGGCTTTTGATGATTCTGGCTTTCATTTATAGATTCATTGTTTACAGGACCTCGGTTTTTATTCTCATTGTAATTATTTCTGAGATGAAGCAAACTGTGATGGGATTTATGACAAATAATACAAGTGTTAATGCTTTTGCAGTTCGTTTTGAGGTGAGATGATGAAAGACAATTACTGCAAATTTTATGTTTGTATACCACATCTACACGTTGTTGTGCGGTAAGTTGTCGGAACTTCGGACAAACTCGCAAAGTATGATTTGTTTCACAAAGAATGCATGTAGATGCAAGTTTTTCTTGAGAATGATACGTTTGAATCTTGCCAGAGCCCTGAGATGAGCCTTTAATGGTATGATCAGTTTTATTGGAGATTTGAGATGAGTTGGTATGTTGCTGCTTGGTGTATCGAATACTTGATATGCGTTCAACTACTTCGAATCTATTTATCAAAAATTCATCAAGTTGGTTCCATGTTGGCAATTCTCGATGAGATCTAAGGGATTGTTCCCATAGAGAAAGAGTCTCATCGGGTAATTTAGTAGAAATTAAATAAATGAGAATTGGATCCCAACCACTTACGTCGACATCGAGCGTTCGAAGTGTACATAAACAATCATTAACTGTAGATTGAATCCTTTGAATTGATTCACTGTTCTCTACAGATGCAACGGGAATATTAAAGAGAATTTTTAATTGATTGTCGACCAAAACTCGTTTATTCTCATAGCGAGACTTGAGCGCGTCCCACGCCAAAGAGAAATTCTCATTGCATAAAGTATAACGCTTGACAATTGCTCCAGCTGGGCCTCTGGTCTTATTGCGTAAATGGTAAAGTTTTTGAGCGGGGGTTAATTTCGGATGATTGACATAAACTGCCGTGAACATGTCACGGAACGAGGGCCACTCCTCGTAACCACCTTTAAACACCTCGGTATCACAAGGAGGGACTTTAATATAGCTGTCGTTCGACTCATGAGAGGAGATTGGAACAGGATTTCGATTCTGCGGAACATATTCGGGAATTAGACTATGTCTGGCTTGTTGTCGTGTATGGCCTCCAGATATTCTTAGAATATCTAAAATTTGAGACCTTGCGGTATAATATGCCTCTGAACTGGCATTGAAATTTATCTTAGCATTAGCTTTAATGTCCTTTGGATCAGTAGAGCTTGGAGATAGCATTATAGTTTGGTACGAAGTTTGAAGTTGTTGCCATCTTTTTTCCAAGTCTTCCAATTTGACTTCCAATACAGAGTCCGTTTGGTCTCCGATATCACACTGTTCGAATTGTGTACAGAAAAGTATCAAATATTCACAATCGAAGAGAAATCTGTCGTAAGCAGGAGATGCAGTTCCCGCCGCTTTGATATTTGAAGAACCGCTGGATCCAGAATGTCCAGATGAAGGGTCACTAGGATTATTTGTAGGATTCATATCGGTAACAAATCAAATTATATCGTTATTAAAATCCGTCGACTTAGTCGGGAAAATCGAATCTGCGGGATTTATCGATGGAATAAAACAGAATCGTTGATACTCAGTGAGAACCAAAATGTTTACGTATATGAAATGTAAATGTGAAGTTTTGCGGGTGACCTCCAACCGTTTATTCGCGTTTAATGAGAAAATGTATCCCCTGAACCAATAAACTAATTAGCGGTGTTTGCAAATGTTGCGAAAATATAGTAGTTTACTTGTTCAAGAGAATAACTGATGAGTTAAATATGCAAAGAAATGTAATGAATCAATTTTAATTGATTGCAGTTCATGAAATGTAATTGAAAAAAATTTAATTTTGTTCCCACAAATACCGAGATGTTCTATTTTATATAGAATGTGACGAAATTGACGAATTCGATTTCGATAAAAATTGATTCAAACCAAATTTTCAACAGAAATAGATGATTTTCATAAAAAACAAAGTTTTATCTTTCATTGAGGAGAGAAGATGTTATCAAATTTCATTGAGAGTGTTTCACAGTAAAGTTCGATTTTAGCGAAATATATTGAACTCATTCAAATGAACTATGACTTTCTAAAATTCATTAGAATAGAAAAAAATCATATGTCTCCAAGAAAGTTCAACAATTCCTCCAAATACTCTTGTAAGCACAACAGGCCATATAATAGTAAGCTTCACAGAGCGAGAAATTTAAGTTTCAACGAGAAATATATTGAACCAATTCAAAAGAAATACGACTTTCTTGAGTGTCTTCGAAAAAATCATATATCCTTAATAAAGTTAAAAAATTTCTTCAAATTTCGATATAGCACAATAGACAAATATAATAATACAGCTCACAGAGCAAGAGATGTTAATTTTACAGAGCGAGAAAATTATGTTTTACAAGCCAACTCGGCATTGAGATTAGATTTCAGTTAGATTTCACTTTTTAATCGTATAAGCAGAGATGTAAATGTTATATTTTATAGCGATAAAAATGTGTTTTATCATCCAACTAGGTTTTGCGATGATATTTTCGACTTTTTAAACATATGAGCAGAGATGTAGTTATTGTTCGGATTCGGAAATTGCGATAAATGTTCACAATTTTCCATATAAGCCGCTAGTTTTGATTTCAAATAATATTCGTTGTATGTTCACTTTACACAATTTACCTGTTATTTTGGTGAGTTATACATAAACCATACGTTGATGTTGGTTTTGAGTGTAGTTGCAATCGTTGATTTGATCAGTGTATATTTTGGGTGACAAAGGAAAAATTTTTCTGAGTGTCGTAATTTTGAATAATTTTCCGTAATGTACTTAATTAAATCGAGAGTTATTTTCTTCAGTGTAATTCAGATTGAAATTGAATTTTCTCTGCAGTGTGTTATGATGATACCGAAGAAAATTTTTTAAAGTGTACTGGGTATGTTTCAATTTTTTTTCGTAGCCAATTTTGATTTTACGCGTATTTTGACAAATAATGTAAATATTTTAATAAAATTTTGGATTTTGTGTGCAAACCAAAATTAATAATAATAATAAGCAATTTTTATATTTTAAACGAGAGATATGATCGAAATTACAAATATTTTTAATGCATTCAGATCAAAATTCGAAAATATTTTGTTGAGTGTATTTGATCGAAATTAGAGATTTTAATAAACTTTGGATTTTTTAATATATTTTGATGAAAATTAGAGAATTTTGCTTTTTGATCAAAATTACTTTTTCGCAGTGTACTTTGATAAAATTAGAGAATTTTCATTTCTTTGTATTTTTTTTTAATAATTTGCGTTTATTGTATTTTAATTAAAAAAATCAATTTATTAAGTTTATTTATTCAATATTATTAATCAGATTTTTTTTTGAGTGTATTGTTTGAAAAATGTCTTAGTTTTTCAGTGAATTTTAGATTTTTTAATTGTATTTAATTTTTGTAGAGTGCACTTTTATCAAACTTGATATTTGTAAGTGAATTTAATCAAATTTAGCAACCTTTTTTTTTGAGTGTAATTTTATCAAAATCTTGTAATTTTTTGAGTGTATTTTAATCTGGCTTTGCAAAATTGGTTTGTGTGTAGTTTTAATCCAAATTATTGACTTTATAATATTTTTTTTTAAATGTATTTCGGATTTTTAAATTTTTATATATATTTTTTCAGTGTAATTCGATCAAATTATTTAATTACTTCCCTTTTATAATATTCCTTTAAATTCTATTTTGATGCAAATAATTAATTTTTAGAATATTTCGATCAAACTTAAATTTTACGCGTGTTTTTTTTTTCAAATTAGTATTTTTTCTAAGTGTAATTTGGGCAGAAATTTAATTCTTTCTATATATTTTTTCCCAAGTGTACTTGGACCAATAGTTTTATTTTATGATATTTTGATAATTGCATTTAAACGAAAATGGCGATTTTCCAAGTGTATATAATTAAACGACAGAAAAATTTTTCACAGTGTAAAGAATTCTTCCACGTGTATTGTTGAAATGTTTATGGTGATGAATTGTTGTGCAAAATTAAATGTACCACAAATGGCTGTATGTGTTTGTATTCTTTTGGGTATTCGTTTCAATATTATTGGGATTTGATTAATTTTTCTCTCTGTGTATGCATTAAAATTTTCGCATGTACCGTATATTAGACACTCAAATAAATTTTTCCATAAATAAATAATATAAATAAATGATATATTGATTTTAATTTCGGTGTATGTTAATATATATTCATGATTTGTAAAAATTAATAAAGTGCAAATGGGATTAGTGCTTGTGCGATTATATAGAGATGATTGTGCAATTGTATGTAATGTGTGTATGTGAAATTGAATGTGTAATACGATCAAACCGGTGTATTGTCTTCTATTTTACTTTCGGTAACATATTTGAAAATGGTGATTATCATGCAATACGCCTTTAATTCCAATTGCTTGAATTCAAGTCAATTTCACACCTTTTTATTATGTTAGTGGGATTAATATGGCAACACACTAAACAACAATGATTGTCATATGATCATATGTACATTGTTATTGTGGAATGTATTGATGAGATCAACCAAGAGAATTGATGGAAATAAACGAAATGAAAGGAAAAAAAAAATAATAATAGAAATACCTGTTTATTTGATGGTGGATAATGGTGGAACTGTTTTTTTTTTATTCACAATTTCACTGCTTTCGGAATTCTATGTTCACAAAGTAAATAGCAATGAATTTATTTGCAAAGCAAAAGGGGAAATTCTTCTTCTTGTTATTCTTCTATTTGCTTTTACATTTACATTGCAAAGTCACTGAACTTCGTTTATGCATATGTTGACATGATATACAAACAAACATACATTAATAGAGACATACGCATAAATATTAAATTCTTTGACCGCTTTGACCTTCACTTTGCAAATTTTTTGGACGATTTTTTCTCAGAAATAACTGTTTTGGTACCGTTAAACGGACGGACAACCAGGGAAATTAAAGGATTTTCACTTTTTTTCCTTTGCACAAATATAATAAGAAAATTCGCACTTTTGCACTTCAAATTTTTAGAGATATTGGGACATATACATACATACATACAAACAACCGTTTGCAAACACAATTTTTTCGACCGATATAGGGAATATTGCTTCTTTTATTATGTTTTGGCGGATTGGAAATAAATTTTTATGGGAGTTTAGCAAAGTTTTGGGGAATTATTTGAAGTTTGACAGGCTTTTAACGATTTTATTCTAACTTTTACCAATATATTTTATACTTTTTGGGACTTAAACCTTATTTTCTTCACTTTTATATAATTTTTACAAATTTTATCGGACACTTTTCTTATTTTTTACTGTTTTTAATTGACTTTTAACACTTTTTTAAACGTTTTAATAATTTTTTTTTACCTTTTTATAATGTTTTTTTCGCGTTTCACTACCGATCACTCCCGATTTTTTGTGTTTGCATACGTTCGTTTTGTGATTTGTATCACTTACCGGCGGTTTCACACAACTAACTATGGTAAAGAGATGGGGGATTACCTTAGTGTTGTGGATTGTGATGTTAATGTTGATGTTTGTGGATTTTATGGTGTAGTTACCAGTGAACGGCTACGGAGGACCATGAAAGGGCTGGGGGGATTTCAATGCAGAGAAGTGGAGCAACCAGGTGATTTGTTGTTTGGTGAAATACCCCTGTAGAAAGCAAGTGGACTGTATGAGCGGGTTTTGTTGATTATTTCTCAGAGCAATGAGAAACAATCAACAATGTTATGAGGAAGTAACCACCGGAAAGAAAATAAATGATAACACAGGAATGTTTTAGTTTAGATGGTAATACAATGGTTTATTTAAAATATAGAAGTAAAGGAGAGGAGAAATGGGTTTTGATGCTCACCGTTTGAAAGTTGGAGGGAAAGTGAATACAAAAGAAAGCGTCTTAAACCGATGAGAGCTTAGAGTACTAAATTCATTTAGGAAAAATTCCCAATAGATTTTTATCGATAATAATTTAGTAAGATTTTACTAAAAGTTATTCAAAATAATTCACATTTATAATTCAAAGCAAAATAGAGAGTACAATTTAATTCATAATTCATTAATCCAAAAATGCAATTCATTAAAGAGTAATTCTTTGAAATTCATTAAAAATTCATAAAAGAAAATCATAAATAAATAGTAATAAATTCATAATAATTTGGACAAACGTGAAGTTTGTCCAGTGTCAAATGGAGAAAGAAGAATTACCGGAACAACAGGCATTTGCAGCAAAATCAAACAGGAATCGTGAAAAGGATAAAAAATCTTCAGGTTATGCATCAAAGAACAATTATAAAGGTAAAGGTGAAAAACAGAAACAATTCAAAGGAAAATGTTTCTCATGTGGACAAATTGGTCATTACGCCAATTTCAGTTCCATCCGTTGGAGGTTCTAAATATTTCTTGACATTCATAGATGACAAGTCCCGGAGAATTTTTGTGTATTTTTTGAAATCGAAGACCGAAGTATTTGGAAAATTCAAAGAATTTCAATTAATGGTAGAAAGACAAACTGGCAAGAAAATAAAAATTCTTCGAAGCGACAACGGTGGGGAGTATATCAACAAAGAATTTGACAATTATCTAAAGAGCTGTGGGATAATCAGGCAGCTTACTATTCCTTATAGTCCTCAGCAAAACGGAGTGGCAGAACGCGCCAATAGAACGCTTGTCGAGATGGCAAGAACAATGATGTTACATGCTGGAGTGGAAGATGAACTATGGCAGAAGCTATAATGACAGCAGCTTATTTGAGAAACCGATGTCCCACGAAGCGTATAAAGGACACCGTATGAGGCATGGCATGGTAAGAAACCAAATGTTGGTCATTTACGGACATTTGGATCTTATTGTGTAGCTTTAAATAAACATTATAAGCGCAAGTTCGAAAAAAGGGGACAAGAGTACATAATAGTGGGTTACTCATTAGTCTCAAAAGCATACCGACTATACGATAAGAAACAGAAAATGGTGATAGAGAGAAGAGACGTTGTATTCGATGAGGATAAATTTCAAGAAAATGTTGGAGAAATGCCCAAAGAAGATTGTTTTACATTTTATTTGCAAAAATATCAAGAAGAACAAGTAGAAAATAAAAGCATAGATAATCAGCTTGAAACTGAACAGGAGCTATCCGAAAATTTAGAAAATGATAACAACGACGATGAAAATTTTGGAACAGCCGATGAAATTTCGAGTTCTGATGGCCAGGAGGAGACACCAAGAGTTGGTCCTGGAAGACCGAAGATTCAACGAACAGGAAAACCCGGAAGACGTAAACGTTTTAAATGGTATGAGAACTGAAAATATACCTCAGACGGTTGCAGAAGCTATGGAAAGCGAAAATTCAAATAAGTGGCAAGAAGCTATGAAAGCCGAATTCAGTCCATTGCAGAAAAGTGGTACATGGGATGAAGTGGTACTGCCTCCGAAGTCTAAAGCAATTGGATGTAAATGGGTGTTTGCCCTGAAGAGAAATAAGCATGGGGAAGTTGAAAGATATAAAGCTCGTTTGGTAGCCAAAGGATGTAGTCAGCGATATGGGATCGACTACAAAGAGACATTCTCCCCAGTGGTAAGATATGCTACAATTAGGTTACTGCTGGCTATTGCTGTTCAGGAGAGGATGCACTTACACCAAATAGACGTAAGTACAGCTTATTTGAACAGCGAATTAAATGAAGACGTATATATGATGCCACCAGAAAAATGCAATATTGAAGAAGGAAAAGTTTTAAAATTACGAAAAGCCATTTATGGGTTAAAACAGTCAGGGCGAGTTTGGAATGAAAAATTGAATGGTGTTTTGAAGAGTTTCGGATTTCAACCATTCGAAAATGAGCCATGTTTATACAAAATGAAAAAGAAAAATGAGGTCATCTTAGTTGCAGTATATGTTGATGATATTATCATAGCATGCAAGGACGAACAAGAAATTCTGAATTTGAAATCAAAAATTGCTGCAGAATTTGATATCAGTGACAAAGGAAGACTACAACATTTTCTAGGCATGGAGATTGAACGGAAAAATATTACGGGTGACATAAAATTAAGCCAGGTTCAATATGTCAAAGACATGCTAGAACAATACGGAATGAAGGATTGCAAATCGTCATCATTGCCGTTAGTGCCAGGATATCAAGTTAAATGTGACGAAAATAGCAAGAAAGTAAATCAACATGAATATCAATCAATAATTGGAGCATTGACGTATCTTGCAATAACGACGCGACCCGATATTTTGCATTCGGTAAATAAACTTGCTGAGAGAAATGCAGATCCTCGTGTTGAACACGTAGCAGCAGCGAAAAATATTCTGCGGTATCTAGCAGGAACAGTAAATTACGGTTTGTTATTCAAAAGTGGACAAAAATGTTTGTATGGTTTTGCAGATGCAGATTGGGCAAGTTGCAATACTGATCGGAAATCTTATACTGGATATATATTCTTTATGAATGGATGTGCTATATCCTGGGAAAGCAAAAAGCAAAAAACAGTGGCACTCAGTAGCACAGAAGCCGAATATATGGCAATGTCAAATGCAGCAAAGGAGGCAATATACTTGAGGCGGTTGTTGAGAGAAATGGAATATATTAGTGATGATCCAGTTCTATTAAACGTAGATAATCAAGGAGCTACAAGTTAGCTCAAAATCCCGTATTCCACAATCGAACAAAACATATAGACATCAAATTTCACCATGTGAGGGAAGTGGTTCGAAATAAGGAGGTGGAACTTAAATATTGTCCAACTAATGACATGACCGCCGATATACTGACGAAAAATCTCTGCAAAACTAAACATGTTAATTTTGTAAATTTGATTGGAATATCATAAAAATAATATTTTTTGTTGTAATGGAACATCCATGTTGAGGAGGAGTATTGAAGTTATGATTTGATATATCTCGAATACAACATGTATGTTTTCACTTAACTTTGCATTTTAGTATTTTATATTTATCATAGTAGTCATTGAGTTTGTAACATTCCTTATAATATGTATTCATTGTAAATATTTTAAAGTCAGTCAATAAAAAACGATTCAAACTAACACTTTTGCCCATATCTCCTTAAATATGCGTCCTAGAGCGAAAAGGACTTTAATTCGTGACCACCCCCAAAAAATTGAAAAATCCACCCAAAACCTAAAAAAATTGAAATTTTTATATGAAAAACTTCTTTTGCCCATATCTCCTTAAATATGCGTCCTAGAGCGAAAAGGACTTTAATTCGTGACCACCCTCAAAAAATTGAAAAATCCACCCAAAACCTAAAATAATTGAAATTTTTATATGAAAAACTTCTTTTGCCCATATCTCCTTAAATATGCGTCCTAGAGCGAAAAGGACTTTAATTCGTGACCACCCCCAAAAAATTGAAAAATCCACCCAAAACCTAAAATAATTTAAATTTTTATATGAAAAACTTCTTTTGCCCATATCTCCTTAAATATGCGTCCTAGAGCGAAAAGGGCTTTAATTCGTGACCACCCTCAAAAAAGTGAAAAATCCACCCAAAACCTAAAAAAATTGAAATTTTTATGTGAAAAACTTCTTTTGCCCATATCTCCTTAAATATGCGTCCTAGAGCGAAAATGACTTTAATTCGTGAACACCCCCAAAAAATTGAAAAATCCACCCAAAACCTAAAAAAATGTAAATTTTTATATGAAAAACTTCTTTTGCCCATATCTCCTTAAATATGCGTCCTAGAGCGAAAAGGACTTTAATTCGTGACCACCCTCAAAAAATTGAAAAATCCACCCAAAACCTAAAAAAAATGAAATTTTTATATGAAAAACTTCTTTTGCCCATATATCATTAAATATGCGTCCTAGAGCGAAAAGGACTTTAATTCGTGACCACCCTCAAAAAATAGAAAAATCCATCCAAAATCTAAAAAAATTGAAATTTTTATATGAAAAACTTCTTTTGCCCATATCTCCTTAAATATGCGTCCTAGAGCGAAAAGGACTTTAATTCGTGACCACCCTCAAAAAATTGAAAAATCCACCCAAAACCTAAAATAATTTAAATTTTTATATGAAAAACTTCTTTTGCCCATATCTCCTTAAATATGCGTCCTAGAGCGAAAAGGACTTTAATTCGTGACCACCCCCAAAAAATTGAAAAATCCACCCAAAACCTAAAAAAATGTAAATTTTTATATGAAAAACTTCTTTTGCCCATATCTCCTTAAATATGCGTCCTAGAGCGAAAATGACTTTAATTCGTGACCACCCTCAAAAAAGTGAAAAATCCACCCAAAATCTAAAAAAATGTAAATTTTTATATGAAAAACTTCTTTTGCCCATATCTCCTTAAATATGCGTCCTAGAGCGAAAAGGACTTTAATTCGTGACCACCCCCAAAAAATTGAAAAATCCACCCAAAACCTAAAAAAATTTAAATTTTTATATGAAAAACTTCTTTTGCCCATATCTCCTTAAATATGCGTCCTAGAGCGAAAAGGACTTTAATTCGTGACCACCCCCAAAAAATTGAAAAATCCACCCAAAACCTAAAATAATTTAAATTTTTATATGAAAAACTTCTTTTGCCCATATCTCCTTAAATATGCGTCCTAGAGCGAAAAGGGCTTTAATTCGTGACCACCCTCAAAAAATTGAAAAATCCACCCAAAACCTAAAATAATTTAAATTTTTATATGAAAAACTTCTTTTGCCCATATCTCCTTAAATATGCGTCCTAGAGCGAAAAGGGCTTTAATTCGTGACCACCCTCAAAAAATTGAAAAATCCACCCAAAACCTAAAAAAAATTTAATTTTTATATTAAAAACTTCTTTTGCTCATATCTCCTTAAATATGCGTCCTAGAGCGAAAAGGACTTTAATTCGTGACCACCCTCAAAAAATTGAAAAATCCACCCAAAACCTAAAAAAATTTTAATTTTTATATGAAAAACTTCTTTTGCCCATATCTCCTTAAATATGCGTCCTAGAGCGAAAAGGACTTTAATTCGTGACCACCCTCAAAAAATTGAAAAATCCACCCAAAACCTAAAAAAATTGAAATTTTTATATGAAAAACTTCTTTTGCCCATATCTCCTTAAATATGCTTCCTAGAGCGAAAAGGACTGTAATTCGTGACCACCCCCAAAAATTGAAAAATCCACCCAAAACCTAAAAAAATTGAAATTTTTTTATGAAAAACTTCTTTTGCCCAAATCTCCTTAAATATGCGTCCTATAGCGAAAAGGACTTTAATTCGTGACCACCCTCAAAAAATTGAAAAATCCACCCAAAACCTAAAAAAATTGAAATTTTTATATGAAAAACTTCTTTTGCCCATATCTCCTAAACTAAGCGTCCTATAGCGAAAAGGACTTTAATTCGTGACCACCCCCAAAAAATTGAAAAATCCACCCAAAACCTAAAAAAAATTGAAATTTTTATATGAAAAACTTCTTTTGCCCATATCTCCTTAAATATGCGTCCTATAGCGAAAAGGACTTAAATTCGTGACCACCCCCAAAAAATTGAAAAATCCACCCAAAACCTAAAAAAATTGAAATTTTTATATGAAAAACTTCTTTTGCCCATATCTCCTTAAATATGCGTCCTAGAGCGAAAATGACTTTAATTCGTGACCACCCCCAAAAAATTGAAAAATCCACCCAAAACCTAAAAAAATGTAAATTTTTATATGAAAAACTTCTTTTGCCCATATCTCCTTAAATATGCGTCCTAGAGCGAAAAGGACTTTAATTCGTGACCACCCTCAAAAAATTGAAAAATCCACCCAAAACCTAAAAAAAAATAATTTTTATATGAAAAACTTCTTTTGCCCATATCTCCTTAAATATGCGTCCTAGAGCGAAAAGGACTTTAATTCGTGACCACCCCAAAAAATTGAAAAATCCACCCAAAACCTAAAAAAATTGAATTTTTATATGAAAAACTTCTTTTGCCCATATCTCCTTAAATATGCGTCCTAGAGCGAAAAGGACTTTAATTCGTGACCACCCCCAAAAAATTGAAAAATCCACCCAAAACCTAAAAAAATTGAATTTTTATATGAAAAACTTCTTTTGCCCATATCTCCTTAAATATGCGTCCTAGAGCGAAAAGGACTTTAATTCGTGACCACCCCCAAAAAATTGAAAAATCCACCCAAAACCTAAAAAAATTGAATTTTTATATGAAAAACTTCTTTTGCCCATATCTCCTTAAATATGCGTCCTAGAGCGAAAAGGACTTTAATTCGTAACCACCCTCAAAAAATTTAAAAATCCACCCAAAACCTAAAAAAATTGAAATTTTTATATGAAAAACTTCTTTTGCCCATATCTCCTTAAATATGCGTCCTATAGCGAAAAGGACTTAAATTCGTGACCACCCCCAAAAAATTGAAAAATCCACCCAAAACCTAAAAAAATTGAAATTTTTATATGAAAAACTTCTTTTGCCCATATCTCCTTATATATGCGTCCTAGAGCGAAAATGACTTTAATTCGTGACCACCCCCAAAAAATTGAAAAATCCACCCAAAACCTAAAAAAATGTAAATTTTTATATGAAAAACTTCTTTTGCCCATATCTCCTTAAATATGCGTCCTAGAGCGAAAAGGACTTTAATTCGTGACCACCCTCAAAAAATTTAAAAATCCACCCAAAACCTAAAAAAATTTAATTTTTATATGAAAAACTTCTTTTGCCCATATCTCCTTAAATATGCGTCCTAGAGCGAAAAGGACTTAAATTCGTGACCACCCACAAAAAATTGAAAAATCCACCCAAAACCTAAAAAAATTGAAATTTTTATATGAAAAACTTCTTTTGCCCATATCTCCTTAAATATGCGTCCTAGAGCGAAAAGGACTTTAATTCGTGACCACCCTCAAAAAAGTGAAAAATCCACCCAAAACCTAAAAAAATTGAAATTTTTATATGAAAAACTTCTTTTGCCCATATCTCCTTAAATATGCGTCCTAGAGCGAAAAGGACTTTAATTCGTGAATACCCCCAAAAAATTGAAAAATCCACCCAAAACCTAAAAAAATTGAAATTTTTATATGAACAACTTCTTTTGCCCATATCTCCTTAAATATGCGTCCTAGAGCGAAAAGGACTTTAATTCGTGACCACCCTCAAAAAGTTGAAAAATCCACCCAAAACCTAAAAAAATTGAATTTTTATATGAAAAACTTATTTTGCCCATATCTCCTTAAATATGCGTCATAGAGCGAAAAGGACTTTAATTCGTGACCACCCCCAAAAAATTGAAAAATCCACCCAAAACCTAAAAAAAATGAAATTTTTATATGAAAAACTTCTTTTGCCCATATCTCCTTAAATATGCGTCCTAGAGCGAAAAGGACTTTAATTCGTGACCACCCCCAAAAAATTGAAAAATCCACCCAAAACCTAAAATAATTGAAATTTTTATATGAAAAACTTCTTTTGCCCATATCTCCTTAAATATGCGTCCTAGAGCGAAAAGGACTTTAATTCGTGACCACCCTCAAAAAATTGAAAAATCCACCCAAAACCTAAAAAAATTGAAAATTTTATATGAAAAACTTCTTTTGCCCATATCTCCTTAAATATGCGTCCTAGAGCTAAAAGGGCTTTAATTCGTGACCACCCTCAAAAAATTGAAAAATCCACCCAAAACCTAAAAAAATTGAAATTTTTATATGAAAAACTTCTTTTGCCCATATCTCCTAAACTAAGCGTCCTAGAGCGAAAAGGACTTTAATTCGTGACCACCCCCAAAAAATTGGAAAATCCATCCAAAACCTAAAAAAATTTAAATTTTTATATGAAAAACTTCTTTTGCCCATATCTCCTTAAATATGCGTCCTAGAGCGAAAAGGACTTTAATTCGTGACCACCCTCAAAAAAGTGAAAAATCCACCCAAAACCTAAAAAAATTTAAATTTTTATATGAAAAACTTCTTTTGCCCATATCTCCTTAAATATGCGTCCTAGAGCGAAAAGGACTTTAATTCGTGACCACCCCCAAAAAATTGAAAAATCCACCCAAAACCTAAAAAAATTTAAATTTTTATATGAAAAACTTATTTTGCCCATATCTCCTAAACTAAGCGTCCTAGAGCGAAAATGACTTTAATTCGTGACCACCCCCAAAAAATTGAAAAATCCACCCAAAACCTACAAAAATGTAAATTTTTATATGAAAAACTTCTTTTGCCCATATCTCCTTAAATATGCGTCCTAGAGCGAAAATGACTTTAATTCGTGACCACCCTCAAAAAATTGAAAAATCCACCCAAAACCTAAAAAAATTGAAATTTTTATATGAAAAACTTCTTTTGCCCATATCTCCTTAAATATGCGTCCTAGAGCGAAAATGACTTTAATTCGTGACCACCCTCAAAAAATTGAAAAATCCACCCAAAACCTAAAAAAATTTAAATTTTTATATGAAAAACTTCTTTTGCCCATATCTCCTTAAATATGCGTCCTAGAGCGAAAATGACTTTAATTCGTGACCACCCACAAAAAATTGAAAAATCCACCCAAAACCTAAAAAAATGTAAATTTTTATATGAAAAACTTATTTTGCCCATATCTCCTTAAATATGCGTCCTAGAGCGAAAAGGACTTTAATTCGTGACCACCCTCAAAAAAGTGAAAAATCCACCCAAAACCTAAAAAAATTGAAATTTTTATATGAAAAACTTATTTTGCCCATATCTCCTTAAATATGCGTCCTAGAGCGAAAAGGACTTTAATTCGTGACCACCCCAAAAAATTGAAAAATCCACCCAAAACCTAAAAAAATTGAAATTTTTATATGAAAAACTTCTTTTGCCCATATCTCCTTAAATATGCGTCCTAGAGTGAAAAGGACTTTAATTCGTGACCACCCTCAAAAATGTGAAAAATCCACCCAAAACCTAAAAAAATTGAAATTTTTATATGAAAAACTTCTTTTGCCCATATCTCCTTAAATATGCGTCCTAGAGCGAAAAGGACTTTAATTCGTGACCACCCTCAAAAAGTTGAAAAATCCACCCAAAACCTAAAAAAAATTAATTTTTATATGAAAAACTTCTTTTGCCCATATCTCCTTAAATATGCGTCCTAGAGCGAAAAGGACTTTAATTCGTGACCACCCCCAAAAAATTGAAAAATCCACCCAAAACCTAAAATAATTGAAATTTTTATATGAAAAACTTCTTTTGCCCATATCTCCTTAAATATGCGTCCTAGAGCGAAAAGGACTTTAATTCGTGACCACCCTCAAAAAATTGAAAAATCCACCCAAAACCCAAAAAAATTGAAAATTTTATATGAAAAACTTCTTTTGCCCATATCTCCTTAAATATGCGTCCTAGAGCGAAAAGGACTTTAATTCGTGACCACCCTCAAAAAATTGAAAAATCCACCCAAAACCTAAAAAAATTGAAAATTTTATATGAAAAACTTCTTTTGCCCATATCTCCTTAAATATGCGTCCTAGAGCTAAAAGGGCTTTAATTCGTGACCACCCTCAAAAAATTGAAAAATCCACCCAAAACCTAAAAAAATTGAAATTTTTATATGAAAAACTTCTTTTGCCCATATCTCCTAAACTAAGCGTCCTAGAGCGAAAAGGACTTTAATTCGTGACCACCCCCAAAAAATTGGAAAATCCATCCAAAACCTAAAAAAATTTAAATTTTTATATGAAAAACTTCTTTTGCCCATATCTCCTTAAATATGCGTCCTAGAGCGAAAAGGACTTTAATTCGTGACCACCCTCAAAAAAGTGAAAAATCCACCCAAAACCTAAAAAAATTTAAATTTTTATATGAAAAACTTCTTTTGCCCATATCTCCTTAAATATGCGTCCTAGAGCGAAAAGGACTTTAATTCGTGACCACCCCCAAAAAATTGAAAAATCCACCCAAAACCTAAAAAAATTTAAATTTTTATATGAAAAACTTATTTTGCCCATATCTCCTAAACTAAGCGTCCTAGAGCGAAAATGACTTTAATTCGTGACCACCCCCAAAAAATTGAAAAATCCACCCAAAACCTACAAAAATGTAAATTTTTATATGAAAAACTTCTTTTGCCCATATCTCCTTAAATATGCGTCCTAGAGCGAAAATGACTTTAATTCGTGACCACCCTCAAAAAATTGAAAAATCCACCCAAAACCTAAAAAAATTGAAATTTTTATATGAAAAACTTCTTTTGCCCATATCTCCTTAAATATGCGTCCTAGAGCGAAAATGACTTTAATTCGTGACCACCCTCAAAAAATTGAAAAATCCACCCAAAACCTAAAAAAATTTAAATTTTTATATGAAAAACTTCTTTTGCCCATATCTCCTTAAATATGCGTCCTAGAGCGAAAATGACTTTAATTCGTGACCACCCACAAAAAATTGAAAAATCCACCCAAAACCTAAAAAAATGTAAATTTTTATATGAAAAACTTATTTTGCCCATATCTCCTTAAATATGCGTCCTAGAGCGAAAAGGACTTTAATTCGTGACCACCCTCAAAAAAGTGAAAAATCCACCCAAAACCTAAAAAAATTGAAATTTTTATATGAAAAACTTCTTTTGCCCATATCTCCTTAAATATGCGTCCTAGAGCGAAAAGGACTTTAATTCGTGACCACCCCCAAAAAATTGAAAAATCCACCCAAAACCTAAAAAAATTGAAATTTTTATATGAAAAACTTCTTTTGCCCATATCTCCTTAAATATGCGTCCTAGAGTGAAAAGGACTTTAATTCGTGACCACCCTCAAAAATGTGAAAAATCCACCCAAAACCTAAAAAAATTAAAATTTTTATATGAAAAACTTCTTTTGCCCATATCTCCTTAAATATGCGTCCTAGAGCGAAAATGACTTTAATTCGTGACCACCCCCAAAAAATTGAAAAATCCACCCAAAACCTAAAAAAATGTAAATTTTTATATGAAAAACTTCTTTTGCTCATATCTCCTTAAATATGCGTCCTAGAGCGAAAAGGACTTTAATTCGTGACCACCCTCAAAAAATTGAAAACTCCACCCAAAACCTAAAATAATTTAAATTTTTATATGAAAAACTTCTTTTGTCCATATCTCCTTAAATATGCGTCCTAGAGCGAAAAGGACTTTAATTCGTGACCACCCCCACAAAATTGAAAAATCCACCCAAAACCTAAAAAAATGTAAATTTTTATATGAAAAACTTCTTTTGCCCATATCTCCTTAAATATGCGTCCTAGAGCGAAAATGACTTTACTTCGTGACCACCCCCAAAAAATTGAATAATCCACCCAAAACCTAAAAAAATTGAAATTTTTATATGAAAAATTTCTTTTGCTCATATCTCCTTAAATATGCGTCCTAGAGCGAAAAGGACTTTAATTCGTGACCACCCTCAAAAAATTGAAAAATCCTCCCAAAACCTAAAAAAATTGAAATTTTTATATGAAAAACTTCTTTTGCCCATATCTCCTTAAATATGCGTCCTAGAGCTAAAAGGGCTTTAATTCGTGACCACCCCCAAAAAATTGAAAAATCCACCCAAAACCTAAAAAAATTGAAATTTTTATATGAAAAACTTCTTTTGCCCATATCTCCTAAACTAAGCGTCCTAGAGCGAAAAGGACTTTAATTCGTGACCACCCGCAAAAAGTTGGAAAATCCATCCAAAACCTAAAAAAATGTAAATTTTTATATGAAAAACTTCTTTTGCCCATATCTCCTTAAATATGCGTCCTAGAGCGAAAAGGACTTTAATTCGTGACCACCCTCAAAAAAGTGAAAAATCCACCCAAAACCTAAAAAAATTTAAATTTTTATATGAAAAACTTCTTTTGCCCATATCTCCTTAAATATGCGTCCTAGAGCGAAAAGGACTTTAATTCGTGACCACCCCCAAAAAATTGAAAAATCCACCCAAAACCTAAAAAAATTTAAATTTTTATATGAAAAACTTATTTTGCCCATATCTCCTAAACTAAGCGTCCTAGAGCGAAAATGACTTTAATTCGTGACCACCCCCACAAAATTGAAAAATCCACCCAAAACCTACAAAAATGTAAATTTTTATATGAAAAACTTCTTTTGCCCATATCTCCTTGAATATGCGCCCTAGAGCGAAAATGACTTTAATTCGTGACCACCCTCAAAAAAGTGAAAAATCCACCCAAAACCTAAAAAAATTTAAATTTTTATATGAAAAACTTCTTTTGCCCATATCTCCTTAAATATGCGTCCTAGAGCGAAAATTCGTGACCACCCCCAAAAAATTGAAAAATCCACCCAAAACCTAAAAAAATTGAAAATTTTATATGAAAAACTTCTTTTGCCCATATCTCCTTAAATATGCGTCCTAGAGCGAAAAGGACTTTAATTCGTGACCACCCTCAAAAAATTGAAAAATCCACCCAAAACCTAAAAAAATTGAAAATTTTATATGAAAAACTTCTTTTGCCCATATCTCCTTAAATATGCGTCCTAGAGCTAAAAGGGCTTTAATTCGTGACCACCCTCAAAAAATTGAAAAATCCACCCAAAACCTAAAAAAATTGAAATTTTTATATGAAAAACTTCTTTTGCCCATATCTCCTAAAGTAAGCGTCCTAGAGCGAAAAGGACTTTAATTCGTGACCACCCCCAAAAAATTGGAAAATCCATCCAAAACCTAAAAAAATGTAAATTTTTATATGAAAAACTTCTTTTGCCCATATCTCCTTAAATATGCGTCCTAGAGCGAAAAGGACTTTAATTCGTGACCACCCTCAAAAAAGTGAAAAATCCACCCAAAACCTAAAAAAATTTAAATTTTTATATGAAAAACTTCTTTTGCCCATATCTCCTTAAATATGCGTCCTAGAGCGAAAAGGACTTTAATTCGTGACCACCCCCAAAAAATTGAAAAATCCACCCAAAACCTAAAAAAATTTAAATTTTTATATGAAAAACTTATTTTGCCCATATCTCCTAAACTAAGCGTCCTAGAGCGAAAATGACTTTAATTCGTGACCACCCCCAAAAAATTGAAAAATCCACCCAAAACCTACAAAAATGTAAATTTTTATATGAAAAACTTCTTTTGCCCATATCTCCTTAAATATGCGTCCTAGAGCGAAAATGACTTTAATTCGTGACCACCCTCAAAAAATTGAAAAATCCACCCAAAACCTAAAAAAATTGAAATTTTTATATGAAAAACTTCTTTTGCCCATATCTCCTTAAATATGCGTCCTAGAGCGAAAATGACTTTAATTCGTGACCACCCTCAAAAAATTGAAAAATCCACCCAAAACCTAAAAAAATTTAAATTTTTATATGAAAAACTTCTTTTGCCCATATCTCCTTAAATATGCGTCCTAGAGCGAAAAGGACTTTAATTCGTGACAACCCCCAAAAAATTGAAAAATCCACCCAAAACCTAAAAAAATTGAAATTTTTATATGAAAAACTTCTTTTGCCCATATCTCCCTAAATATGCGTCCTAGAGTGAAAAGGACTTTAATTCGTGACCACCCTCAAAAATGTGAAAAATCCACCCAAAACCTAAAAAAATTAAAATTTTTATATGAAAAACTTCTTTTGCCCATATCTCCTTAAATATGCGTCCTAGAGCGAAAATGACTTTAATTCGTGACCACCCCCAAAAAATTGAAAAATCCACCCAAAACCTAAAAAAATGTAAATTTTTATATGAAAAACTTCTTTTGCTCATATCTCCTTAAATATGCGTCCTAGAGCGAAAAGGACTTTAATTCGTGACCACCCTCAAAAAATTGAAAACTCCACCCAAAACCTAAAATAATTTAAATTTTTATATGAAAAACTTCTTTTGCCCATATCTCCTTAAATATGCGTCCTAGAGCGAAAAGGACTTTAATTCGTGACCACCCCCACAAAATTGAAAAATCCACCCAAAACCTAAAAAAATGTAAATTTTTATATGAAAAACTTCTTTTGCCCATATCTCCTTAAATATGCGTCCTAGAGCGAAAATGACTTTAATTCGTGACCACCCCCAAAAAATTGAATAATCCACCCAAAACCTAAAAAAATTGAAATTTTTATATGAAAAATTTCTTTTGCTCATATCTCCTTAAATATGCGTCCTAGAGCGAAAAGGACTTTAATTCGTGACCACCCTCAAAAAATTGAAAAATCCTCCCAAAACCTAAAAAAATTGAAATTTTTATATGAAAAACTTCTTTTGCCCATATCTCCTTAAATATGCGTCCTAGAGCTAAAAGGGCTTTAATTCGTGCTCACCCTCAAAAAATTGAAAAATCCACCCAAAACCTAAAAAAATTGAAATTTTTATATGAAAAACTTCTTTTGCCCATATCTCCTAAACTAAGCGTCCTAGAGCGAAAAGGACTTTAATTCGTGACCACCCCCAAAAAGTTGGAAAATCCATCCAAAACCTAAAAAAATGTAAATTTTTATATGAAAAACTTCTTTTGCCCATATCTCCTTAAATATGCGTCCTAGAGCGAAAAGGACTTTAATTCGTGACCACCCTCAAAAAAGTGAAAAATCCACCCAAAACCTAAAAAAATTTAAATTTTTATATGAAAAACTTCTTTTGCCCATATCTCCTTAAATATGCGTCCTAGAGCGAAAAGGACTTTAATTCGTGACCACCCCCAAAAAATTGAAAAATCCACCCAAAACCTAAAAAAATTTAAATTTTTATATGAAAAACTTATTTTGCCCATATCTCCTAAACTAAGCGTCCTAGAGCGAAAATGACTTTAATTCGTGACCACCCCCACAAAATTGAAAAATCCACCCAAAACCTACAAAAATGTAAATTTTTATATGAAAAACTTCTTTTGCCCATATCTCCTTGAATATGCGTCCTAGAGCGAAAATGACTTTAATTCGTGACCACCCTCAAAAAAGTGAAAAATCCACCCAAAACCTAAAAAAATTTAAATTTTTATATGAAAAACTTCTTTTGCCCATATCTCCTTAAATATGCGTCCTAGAGCGAAAATACGTGACCACCCCCAAAAAATTGAAAAATCCACCCAAAACCTAAAAAAATTGAAATTTTTATATGAAAAACTTCTTTTGCCCATATCTCCTTAAATATGCGTCCTAGAGCGAAAAGGACTTTAATTCGTGACCACCCTCAAAAAATTGAAAAATCCACCCAAAACCTAAAATAATTTAAATTTTTATATGAAAAACTTCTTTTGCCCATATCTCCTTAAATATGCGTCATAGAGCGAAAAGGACTTTAATTCGTGACCACCCTCAAAAAAGTGAAAAATCCACCCAAAACCTAAAAAAATTGAAATTTTTATATGAAATACTTCTTTTGCCCATATCTCCTTAAATATGCGTCCTAGAGCGAAAATGACTTTAATTCGTGACCACCCACAAAAAATTGAATAATCCACCCAAAACCTAAAAAAATGTAAATTTTTATATGAAAAACTTCTTTTGCTCATATCTCCTTAAATATGCGTCCTAGAGCGAAAAGGACTTTAATTCGTGACCACCCTCAAAAAATTGAAAACTCCACCCAAAACCTAAAATAATTTAAATTTTTATATGAAAAACTTCTTTTGCCCATATCTCCTTAAATATGCGTCCTAGAGCGAAAAGGACTTTAATTCGTGACCACCCCCAAAAAATTGAAAAATCCACCCAAAACCTAAAAAAATGTAAATTTTTATATGAAAAACTTATTTTGCCCATATCTCCTTAAATATGCGTCCTAGAGCGAAAATGACTTTAATTCGTGACCACCCCCAAACAATTGAATAATCCACCCAAAACCTAAAAAAATTGAAATTTTTATATGAAAAACTTCTTTTGCTCATATCTCCTTAAATATGCGTCCTAGAGCGAAAAGGACTTTAATTCGTGACCACCCACAAAAAATTGAAAACTCCACCCAAAACCTAAAAAAATTGAAATTTTTATATGAAAAACTTCTTTTGCCCATATCTCCTTAAATATGCGTCCTAGAGCGAAAATGACTTTAATTCGTGACCACCCCCAAAAAATTGAAAAATCCACCCAAAACCTAAAAAAAATGTAAATTTTTATATGAAAAACTTCTTTTGCCCATATCTCCTTAAATATGCGTCCTAGAGCGAAAATGACTTTAATTCGTGACCACCCTCAAAAAAGTGAAAAATCCACCCAAAA
The DNA here is from genome assembly GCF_050003625.1 of Haematobia irritans. NCBI lineage: Eukaryota > Metazoa > Arthropoda > Insecta > Diptera > Muscidae > Haematobia > Haematobia irritans. The sequence continues at coordinate 330,175 of NW_027445688.1, forward strand.
CCTAAAAAATTGAAATTTTTATATGAAAAACTTCTTTTGCCCATATCTCCTTAAATATGCGTCCTAGAGCGAAAAGGACTTTAATTCGTGACCACCCCCAAAAAATTGAAAAATCCACCCAAAACCTAAAAAAATTCAAATTTTTATATGAAAAACTTCTTTTGCCCATATCTCCTTAAATATGCGTCCTAGAGCGAAAAGGACTTTAATTCGTGACCACCCCCAAAAAATTGAAAAATCCACCCAAAACCTAAAATAATTGAAATTTTTATATGAAAAACTTCTTTTGCCCATATCTCCTTAAATATGCGTCCTAGAGCGAAAAGGAATTTAATTCGTGACCACCCTCAAAAAATTGAAAAATCCACCCAAAACCTAAAAAAATTGAAATTTTTATATGAAAAACTTCTTTTGCCCATATCTCCTTAAATATGCGTCCTAGAGCTAAAAGGGCTTTAATTCGTGACCACCCTCAAAAAATTGAAAAATCCACCCAAAACCTAAAAAAATTGAAATTTTTATATGAAAAACTTCTTTTACCCATATCTCCTAAACTAAGCGTCCTAGAGCGAAAAGGACTTTAATTCGTGACCACCCCCAAAAAATTGGAAAATCCATCCAAAACCTAAAAAAATGTACATTTTTATATGAAAAACTTCTTTTGCCCATATCTCCTTAAATATGCGTCCTAGAGCGAAAAGGAATTTAATTCGTGACCACCCTCAAAAAATTGAAAAATCCACCCAAAACCTAAAAAAATTGAAATTTTTATATGAAAAACTTCTTTTGCCCATATCTCCTTAAATATGCGTCCTAGAGCGAAAAGGACTTTAATTCGTGACCACCCCCAAAAAATTGAAAAATCCACCCAAAACCTAAAAAAATTTAAATTTTTATATGAAAAACTTCTTTTGCCCATATCTCCTTAAATATGCGTCCTAGAGCGAAAAGGACTTTAATTCGTGACCACCCTCAAAAAAGTGAAAAATCCACCCAAAACCTAAAAAAATTTAAATTTTTATATGAAAAACTTCTTTTGCCCATATCTCCTTAAATATGCGTCCTAGAGCGAAAATGACTTTAATTCGTGACCACCCCCAAAAAATTGAAAAATCCACCCAAAACCTAAAAAAAATGTAAATTTTTATATGAAAAACTTGTTTTGCCCATATCTCCTTAAATATGCGTCCTAGAGCGAAAAGGACTTTAATTCGTGACCACCCTCAAAAAAGTGAAAAATCCACCCAAAACCTAAAAAATTGAAATTTTTATATGAAAAACTTCTTTTCCCCATATCTCCTTAAATATGCGTCCTAGAGCGAAAAGGACTTTAATTCGTGACCACCCCCAAAAAATTGAAAAATCCACCCAAAACCTAAAAAAATTCAAATTTTTATATGAAAAACTTCTTTTGCCCATATCTCCTTAAATATGCGTCCTAGAGCGAAAAGGACTTTAATTCGTGACCACCCCCAAAAAATTGAAAAATCCACCCAAAACCTAAAAAAATTCAAATTTTTATATGAAAAACTTCTTTTGCCCATATCTCCTTAAATATGCGTCCTAGAGCGAAAAGGACTTTAATTCGTGACCACCCCCAAAAAATTGAAAAATCCACCCAAAACCTAAAATAATTGAAATTTTTATATGAAAAACTTCTTTTGCCCATATCTCCTTAAATATGCGTCCTAGAGCGAAAAGGACTTTAATTCGTGACCACCCTCAAAAAATTGAAAAATCCACCCAAAACCTAAAAAAATTGAAATTTTTATATGAAAAACTTCTTTTGCCCATATCTCCTTAAATATGCGTCCTAGAGCTAAAAGGGCTTTAATTCGTGACCACCCTCAAAAAATTGAAAAATCCACCCAAAACCTAAAAAAATTGAAATTTTTATATGAAAAACTTCTTTTACCCATATCTCCTAAAATATGCGTCCTAGAGCTAAAAGGGCTTTAATTCGTGACCACCCTCAAAAAATTGAAAAATCCACCCAAAACCTAAAAAAATTGAAATTTTTATATGAAAAACTTCTTTTACCCATATCTCCTAAACTAAGCGTCCTAGAGCGAAAAGGACTTTAATTCGTGACCACCCCCAAAAAATTGGAAAATCCATCCAAAACCTAAAAAAATGTAAATTTTTATATGAAAAACTTCTTTTGCCCATATCTCCTTAAATATGCGTCCTAGAGCGAAAAGGACTTTAATTCGTGACCACCCTCAAAAAAGTGAAAAATCCACCCAAAACCTAAAAAAAATTAAATTTTTATATGAAAAACTTCTTTTGCCCATATCTCCTTAAATATGCGTCCTAGAGCGAAAAGGACTTTAATTCGTGACCACCCCCAAAAAATTGAAAAATCCACCCAAAACCTAAAAAAAATTAAATTTTTATATGAAAAACTTATTTTGCCCATATCTCCTAAACTAAGCGTCCTAGAGCGAAAATGACTTTAATTGGTGACGACCCCCAAAAAATTGAAAAATCCACCCAAAACCTACAAAAATGTAAATTTTTATATGAAAAACTTCTTTTGCCCATATCTCCTTAAATATGCGTCCTAGAGCGAAAATGACTTTAATTCGTGACCACCCCCAAAAAATTGAAAAATCCACCCAAAACCTAAAAAAATGTAAATTTTTATATGAAAAACTTCTTTTGCCCATATCTCCTTAAATATGCGTCCTAGAGCGAAAAGGACTTTAATTCGTGACCACCCTCAAAAAAGTGAAAAATCCACCCAAAACCTAAAAAAATTTAAATTTTTATATGAAAAACTTCTTTTGCCCATATCTCCTTAAATATGCGTCCTAGAGCGAAAATGACTTTAATTCGTGACCACCCCCAAAAAATTGAAAAATCCACCCAAAACCTAAAATAATTGAAATTTTTATATGAAAAACTTCTTTTGCCCATATCTCCTTAAATATGCGTCCTAGAGCGAAAAGGACTTTAATTCGTGACCACCCCCAAAAAATTGAAAAATCCACCCAAAACCTAAAAAAATTCAAATTTTTATATGAAAAACTTCTTTTGCCCATATCTCCTTAAATATGCGTCCTAGAGCGAAAAGGACTTTAATTCGTGACCACCCCCAAAAATTGAAAAATCCACCCAAAACCTAAAATAATTGAAATTTTTATATGAAAAACTTCTTTTGCCCATATCTCCTTAAATATGCGTCCTAGAGCGAAAAGGACTTTAATTCGTGACCACCCTCAAAAAATTGAAAAATCCACCCAAAACCTAAAAAAATTGAAATTTTTATATGAAAAACTTCTTTTGCCCATATCTCCTTAAATATGCGTCCTAGAGCGAAAAGGACTTTAATTCGTGACCACCCCCAAAAAATTGAAAAATCCACCCAAAACCTAAAAAAATTCAAATTTTTATATGAAAAACTTCTTTTGCCCATATCTCCTTAAATATGCGTCCTAGAGCGAAAAGGACTTTAATTCGTGACCACCCCCAAAAAATTGAAAAATCCACCCAAAACCTAAAATAATTGAAATTTTTATATGAAAAACTTCTTTTGCCCATATCTCCTTAAATATGCGTCCTAGAGCGAAAAGGAATTTAATTCGTGACCACCCTCAAAAAATTGAAAAATCCACCCAAAACCTAAAAAAATTGAAATTTTTATATGAAAAACTTCTTTTGCCCATATCTCCTTAAATATGCGTCCTAGAGCTAAAAGGGCTTTAATTCGTGACCACCCTCAAAAAATTGAAAAATCCACCCAAAACCTAAAAAAATTGAAATTTTTATATGAAAAACTTCTTTTACCCATATCTCCTAAACTAAGCGTCCTAGAGCGAAAAGGACTTTAATTCGTGACCACCCCCAAAAAATTGGAAAATCCATCCAAAACCTAAAAAAATGTAAATTTTTATATGAAAAACTTCTTTTGCCCATATCTCCTTAAATATGCGTCCTAGAGCGAAAAGGAATTTAATTCGTGACCACCCTCAAAAAATTGAAAAATCCACCCAAAACCTAAAAAAATTGAAATTTTTATATGAAAAACTTCTTTTGCCCATATCTCCTTAAATATGCGTCCTAGAGCGAAAAGGACTTTAATTCGTGACCACCCCCAAAAAATTGAAAAATCCACCCAAAACCTAAAAAAATGTAAATTTTTATATGAAAAACTTCTTTTGCCCATATCTCCTTAAATATGCGTCCTAGAGCGAAAAGGACTTTAATTCGTGACCACCCTCAAAAAAGTGAAAAATCCACCCAAAACCTAAAAAAATTTAAATTTTTATATGAAAAACTTCTTTTGCCCATATCTCCTTAAATATGCGTCCTAGAGCGAAAATGACTTTAATTCGTGACCACCCCCAAAAAATTGAAAAATCCACCCAAAACCTAAAAAAAATGTAAATTTTTATATGAAAAACTTGTTTTGCCCATATCTCCTTAAATATGCGTCCTAGAGCGAAAAGGACTTTAATTCGTGACCACCCTCAAAAAAGTGAAAAATCCACCCAAAACCTAAAAAATTGAAATTTTTATATGAAAAACTTCTTTTCCCCATATCTCCTTAAATATGCGTCCTAGAGCGAAAAGGACTTTAATTCGTGACCACCCCCAAAAAATTGAAAAATCCACCCAAAACCTAAAAAAATTCAAATTTTTATATGAAAAACTTCTTTTGCCCATATCTCCTTAAATATGCGTCCTAGAGCGAAAATGACTTTAATTCGTGACCACCCCCAAAAAATTGAAAAATCCACCCAAAACCTAAAAAAAATGTAAATTTTTATATGAAAAACTTGTTTTGCCCATATCTCCTTAAATATGCGTCCTAGAGCGAAAAGGACTTTAATTCGTGACCACCCTCAAAAAAGTGAAAAATCCACCCAAAACCTAAAAAATTGAAATTTTTATATGAAAAACTTCTTTTCCCCATATCTCCTTAAATATGCGTCCTAGAGCGAAAAGGACTTTAATTCGTGACCACCCCCAAAAAATTGAAAAATCCACCCAAAACCTAAAAAAATTCAAATTTTTATATGAAAAACTTCTTTTGCCCATATCTCCTTAAATATGCGTCCTAGAGCGAAAAGGACTTTAATTCGTGACCACCCCCAAAAAATTGAAAAATCCACCCAAAACCTAAAAAAATTCAAATTTTTATATGAAAAACTTCTTTTGCCCATATCTCCTTAAATATGCGTCCTAGAGCGAAAAGGACTTTAATTCGTGACCACCCCCAAAAAATTGAAAAATCCACCCAAAACCTAAAATAATTGAAATTTTTATATGAAAAACTTCTTTTGCCCATATCTCCTTAAATATGCGTCCTAGAGCGAAAAGGACTTTAATTCGTGACCACCCCCAAAAAATTGAAAAATCCACCCAAAACCTAAAAAAATTCAAATTTTTATATGAAAAACTTCTTTTGCCCATATCTCCTTAAATATGCGTCCTAGAGCGAAAAGGACTTTAATTCGTGACCACCCCCAAAAAATTGAAAAATCCACCCAAAACCTAAAATAATTGAAATTTTTATATGAAAAACTTCTTTTGCCCATATCTCCTTAAATATGCGTCCTAGAGCGAAAAGGAATTTAATTCGTGACCACCCTCAAAAAATTGAAAAATCCACCCAAAACCTAAAAAAATTGAAATTTTTATATGAAAAACTTCTTTTGCCCATATCTCCTTAAATATGCGTCCTAGAGCTAAAAGGGCTTTAATTCGTGACCACCCTCAAAAAATTGAAAAATCCACCCAAAACCTAAAAAAATTGAAATTTTTATATGAAAAACTTCTTTTACCCATATCTCCTAAACTAAGCGTCCTAGAGCGAAAAGGACTTTAATTCGTGACCACCCCCAAAAAATTGGAAAATCCATCCAAAACCTAAAAAAATGTAAATTTTTATATGAAAAACTTCTTTTGCCCATATCTCCTTAAATATGCGTCCTAGAGCGAAAAGGAATTTAATTCGTGACCACCCTCAAAAAATTGAAAAATCCACCCAAAACCTAAAAAAATTTAAATTTTTATATGAAAAACGTCTTTTGCCCATATCTCCTTAAATATGCGTCCTAGAGCGAAAAGGACTTTAATTCGTGACCACCCCCAAAAAATTGAAAAATCCACCCAAAACCTAAAAAAATGTAAATTTTTATATGAAAAACTTCTTTTGCCCATATCTCCTTAAATATGCGTCCTAGAGCGAAAAGGACTTTAATTCGTGACCACCCTCAAAAAAGTGAAAAATCCACCCAAAACCTAAAAAAATTTAAATTTTTATATGAAAAACTTCTTTTGCCCATATCTCCTTAAATATGCGTCCTAGAGCGAAAATGACTTTAATTCGTGACCACCCCCAAAAAATTGAAAAATCCACCCAAAACCTAAAAAAAATGTAAATTTTTATATGAAAAACTTGTTTTGCCCATATCTCCTTAAATATGCGTCCTAGAGCGAAAAGGACTTTAATTCGTGACCACCCTCAAAAAAGTGAAAAATCCACCCAAAACCTAAAAAATTGAAATTTTTATATGAAAAACTTCTTTTCCCCATATCTCCTTAAATATGCGTCCTAGAGCGAAAAGGACTTTAATTCGTGACCACCCCCAAAAAATTGAAAAATCCACCCAAAACCTAAAAAAATTCAAATTTTTATATGAAAAACTTCTTTTGCCCATATCTCCTTAAATATGCGTCCTAGAGCGAAAAGGACTTTAATTCGTGACCACCCCCAAAAAATTGAAAAATCCACCCAAAACCTAAAAAAATTCAAATTTTTATATGAAAAACTTCTTTTGCCCATATCTCCTTAAATATGCGTCCTAGAGCGAAAAGGACTTTAATTCGTGACCACCCCCAAAAAATTGAAAAATCCACCCAAAACCTAAAATAATTGAAATTTTTATATGAAAAACTTCTTTTGCCCATATCTCCTTAAATATGCGTCCTAGAGCGAAAAGGACTTTAATTCGTGACCACCCTCAAAAAATTGAAAAATCCACCCAAAACCTAAAAAAATTGAAATTTTTATATGAAAAACTTCTTTTGCCCATATCTCCTTAAATATGCGTCCTAGAGCTAAAAGGGCTTTAATTCGTGACCACCCTCAAAAAATTGAAAAATCCACCCAAAACCTAAAAAAATTGAAATTTTTATATGAAAAACTTCTTTTACCCATATCTCCTAAACTAAGCGTCCAAAAAATTGGAAAATCCATCCAAAACCTAAAAAAATGTAAATTTTTATATGAAAAACTTCTTTTGCCCATATCTCCTTAAATATGCGTCCTAGAGCGAAAAGGACTTTAATTCGTGACCACCCTCAAAAAAGTGAAAAATCCACCCAAAACCTAAAAAAAATTAAATTTTTATATGAAAAACTTCTTTTGCCCATATCTCCTTAAATATGCGTCCTAGAGCGAAAAGGACTTTAACTCGTGACCACCCCCAAAAAATTGAAAAATCCACCCAAAACCTAAAAAAAATTAAATTTTTATATGAAAAACTTATTTTGCCCATATCTCCTAAACTAAGCGTCCTAGAGCGAAAATGACTTTAATTGGTGACGACCCCCAAAAAATTGAAAAATCCACCCAAAACCTACAAAAATGTAAATTTTTATATGAAAAACTTCTTTTGCCCATATCTCCTTAAATATGCGTCCTAGAGCGAAAATGACTTTAATTCGTGACCACCCTCAAAAAATTGAAAAATCCACCCAAAACCTAAAAAAATTGAAATTTTTATATGAAAAACTTCTTTTGCCCATATCTCCTTAAATATGCGTCCTAGAGCGAAAATGACTTTAATTCGTGACCACCCTCAAAAAATTGAAAAATCCACCCAAAACCTAAAAAAATTTAAATTTTTATATGAAAAACTTCTTTTGCCCATATCTCCTTAAATATGCGTCCTAGAGCGAAAATGACTTTAATTCGTGACCACCCACAAAAAATTGAAAAATCCACCCAAAACCTAAAAAAATGTAAATTTTTATATGAAAAACTTCTTTTGCTCATATCTCCTTAAATATGCGTCCTAGAGCGAAAAGGACTTTAATTCGTGACCAACCTCAAAAAATTGAAAACTCCACCCAAAACCTAAAATAATTTAAATTTTTATATGAAAAACTTCTTTTGCCCATATCTCCTTAAATATGCGTCCTAGAGCGAAAACGACTTTAATTCGTTACCACCCTCAAAAAATTGAAAAATCCACCCAAAACCTAAAAAAATGTAAATTTTTATATGAAAAACTTATTTTGCCCATATCTCCTTAAATATGCGTCCTAGACCGAAAATGACTTTAATTCGTGACCACCCCCAAAAAATTTAAAAATCCACCCAAAACCTAAAAAAATGTAAATTTTTATATGAAAAACTTCTTTTGCCCATATCTCCTTAAATATGCGTCCTAGAGCGAAAAGGACTTTAATTCGTGACCACCCTCAAAAAAGTGAAAAATCCACCCAAAACCTAAAAAAATTTAAATTTTTATATGAAAAACTTCTTTTGCCCATATCTCCTTAAATATGCGTCCTAGAGCGAAAATGACTTTATTTCGTGACCACTCCCAAAAAATTGAAAAATCCACCCAAAACCTAAAAAAAATTTAAATTTTTATATGAAAAACTTCTTTTGCCCATATCTCCTTAAATATGCGTCCTAGAGCGAAAAGGACTTTAATTCGTGACCACCCTCAAAAAAGTGAAAAATCCACCCAAAACCTAAAAAATTGAAATTTTTATATGAAAAACTTCTTTTGCCCATATCTCCTTAAATATGCGTCCTAGAGCGAAAAGGACTTTAATTCGTGACCACCCCCAAAAAATTGAAAAATCCACCCAAAACCTAAAAAAATTCAAATTTTTATATGAAAAACTTCTTTTGCCCATATCTCCTTAAATATGCGTCCTAGAGCGAAAAGGACTTTAATTCGTGACCACCCCCAAAAAATTGAAAAATCCATCCAAAACCTAAAATAATTGAAATTTTTATATGAAAAACTTCTTTTGCCCATATCTCCTTAAATATGCGTCCTAGAGCGAAAAGGAATTTAATTCGTGACCACCCCCAAAAAATTGAAAAATCCACCCAAAACCTAAAAAAATTGAAATTTTTATATGAAAAACTTCTTTTGCCCATATCTCCTTAAATATGCGTCCTAGAGCTAAAAGGGCTTTAATTCGTGACCACCCTCAAAAAATTGAAAAATCCACCCAAAACCTAAAAAAATTGAAATTTTTATATGAAAAACTTCTTTTGCCCATATCTCCTAAACTAAGCGTCCTAGAGCGAAAAGGACTTTAATTCGTGACCACCCCCAAAAAATTGGAAAATCCATCCAAAACCTAAAAAAATGTAAATTTTTATATGAAAAACTTCTTTTGCCCATATCTCCTTAAATATGCGTCATAGAGCGAAAAGGACTTTAATTCGTGACCACCCTCAAAAAAGTGAAAAATCCACCCAAAACCTAAAAAAATTTAAATTTTTATATGAAAAACTTCTTTTGCCCATATCTCCTTAAATATGCGTCCTAGAGCGAAAAGGACTTTAATTCGTGACCACCCCCAAAAAATTGAAAAATCCACCCAAAACCTAAAAAAAAATAAATTTTTATATGAAAAACTTATTTTGCCCATATCTCCTAAACTAAGCGTCCTAGAGCGAAAATGACTTTAATTCGTGACGACCCCCAAAAAATTGAAAAATCCACCCAAAACCTACAAAAATGTAAATTTTTATATGAAAAACTTCTTTTGCCCATATCTCCTTAAATATGCGTCCTAGAGCGAAAATGACTTTAATTCGTGACCACCCTCAAAAAATTGAAAAATCCACCCAAAACCTAAAAAAATTGAAATTTTTATATGAAAAACTTCTTTTTCCCATATCTCCTTAAATATGCGTCCTAGAGCGAAAATGACTTTAATTCGTGACCACCCTCAAAAAATTGAAAAATCCACCCAAAACCTAAAAGAATTTAAATTTTTATATGAAAAACTTCTTTTGCCCATATCTCCTTAAATATGCGTCCTAGAGCGAAAATGACTTTAATTCGTGACCACCCACAAAAAATTGAAAAATCCACCCAAAACCTAAAAAAATGTAAATTTTTATATGAAAAACTTCTTTTGCCCATATCTCCTTAAATATGCGTCCTAGAGCGAAAAGGACTTTAATTCGTGACCACCCTCAAAAAAGTGAAAAATCCACCCAAAACCTAAAAAAATTGAAATTTTTATATGAAAAACTTCTTTTGCCCATATCTCCTTAAATATGCGTCGTAGAGCGAAAAGGACTTTAATTCGTGACCACCCCCAAAAAAATTGAAAAATCCACCCAAAACCTAAAAAAATTGAAATTTTTATATGAAAAACTTCTTTTGCCCATATCTCCTTAAATATGCGTCCTAGAGCGAAAAGGACTTTAATTCGTGACCACCCTCAAAAAATTGAAAAATCCACCCAAAACCTAAAATAATTTAAATTTTTATATGAAAAACTTCTTTTGCCCATATCTCCTTAAATATGCGTCCTAGAGCGAAAAGGACTTTAATTCGTGACCACCCTCAAAAAAGTGAAAAATCCACCCAAAGCCTAAAAAAATTGAAATTTTTATATGAAAAACTTCTTTTGCCCATATCTCCTTAAATATGCGTCCTAGAGCGAAAATGACTTTAATTCGTGACCACCCCCAAAAAATTGAAAAATCCACCCAAAACCTAAAAAAATTTAAATTTTTATATGAAAAACTTCTTTTGCTCATATCTCCTTAAATATGCGTCCTAGAGCGAAAAGGACTTTAATTCGTGACCACCCTCAAAAAATTGAAAACTCCACCCAAAACCTAAAATAATTTAAATTTTTATATGAAAAACTTCTTTTGCCCATATCTCCTTAAATATGCGTCCTAGAGCGAAAATGACTTTAATTCGTGACCACCCTCAAAAAAGTGAAAAATCCACCCAAAACCTAAAAAAATTGAAATTTTTATATGAAAAACTTCTTTTGCCCATATCTCCTTAAATATGCGTCCTAGAGCGAAAATGACTTTAATTCGTGACCACCCCCAAAAAATTGAATAATCCACCCAAAACCTAAAAAAATGTAAATTTTTATATGAAAAACTTCTTTTGCCCATATCTCCTTAAATATGCGTCCTAGAGCGAAAAGGACTTTAATTCGTGACCACCCTCAAAAAATTGAAAAATCCACCCAAAACCTAAAATAATTTAAATTTTTATATGAAAAACTTCTTTTGCCCATATCTCCTTAAATATGCGTCCTAGAGCGAAAAGGACTTTAATTCGTGACCACCCCCAAAAAATTGAAAAATCCACCCAAAACCTAAAAAAATGTAAATTTTTATATGAAAAACTTCTTTTGCCCATATCTCCTTAAATATGCGTCCTAGAGCGAAAAGGACTTTAATTCGTGACCACCCTCAAAAAATTGAAAAATCCACCCAAAACCTAAAAAAATCGAAATTTTTATATGAAAAACTTCTTTTGCCCATATCTCCTTAAATATGCGTCCTAGAGCGAAAAGGACTTTAATTCGTGACCACCCCCAAAAAATTGAAAAATCCACCCAAAACCTAAAAAAATTTAATTTTTATATGAAAAACTTCTTTTGCCCATATCTCCTTAAATATGCGTCCTAGAGCGAAAAGGACTTTAATTCGTGACCACCCTCAAAAAATTGAAAAATCCACCCAAAACCTAAAAAAATTTTAATTTTTATATGAAAAACTTCTTTTGCCCATATCTCCTTAAATATGCGTTCTAGAGCGAAAAGGACTTTAATTCGTGACCACCCTCAAAAAATTGAAAAATCCACCCAAAACCTAAAAAAATTTTAATTTTTATATGAAAAACTTCTTTTGCCCATATCTCCTTAAATATGCGTCCTAGAGCGAAAAGGACTTTAATTCGTGACCACCCCCAAAAAATTGAAAAATCCACCCAAAACCTAAAAAAATTGAAATTTTTATATGAAAAACTTCTTTTGCCCAAATCTCCTGAAATATGCGTCCTAGAGCGAAAAGGACTTTAATTCGTGACCACCCTCAAAAAATTGAAAAATTCACCCAAAACCAAAAAAAAAATTTAATTTTTATATGAAAAACTTCTTTTGCCCATATCTCCTTAAATATGCGTCCTAGAGCGAAAAGGACTTTAATTCGTGACCACCCTCAAAAAATTGAAAAATCCACCCAAAACCTAAAAAAATTTTAATTTTTATATGAAAAACTTCTTTTGCCCATATCTCCTTAAATATGCGTCCTAGAGCGAAAAGGACTTTAATTCGTGACCACCCTCAAAAAATTGAAAAATCCACCCAAAACCTAAAAAAATTCGTGACCACCCCCAAAAAATTGAAAAATCCACCCAAAACCTAAAAAAATTGAAATTTTTATATGAAAAACTTCTTTTGCCCATATCTCCTTAAATATGCGTCCTAGAGCGAAAAGGACTTTAATTCGTGACCACCCCCAAAAAATTAAAAAATCCACCCAAAACCTAAAAAAATTGAAATTTTTATATGAAAAACTTCTTTTGCCCATATCTCCTTAAATATGCGTCCTAGAGCGAAAAGGACTTTAATTCGTGACCACCCCCAAAAAATTGAAAAATCCACCCAAAACCTAAAAAAAATGAAATTTTTATATGAAAAACTTCTTTTGCCCATATCTCCTTAAATATGCGTCCTAGAGCGAAAAGGACTTTAATTCGTGACCACCCTCAAAAAATTGAAAAATCCACCCAAAACCTAAAATAATTGAAATTTTTATATGAAAAACTTCTTTTGCCCATATCTCCTTAAATATGCGTCCTAGAGCGAAAAGGACTTTAATTCGTGACCACCCTCAAAAAATTGAAAAATCCACCCAAAACCTAAAATAATTGAAATTTTTATATGAAAAACTTCTTTTGCCCATATCTCCTTAAATATGCGTCCTAGAGCGAAAAGGACTTTAATTCGTGACCACCCCCAAAAAATTGAAAAATCCACCCAAAACCTAAAAAAATGTAAATTTTTATATGAAAAACTTCTTTTGCCCATATCTCCTTAAATATGCGTCCTAGAGCGAAAAGGACTTTAATTCGTGACCACCCCCAAAAAATTGAAAAATCCACCCAAAACCTAAAAAAATTGAAATTTTTATATGAAAAACTTCTTTTGCCCATATCTCCTTAAATATGCGTCCTAGAGCGAAAAGGACTTTAAATCGTGACCACCCCCAAAAAATTGAAAAATCCACCCAAAACCTAAAATAATTTAAATTTTTATATGAAAAACTTCTTTTGCCCATATCTCCTTAAATATGCGTCCTAGAGCGAAAAGGGCTTTAATTCGTGACCACCCTCAAAAAATTGAAAAATTCACCCAAAACCAAAAAAAAATTTAATTTTTATATGAAAAACTTCTTTTGCCCATATCTCCTTAATTCGTGACCACCCTCAAAAAATTGAAAAATCCACCCAAAACCTAAAAAAATTTTAATTTTTATATGAAAAACTTCTTTTGCCCATATCTCCTTAAATATGCGTCCTAGAGCGAAAAGGACTTTAATTCGTGACCACCCCCAAAAAATTGAAAAATCCACCCAAAACCTAAAAAAATTTTAATTTTTATATGAAAAACTTCTTTTGCTCATATCTCCTTAAATATGCGTCATAGAGCGAAAAGGACTTTAATTCGTGACCACCCTCAAAAAATTGAAAAATCCACCCAAAACCTAAAAAAATTCGTGACCACCCCCAAAAAATTGAAAAATCCACCCAAAACCTAAAAAAATTGAAATTTTTATATGAAAAACTTCTTTTGCCCATATCTCCTTAAATATGCGTCCTAGAGCGAAAAGGACTTTAATTCGTGACCACCCCCAAAAAATTGAAAAATCCACCCAAAACCTAAAAAAAATTAAATTTTTATATGAAAAACTTCTTTTGCCCATATCTCCTAAACTAAGCGTCCTAGAGCGAAAATGACTTTAATTCGTGACCACCCCCAAAAAATTGAAAAATCCACCCAAAACCTACAAAAATGTAAATTTTTATATGAAAAACTTCTTTTGCCCATATCTCCTTAAATATGCGTCCTAGAGCGAAAATGACTTTAATTCGTGACCACCCCCAAAAAATTGAAAAATCCACCCAAAACCTAAAAAAAATGTAAATTTTTATATGAAAAACTTCTTTTGCCCATATCTCCTTAAATATGCGTCCTAGAGCGAAAAGGACTTTAATTCGTGACCACCCTCAAAAAAGTGAAAAATCCACCCAAAACCTAAAAAAATTTAAATTTTTATATGAAAAACTTCTTTTGCCCCTATCTCCTTAAATATGCGTCCTAGAGCGAAAATGACTTTAATTCGTGACCACCCCCAAAAAATTGAATAATCCACCCAAAACCTAAAAAAATGTAAATTTTTATATGAAAAACTTCTTTTGCCCATATCTCCTTAAATATGCGTCCTAGAGCGAAAAGGACTTTAATTCGTGACCACCCTCAAAAAATTGAAAAATCCACCCAAAACCTAAAATAATTTAAATTTTTATATGAAAAACTTCTTTTGCCCATATCTCCTTAAATATGCGTCCTAGAGCGAAAAGGACTTTAATTCGTGACCACCCTCAAAAAATTTAAAAATCCACCCAAAACCTAAAAAAATGTAAATTTTTATATGAAAAACTTATTTTGCCCATATCTCCTTAAATATGCGTCCTAGAGCGAAAAGGACTTTAATTCGTGACCACCCTCAAAAAAGTGAAAAATCCACCCAAAATTTTTATATGAAAAACTTCTTTTGCTCATATCTCCTTAAATATGCGTCCTAGAGCGAAAAGGACTTTAATTCGTGACCACCCTCAAAAAATTGAAAAATCCACCCAAAACCTAAAAAAATTGAAATTTTTGTATGAAAAACTTCTTTTGCCCATATCTCCTTAAATATGCGTCCTAGAGCGAAAAGGACTTTAATTCGTGACCACCCCCAAAAAATTGAAAAATCCACCCAAAACCTAAAAAAATTTAATTTTTATATGAAAAACTTCTTTTGCCCATATCTCCTTAAATATGCGTCCTAGAGCGAAAAGGACTTTAATTCGTGACCACCCTCAAAAAATTGAAAAATCCACCCAAAACCTAAAAAAATTTTAATTTTTATATGAAAAACTTCTTTTGCCCATATCTCCTTAAATATGCGTCCTAGAGCGAAAAGGACTTTAATTCGTGACCACCCTCAAAAAATTGAAAAATCCACCCAAAACCTAAAAAAATTTTAATTTTTATATGAAAAACTTCTTTTGCCCATATCTCCTTAAATATGCGTCCTAGAGCGAAAAGGACTTTAATTCGTGACCACCCCCAAAAAATTGAAAAATCCACCCAAAACCTAAAAAAATTGAAATTTTTATATGAAAAACTTCTTTTGCCCAAATCTCCTGAAATATGCGTCCTAGAGCGAAAAGGGCTTTAATTCGTGACCACCCTCAAAAAATTGAAAAATTCACCCAAAACCAAAAAAAAATTGAAATTTTTATATGAAAAACTTCTTTTGCCCATATCTCCTTAAATATGCGTCCTAGAGCGAAAAGGACTTTAATTCGTGACCACCCCCAAAAAATTGAAAAATCCACCCAAAACCTAAAATAATTTAAATTTTTATATGAAAAACTTCTTTTGCCCATATCTCCTTAAATATGCGTCCTAGAGCGAAAAGGACTTTAATTCGTGACCACCCTCAAAAAATTGAAAAATCCACCCAAAACCTAAAAAAATTTTAATTTTTATATGAAAAACTTCTTTTGCCCATATCTCCTTAAATATGCGTCCTAGAGCGAAAAGGACTTTAATTCGTGACCACCCTCAAAAAATTGAAAAATCCACCCAAAACCTAAAAAAATTCGTGACCACCCCCAAAAAATTGAAAAATCCACCCAAAACCTAAAAAAATTGAAATTTTTATATGAAAAACTTCTTTTGCCCATATCTCCTTAAATATGCGTCCTAGAGCGAAAAGGACTTTAATTCGTGACCACCCCCAAAAAATTAAAAAATCCACCCAAAACCTAAAAAAATTGAAATTTTTATATGAAAAACTTCTTTTGCCCATATCTCCTTAAATATGCGTCCTAGAGCGAAAAGGACTTTAATTCGTGACCACCCCCAAAAAATTGAAAAATCCACCCAAAACCTAAAAAAATGAAATTTTTATATGAAAAACTTCTTTTGCCCATATCTCCTTAAATATGCGTCCTAGAGCGAAAAGGACTTTAATTCGTGACCACCCTCAAAAAATTGAAAAATCCACCCAAAACCTAAAATAATTGAAATTTTTATATGAAAAACTTCTTTTGCCCATATCTCCTTAAATATGCGTCCTAGAGCGAAAAGGACTTTAATTCGTGACCACCCTCAAAAAATTGAAAAATCCACCCAAAACCTAAAATAATTGAAATTTTTATATGAAAAACTTCTTTTGCCCATATCTCCTTAAATATGCGTCCTAGAGCGAAAAGGACTTTAATTCGTGACCACCCCCAAAAAATTGAAAAATCCACCCAAAACCTAAAAAAATGTAAATTTTTATATGAAAAACTTCTTTTGCCCAAATCTCCTTAAATATGCGTCCTAGAGCGAAAAGGACTTTAATTCGTGACCACCCCCAAAAAATTGAAAAATCCACCCAAAACCTAAAAAAATTGAAATTTTTATATGAAAAACTTCTTTTGCCCATATCTCCTTAAATATGCGTCCTAGAGCGAAAAGGACTTTAATTCGTGACCACCCCCAAAAAATTGAAAAATCCACCCAAAACCTAAAAAAATTGAAATTTTTATATGAAAAACTTCTTTTGCCCATATCTCCTTAAATATGCGTCCTAGAGCGAAAAGGACTTTAAATCGTGACCACCCCCAAAAAATTGAAAAATCCACCCAAAACCTAAAATAAATTAAATTTTTATATGAAAAACTTCTTTTGCCCATATCTCCTTAAATATGCGTCCTAGAGCGAAAAGGGCTTTAATTCGTGACCACCCTCAAAAAATTGAAAAATTCACCCAAAACCAAAAAAAAATTTAATTTTTATATGAAAAACTTCTTTTGCCCATATCTCCTTAAATATGCGTCCTAGAGCGAAAAGGACTTTAATTCGTGACCACCCTCAAAAAATTGAAAAATCCACCCAAAACCTAAAAAAATTTTAATTTTTATATGAAAAACTTCTTTTGCCCATATCTCCTTAAATATGCGTCCTAGAGCGAAAAGGACTTTAATTCGTGACCACCCCCAAAAAATTGAAAAATCCACCCAAAACCTAAAAAAATTGAAATTTGTATATGAAAAACTTCTTTTGCCCAAATCTCCTGAAATATGCGTCCTAGAGCGAAAAGGGCTTTAATTCGTGACCACCCTCAAAAAATTGAAAAATTCACCCAAAACCAAAAAAAATTTAAATTTTTATATGAAAAACTTCTTTTGCCCATATCTCCTTAAATATGCGTCCAAGAGCGAAAAGGACTTTAATTCGTGACCACCCCCAAAAAATTGAAAAATCCACCCAAAACCTAAAATAATTTAAATTTTTATATGAAAAACTTCTTTTGCCCATATCTCCTTAAATATGCGTCCTAGAGCGAAAAGGACTTTAATTCGTGACCACCCTCAAAAAATTGAAAAATTCACCCAAAACCAAAAAAAAATTTAATTTTTATATGAAAAACTTCTTTTGCCCATATCTCCTTAAATATGCGTCCTAGAGCGAAAAGGACTTTAATTCGTGACCACCCTCAAAAAAGTGAAAAATCCACCCAAAACCTAAAAAAATTTTAATTTTTATATGAAAAACTTCTTTTGCCCATATCTCCTTAAATATGCGTCATAGAGCGAAAAGGACTTTAATTCGTGACCACCCTCAAAAAATTGAAAAATCCACCCAAAACCTAAAAAAATTCGTGACCACCCCCAAAAAATTGAAAAATCCACCCAAAACCTAAAAAAATTGAAATTTTTATATGAAAAACTTCTTTTGCCCATATCTCCTTAAATATGCGTCCTAGAGCGAAAAGGACTTTAATTCGTGACCACCCCCAAAAAATTGAAAAATCCACCCAAAACCTAAAAAAATTTAAATTTTTATATGAAAAACTTCTTTTGCCCATATCTCCTAAACTAAGCGTCCTAGAGCGAAAATTCGTGACCACCCCCAAAAAATTGAAAAATCCACCCAAAACCTACAAAAATGTAAATTTTTATATGAAAAACTTCTTTTGCCCATATCTCCTTAAATATGCGTCCTAGAGCGAAAATGACTTTAATTCGTGACCACCCTCAAAAAATTGAAAAATCCACCCAAAACCTAAAAAAATTTTAATTTTTATATGAAAAACTTCTTTTGCCCATATCTCCTTAAATATGCGTCCTAGAGCGAAAAGGACTTTAATTCGTGACCACCCTCAAAAAATTGAAAAATCCACCCAAAACCTAAAAAAATTGAAATTTTTATATGAAAAACTTCTTTTGCCCATATCTCCTTAAATATGCGTCCTAGAGCGAAAAGGACTTTAATTCGTGACCACCCCCAAAAAATTGAAAAATCCACCCAAAACCTAAAAAAATTTAATTTTTATATGAAAAACTTCTTTTGCCCATATCTCCTTAAATATGCGTCCTAGAGCGAAAAGGACTTTAATTCGTGACCACCCTCAAAAAATTGAAAAATCCACCCAAAACCTAAAAAAATTTTAATTTTTATATGAAAAACTTCTTTTGCCCATATCTCCTTAAATATGCGTCCTAGAGCGAAAAGGACTTTAATTCGTGACCACCCTCAAAAAATTGAAAAATCCACCCAAAACCTAAAAAAATTTTAATTTTTATATGAAAAACTTCTTTTGCCCATATCTCCTTAAATATGCGTCCTAGAGCGAAAAGGACTTTAATTCGTGACCACCCCCAAAAAATTGAAAAATCCACCCAAAACCTAAAAAAATTGAAATTTTTATATGAAAAACTTCTTTTGCCCAAATCTCCTGAAATATGCGTCCTAGAGCGAAAAGGGCTTTAATTCGTGACCACCCTCAAAAAATTGAAAAATTCACCCAAAACCAAAAAAAAATTGAAATTTTTATATGAAAAACTTCTTTTGCCCATATCTCCTTAAATATGCGTCCTAGAGCGAAAAGGACTTTAATTCGTGACCACCCCCAAAAAATTGAAAAATCCACCCAAAACCTAAAATAATTTAAATTTTTATATGAAAAACTTCTTTTGCCCATATCTCCTTAAATATGCGTCCTAGAGCGAAAAGGACTTTAATTCGTGACCACCCTCAAAAAATTGAAAAATTCACCCAAAACCAAAAAAAAATTTAATTTTTATATGAAAAACTTCTTTTGCCCATATCTCCTTAAATATGCGTCCTAGAGCGAAAAGGACTTTAATTCGTGACCACCCTCAAAAAATTGAAAAATCCACCCAAAACCTAAAAAAATTTTAATTTTTATATGAAAAACTTCTTTTGCCCATATCTCCTTAAATATGCGTCCTAGAGCGAAAAGGACTTTAATTCGTGACCACCCTCAAAAAATTGAAAAATCCACCCAAAACCTAAAAAAATTCGTGACCACCCCCAAAAAATTGAAAAATCCACCCAAAACCTAAAAAAATTGAAATTTTTATATGAAAAACTTCTTTTGCCCATATCTCCTTAAATATGCGTCCTAGAGCGAAAAGGACTTTAATTCGTGACCACCCCCAAAAAATTAAAAAATCCACCCAAAACCTAAAAAAATTGAAATTTTTATATGAAAAACTTCTTTTGCCCATATCTCCTTAAATATGCGTCCTAGAGCGAAAAGGACTTTAATTCGTGACCACCCCCAAAAAATTGAAAAATCCACCCAAAACCTAAAAAAAATGAAATTTTTATATGAAAAACTTCTTTTGCCCATATCTCCTTAAATATGCGTCCTAGAGCGAAAAGGACTTTAATTCGTGACCACCCTCAAAAAATTGAAAAATCCACCCAAAACCTAAAATAATTGAAATTTTTATATGAAAAACTTCTTTTGCCCATATCTCCTTAAATATGCGTCCTAGAGCGAAAAGGACTTTAATTCGTGACCACCCTCAAAAAATTGAAAAATCCACCCAAAACCTAAAATAATTGAAATTTTTATATGAAAAACTTCTTTTGCCCATATCTCCTTAAATATGCGTCCTAGAGCGAAAAGGACTTTAATTCGTGACCACCCCCAAAAAATTGAAAAATCCACCCAAAACCTAAAAAAATGTAAATTTTTATATGAAAAACTTCTTTTGCCCATATCTCCTTAAATATGCGTCCTAGAGCGAAAAGGACTTTAATTCGTGACCACCCCCAAAAAATTGAAAAATCCACCCAAAACCTAAAAAAATTGAAATTTTTATATGAAAAACTTCTTTTGCCCATATCTCCTTAAATATGCGTCCTAGAGCGAAAAGGACTTTAATTCGTGACCACCCCCAAAAAATTGAAAAATCCACCCAAAACCTAAAAAAATTTAAATTTTTATATGAAAAACTTCATTTGCCCATATCTCCTTAAATATGCGTCCTAGAGCGAAAAGGACTTTAAATCGTGACCACCCCCAAAAAATTGAAAAATCCACCCAAAACCTAAAATAATTTAAATTTTTATATGAAAAACTTCTTTTGCCCATATCTCCTTAAATATGCGTCCTAGAGCGAAAAGGGCTTTAATTCGTGACCACCCTCAAAAAATTGAAAAATTCACCCAAAACCAAAAAAAAATTTAATTTTTATATGAAAAACTTCTTTTGCCCATATCTCCTTAAATATGCGTCCTAGAGCGAAAAGGACTTTAATTCGTGACCACCCTCAAAAAATTGAAAAATCCACCCAAAACCTAAAAAAATTTTAATTTTTATATGAAAAACTTCTTTTGCCCATATCTCCTTAAATATGCGTCCTAGAGCGAAAAGGACATTAATTCGTGACCACCCCCAAAAAATTGAAAACTCCACCCAAAACCTAAAAAAATTGAAATTTGTATATGAAAAACTTCTTTTGCCCATATCTCCTTAAATATGCGTCCTAGAGCGAAAAGGACTTTAATTCGTGACCACCCTCAAAAAATTGAAAAATCCACCCAAAACCTAAAAAAATTTAAATTTTTATATGAAAAACTTCTTTTGCCCATATCTCCTTAAATATGCGTCCTAGAGCGAAAAGGACTTTAATTCGTGACCACCCCCAAAAAATTGAAAAATCCACCCAAAACCTAAAATAATTTAAATTTTTATATGAAAAACTTCTTTTGCCCATATCTCCTTAAATATGCGTCCTAGAGCGAAAAGGACTTTAATTCGTGACCACCCTCAAAAAATTGAAAAATTCACCCAAAACCAAAAAAAAATTTAATTTTTATATGAAAAACTTCTTTTGCCCATATCTCCTTAAATATGCGTCCTAGAGCGAAAAGGACTTTAATTCGTGACCACCCTCAAAAAAGTGAAAAATCCACCCAAAACCTAAAAAAATTTAAATTTTTATATGAAAAACTTCTTTTGCCCATATCTCCTTAAATATGCGTCCTAGAGCGAAAAGGACTTTAATTCGTGACCACCCCCAAAAAAGTGAAAAATCCACCCAAAACCTAAAAAAATTTAAATTTTTATATGAAAAACTTCTTTTGCCCATATCTCCTTAAATATGCGTCCTAGAGCGAAAAGGACTTTAATTCGTGACCACCCCCAAAAAATTGAAAAATCCACCCAAAACCTAAAAAAAATTAAATTTTTATATGAAAAACTTCTTTTGCCCATATCTCCTTAAATATGCGTCCTAGAGCGAAAAGGACTTTAATTCGTGACCACCCTCAAAAAATTGAAAAATTCACCCAAAACCAAAAAAAAAATTTTATTTTTATATGAAAAACTTCTTTTGCCCATATCTCCTTAAATATGCGTCCTAGAGCGAAAAGGACTTTAATTCGTGACCACCCCCAAAAAATTGAAAAATCCACCCAAAACCTAAAATAATTGAAATTTTTATATGAAAAACTTCTTTTGCCCATATCTCCTTAAATATGCGTCCTAGAGCGAAAAGGACTTTAATTCGTGACCACCCTCAAAAAATTGAAAAATCCACCCAAAACCTAAAATAATTGAAATTTTTATATGAAAAACTTCTTTTGCCCATATCTCCTTAAATATGCGTCCTAGAGCGAAAAGGACTTTAATTCGTGACCACCCCCAAAAAATTGAAAAATCCACCCAAAACCTAAAAAAATGTAAATTTTTATATGAAAAACTTCTTTTGCCCATATCTCCTTAAATATGCGTCCTAGAGCGAAAAGGACTTTAATTCGTGACCACCCCCAAAAAATTGAAAAATCCACCCAAAACCTAAAAAAATTGAAATTTTTATATGAAAAACTTCTTTTGCCCATATCTCCTTAAATATGCGTCCTAGAGCGAAAAGGACTTTAATTCGTGACCACCCCCAAAAAATTGAAAAATCCACCCAAAACCTAAAAAAATTGAAATTTTTATATGAAAAACTTCTTTTGCCCATATCTCCTTAAATATGCGTCCTAGAGCGAAAAGGACTTTAAATCGTGACCACCCCCAAAAAATTGAAAAATCCACCCAAAACCTAAAATAATTTAAATTTTTATATGAAAAACTTCTTTTGCCCATATCTCCTTAAATATGCGTCCTAGAGCGAAAAGGGCTTTAATTCGTGACCACCCTCAAAAAATTGAAAAATTCACCCAAAACCAAAAAAAAATTTAATTTTTATATGAAAAACTTCTTTTGCCCATATCTCCTTAAATATGCGTCCTAGAGCGAAAAGGACTTTAATTCGTGACCACCCTCAAAAAATTGAAAAATCCACCCAAAACCTAAAAAAATTTTAATTTTTATATGAAAAACTTCTTTTGCCCATATCTCCTTAAATATGCGTCCTAGAGCGAAAAGGACTTTAATTCGTGACCACCCTCAAAAAATTGAAAAATCCACCCAAAACCTAAAAAAATTTTAATTTTTATATGAAAAACTTCTTTTGCCCATATCTCCTTAAATATGCGTCCTAGAGCGAAAAGGACTTTAATTCGTGACCACCCCCAAAAAATTGAAAAATCCACCCAAAACCTAAAAAAATTGAAATTTGTATATGAAAAACTTCTTTTGCCCAAATCTCCTGAAATATGCGTCCTAGAGCGAAAAGGGCTTTAATTCGTGACCACCCTCAAAAAATTGAAAAATTCACCCAAAACCAAAAAAAATTTAAATTTTTATATGAAAAACTTCTTTTGCCCATATCTCCTTAAATATGCGTCCTAGAGCGAAAAGGACTTTAATTCGTGACCACCCCCAAAAAATTGAAAAATCCACCCAAAACCTAAAATAATTTAAATTTTTATATGAAAAACTTCTTTTGCCCATATCTCCTTAAATATGCGTCCTAGAGCGAAAAGGACTTTAATTCGTGACCACCCTCAAAAAATTGAAAAATTCACCCAAAACCAAAAAAAAATTTAATTTTTATATGAAAAACTTCTTTTGCCCATATCTCCTTAAATATGCGTCCTAGAGCGAAAAGGACTTTAATTCGTGACCTCCCTCAAAAAAGTGAAAAATCCACCCAAAACCTAAAAAAATTTTAATTTTTATATGAAAAACTTCTTTTGCCCATATCTCCTTAAATATGCGTCATAGAGCGAAAAGGACTTTAATTCGTGACCACCCTCAAAAAATTGAAAAATCCACCCAAAACCTAAAAAAATTCGTGACCACCCCCAAAAAATTGAAAAATCCACCCAAAACCTAAAAAAATTGAAATTTTTATATGAAAAACTTCTTTTGCCCATATCTCCTTAAATATGCGTCCTAGAGCGAAAAGGACTTTAATTCGTGACCACCCCCAAAAAATTGAAAAATCCACCCAAAACCTAAAAAAATTTAAATTTTTATATGAAAAACTTCTTTTGCCCATATCTCCTAAACTAAGCGTCCTAGAGCGAAAATGACTTTAATTCGTGACCACCCCCAAAAAATTGAAAAATCCACCCAAAACCTAAAAAAAATGTAAATTTTTATATGAAAAACTTCTTTTGCCCATATCTCCTTAAATATGCGTCCTAGAGCGAAAAGGACTTTAATTCGTGACCACCCCCAAAAAATTGAAAAATCCACCCAAAACCTAAAAAAATTGAAATTTGTATATGAAAAACTTCTTTTGCCCAAATCTCCTGAAATATGCGTCCTAGAGCGAAAAGGGCTTTAATTCGTGACCACCCTCAAAAAATTGAAAAATTCACCCAAAACCAAAAAAAATTTAAATTTTTATATGAAAAACTTCTTTTGCCCATATCTCCTTAAATATGCGTCCTAGAGCGAAAAGGACTTTAATTCGTGACCACCCCCAAAAAATTGAAAAATCCACCCAAAACCTAAAATAATTTAAATTTTTATATGAAAAACTTCTTTTGCCCATATCTCCTTAAATATGCGTCCTAGAGCGAAAAGGACTTTAATTCGTGACCACCCTCAAAAAATTGAAAAATCCACCCAAAACCTAAAAAAATTTTAATTTTTATATGAAAAACTTCTTTTGCCCATATCTCCTTAAATATGCGTCCTAGAGCGAAAAGGACTTTAATTCGTGACCACCCCCAAAAAATTGAAAAATCCACCCAAAACCTAAAAAAATTGAAATTTTTATATGAAAAACTTCTTTTGCCCATATCTCCTTAAATATGCGTCCTAGAGCGAAAAGGACTTTAATTCGTGACCACCCCCAAAAAATTGAAAAATCCACTCAAAACCTAAAATAATTTAAATTTTTATATGAAAAACTTCTTTTGTCCATATCTCCTTAAATATGCGTCCTAGAGCGAAAAGGGCTTTAATTCGTGACCACCCTCAAAAAATTGAAAAATTCACCCAAAACCAAAAAAAAAATTAATTTTTATATGAAAAACTTCTTTTGCCCATATCTCCTTAAATATGCGTCCTAGAGCGAAAAGGACTTTAATTCGTGACCACCCTCAAAAAATTGAAAAATCCACCCAAAACCTAAAAAAATTTTAATTTTTATATGAAAAACTTCTTTTGCCCATATCTCCTTAAATATGCGTCCTAGAGCGAAAAGGACTTTAATTCGTGACCACCCCCAAAAAATTGAAAAATCCACCCAAAACCTAAAAAAATTGAAATTTGTATATGAAAAACTTCTTTTGCCCAAATCTCCTGAAATATGCGTCCTAGAGCGAAAAGGGCTTTAATTCGTGACCACCCTCAAAAAATTGAAAAATTCACCCAAAACCAAAAAAAATTTAAATTTTTATATGAAAAACTTCTTTTGCCCATATCTCCTTAAATATGCGTCCTAGAGCGAAAAGGACTTTAATTCGTGACCACCCCCAAAAAATTGAAAAATCCACCCAAAACCTAAAATAATTTAAATTTTTATATGAAAAACTTCTTTTGCCCATATCTCCTTAAATATGCGTCCTAGAGCGAAAAGGACTTTAATTCGTGACCACCCTCAAAAAATTGAAAAATTCACCCAAAACCAAAAAAAAATTTAATTTTTATATGAAAAACTTCTTTTGCCCATATCTCCTTAAATATGCGTCCTAGAGCGAAAAGGACTTTAATTCGTGACCACCCTCAAAAAAGTGAAAAATCCACCCAAAACCTAAAAAAATTTTAATTTTTATATGAAAAACTTCTTTTGCCCGTATCTCCTTAAATATGCGTCATAGAGCGAAAAGGACTTTAATTCGTGACCACCCTCAAAAAATTGAAAAATCCACCCAAAACCTAAAAAAATTCGTGACCACCCCCAAAAAATTGAAAAATCCTCCCAAAACCTAAAAAAATTGAAATTTTTATATGAAAAACTTCTTTTGCCCATATCTCCTTAAATATGCGTCCTAGAGCGAAAAGGACTTTAATTCGTGACCACCCCCAAAAAATTGAAAAATCCACCCAAAACCTAAAAAAATTTAAATTTTTATATGAAAAACTTCTTTTGCCCATATCTCCTAAACTAAGCGTCCTAGAGCGAAAATGACTTTAATTCGTGACCACCCCCAAAAAATTGAAAAATCCACCCAAAACCTACAAAAATGTAAATTTTTATATGAAAAACTTCTTTTGCCCATATCTCCTTAAATAT
The DNA here is from genome assembly GCF_050003625.1 of Haematobia irritans. Classification (NCBI taxonomy): domain Eukaryota; kingdom Metazoa; phylum Arthropoda; class Insecta; order Diptera; family Muscidae; genus Haematobia; species Haematobia irritans. Next base: position 356,370 of record NW_027445688.1, read on the forward strand.
GCGTCCTAGAGCGAAAATGACTTTAATTCGTGACCACCCCCAAAAAATTGAAAAATCCACCCAAAACCTAAAAAAAATGTAAATTTTTATATGAAAAACTTCTTTTGCCCATATCTCCTTAAATATGCGTCCTAGAGCGAAAAGGACTTTAATTCGTGACCACCCTCAAAAAAGTGAAAAATCCACCCAAAACCTAAAAAAATTGAAATTTTTATATGAAAAACTTCTTTTGCCCATATCTCCTTAAATATGCGTCCTAGAGCGAAAAGGACTTTAATTCGTGACCACCCCCAAAAAAGTGAAAAATCCACCCAAAACCTAAAAAAATTTAAATTTTTATATGAAAAACTTCTTTTGCCCATATCTCCTTAAATATGCGTCCTAGAGCGAAAAGGACTTTAATTCGTGACCACCCCCAAAAAATTGAAAAATCCACCCAAAACCTAAAAAAATTTAAATTTTTATATGAAAAACTTCTTTTGCCCATATCTCCTTAAATATGCGTCCTAGAGCGAAAAGGACTTTAATTCGTGACCACCCTCAAAAAATTGAAAAATTCACCCAAAACCAAAAAAAAAATTTAATTTTTATATGAAAAACTTCTTTTGCCCATATCTCCTTAAATATGCGTCCTAGAGCGAAAAGGACTTTAATTCGTGACCACCCTCAAAAAATTGAAAAATCCACCCAAAACCTAAAAAAATTTTAATTTTTATATGAAAAACTTCTTTTGCCCATATCTCCTTAAATATGCGTCCTAGAGCGAAAAGGACTTTAATTCGTGACCACCCCCAAAAAATTGAAAAATCCACCCAAAACCTAAAAAAATTCGTGACCACCCCCAAAAAATTGAAAAATCCACCCAAAACCTAAAAAAATTGAAATTTTTATATGAAAAACTTCTTTTGCCCATATCTCCTTAAATATGCGTCCTAGAGCGAAAAGGACTTTAATTCGTGACCACCCCAAAAAATTAAAAAATCCACCCAAAACCTAAAAAAATTGAAATTTTTATATGAAAAACTTCTTTTGCCCATATCTCCTTAAATATGCGTCCTAGAGCGAAAAGGACTTTAATTCGTGACCACCCCCAAAAAATTGAAAAATCCACCCAAAACCTAAAAAAAATGAAATTTTTATATGAAAAACTTCTTTTGTCCATATCTCCTTAAATATGCGTCCTAGAGCGAAAAGGACTTTAATTCGTGACCACCCTCAAAAAATTGAAAAATCCACCCAAAACCTAAAATAATTGAAATTTTTATATGAAAAACTTCTTTTGCCCATATCTCCTTAAATATGCGTCCTAGAGCGAAAAGGACTTTAATTCGTGACCACCCTCAAAAAATTGAAAAATCCACCCAAAACCTAAAATAATTGAAATTTTTATATGAAAAACTTCTTTTGCCCATATCTCCTTAAATATGCGTCCTAGAGCGAAAAGGACTTTAATTCGTGACCACCCCCAAAAAATTGAAAAATCCACCCAAAACCTAAAAAAATGTAAATTTTTATATGAAAAACTTCTTTTGCCCATATCTCCTTAAATATGCGTCCTAGAGCGAAAAGGACTTTAATTCGTGACCACCCCCAAAAAATTAAAAAATCCACCCAAAACCTAAAAAAATTTAAATTTTTATATGAAAAACTTCTTTTGCCCATATCTCCTTAAATATGCGTCCTAGAGCGAAAAGGACTTTAATTCGTGACCACCCCCAAAAAATTGAAAAATCCACCCAAAACCTAAAAAAATTGAAATTTTTATATGAAAAACTTCTTTTGCCCATATCTCCTTAAATATGCGTCCTAGAGCGAAAAGGACTTTAAATCGTGACCACCCCCAAAAAATTGAAAAATCCACCCAAAACCTAAAATAATTTAAATTTTTATATGAAAAACTTCTTTTGCCCATATCTCCTTAAATATGCGTCCTAGAGCGAAAAGGGCTTTAATTCGTGACCACCCTCAAAAAATTGAAAAATTCACCCAAAACCAAAAAAAAATTTAATTTTTATATGAAAAACTTCTTTTGCCCATATCTCCTTAAATATGCGTCCTAGAGCGAAAAGGACTTTAATTCGTGACCACCCTCAAAAAATTGAAAAATCCACCCAAAACCTAAAAAAATTTTAATTTTTATATGAAAAACTTCTTTTGCCCATATCTCCTTAAATATGCGTCCTAGAGCGAAAAGGACTTTAATTCGTGACCACCCTCAAAAAATTGAAAAATCCACCCAAAACCTAAAAAAATTTTAATTTTTATATGAAAAACTTCTTTTGCCCATATCTCCTTTAATATGCGTCCTAGAGCGAAAAGGACTTTAATTCGTGACCACCCCCAAAAAATTGAAAAATCCACCCAAAACCTAAAAAAATTGAAATTTGTATATGAAAAACTTCTTTTGCCCAAATCTCCTGAAATATGCGTCCTAGAGCGAAAAGGGCTTTAATTCGTGACCACCCTCAAAAAATTGAAAAATTCACCCAAAACCAAAAAAAATTTAAATTTTTATATGAAAAACTTCTTTTGCCCATATCTCCTTAAATATGCGTCCTAGAGCGAAAAGGACTTTAATTCGTGACCACCCCCAAAAAATTGAAAAATCCACCCAAAACCTAAAATAATTTAAATTTTTATATGAAAAACTTCTTTTGCCCATATCTCCTTAAATATGCGTCCTAGAGCGAAAAGGACTTTAATTCGTGACCACCCTCAAAAAATTGAAAAATCCACCCAAAACCAAAAAAAAAATTTAATTTTTATATGAAAAACTTCTTTTGCCCATATCTCCTTAAATATGCGTCCTAGAGCGAAAAGGACTTTAATTCGTGACCACCCTCAAAAAAGTGAAAAATCCACCCAAAACCTAAAAAAATTTTAATTTTTATATGAAAAACTTCTTTTGCCCATATCTCCTTAAATATGCGTCATAGAGCGAAAAGGACTTTAATTCGTGACCACCCTCAAAAAATTGAAAAATCCACCCAAAACCTAAAAAAATTCGTGACCACCCCCAAAAAATTGAAAAATCCACCCAAAACCTAAAAAAATTGAAATTTTTATATGAAAAACTTCTTTTGCCCATATCTCCTTAAATATGCGTCCTAGAGCGAAAAGGACTTTAATTCGTGACCACCCCCAAAAAATTGAAAAATCCACCCAAAACCTAAAAAAATTTAAATTTTTATATGAAAAACTTCTTTTGCCCATATCTCCTAAACTAAGCGTCCTAGAGCGAAAATGACTTTAATTCGTGACCACCCCCAAAAAATTGAAAAATCCACCCAAAACCTACAAAAATGTAAATTTTTATATGGAAAAACTTCTTTTGCCCACATCTCCTTAAATATGCGTCCTAGAGCGAAAATGACTTTAATTCGTGACCACCCCCAAAAAATTGAAAAATCCACCCAAAACCTAAAAAAAATGTAAATTTTTATATGAAAAACTTCTTTTGCCCATATCTCCTTAAATATGCGTCCTAGAGCGAAAAGGACTTTAATTCGTGACCACCCTCAAAAAAGTGAAAAATCCACCCAAAACCTAAAAAAATTTAAATTTTTATATGAAAAACTTCTTTTGCCCATATCTCCTTAAATATGCGTCCTAGAGCGAAAAGGACTTTAATTCGTGACCACCCCCAAAAAATTGAAAAATCCACCCAAAACCTAAAAAAATTTAAATTTTTATATGAAAAACTTCTTTTGCCCATATCTCCTTAAATATGCGTCCTAGAGCGAAAAGGACTTTAATTCGTGACCACCCTCAAAAAATTGAAAAATCCACCCAAAACCTAAAATAATTGAAATTTTTATATGAAAAACTTCTTTTACCCATATCTCCTTAAATATGCGTCCTAGAGCGAAAAGGACTTTAATTCGTGACCACCCCCAAAAAATTGAAAAATCCACCCAAAACCTAAAATAATTTAAATTTTTATATGAAAAACTTCTGTTGCCCATATCTCCTAAACTAAGCGTCCTAGAGCGAAAAGCACTTTAATTCGTGACCACCTTCAAAAAATTGAAAAATCCACCCAAAACCTAAAAAAATTTAAATTTTTATATGAAAAACTTCTTTTGCCCATATCTCCTTAAATATGCGTCCTAGAGCGAAAAGGACTTTAATTCGTGACCACCCCCAAAAAATTGAAAAATCCACCCAAAACCTAAAATAATTTAAATTTTTATATGAAAAACTTCTTTTGCCCATATCTCCTTAAATATGCGTCCTAGAGCGAAAAGGACTTTAATTCGTGACCACCCTCAAAAAATTGAAAAATTCACCCAAAACCAAAAAAAATTTTAATTTTTATATGAAAAACTTCTTTTGCCCATATCTCCTTAAATATGCGTCCTAGAGCGAAAAGGACTTTAATTCGTGACCACCCTCAAAAAATTGAAAAATCCACCCAAAACCTAAAAAAATTTTAATTTTTATATGAAAAACTTCTTTTGCCCATATCTCCTTAACTATGCGTCCTAGAGCAAAAAGGACTTTAATTCGTGACCACCCCCAAAAAATTGAAAAATCCACCCAAAACCTAAAAAAATTTAAATTTTTATATGAAAAACTTCTTTTGCCCATATCTCCTTAAATATGCGTCCTAGAGCGAAAAGGACTTTAATTCGTGACCACCCTCAAAAAATTGAAAAATCCACCCAAAACCTAAAATAATTGAAATTTTTATATGAAAAACTTCTTTTACCCATATCTCCTTAAATATGCGTCCTAGAGCGAAAAGGACTTTAATTCGTGACCACCCCCAAAAAATTGAAAAATCCACCCAAAACCTAAAATAATTTAAATTTTTATATGAAAAACTTCTGTTGCCCATATCTCCTAAACTAAGCGTCCTAGAGCGAAAAGCACTTTAATTCGTGACCACCTTCAAAAAATTGAAAAATCCACCCAAAACCTAAAAAAATTGAAATTTTTATATGAAAAACTTCTTTTGCCCATATCTCCTTAAATATGCGTCCTAGAGCGAAAAGGACTTTAATTCGTGACCACCCTCAAAAAATTGAAAAATCCACCCAAAACCTAAAAAAATGTAAATTTTTATATGAAAAACTTCTTTTGCCCATATCTCCTTAAATATGCGTCCTAGAGCGAAAAGGACTTTAATTTGTGACCACCCTCAAAAGAGTGAAAAATCCACCCAAAACCTAAAAAAATTGAAATTTTTATATGAAAAACTTCTTTTGCCCATATCTCCTTAAATATGCGTCCTAGAGCGATAAGGACTTTAATTCGTGACCACCCTCAAAAAATTTAAAAATCCACCCAAAACCTAAAAAAATTGAAATTTTTATATGAAAAACTTCTTTTGCCCATATCTCCTTAAATATGCGTCCTAGAGCTAAAAGGACTTTAATTCGTGACCACCCTCAAAAAAGTGAAAAATCCACCCAAAACCTAAAAAAATTGAAATTTTTATATGAAAAACTTCTTTTGCCCATATCTCCTTAAATATGCATCCTAGAGCGAAAAGGACTTTAATTCGTGACCACCCCCAAAAAATTGAAAAATCCACCCAAAACCTAAAAAAATTTAAATTTTTATATGAAAAACTTCTTTTGCCCATATCTCCTTAAATATGCGTCCTAGAGCGAAAAGGACTTTAATTCGTGACCACCCCCAAAAAATTGAAAAATCCACCCAAAACCTAAAATAATTTAAATTTTTATATGAAAAACTTCTTTTGCCCATATCTCCTTAAATATGCGTCCTAGAGCGAAAAGGACTTTAATTCGTGACCACCCTCAAAAAATTGAAAAATTCACCCAAAACCAAAAAAAATTTTAATTTTTATATGAAAAACTTCTTTTGCCCATATCTCCTTAAATATGCGTCCTAGAGCGAAAAGGACTTTAATTCGTGACCACCCTCAAAAAATTGAAAAATCCACCCAAAACCTAAAAAAATTTTAATTTTTATATGAAAAACTTCTTTTGCCCATATCTCCTTAACTATGCGTCCTAGAGCAAAAAGGACTTTAATTCGTGACCACCCTCAAAAAATTGAAAAATCCACCCAAAACCTAAAAAAATTTAAATTTTTATATGAAAAACTTCTTTTGCCCATATCTCCTTAAATATGCGTCCTAGAGCGAAAAGGACTTTAATTCGTGACCTCCCCCAAAAAATTGAAAAATCCACCCAAAACCTAAAAAAATTGAAATTTTTATATGAAAAACTTCTTTTGCCCAAATCTCCTTAAATATGCGTCCTAGAGCGAAAAGGACTTTAATTCGTGACCACCCTCAAAAAATTGAAAAATCCACCCAAAACCTAAAATAATTTAAATTTTTATATGAAAAACTTCTTTTGCCCATATCTCCTTAAATATGCGTCCTAGAGCGAAAAGGACTTTAATTCGTGACCACCCTCAAAAAATTGAAAAATTGACCCAAAACCTAAAAAAATGTAAATTTTTATATGAAAAACTTCTGTTGCCCATATCTCCTAAACTAAGCGTCCTAGAGCGAAAAGCACTTTAATTCGTGACCACCTTCAAAAAATTGAAAAATCCACCCAAAACCTAAAAAAATTGAAATTTTTATATGAAAAACTTCTGTTGCCCATATCTCCTTAAATATGCGTCCTAGAGCGAAAAGGACTTTAATTCGTGACCACCCTCAAAAAATTGAAAAATCCACCCAAAACCTAAAAAAATGTAAATTTTTATATGAAAAACTTCTTTTGCCCATATCTCCTTAAATATGCGTCCTAGAGCGAAAAGGACTTTAATTTGTGACCACCCTCAAAAAAGTGAAAAATCCACCCAAAACCTAAAAAAATTGAAATTTTTATATGAAAAACTTCTTTTGCCCATATCTCCTTAAATATGCGTCCTAGAGCGATAAGGACTTTAATTCGTGACCACCCTCAAAAAATTTAAAAATCCACCCAAAACCTAAAAAAATTGAAATTTTTATATGAAAAACTTCTTTTGCCCATATCTCCTTAAATATGCGTCCTAGAGCTAAAAGGACTTTAATTCGTGACCACCCTCAAAAAAGTGAAAAATCCACCCAAAACCTAAAAAAATTGAAATTTTTATATGAAAAACTTCTTTTGCCCATATCTCCTTAAATATGCATCCTAGAGCGAAAAGGACTTTAATTCGTGACCACCCCCAAAAAAATTGAAAAATCCACCCAAAACCTAAAATAATTTAAATTTTTATATGAAAAACTTCTTTTGCCCATATCTCCTTAAATATGCGTCCTAGAGCGAAAAGGGCTTTAATTCGTGACCACCCTCAAAAAATTGAAAAATTCACCCAAAACCAAAAAAAATTTTAATTTTTATATGAAAAACTTCTTTTGCCCATATCTCCTTAAATATGCGTCCTAGAGCGAAAAGGACTTTAATTCGTGACCACCCTCAAAAAATTGAAAAATCCACCCAAAACCTAAAAAAATTTAAATTTTTATATGAAAAACTTCTTTTGCCCATATCTCCTTAAATATGCGTCCTAGAGCGAAAAGGACTTTAATTCGTGACCACCCCCAAAAAATTGAAAAATCCACCCAAAACCTAAAAAAATTGAAATTTTTATATGAAAAACTTCTTTTGCCCAAATCTCCTTAAATATGCGTCCTAGAGCGAAAAGGACTTTAATTCGTGACCACCCTCAAAAAATTGAAAAATCCACCCAAAACCTAAAATAATTTAAATTTTTATATGAAAAACTTCTTTTGCCCATATCTCCTTAAATATGCGTCCTAGAGCGAAAAGGACTTTAATTCGTGACCACCCCCAAAAAATTGAAAAATCCACCCAAAACCTAAAAAAATTTAAATTTTTATATGAAAAACTTCTTTTGCCCATATCTCCTTAAATATGCGTCCTAGAGCGAAAAGGACTTTAATTCGTGACCACCCTCAAAAAGTGAAAAATCCACCCAAAACCTAAAAAAATTGAAATTTTTATATGAAAAACTTCTTTTGCCCATATCTCCTTAAATATGCGTCCTAGAGCGAAAAGGACTTTAATTCGTGACCACCCCAAAAAAATTGAAAAATCCACCCAAAACCTAAAAAAATTTTAATTTTTATATGAAAAACTTCTTTTGCCCATATCTCCTTAAATATGCGTCCTAGAGCGAAAAGGACTTTAATTCGTGACCACCCCCAAAATAGTGAAAAATCCACCCAAAACCTAAAATAATTTAAATTTTTATATGAAAAACTTCTTTTGCCCATATCTCCTTAAATATGCGTCCTAGAGCGAAAAGGGCTTTAATTCGTGACCACCCTCAAAAAATTTAAAAATTCACCCAAAACCAAAAAAAATTTAATTTTTATATGAAAAACTTCTTTTGCCCATATCTCCTTAAATATGCGTCCTAGAGCGAAATGGACTTTAATTCGTGACCACCCTCAAAAAATTGAAAAATCCACCCAAAACCTAAAAAAATTTTAATTTTTATATGAAAAACTTCTTTTGCCCATATCTCCTTAAATATGCGTCCTAGAGCGAAAAGGACTTTAATTCGTGACCACCCTCAAAAAATTGAAAAATCCACCCAAAACCTAAAAAAATTGAAATTTTTATATGAAAAACTTCTTTTGCCCATATCTCCTTAAATATGCGTCCTAGAGCGAAAAGGACTTTAATTCGTGACCACCCCCAAAAAATTGAAAAATCCACCCAAAACCTAAAAAATTGAAATTTTTATATGAAAAACTTCTTTTGCCCAAATCTCCTTAAATATGCGTCCTAGAGCGAAAAGGACTTTAATTCGTGACCACCCTCAAAAAATTGAAAAATCCACCCAAAACCTAAAATAATTTAAATTTTTATATGAAAAACTTCTTTTGCCCATATCTCCTTAAATATGCGTCCTAGAGCGAAAAGGACTTTAATTCGTGACCACCCCCAAAAAATTTAAAAATCCACCCAAAACCTAAAAAAATTGAAATTTTTATATGAAAAACTTCTTTTGCCCATATCTCCTTAAATATGCGTCCTAGAGCGAAAAGGACTTTAATTCGTGACCACCCTCAATAAAGTGAAAAATCCACCCAAAACCTAAAAAAATTGAAATTTTTATATGAAAAACTTCTTTTGCCCATATCTCCTTAAATATGCGTCCTAGAGCGAAAATGACTTTAATTCGTGACCACCCCCAAAAAATTGAATAATCCACCCAAAACCTAAAAAAATGTAAATTTTTATATGAAAAACTTCTTTTGCCCATATCTCCTTAAATATGCGTCCTAGAGCGAAAAGGACTTTAATTCGTGACCACCCTCAAAAAATTGAAAAATCCACCCAAAACCTTAAATAATTTAAATTTTTATATGAAAAACTTATTTTGCCCATATCTCCTTAAATATGCGTCCTAGAGCGAAAAGGACTTTAATTCGTGACCACCCTCAAAAAATTGAAAAATCCACCCAAAACCTAAAAAAATTTTAATTTTTATATGAAAAACTTCTTTTGCCCATATCTCCTTAACTATGCGTCCTAGAGCAAAAAGGACTTTAATTCGTGACCACCCTCAAAAAATTGAAAAATCCACCCAAAACCTAAAAAAATTTAAATTTTTATATGAAAAACTTCTTTTGCCCATATCTCCTTAAATATGCGTCCTAGAGCGAAAAGGACTTTAATTCGTGACCACCCCCAAAAAATTGAAAAATCCACCCAAAACCTAAAAAAATTTAAATTTTTATATGAAAAACTTCTTTTGCCCATATCTCCTTAAATATGCGTCCTAGAGCGAAAAGGACTTTAATTCGTGACCACCCTCAAAAAGTGAAAAATCCACCCAAAACCTAAAAAAATTGAAATTTTTATATGAAAAACTTCTTTTGCCCATATCTCCTTAAATATGCGTCCTAGAGCGAAAAGGACTTTAATTCGTGACCACCCCAAAAAAATTGAAAAATCCACCCAAAACCTAAAAAAATTTTAATTTTTATATGAAAAACTTCTTTTGCCCATATCTCCTTAAATATGCGTCCTAGAGCGAAAAGGACTTTAATTCGTGACCACCCTCAAAAAATTGAAAAATCCACCCAAAACGTTAAATAATTTAAATTTTTATATGAAAAACTTATTTTGCCCATATCTCCTTAAATATGCGTCCTAGAGCGAAAAGGACTTTAATTCGTGACCACCCCCAAAAAATTGAAAAATCCACCCAAAACCTAAAAAAATTGAAATTTTTATATGAAAAACTTCTTTTGCCCATATCTCCTTAAATATGCGTCCTAGAGCGAAAATGACTTTAATTCGTGACCACCCCCAAAAAATTGAATAATCCACCCAAAACCTAAAAAAATGTAAATTTTTATATGAAAAACTTCTTTTGCCCATATCTCCTTAAATATGTGTCCTAGAGCGAAAAGGACTTTAATTCGTGACCACCCTCAAAAAATTGAAAAATCCACCCAAAACTTTAAATAATTTAAATTTTTATATGAAAAACTTATTTTGCCTTAAATATGCGTCCTAGAGCGAAAAGGACTTTAATTCGTGACCACCCCCAAAAAATTGAAAAATCCACCCAAAACCTAAAAAAATTGAAATTTTTATATGAAAAACTTCTTTTGCCCATATCTCCTTAAATATGCGTCCTAGAGCGAAAAGGACTTTAATTCGTGACCACCCTCAAAAAATTGAAAAATCCACCCAAAACCTAAAAAAATTCGTGACCACCCCCAAAAAATTGAAAAATCCACCCAAAACCTAAAAAAATTGAAATTTTTATATGAAAAACTTCTTTTGCCCATATCTCCTTAAATATGCGTCCTAGAGCGAAAAGGACTTTAATTCGTGACCACCCCCAAAAAATTGAAAAATCCACCCAAAACCTAAAAAAATTTAAATTTTTATATGAAAAACTTCTTTTGCCCATATCTCCTAAACTAAGCGTCCTAGAGCGAAAATGACTTTAATTCGTGACCACCCCAAAAAATTGAAAAATCCACCCAAAACCTACAAAAATGTAAATTTTTATATGAAAAACTTCTTTTGCCCATATCTCCTTAAATATGCGTCCTAGAGCGAAAATGACTTTAATTCGTGACCACCCCCAAAAAATTGAAAAATCCACCCAAAACCTAAAAAAAATGTAAATTTTTATATGAAAAACTTCTTTTGCCCATATCTCCTTAAATATGCGTCCTAGAGCGAAAAGGACTTTAATTCGTGGCCACCCGAAAAAAAGTGAAAAATCCACCCAAAACCTAAAAAAATTGAAATTTTTAATGTAAATTTTTATATGAAAAACTTCTTTTGCCCATATCTCCTTAAATATGCGTCCTAGAGCGAAAAGGACTTTAATTCGTGGCCACCCGAAAAAAAGTGAAAAATCCACCCAAAACCTAAAAAAATTGAAATTTTTATATGAAAAACTTCTTTTGCCCATATCTCCTTAAATATGCGTCCTAGAGCGAAAAGGACTTTAATTCGTGACCACCCCCAAAAAATTGAAAAATCCACCCAAAACCTAAAAAAATTTAAATTTTTATATGAAAAACTTCTTTTGCCCATATCTCCTTAAATATGCGTCCTAGAGCGAAAAGGACTTTAATTCGTGACCACCCTCAAAAAATTGAAAAATCCACCCAAAACCTAAAATAATTGAAATTTTTATATGAAAAACTTCTTTTACCCATATCTCCTTAAATATGCGTCCTAGAGCGAAAAGGGCTTTAATTCGTGACCACCCTCAAAAAATTTAAAAATTCACCCAAAACCAAAAAAAATTTAATTTTTATATGAAAAACTTCTTTTGCCCATATCTCCTTAAATATGCGTCCTAGAGCGAAAAGGACTTTAATTCGTGACCACCCTCAAAAAATTGAAAAATCCACCCAAAACCTAAAAAAATTTTAATTTTTATATGAAAAACTTCTTTTGCCCATATCTCCTTAAATATGCGTCCTAGAGCGAAAAGGACTTTAATTCGTGACCACCCTCAAAAAATTGAAAAATCCACCCAAAACCTAAAAAAATTGAAATTTTTATATGAAAAACTTCTTTTGCCCATATCTCCTTAAATATGCGTCCTAGAGCGAAAAGGACTTTAATTCGTGACCACCCCCAAAAAATTGAAAAATCCACCCAAAACCTAAAAAATTGAAATTTTTATATGAAAAACTTCTTTTGCCCAAATCTCCTTAAATATGCGTCCTAGAGCGAAAAGGACTTTAATTCGTGACCACCCTCAATAAAGTGAAAAATCCACCCAAAACCTAAAATAATTTAAATTTTTATATGAAAAACTTCTTTTGCCCATATCTCCTTAAATATGCGTCCTAGAGCGAAAAGGACTTTAATTCGTGACCACCCCCAAAAAATTTAAAAATCCACCCAAAACCTAAAAAAATTTAAATTTTTATATGAAAAACTTCTTTTGCCCATATCTCCTTAAATATGCGTCCTAGAGCGAAAAGGACTTTAATTCGTGACCACCCTCAATAAAGTGAAAAATCCACCCAAAACCTAAAAAAATTGAAATTTTTATATGAAAAACTTCTTTTGCCCATATCTCCTTAAATATGCGTCCTAGAGCGAAAATGACTTTAATTCGTGACCACCCCCAAAAAATTGAATAATCCACCCAAAACCTAAAAAAATGTAAATTTTTATATGAAAAACTTCTTTTGCCCATATCTCCTTAAATATGCGTCCTAGAGCGAAAAGGACTTTAATTCGTGACCACCCTCAAAAAATTGAAAAATCCACCCAAAACCTTAAATAATTTAAATTTTTATATGAAAAACTTATTTTGCCCATATCTCCTTAAATATGCGTCCTAGAGCGAAAAGGACTTTAATTCGTGACCACCCTCAAAAAATTGAAAAATCCACCCAAAACCTAAAAAAATTTTAATTTTTATATGAAAAACTTCTTTTGCCCATATCTCCTTAACTATGCGTCCTAGAGCAAAAAGGACTTTAATTCGTGACCACCCTCAAAAAATTGAAAAATCCACCCAAAACCTAAAAAAATTTAAATTTTTATATGAAAAACTTCTTTTGCCCATATCTCCTTAAATATGCGTCCTAGAGCGAAAAGGACTTTAATTCGTGACCACCCCCAAAAAATTGAAAAATCCACCCAAAACCTAAAAAAATTTAAATTTTTATATGAAAAACTTCTTTTGCCCATATCTCCTTAAATATGCGTCCTAGAGCGAAAAGGACTTTAATTCGTGACCACCCTCAAAAAGTGAAAAATCCACCCAAAACCTAAAAAAATTGAAATTTTTATATGAAAAACTTCTTTTGCCCATATCTCCTTAAATATGCGTCCTAGAGCGAAAAGGACTTTAATTCGTGACCACCCCAAAAAAATTGAAAAATCCACCCAAAACCTAAAAAAATTTTAATTTTTATATGAAAAACTTCTTTTGCCCATATCTCCTTAAATATGCGTCCTAGAGCGAAAAGGACTTTAATTCGTGACCACCCTCAAAAAATTGAAAAATCCACCCAAAACTTTAAATAATTTAAATTTTTATATGAAAAACTTATTTTGCCCATATCTCCTTAAATATGCGTCCTAGAGCGAAAAGGACTTTAATTCGTGACCACCCCCAAAAAATTGAAAAATCCACCCAAAACCTAAAAAAATTGAAATTTTTATATGAAAAACTTCTTTTGCCCATATCTCCTTAAATATGCGTCCTAGAGCGAAAATGACTTTAATTCGTGACCACCCCCAAAAAATTGAATAATCCACACAAAACCTAAAAAACTGTAAATTTTTATATGAAAAACTTCTTTTGCCCATATCTCCTTAAATATGCGTCCTAGAGCGAAAAGGACTTTAATTCGTGACCACCCTCAAAAAATTGAAAAATCCACCCAAAACTTTAAATAATTTAAATTTTTATATGAAAAACTTATTTTGCCCATATCTCCTTAAATATGCGTCCTAGAGCGAAAAGGACTTTAATTCGTGACCACCCCCAAAAAATTGAAAAATCCACCCAAAACCTAAAAAAATTGAAATTTTTATATGAAAAACTTCTTTTGCCCATATCTCCTTAAATATGCGTCCTAGAGCGAAAAGGACTTTAATTCGTGACCACCCTCAAAAAATTGAAAAATCCACCCAAAACCTAAAAAAATTCGTGACCACCCCCAAAAAATTGAAAAATCCACCCAAAACCTAAAAAAATTGAAATTTTTATATGAAAAACTTCTTTTGCCCATATCTCCTTAAATATGCGTCCTAGAGCGAAAAGGACTTTAATTCGTGACCACCCCCAAAAAATTGAAAAATCCACCCAAAACCTAAAAAAATTTAAATTTTTATATGAAAAACTTCTTTTGCCCATATCTCCTAAACTAAGCGTCCTAGAGCGAAAATGACTTTAATTCGTGACCACCCCAAAAAATTGAAAAATCCACCCAAAACCTACAAAAATGTAAATTTTTATATGAAAAACTTCTTTTGCCCATATCTCCTTAAATATGCGTCCTAGAGCGAAAATGACTTTAATTCGTGACCACCCCCAAAAAATTGAAAAATCCACCCAAAACCTAAAAAAAATGTAAATTTTTATATGAAAAACTTCTTTTGCCCATATCTCCTTAAATATGCGTCCTAGAGCGAAAAGGACTTTAATTCGTGGCCACCCGAAAAAAAGTGAAAAATCCACCCAAAACCTAAAAAAATTGAAATTTTTAATGTAAATTTTTATATGAAAAACTTCTTTTGCCCATATCTCCTTAAATATGCGTCCTAGAGCGAAAAGGACTTTAATTCGTGGCCACCCGAAAAAAAGTGAAAAATCCACCCAAAACCTAAAAAAATTGAAATTTTTATATGAAAAACTTCTTTTGCCCATATCTCCTTAAATATGCGTCCTAGAGCGAAAAGGACTTTAATTCGTGACCACCCCCAAAAAATTGAAAAATCCACCCAAAACCTAAAAAAATTTAAATTTTTATATGAAAAACTTCTTTTGCCCATATCTCCTTAAATATGCGTCCTAGAGCGAAAAGGACTTTAATTCGTGACCACCCTCAAAAAATTGAAAAATCCACCCAAAACCTAAAATAATTGAAATTTTTATATGAAAAACTTCTTTTACCCATATCTCCTTAAATATGCGTCCTAGAGCGAAAAGGACTTTAATTCGTGACCACCCCCAAAAAATTGAAAAATCCACCCAAAACCTAAAATAATTTAAATTTTTATATGAAAAACTTCTGTTGCCCATATCTCCTAAACTAAGCGTCCTAGAGCGAAAAGCACTTTAATTCGTGACCACCTTCAAAAAATTGAAAAATCCACCCAAAACCTAAAAAAATTGAAATTTTTATATGAAAAACTTCTTTTGCCCATATCTCCTTAAATATGCGTCCTAGAGCGAAAAGGACTTTAATTCGTGACCACCCTCAAAAAATTGAAAAATCCACCCAAAACCTAAAAAAATGTAAATTTTTATATGAAAAACTTCTTTTGCTCATATCTCCTTAAATATGCGTCCTAGAGCGAAAAGGACTTTAATTTGTGACCACCCTCAAAAAAGTGAAAAATCCACCCAAAACCTAAAAAAATTGAAATTTTTATATGAAAAACTTCTTTTGCCCATATCTCCTTAAATATGCGTCCTAGAGCGATAAGGACTTTAATTCGTGACCACCCTCAAAAAATTTAAAAATCCACCCAAAACCTAAAAAAATTGAAATTTTTATATGAAAAACTTCTTTTGCCCATATCTCCTTAAATATGCGTCCTAGAGCTAAAAGGACTTTAATTCGTGACCACCCTCAAAAAAGTGAAAAATCCACCCAAAACCTAAAAAAATTGAAATTTTTATATGAAAAACTTCTCCTTAAATATGCATCCTAGAGCGAAAAGGACTTTAATTCGTGACCACCCCCAAAAAATTGAAAAATCCACCCAAAACCTAAAAAAATTTAAATTTTTATATGAAAAACTTCTTTTGCCCATATCTCCTTAAATATGCGTCCTAGAGCGAAAAGGACTTTAATTCGTGACCACCCCCAAAAAATTGAAAAATCCACCCAAAACCTAAAATAATTTAAATTTTTATATGAAAAACTTCTTTTGCCCATATCTCCTTAAATATGCGTCCTAGAGCGAAAAGGGCTTTAATTCGTGACCACCCTCAAAAAATTGAAAAATTCACCCAAAACCAAAAAAAATTTTAATTTTTATATGAAAAACTTCTTTTGCCCATATCTCCTTAAATATGCGTCCTAGAGCGAAAAGGACTTTAATTCGTGACCACCCTCAAAAAATTTAAAAATCCACCCAAAACCTAAAAAAATTTTAATTTTTATATGAAAAACTTCTTTTGCCCATATCTCCTTAACTATGCGTCCTAGAGCAAAAAGGACTTTAATTCGTGACCACCCTCAAAAAATTGAAAAATCCACCCAAAACCTAAAAAAATTTAAATTTTTATATGAAAAACTTCTTTTGCCCATATCTCCTTAAATATGCGTCCTAGAGCGAAAAGGACTTTAATTCGTGACCACCCCCAAAAAATTGAAAAATCCACCCAAAACCTAAAAAAATTGAAATTTTTATATGAAAAACTTCTTTTGCCCAAATCTCCTTAAATATGTGCGTCCTAGAGCGAAAAGGACTTTAATTCGTGACCACCCTCAAAAAATTGAAAAATCCACCCAAAACCTAAAATAATTTAAATTTTTATATGAAAAACTTCTTTTGCCCATATCTCCTTAAATATGCGTCCTAGAGCGAAAAGGACTTTAATTCGTGACCACCCCCAAAAAATTTAAAAATCCACCCAAAACCTAAAAAAATTGAAATTTTTATATGAAAAACTTCTTTTGCCCATATCTCCTTAAATATGCGTCCTAGAGCGAAAAGGACTTTAATTCGTGACCACCCTCAAAAAAGTGAAAAATCCACCCAAAACCTAAAAAAATTTAAATTTTTATATGAAAAACTTCTTTTGCCCATATCTCCTTAAATATGCGTCCTAGAGCGAAAATGACTTTAATTCGTGACCACCCCCAAAAAATTGAATAATCCACCCAAAACCTAAAAAAATGTAAATTTTTATATGAAAAACTTCTTTTGCCCATATCTCCTTAAATATGCGTCCTAGAGCGAAAAGGACTTTAATTCGTGACCACCCTCAAAAATTGAAAAATCCACCCAAAACCTAAAATAATTTAAATTTTTATATGAAAAACTTCTTTGCCCATATCTCCTTAAATATGCGTCCTAGAGCGAAAAGGACTTTAATTCGTGACCACCCCCAAAAAATTGAAAAATCCACCCAAAACCTAAAAAAATTTAAATTTTTATATGAAAAACTTCTTTTGCCCATATCTCCTTAAATATGCGTCCTAGAGCGAAAAGGACTTTAATTCGTGACCACCCTCAAAAAGTGAAAAATCCACCCAAAACCTAAAAAAATTGAAATTTTTATATGAAAAACTTCTTTTGCCCATATCTCCTTAAATATGCGTCCTAGAGCGAAAAGGACTTTAATTCGTGACCACCCCAAAAAAATTGAAAAATCCACCCAAAACCTAAAAAAATTTTAATTTTTATATGAAAAACTTCTTTCGCCCATATCTCCTTAAATATGCGTCCTAGAGCGAAAAGGACTTTAATTCGTGACCACCCCAAAAAATTGAAAAATTCACCCAAAACCTAAAATAATTTAAATTTTTATATGAAAAACTTCTTTTGCCCATATCTCCTTAAATATGCGTCCTAGAGCGAAAAGGGCTTTAATTCGTGACCACCCTCAAAAAATTTAAAAATTCACCCAAAACCAAAAAAATTTAATTTTTATATGAAAAACTTCTTTTGCCCATATCTCCTTAAATATGCGTCCTAGAGCGAAAAGGACTTTAATTCGTGACCACCCTCAAAAAATTGAAAAATCCACCCAAAACCTAAAAAAATTTTAATTTTTATATGAAAAACTTCTTTTGCCCATATCTCCTTAAATATGCGTCCTAGAGCGAAAAGGACTTTAATTCGTGACCACCCTCAAAAAATTGAAAAATCCACCCAAAACCTAAAAAAATTGAAATTTTTATATGAAAAACTTCTTTTGCCCATATCTCCTTAAATATGCGTCCTAGAGCGAAAAGGACTTTAATTCGTGACCACCCCCAAAAAATTGAAAAATCCACCCAAAACCTAAAAAAATTTAAATTTTTATATGAAAAACTTCTTTTGCCCAAATCTCCTTAAATATGCGTCCTAGAGCGAAAAGGACTTTAATTCGTGACCACCCTCAAAAAATTGAAAAATCCACCCAAAACCTAAAATAATTTAAATTTTTATATGAAAAACTTCTTTTGCCCATATCTCCTTAAATATGCGCCCTAGAGCGAAAAGGACTTTAATTCGTGACCACCCCCAAAAAATTTAAAAATCCACCCAAAATCTAAAAAAATTGAAATTTTTATATGAAAAACTTCTTTTGCCCATATCTCCTTAAATATGCGTCCTAGAGCGAAAAGGACTTTAATTCGTGACCACCCTCAATAAAGTGAAAAATCCACCCAAAACCTAAAAAAATTGAAATTTTTATATAAAAAATTTCTTTTGCCCATATCTCCTTAAATATGCGTCCTAGAGCGAAAATGACTTTAATTCGTGACCACCCCCAAAAAATTGAATAATCCACCCAAAACCTAAAAAAATGTAAATTTTTATATGAAAAACTTCTTTTGCCCATATCTCCTTAAATATGCGTCCTAGAGCGAAAAGGACTTTAATTCGTGACCACCCTCAAAAAATTGAAAAATCCACCCAAAACCTTAAATAATTTAAATTTTTATATGAAAAACTTCTTTTGCCCATATCTCCTTAAATATGCGTCCTAGAGCGAAAAGGACTTTAATTCGTGACCACCCCCAAAAAATTGAAAAATCCACCCAAAACCTAAAAAAATTGAAATTTTTATATGAAAAACTTCTTTTGCCCATATCTCCTTAAATATGCGTCCTAGAGCGAAAAGGACTTTAATTCGTGACCACCCTCAAAAAAGTGAAAAATCCACCCAAAACCTAAAAAAATTGAAATTTTTATATGAAAAACTTCTTTTGCCCATATCTCCTTAAATATGCGTCCTAGAGCGAAAAGGACTTTAATTCGTGACCACCCCCAAAAAATTGAAAAATCCACCCAAAACCTAAAAAAATTGAAATTTTTATATGAAAAACTTCTTTTGCCCATATCTCCTTAAATATGCGCCCTAGAGCGAAAAGGACTTTAATTCGTGACCACCCCCAAAAAATTGAAAAATCCACCCAAAACCTAAAATAATTTAAATTTTTATATGAAAAACTTCTTTTGCCCATATCTCCTTAAATATGCGTCCTAGAGCGAAAATGACTTTAATTCGTGACCACCCTCAAAAAATTGAAAAATCCACCCAAAACCTAAAAAAAATGTAAATTTTTATATGAAAAACTTCTTTTGCCCATATCTCCTTAAATATGCGTCCTAGAGCGAAAAGGACTTTAATTCGTGACCACCCTCAAAAAAGTGAAAAATCCACCCAAAACCTAAAAAAATTGAAATTTTTATATGAAAAACTTCTTTTGCCCATATCTCCTTAAATATGCGTCCTAGAGCGAAAAGGACTTTAATTCGTGACCACCCCCAAAAAATTGAAAAATCCATCCAAAACCTAAAAAAATTTAAATTTTTATATGAAAAACTTCTTTTGCCCATATCTCCTTAAATATGCGTCCTAGACCGAAAAGGACTTTAATTCGTGACCACCCTCAAAAAAGTGAAAAATCCACCCAAAACCTAAAATAATTGAAATTTTTATATGAAAAACTTCTTTTGCCCATATCTCCTTAAATATGCGTCCTAGAGCGAAAAGGACTTTAATTCGTGACCACCCCCAAAAAATTGAAAAATCCACCCAAAACCTAAAATAATTTAAATTTTTATATGAAAAACTTCTTTTGCCCATATCTCCTTAAATATGCGTCCTAGAGCGAAAAGGACTTTAATTCGTGACCACCCTCAAAAAATTGAAAAATCCACCCAAAACCTAAAAAAATTTTAATTTTTATATGAAAAACTTATTTTGCCCATATCTCCTTAAATATGCGTCCTAGAGCGAAAAGGACTTTAATTCGTGACCACCCCCAAAAAATTGAATAATCCACCCAAAACCTAAAAAAATGTAAATTTTTATATGAAAAACTTCTTTTGCCCATATCTCCTTAAATATGCGTCCTAGAGCGAAAAGGACTTTAATTCGTGACCACCCTCAAAAAATTGAAAAATCCACCCAAAACCTTAAATAATTTAAATTTTTATATGAAAAACTTCTTTTGCCCATATCTCCTTAAATATGCGTCCTAGAGCGAAAAGGACTTTAATTCGTGACCACCCCCAAAAAATTGAAAAATCCACCCAAAACCTAAAAAAATTGAAATTTTTATATGAAAAACTTCTTTTGCCCATATCTCCTTAAATATGCGTCCTAGAGCGAAAAGGACTTTAATTCGTGACCACCCTCAAAAAAGTGAAAAATCCACCCAAAACCTAAAAAAATTGAAATTTTTATATGAAAAACTTCTTTTGCCCATATCTCCTTAAATATGCGTCCTAGAGCGAAAAGGACTTTAATTCGTGACCACCCCCAAAAAATTGAAAAATCCACCCAAAACCTAAAAAAATTGAAATTTTTATATGAAAAACTTCTTTTGCCCATATCTCCTTAAATATGCGCCCTAGAGCGAAAAGGACTTTAATTCGTGACCACCCCCAAAAAATTGAAAAATCCACCCAAAACCTAAAATAATTTAAATTTTTATATGAAAAACTTCTTTTGCCCATATCTCCTTAAATATGCGTCCTAGAGCGAAAAGGGCTTTAATTCGTGACCACCCTCAAAAAATTGAAAAATTCACCCAAAACCAAAAAAAATTTTAATTTTTATATGAAAAACTTCTTTTGCCCATATCTCCTTAAATATGCGTCCTAGAGCGAAAAGGACTTTAATTCGTGACCACCCTCAAAAAATTGAAAAATCCACCCAAAACCTAAAAAAATTTTAATTTTTATATGAAAAACTTATTTTGCCCATATCTCCTTAAATATGCGTCCTAGAGCGAAAAGGACTTTAATTCGTGACCACCCCCAAAAAATTGAAAAATCCACCCAAAACCTAAAAAAATTGAAATTTTTATATGAAAAACTTCTTTTGCCCATATCTCCTTAAATATGCGTCCTAGAGCGAAAATGACTTTAATTCGTGACCACCCTCAAAAAATTGAAAAATCCACCCAAAACCTAAAAAAATTGAAATTTTTATATGAAAAACTTCTTTTGCCCATATCTCCTTAAATATGCGTCCTAGAGCGAAAATGACTTTAATTCGTGACCACCCCCAAAAAAATTGAAAAATCCACCCAAAACCTAAAAAAAATGTAAATTTTTATATGAAAAACTTCTTTTGCCCATATCTCCTTAAATATGCGTCCTAGAGCGAAAAGGACTTTAATTCGTGACCACCCTCAAAAAAGTGAAAAATCCACCCAAAACCTAAAAAAATTGAAATTTTTATATGAAAAACTTCTTTTGCCCATATCTCCTTAAATATGCGTCCTAGAGCGAAAAGGACTTTAATTCGTGACCACCCCCAAAAAATTGAAAAATCCATCCAAAACCTAAAAAAATTTAAATTTTTATATGAAAAACTTCTTTTGCCCATATCTCCTTAAATATGCGTCCTAGACCGAAAAGGACTTTAATTCGTGACCACCCTCAAAAAAGTGAAAAATCCACCCAAAACCTAAAATAATTGAAATTTTTATATGAAAAACTTCTTTTGCCCATATCTCCTTAAATATGCGTCCTAGAGCGAAAAGGACTTTAATTCGTGACCACCCCCAAAAAATTGAAAAATCCACCCAAAACCTAAAATAATTTAAATTTTTAGATGAAAAACTTCTTTTGCCCATATCTCCTAAACTAAGCGTCCTAGAGCGAAAAGGACTTTAATTCGTGACCACCTTCAAAAAATTGAAAAATCCACCCAAAACCTAAAAAAATTGAAATTTTTATATGAGAAACTTCTTTTGCCCATATCTCCTTAAATATGCGTCCTAGAGCGAAAAGGACTTTAATTCGTGACCACCCTCAAAAAAGTGAAAAATCCACCCAAAACCTAAAAAAATTGAAATTTTTATATGAAAAAATTCTTTTGCCCATATCTCCTTAAATATGCGTCCTAGAGCGATAAGGACTTTAATTCGTGACCACCCTCAAAAAATTGAAAAATCCACCCAAAACCTAAAAAAATTTTAATTTTTATATGAAAAACTTCTTTTGCCCATATCTCCTTAAATATGCGTCCTAGAGCGAAAAGGACTTTAATTCATGACCACCCTCAAAAAATTAAAAAATCCACCCAAAACCTAAAAAAATTTTAATTTTTATATGAAAAACTTCTTTTGCCCATATCTCCTTAAATATGCGTCCTAGAGCGAAAAGGACTTTAATTCGTGACCACCCTCAAAAAATTGAAAAATCCACCCAAAACCTAAAAAAATTGAAATTTTTATAAGAAAAACTTCTTTTGCCCATATCTCCTTATATATGCGTCCTAGAGCGAAAAGGACTTTAATTCGTGACCACCCCCAAAAAATTGAAAAATCCACCCAAAACCTAAAAAAATTAAAATTTTTATATGAAAAACTTCTTTTGCCCAAATCTCCTTAAATATGCGTCCTAGAGCGAAAAGGACTTTAATTCGTGACCACCCTCAAAAAATTGAAAAATCCACCCAAAACCTAAAATAATTTAAATTTTTATATGAAAAACTTCTTTTGCCCATATCTCCTTAAATATGCGTCCTAGAGCGAAAAGGACTTTAATTCGTGACCACCCCCAAAAAATTGAAAAATCCACCCAAAACCTAAAAAAATTTAAATTTTTATATGAAAAACTTATTTTGCCCATATCTCATAAACTAAGCGTCCTAGAGCGAAAATGACTTTAATTCGTGACCACCCCCAAAAAATTGAAAAATCCACCCAAAACCTAAAAAAAATTAAATTTTTATATGAAAAACTTCTTTTGCCCATATCTCCTTAAATATGCGTCCTAGAGCGAAAAGGACTTTAATTCGTGACCACCCTCAAAAAATTGGAAAATCCACCCAAAACCTAAAATAATTTAAATTTTTATATGAAAAACTTCTTTTGCCCATATCTCCTTAAATATGCGTCCTAGAGCGAAAAGGACTTTAATTCGTGACCACCCCCAAAAAATTGAAAAATCCACCCAAAACCTAAAAAAATTTAAATTTTTATATGAAAAACTTCTTTTGCCCATATCTCCTTAAATATGCGTCCTAGAGCGAAAAGGACTTTAATTCGTGACCACCCTCAAAAAGTGAAAAATCCACCCAAAACCTAAAAAAATTGAAATTTTTATATGAAAAACTTCTTTTGCCTATATCTCCTTAAATATGCGTCCTAGAGCGAAAAGGACTTTAATTCGTGACCACCCCCAAAAAATTGAAAAATCCACCCAAAACCTAAAAAAATTTTAATTTTTATATGAAAAACTTCTTTTGCCCATATCTCCTTAAATATGCGTCCTAGAGCGAAAAGGACTTTAATTCGTGACCACCCCCAAAAAATTGAAAAATCCACCCAAAACCTAAAATAATTTAAATTTTTATATGAAAAACTTCTTTTGCCCATATCTCCTTAAATATGCGTCCTAGAGCGAAAAGGGCTTTAATTCGTGACCACCCTCAAAAAATTTAAAAATTCACCCAAAACCAAAAAAAAATTTAATTTTTATATGAAAAACTTCTTTTGCCCATATCTCCTTAAATATGCGTCCTAGAGCGAAAAGGACTTTAATTCGTGACCACCCTCAAAAAATTGAAAAATCCACCCAAAACCTAAAAAAATTGAAATTTTTATATGAAAAACTTCTTTTGCCCATATCTCCTTAAATATGCGTCCTAGAGCGAAAAGGACTTTAATTCGTGACCACCCTCAAAAAATTGAAAAATCCACCCAAAACCTAAAAAAATTGAAATTTTTATATGAAAAACTTCTTTTGCCCATATCTCCTTAAATATGCGTCCTAGAGCGAAAAGGACTTTAATTCGTGACCACCCCCAAAAAAATTGAAAAATCCACCCAAAACCTAAAAAAATTGAAATTTTTATATGAAAAACTTCTTTTGCCCAAATCTCCTTAAATATGCGTCCTAGAGCGAAAAGGACTTTAATTCGTGACCACCCTCAAAAAATTGAAAAATCCACCCAAAACCTAAAATAATTTAAATTTTTATATGAAAAACTTCTTTTGCCCATATCTCCTTAAATATGCGTCCTAGAGCGAAAAGGACTTTAATTCGTGACCACCCCCAAAAAATTTAAAAATCCACCCAAAACCTAAAAAAAATTAAATTTTTATATGAAAAACTTCTTTTGCCCATATCTCCTTAAATATGCGTCCTAGAGCGAAAAGGACTTTAAATCGTGACCACCCTCAAAAAGTGAAAAATCCACCCAAAACCTAAAAAAATTGAAATTTTTATATGAAAAACTTCTTTTGCCCATATCTCCTTAAATATGCGTCCTAGAGCGAAAAGGACTTTAATTCGTGACCACCCCCAAAAAATTGAAAAATCCACCCAAAACCTAAAAAAATTTTAATTTTTATATGAAAAACTTCTTTTGCCCATATCTCCTTAAATATGCGTCCTAGAGCGAAAAGGACTTTAATTCGTGACCACCCCCAAAAAATTGAAAAATCCACCCAAAACCTAAAATAATTTAAATTTTTATATGAAAAACTTCTTTTGCCCATATCTCCTTAAATATGCGTCCTAGAGCGAAAAGGGCTTTAATTCGTGACCACCCTCAAAAAATTTAAAAATTCACCCAAAACCAAAAAAAATTTAATTTTTATATGAAAAACTTCTTTTGCCCATATCTCCTTAAATATGCGTCCTAGAGCGAAAAGGAGTTTAATTCGTGACCACCCTCAAAAAATTGAAAAATCCACCCAAAACCTAAAAAAATTTTAATTTTTATATGAAAAACTTCTTTTGCCCATATCTCCTTAAATATGCGTCCTAGAGCGAAAAGGACTTTAATTCGTGACCACCCTCAAAAAATTGAAAAATCCACCCAAAACCTAAAAAAATTGAAATTTTTATATGAAAAACTTCTTTTGCCCATATCTCCTTAAATATGCGTCCTAGAGCGAAAAGGACTTTAATTCGTGACCACCCCCAAAAAATTGAAAAATCCACCCAAAACCTAAAAAAATTGAAATTTTTATATGAAAAACTTCTTTTGCCCAAATCTCCTTAAATATGCGTCCTAGAGCGAAAAGGACTTTAATTCGTGCCCACCCTCAAAAAATTGAAAAATCCACCCAAAACCTAAAATAATTTAAATTTTTATATGAAAAACTTCTTTTGCCCATATCTCCTTAAATATGCGTCCTAGAGCGAAAAGGACTTTAATTCGTGACCACCCCCAAAAAATTTAAAAATCCACCCAAAACCTAAAAAAATTGAAATTTTTATATGAAAAACTTCTTTTGCCCATATCTCCTTAAATATGCGTCCTAGAGCGAAAAGGACTTTAATTCGTGACCACCCTCAATAAAGTGAAAAATCCACCCAAAACCTAAAAAAATTGAAATTTTTATATGAAAAACTTCTTTTGCCCATATCTCCTTAAATATGCGTCCTAGAGCGAAAATGACTTTAATTCGTGACCACCCCCAAAAAATTGAATAATCCACCCAAAACCTAAAAAAATGTAAATTTTTATATGAAAAACTTCTTTTGCCCATATCTCCTTAAATATGCGTCCTAGAGCGAAAAGGACTTTAATTCGTGACCACCCTCAAAAAATTGAAAAATCCACCCAAAACCTTAAATAATTTAAATTTTTATATGAAAAACTTCTTTTGCCCATATCTCCTTAAATATGCGTCCTAGAGCGAAAAGGACTTTAATTCGTGACCACCCCCAAAAAATTGAAAAATCCACCCAAAACCTAAAAAAATGTAAATTTTTATATGAAAAACTTCTTTTGCCCATATCTCCTTAAATATGCGTCCTAGAGCGAAAAGGACTTTAATTCGTGACCACCCTCAAAAAAGTGAAAAATCCACCCAAAACCTAAAAAAATTGAAATTTTTATATGAAAAACTTCTTTTGCCCATGTCTCCTTAAATATGCGTCCTAGAGGGAAAAGGACTTTAATTCGTGACCACCCCCAAAAAATTGAAAAATCCACCCAAAACCTAAAAAAATTGAAATTTTTATATGAAAAACTTCTTTTGCCCATATCTCCTTAAATATGCGCCCTAGAGCGAAAAGGACTTTAATTCGTGACCACCCCCAAAAAATTGAATAATCCACCCAAAACCTAAAAAAATGTAAATTTTTATATGAAAAACTTCTTTTGCCCATATCTCCTTAAATATGCGTCCTAGAGCGAAAAGGACTTTAATTCGTGACCACCCTCAAAAAATTGAAAAATCCACCCAAAACCTTAAATAATTTAAATTTTTATATGAAAAACTTCTTTTGCCCATATCTCCTTAAATATGCGTCCTAGAGCGAAAAGGACTTTAATTCGTGACCACCCCCAAAAAATTGAAAAATCCACCCAAAACCTAAAAAAATGTAAATTTTTATATGAAAAACTTCTTTTGCCCATATCTCCTTAAATATGCGTCCTAGAGCGAAAAGGACTTTAATTCGTGACCACCCTCAAAAAAGTGAAAAATCCACCCAAAACCTAAAAAAATTGAAATTTTTATATGAAAAACTTCTTTTGCCCATATCTCCTTAAATATGCGTCCTAGAGCGAAAAGGACTTTAATTCGTGACCACCCCCAAAAAATTGAAAAATCCACCCAAAACCTAAAAAAATTGAAATTTTTATATGAAAAACTTCTTTTGCCCATATCTCCTTAAATATGCGCCCTAGAGCGAAAAGGACTTTAATTCGTGACCACCCCCAAAAAATTGAAAAATCCACCCAAAACCTAAAATAATTTAAATTTTTATATGAAAAACTTCTTTTGCCCATATCTCCTTAAATATGCGTCCTAGAGCGAAAAGGGCTTTAATTCGTGACCACCCTCAAAAAATTGAAAAATTCACCCAAAACCAAAAAAAATTTTAATTTTTATATGAAAAACTTCTTTTGCCCATATCTCCTTAAATATGCGTCCTAGAGCGAAAAGGACTTTAATTCGTGACTACCCTCAAAAAATTGAAAAATCCACCCAAAACCTAAAAAAATTTTAATTTTTATATGAAAAACTTATTTTGCCCATATCTCCTTAAATATGCGTCCTAGAGCGAAAAGGACTTTAATTCGTGACCACCCCCAAAAAATTGAAAAATCCACCCAAAACCTAAAAAAATTGAAATTTTTATATGAAAAACTTCTTTTGCCCATATCTCCTTAAATATGCGTCCTAGAGCGAAAATGACTTTAATTCGTGACCACCCTCAAAAAATTGAAAAATCCACCCAAAAACTAAAAAAATTGAAATTTTTATATGAAAAACTTCTTTTGCCCATATCTCCTTAAATATGCGTCCTAGAGCGAAAATGACTTTAATTCGTGACCACCCCCAAAAAATTGAAAAATCCACCCAAAACCTAAAAAAAATGTAAATTTTTATATGAAAAACTTCTTTTGCCCATATCTCCTTAAATATGCGTCCTAGAGCGAAAAGGACTTTAATTCGTGACCACCCTCAAAAAATTGAAAAATCCACCCAAAACCTAAAAAAATTGAAATTTTTATATGAAAAACTTCTTTTGCCCATATCTCCTTAAATATGCGTCCTAGAGCGAAAAGGACTTTAATTCGTGACCACCCCCAAAAAATTGAAAAATCCATCCAAAACCTAAAAAAATTTAAATTTTTATATGAAAAACTTCTTTTGCCCATATCTCCTTAAATATGCGTCCTAGACCGAAAAGGACTTTAATTCGTGACCACCCTCAAAAAAGTGAAAAATCCACCCAAAACCTAAAATAATTGAAATTTTTATATGAAAAACTTCTTTTGCCCATATCTCCTTAAATATGCGTCCTAGAGCGAAAAGGACTTTAATTCGTGACCACCTCCAAAAAATTGAAAAATCCACCCAAAACCTAAAATAATTTAAATTTTTATATGAAAAACTTCTTTTGCCCATATCTCCTAAACTAAGCGTCCTAGAGCGAAAAGGACTTTAATTCGTGACCACCTTCAAAAAATTGAAAAATCCACCCAAAACCTAAAAAAATTGAAATTTTTATATGAAAAACTTCTTTTGCCCATATCTCCTTAAATATGCGTCCTAGAGCGAAAAGGACTTTAATTCGTGACCACCCTCAAAAAATTGAAAAATCCACCCAAAACCTAAAAAAATTTAAATTTTTATATGAGAAACTTCTTTTGCCCATATCTCCTTAAATATGCGTCCTAGAGCGAAAAGGACTTTAATTCATGACCACCCTCAAAAAATTGAAAAATCCACCCAAAACCTAAAAAAATTTTAATTTTTATATGAAAAACTTCTTTTGCCCATATCTCCTTAAATATGCGTCCTAGAGCGAAAAGGACTTTAATTCGTGACCACCCTCAAAAAATTGAAAAATCCACCCAAAACCTAAAAAAATTGAAATTTTTATAAGAAAAACTTCTTTTGCCCATATCTCCTTATATATGCGTCCTAGAGCGAAAAGGACTTTAATTCGTGACCACCCCCAAAAAATTGAAAAATCCACCCAAAACCTAAAAAAATTGAAATTTTTATATGAAAAACTTCTTTTGCCCAAATCTCCTTAAATATGCGTCCTAGAGCGAAAAGGACTTTAATTCGTGACCACCCTCAAAAAATTGAAAAATCCACCCAAAACCTAAAATAATTTAAATTTTTATATGAAAAACTTCTTTTGCCCATATCTCCTTAAATATGCGTCCTAGAGCGAAAAGGACTTTAATTCGTGACCACCCCCAAAAAATTGAAAAATCCACCCAAAACCTAAAAAATGTAAATTTTTATATGAAAAACTTCTTTTGCCCATATCTCCTTAAATATGCGTCCTAGAGCGAAAAGGACTTTAATTCGTGACCACCCCCAAAAAATTGAAAAATCCACCCAAAACCTAAAAAAAATTAAATTTTTATATGAAAAACTTCTTTTGCCCATATCTCCTTAAATATGCGTCCTAGAGCGAAAAGGACTTTAATTCGTGACCACCCCCAAAAAATTGAAAAATCCACCCAAAACCTAAATTAATTTAAATTTTTATATGAAAAACTTCTTTTGCCCATATCTCCTTAAATATGCGTCCTAGAGCGAAAAGGGCTTTAATTCGTGACCACCCTCAAAAAATTGAAAAATTCACCCAAAACCAAAAAAAAATTTAATTTTTATATGAAAAACTTCTTTTGCCCATATCTCCTTAAATATGCGTCCTAGAGCGAAAAGGACTTTAATTCGTGACCACCCTCAAAAAATTGAAAAATCCACCCAAAACCTAAAAAAATTGAAATTTTTATATGAAAAACTTCTTTTGCCCATGTCTCCTTAAATATGCGTCCTAGAGGGAAAAGGACTTTAATTCGTGACCACCCCCAAAAAATTGAAAAATCCACCCAAAACCTAAAAAAATTTTAATTTTTATATGAAAAACTTCTTTTGCCCATATCTCCTTAAATATGCGTCCTAGAGCGATAAGGACTTTAATTCGTGACCACCCTCAAAAAATTGAAAAATCCACCCAAAACCTAAAAAAATTGAAATTTTTATATGAAAAACTTCTTTTGCCCATATCTCCTTAAATATGCGTCCTAGAGCGAAAAGGACTTTAATTCGTGACCACCCTCAAAAAATTTAAAAATCCACCCAAAACCTAAAAAAATTTAAATTTTTATATGAAAAACTTCTTTTGCCCATATCTCCTTAAATATGCGTCCTAGAGCGAAAAGGACTTTAATTCGTGACCACCCTCCAAAAAATTGAAAAATCCACCCAAAACCTAAAAAAATGTAAATTTTTATATGAAAAACTTCTTTTGCCCATATCTCCTTAAATATGCGTCCTAGAGCGAAAAGGACTTTAATTTGTGACCACCCTCAAAAAATTGAAAAATCCACCCAAAACCTAAAAAAATGTAAATTTTTATACGAAAAACTTCTTTTGCCCATATCTCCTAAACTAAGCGTCCTATAGCGAAAAGGACTTTAATTCGTGACCACCCCCAAAAAATTGAAAAATCCACCCAAAACCTAAAATAATTTAAATTTTTATATGAAAAACTTCTTTTCCCATATCTCCTTAAATATGCGTCCTAGAGCGAAAAGGACTTTAATTCGTGACCACCCTCAAAAAGTGAAAAATCCACCCAAAACCTAAAATAATTGAAATTTTTATATGAAAAACTTCTTTTGCCCATATCTCCTTAAATATGCGTCCTAGAGCGAAAAGGACTTTAATTCGTGACTACCCTCAAAAAATTTAAAAATCCACCCAAAACCTAAAAAAATTTAAATTTTTATATGAAAAACTTCTTTTGCCCATATCTCCTTAAATATGCGTCCTAGAGCGAAAAGGACTTTAATTCGTGACCACCCTCAAAAAATTGAAAAATCCACCCAAAACCTAAAATAATTTAAATTTTTATATGAAAAACTTCTTTTGCCCATATCTCCTAAACTAAGCGTCCTAGAGCGAAAAGGACTTTAATTCGTGACCACCCTCAAAAAAGTGAAAAATCCACCCAAAACCTAAAAAAATTTAAATTTTTATATGAAAAACTTCTTTTGCCCATATCTCCTTAAATATGCGTCCCAGAGCGAAAAGGACTTTAATTCGTGACAACCCTCAAAAAATTTAAGAATCCACCCAAAACCTAAAATAATTTAAATTTTTATATGAAAAACTTCTTTTGCCCATATCTCCTAAACTAAGCGTCCTAGAGCGAAAAGGACTTTAATTCGTGACCACCCTCAAAAAATTGAAAAATCCACCCAAAACCTAAAAAAAAATGAAATTTTTATATGAAAAACTTCTTTTGCCCATATCTCCTTAAATATGCGTCCTAGAGCGAAAAGGACTTTAATTCGTGACCACCCTCAAAAAATTGAAAAATCCACCCAAAACCTAAAAAAATTGAAATTTTTATATGAAAAACTTCTTTTGCCCATATCTCCTTAAATATGCGTCCTAGAGCGAAAAGGACTTTAATTCGTGACCACCCTCAAAAAAGTGAAAAATCCACCCAAAACCTAAAAAAATTTTAATTTTTATATGAAAAACTTCTTTTGCCCATATCTCCTTAAATATGCGTCCTAGAGCGATAAGGACTTTAATTCGTGACCACCCTCAAAAAAATTTACAAAACCGCCCAAAACCTAAAAAAATTAAATTTTTATATGAAAAACTTCTTTTGCCCATATCTCCTTAAATATGCGTCCTAGAGCGAAAAGGACTTTAATTCGTGACCACCCTCAAAAAATTGAAAAATCCACCCAAAACCTAAAAAAATTGAATTTTTATATGAAAAACTTCTTTTGCCCATATCTCCTTAAATATGCGTCCTAGAGCGAAAAGGACTTTAATTCGTGACCACCCCCAAAAAATTGAAAAATCCACCCGGAACCTAAAAAAATTGAATTTTTATATGAAAAACTTCTTTTGCCCATATCTCCTAAACTAAGCGTCCTAGAGCGAAAAGGACTTTAATTCGTGACCACCCCCAACAAATTGAAAAATCCACCCAAAACCTAAAAAAAATTGAAATTTTTATATGAAAAACTTCTTTTGCCCATATCTCCTTAAATATGCGTCCTAGAGCGAAAAGGACTTTAATTCGTGACCACCCTCAGAAAATTGAAAAATCCACCCAAAACCTAAAAAAAAATTTAATTTTTATATGAAAAACTTCTTTTGCCCATATCTCCTTAAATATGCGTCCTAGAGTGAAAAGGACTTTAATTCGTGACCACCCCCAAAAAATTGAAAAATCCACCCAAAACCTAAAAAAATTGAAATTTTTATATGAAAAACTTCTTTTGCCCATATCTCCTTAAATATGCGTCCTAGAGCGGAAAGGACTTTAATTCGTGACCACCCTCCAAAAAATTGAAAAATCCACCCAAAACCTAAAAAAATGTAAATTTTTATATGAAAAACTTCTTTTGCCCATATCTCCTTAAATATGCGTCCTAGAGCGAAAAGGACTTTAATTCGTGACCACCCTCAAAAAATTGAAAAATCCACCCAAAACCTAAAAAAATGTAAATTTTTATACGAAAAACTTCTTTTGCCCATATCTCCTAAACTAAGCGTCCTATAGCGAAAAGGACTTTAATTCGTGACCACCCCCAAAAAATTGAAAAATCCACCCAAAACCTAAAAAAATTTCAATTTTTATATGAAAAATTTCTTTTGCCCATATCTCCTTAAATATGCGTCCTAGAGCGAAAAGGACTTTAATTCGTGACCACCCTCAAAAATTGAAAAATCCACCCAAAACCTAAAATAATTGAAATTTTTATATGAAAAACTTCTTTTGTCCATATCTCCTTAAATATGCGTCCTAGAGCGAAAATGACTTTAATTCGTGACCACCCTCAAAAAATTGAAAAATCCACCCAAAACCTAAAAAAATGTAAATTTTTATATGAAAAACTTCTTTTGCCCATATCTCCTTAAATATGCGTCCTAGAGCGAAAAGGACTTTAATTCGTGACCACCCCCAGAAAATTGGAAAATCCACCCAAAACCTAAAAAAATTGAAATTTTTATATGAAAAACTTCTTTTGCCCATATCTCCTTAAATATGCGTCCTAGAGCGAAAAGGACTTTAATTCGTGACCACCCTCAAAAAATTTAAAAATCCACCCAAAACCTAAAAAAATTTAATTTTTATACGAAAAACTTCTTTTGCCCATATCTCCTTAAATATGCGTCCTAGAGCGAAAAGGACTTTAATTCGTGACCACCCTCAAAAAATTGAAAAATCCACCCAAAACCTAAAAAAATTTAAATTTTTATATGAAAAACTTCTTTTGCCCATATCTCCTAAACTAAGCGTCCTAGAGCGAAAAGGACTTTAATTCGTGACCACCCCCAGAAAATTGGAAAATCCACCCAAAACCTAAAAAAATTGAAATTTTTATATGAAAAACTTCTTTTGCCCATATCTCCTTAAATATGCGTCCTAGAGCGAAAAGGACTTTAATTCGTGACCACCCTCAAAAAATTTAAAAATCCACCCAAAACCTAAAAAAATTTAAATTTTTATATGAAAAACTTCTTTTGCCCATATCTCCTTAAATATGCGTCCTAGAGCGAAAAGGACTTTAATTCGTGACCACCCTCAAAAATTGAAAAATCCACCCAAAATCTAAAAAAATTTCAATTTTTATATGAAAAATTTCTTTTGCCCATATCTCCTTAAATATGCGTCCTAGAGCGAAAAGGACTTTAATTCGTGACCACCCTCAAAAAAGTGAAAAATCCACCCAAAACCTAAAAAAATTGAAATTTTTATATGAAAAACTTCTTTTGCCCATATCTCCTTAAATATGCGTTCCAGAGCGAAAAGGACTTTAATTCGTGACAACCCTCAAAAAATTTAAGAATCCACCCAAAACCTAAAATAATTTAAATTTTTATATGAAAAACTTCTTTTGCCCATATCTCCTAAACTAAGCGTCCTAGAGCGAAAAGGACTTTAATTCGTGACCACCCTCAAAAAATTGAAAAATCCACCCAAAACCTAAAAAAAATTGAAATTTTTATATGAAAAACTTCTTTTGCCCATATCTCCTTAAATATGCGTCCTAGAGCGAAAAGGACTTTATTTCGTGACCACCCTCAAAAAATTGAAAAATCCACCCAAAACCTAAAAAAATGTAAATTTTTATATGAAAAACTTCTTTTGCCCATATCTCCTTAAATATGCGTCCTAGAGCGAAAAGGACTTTAATTCGTGACCACCCTCAAAAAAGTGAAAAATCCACCCAAAACCTAAAAAAATTTTAATTTTTATATGAAAAACTTCTTTTGCCAATATCTCCTTAAATATGCGTCCTAGAGCGATAAGGACTTTAATTCGTGACCACCCTCAAAAAAATTTAAAAATCCACCCAAAACCTAAAAAAATTTAAATTTTTATATGAAAAACTTCTTTTGCCCATATCTCCTTAAATATGCGTCCTAGAGCGAAAAGGACTTTAATTCGTGACCACCCTCAAAAAATTGAAAAATCCACCCAAAACCTAAAATAATTTAAATTTTTATATGAAAAACTTCTTTTGCCCATATCTCCTTAAATATGCGTCCTAGAGCGAAAAGGACTTTAATTCGTGACCACCCCCAAAAAATTGAAAAATCCACCCGAAACCTAAAAAAATTGAATTTTTTATATGAAAAACTTCTTTTGCCCATATCTCCTTAAATATGCGTCCTATAGCGAAAAGGACTTTAATTCGTGACCACCCTCAAAAAATTGAAAAATCCACCCAAAACCTAAAAAAATTTAAATTTTTATATGAAAAACTTCTTTTGCCCATATCTCCTAAACTAAGCGTCCTAGAGCGAAAAGGACTTTAATTCGTGACCACCCCCAACAAATTGAAAAATCCACCCAAAACCTAAAAAAATTGAAATTTTTATATGAAAAACTTCTTTTGCCCATATCTCCTTAAATATGCGTCCTAGAGCGAAAAGGACTTTAATTCGTGACCACCCTCAAAAAATTTAAAAATCCACCCAAAACCTAAAAAAATTTAAATTTTTATATGAAAAACTTCTTTTGCCCATATCTCCTTAAATATGCGTCCTAGAGCGAAAAGGACTTTAATTCGTGACCACCCTCAAAAAAGTGAAAAATCCACCCAAAACCTAAAAAAATTGAAATTTTTATATGAAAAACTTCTTTTGCCCATATCTCCTTAAATATGCGTCCTAGAGCGAAAAGGACTTTAATTCGTGACCACCCTCAAAAAATTTAAAAATCCACCCAAAACCTAAAAAAATTTAAATTTTTATATGAAAAACTTCTTTTGCCCATATCTCCTTAAATATGCGTCCTAGAGCGAAAAGGACTTTAATTCGTGACCACCCTCAAAAAATTGAAAAATCCACCCAAAACCTAAAAAAATTTCAATTTTTATATGAAAAATTTCTTTTGCCCATATCTCCTTAAATATGCGTCCTAGAGCGAAAAGGACTTTAATTCGTGACCACCCTCAAAAAAGTGAAAAATCCACCCAAAACCTAAAAAAATTGAAATTTTTATATGAAAAACTTCTTTTGCCCATATCTCCTTAAATATGCGTCCCAGAGCGAAAAGGACTTTAATTCGTGACAACCCTCAAAAAATTTAAGAATCCACCCAAAACCTAAAATAATTTAAATTTTTATATGAAAAACTTCTTTTGCCCATATCTCCTTAAATATGCGTCCTAGAGCGAAAAGGACTTTAATTCGTGACCACCCTCAAAAAAGTGAAAAATCCACCCAAAACCTAAAAAAATTGAAATTTTTATATGAAAAACTTCTTTTGCCCATATCTCCTTAAATATGCGTCCCAGAGCGAAAAGGAATTTAATTCGTGACAACCCTCAAAAAATTTAAGAATCCACCCAAAACCTAAAATAATTTAAATTTTTATATGAAAAACTTCTTTTGCCCATATCTCCTTAAATATGCGTCCTAGAGCGAAAAGGACTTTAATTCGTGACCACCCTCAAAAAAGTGAAAAATCCACCCAAAACCTAAAAAAAATGAAATTTTTATATGAAAAACTTCTTTTGCCCATATCTCCTTAAATATGCGTCCTAGAGCGACTTTAATTCGTGACCACCCTCAAAAAATTGAAAAATCCACCCAAAACCTAAAAAAATTGAAATTTTTATATGAAAAACTTCTTTTGCCCATATCTCCTTAAATATGCGTCCTAGAGCGAAAAGGACTTTAATTCGTGACCACCCTCAAAAAATTGAAAAATCCACCCAAAACCTAAAATAATTTAAATTTTTATATGAAAAACTTCTTTTGCCCATATCTCCTTAAATATGCGTCCTAGAGCGAAAAGGACTTTAATTCGTGACCACCCTCAAAAAAGTGAAAAATCCACCCAAAACCTAAAAAAATTGAAATTTTTATATGAAAAACTTCTTTTGCCCATATCTCCTTAAATATGCGTCCCAGAGCGAAAAGGACTTTAATTCGTGACAACCCTCAAAAAATTTAAGAATCCACCCAAAACCTAAAATAATTTAAATTTTTATATGAAAAACTTCTTTTGCCCATATCTCCTAAACTAAGCGTCCTAGAGCGAAAAGGACTTTAATTCGTGACCACCCTCAAAAAATTGAAAAATCCACCCAAAACCTAAAAAAAATTGAAATTTTTATATGAAAAACTTCTTTTGCCCATATCTCCTTAAATATGCGTCCTAGAGCGAAAAGGACTTTAATTCGTGACCACCCTCAAAAAATTGAAAAATCCACCCAAAACCTAAAAAATGTAAATTTTTATATGAAAAACTTCTTTTGCCCATATCTCCTTAAATATGCGTCCTAGAGCGAAAAGGACTTTAATTCGTGACCACCCCCAAAAAATTGAAAAATCCACCCAAAACCTAAAAAAATTGAAATTTTTATATGAAAAACTTCTTTTGCCCATATCTCCTTAAATATGCGTCCTAGAGCGAAAAGGACTTTAATTCGTGACCACCCTCAAAAAAATTTAAAAATCCACCCAAAACCTAAAAAAAATTAAATTTTTATATGAAAAACTTCTTTTGCCCATATCTCCTTAAATATGCGTCCTAGAGCGAAAAGGACTTTAATTTGTGACCACCCTCAAAAAATTGAAAAATCCACCCAAAACCTAAAATAATTTAAATTTTTATATGAAAAACTTCTTTTGCCCATATCTCCTTAAATATGCGTCCTAGAGCGAAAAGGACTTTAATTCGTGACCACCCCCAAAAAATTGCAAAATACACCCGAAACCTAAAAAAATTGAATTTTTTATATGAAAAACTTCTTTTGCCCATATCTCCTTAAATATGCGTCCTATAGCGAAAAGGACTTTAATTCGTGACCACCCTCAAAAAATTGAAAAATCCACCCAAAACCTAAAAAAATTGAAATTTTTATATGAAAAACTTCTTTTGCCCATATCTCCTAAACTAAGCGTCCTAGAGCGAAAAGGACTTTAATTCGTGACCACCCCCAACAAATTGAAAAATCCACCCAAAACCTAAAAAAATTGAAATTTTTATATGAAAAACTTCTTTTGCCCATATCTCCTTAAATATGCGTCCTAGAGCGAAAATGACTTTAATTCGTGACCACCCCCAAAAAATTGAAAAATCAACCCAAAACCTAAAAAAATTGAAATTTTTATATGAAAAACTTCTTTTGCCCATATCTCCTTAAATATGCGTCCTAGAGCGAAAAGGACTTTAATTCGTGACCACCCCCAAAAAATTGAAAAATCCACCCAAAACCTAAAAAAATTGAAATTTTTATATGAAAAACTTCTTTTGCCCATATCTCCTTAAATATGCGTCCTAGAGCGAAAAGGACTTTAATTCGTGACCACCCCCAAAAAATTAAAAAATCCACCCAAAACCTAAAATAATTTAAATTTTTATATGAAAAACTTCTTTTGCCCATATCTCCTTAAATATGCGTCCTAGAGCGAAAAGGGCTTTAATTCGTGACCACCCTCAAAAAATTGAAAAATCCATCCAAAACCTAAAAAAAATTAAATTTTTATATGAAAAACTTCTTTTGCCCATATCTCCTAAACTAAACGTCCTAGAGCGAAAAGGACTTCAATTCGTGACCACCCCCAAAAAATTGGAAAATCCACCCAAAACCTAAAAAAATTGAAATTTTTATATAAAAAACTTCTTTTGCCCATATATCCTTAAATATGCGTCCTAGACCGAAAAGGACTTTAATTCGTGACCACCCGAAAAAAAATGAAAAATCCACCCAAAACCTAAAAAAATTGAAATTTTTATATGAAAAACTTCTTTTGCCCATATCTCCTTAAATATGCGTCCTAGAGCGAAAAGGGCTTTAATTCGTGACCACCCTCAAAAAATTGAAAAATCCATCCAAAACCTAAAAAAAATTAAATTTTTATATGAAAAACTTCTTTTGCCCATATCTCCTAAACTAAACGTCCTAGAGCGAAAAGGACTTCAATTCGTGACCACCCCCAAAAAATTGGAAAATCCACCCAAAACCTAAAAAAATTGAAATTTTTATATAAAAAACTTCTTTTGCCCATATATCCTTAAATATGCGTCCTAGACCGAAAAGGACTTTAATTCGTGACCACCCGAAAAAAAATGAAAAATCCACCCAAAACCTAAAAAACTTGAAATTTTTATATGAAAAACTTCTTTTGCCCATATCTCCTTAAATATGCGTCCTAGAGCGAAAAGGACTTTAATTCGTGACCACCCCCAAAAAAGTGCAAAATCCACCCAAAACCTAAAAAAAATTGAAATTTTTATATGAAAAACTTCTTTTGCCCATATCTCCTTAAATATGCGTCCTAGAGCGAAAAGGACTTTAATTCGTGACCACCCCCAAAAAATTGGAAAATCCACCCAAAACCTAAAAAAATTGAAATTTTTATATAAAAAACTTCTTTTGCCCATATCTCCTTAAATATGCGTCCTAGAGCGAAAAGAACTTTAATTCGTAACCACCCTCAAAAAATTGAAAAATCCACCCAAAATCTAAAAAAATTTCAATTTTTATATGAAAAACTTCTTTTGCCCATATCTCCTTAAATATGCGTCCTAGAGCGAAAAGGACTTTAATTCGTGACCACCCTCAAAAAATTGAAAAATCCACCCAAAACCTAAAAAAATTGAAATTTTTATATGAAAAACTTCTTTTGCCCATATCTCCTTAAATATGCGTCCTAGAGCGAAAAGGACTTTAATTCGTGACCACCCTCAAAAATTTGAAAAATCCACCCAAAACCTAAAAAAAATTGAAATTTTTATATGAAAAACTTATTTTGCCCATATCTCCTTAAATATGCGTCCTAGAGCGAAAAGGACTTTAATTCGTGACCACCCTCAAAAAATTGAAAAATCCACCCAAAACCTAAAAAAATTTTAATTTTTATATGAAAAACTTCTTTTGCCCATATCTCCTTAAATATGCGTCCTAGAGCGAAAAGGACTTTAATTCGTGACCACCCGAAAAAAAATGAAAAATCCACCCAAAACCTAAAAAATGTAAATTTTTATATGAAAAACTTCTTTTGCCCATATCTCCTTAAATATGCGTCCTAGAGCGAAAAGGACTTTAATTCGTGACCACCCTCAAAAAATTGAAAAATCCACCCAAAACCTAAAAAAATTGAAATTTTTATATGAAAAACTTCTTTTGCCCATATCTCCTTAAATATGCGTCCTAGAGAGAAAAGGACTTTAATTCGTGACCACCCCCAAAAAATTGAAAAATCCACCCAAAACCTAAAAAAATTGAAATTTTTATATGAAAAACTTCTTTTGCCCATATCTCCTTAAATATGCGTCCTAGAGCGAAAAGGACTTTAATTCGTGACCACCCCCAAAAAATTGAAAAATCCACCCAAAACCTAAAAAATGTAAATTTTTATATGACAAACTTCTTTTGCCCATATCTCCTTAAATATGCGTCCTAGAGCGAAAAGGACTTTAATTCGTGACCACCCTCAAAAAATTGAAAAATCCACCCAAAACCTAAAAAATGTAAATTTTTATATGACAAACTTCTTTTGCCCATATCTCCTTAAATATGCGTCCTAGAGCGAAAAGGACTTTAATTCGTGACCACCCTCAAAAAATTGAAAAATCCACCCAAAACCTAAAAAAAATTAAATTTTTATATGAAAAACTTCTTTTGCCCATATCTCCTTAAATATGCGTCCTAGAGCGAAAAGGACTTTAATTCGTGACAACTCTCAAAAAATTGAAAAATCCACCCAAAACCTAAAAAAATTGAAATTTTTATACGAAAAACTTCTTTTGCCCATATCTCCTAAACTAAGCTTCCTATAGCGAAAATGACTTTAATTCGTGACCACCCTCAAAAAATTGAAAAATCCACCCAAAACCTAAAAAAAATTGAAATTTTTATATGAAAAACTTCTTTTGCCCATATCTCCTTAAATATGCGTCCTAGAGCAAAAGGGACTTTAAGTCGTGACCAGCCTCAAAAAATTGAAAAATCCACCCAAAACCTTAAAAAAATTGAAATTTTTATATGAAAAACTTCTTTTGCCCATATCTCCTTAAATATGCGTCCTAGAGCGAACAGGACTTTAATTCGTGACCACCCCCAAAAAATTGAAAAATCCACCCAAAACCTAAAAAAATTGAAATTTTTATATGAAAAACTTCTTTTGCCCATATCTCCTTAAATATGCGTCCTAGAGCGAAAAGGACTTTAATTCGTGACCACCCCCAAAAAATTGAAAAATCCACCCAAAACCTAAAAAAATTGAAATTTTTATATGAAAAACTTCTTTTGCCCATATCTCCTTAAATATGCGTCCTAGAGCGAAAAGGACTTTAATTCGTGACCACCCTCAAAAAATTTAAAAATCCACCCAAAACCTAAAAAAATGTAAATTTTTATATGAAAAACTTCTTTTGCCCATATCTCCTTAAATATGCGTCCTAGAGCGAAAAGGACTTTAATTCGTGACCACCCCCAAAAAATTGAAAAATCCACCCAAAACCTAAAAAAATGTAAATTTTTATATGAAAACTTCTTTTGCCTATATCTCCTTAAATATGCGTCCTAGAGCGAAAAGGACTTTAATTCGTGACCACCCCCAAAAAATTGAAAAATCCACCCAAAACCTAAAAAAATTGAATTTTTTATACGAAAAACTTCTTTTGCCCATATCTCCTAAACTAAGCGTCCTATAGCGAAAATGACTTTAATTCGTGACCACCCTCAAAAAATTGAAAAATCCACCCAAAACCTAACAAAATGTAAATTTTTATATGAAAAACTTCTTTTGCCCATATCTCCTTAAATATGCGTCCTAGAGCGAAAAGGACTTTAATTCGTGACCACCCCCAAAAAATTGAAAAATCCACCCAAAACCTAAAAAAATTTAATTTTTTATACGAAAAACTTCTTTTGCCCATATCTCCTAAACTAAGCGTCCTAGAGCGAAAAGGACTTTAATTCGTGACCACCCCCAAAAAAGTGAAAAATCCACCCAAAACCTAAAAAAATTTAAATTTTTATATGAAAAACTTCTTTTGCCCATATCTCCTTAAATATGCGTCCTAGAGCGAAAAGGACTTTAATTCGTGACCACCCTCAAAAAATTGAAAAATCCACCCAAAACCTAACAAAATGTAAATTTTTATATGAAAAACTTCTTTTGCCCATATCTCCTAAACTAAACGTCCTAGAGCGAAAAGGACTTCAATTCGTGACCACCCCCAAAAAATTGGAAAATCCACCCAAAACCTAAAAAAATTGAAATTTTTATATAAAAAACTTCTTTTGCCCATATATCCTTAAATATGCGTCCTAGACCGAAAAGGACTTTAATTCGTGACCACCCGAAAAAAAATGAAAAATCCACCCAAAACCTAAAAAAATTGAAATTTTTATATGAAAAACTTCTTTTGCCCATATCTCCTTAAATATGCGTCCTAGAGCGAAAAGGACTTTAATTCGTGACCACCCCCAAAAAAGTGCAAAATCCACCCAAAACCTAAAAAAAATTGAAATTTTTATATGAAAAACTTCTTTTGCCCATATCTCCTTAAATATGCGTCCTAGAGCGAAAAGGACTTTAATTCGTGACCACCCCCAAAAAATTGGAAAATCCACCCAAAACCTAAAAAAATTGAAATTTTTATATAAAAAACTTCTTTTGCCCATATCTCCTTAAATATGCGTCCTAGAGCGAAAAGAACTTTAATTCGTAACCACCCTCAAAAAATTGAAAAATCCACCCAAAATCTAAAAAAATTTAAATTTTTATATGAAAAATTTTTATATGACCACCCTCAAAAAATTGAAAAATCCACCCAAAACCTAAAAAAATTGAAATTTT
The DNA here is from genome assembly GCF_050003625.1 of Haematobia irritans. NCBI lineage: Eukaryota > Metazoa > Arthropoda > Insecta > Diptera > Muscidae > Haematobia > Haematobia irritans. The sequence goes on from NW_027445688.1 coordinate 398,476, forward strand.
TATATGAAAAACTTCTTTTGCCCATATCTCCTTAAATATGCGTCCTAGAGCGAAAAGGACTTTAATTCGTGACCACCCTCAAAAATTTGAAAAATCCACCCAAAACCTAAAAAAAATTGAAATTTTTATATGAAAAACTTATTTTGCCCATATCTCCTTAAATATGCGTCCTAGAGCGAAAAGGACTTTAATTCGTGACCACCCTCAAAAAATTGAAAAATCCACCCAAAACCTAAAAAAATTTTAATTTTTATATGAAAAACTTCTTTTGCCCATATCTCCTTAAATATGCGTCCTAGAGCGAAAAGGACTTTAATTCGTGACCACCCGAAAAAAAATGAAAAATCCACCCAAAACCTAAAAAATGTAAATTTTTATATGAAAAACTTCTTTTGCCCATATCTCCTTAAATATGCGTCCTAGAGCGAAAAGGACTTTAATTCGTGACCACCCTCAAAAAATTGAAAAATCCACCCAAACCTAAAAAAATTGAAATTTTTATATGAAAAACTTCTTTTGCCCATATCTCCTTAAATATGCGTCCTAGAGCGAAAAGGACTTTAATTCGTGACCACCCCCAAAAAATTGAAAAATCCACCCAAAACCTAAAAAATGTAAATTTTTATATGACAAACTTCTTTTGCCCATATCTCCTTAAATATGCGTCCTAGAGCGAAAAGGACTTTAATTCGTGACCACCCTCAAAAAATTGAAAAATCCACCCAAAACCTAAAAAATGTAAATTTTTATATGACAAACTTCTTTTGCCCATATCTCCTTAAATATGCGTCCTAGAGCGAAAAGGACTTTAATTCGTGACCACCCTCAAAAAATTGAAAAATCCACCCAAAACCTAAAAAAAATTAAATTTTTATATGAAAAACTTCTTTTGCCCATATCTCCTTAAATATGCGTCCTAGAGCGAAAAGGACTTTAATTCGTGACCACTCTCAAAAAATTGAAAAATCCACCCAAAACCTAAAAAAATTGAAATTTTTATACGAAAAACTTCTTTTGCCCATATCTCCTAAACTAAGCTTCCTATAGCGAAAATGACTTTAATTCGTGACCACCCTCAAAAAATTGAAAAATCCACCCAAAACCTAAAAAAAATTGAAATTTTTATATGAAAAACTTCTTTTGCCCATATCTCCTTAAATATGCGTCCTAGAGCAAAAGGGACTTTAAGTCGTGACCAGCCTCAAAAAATTTAAAAATCCACCCAAAACCTAAAAAAATTGAAATTTTTATATGAAAAACTTCTTTTGCCCATATCTCCTTAAATATGCGTCCTAGAGCGAACAGGACTTTAATTCGTGACCACCCCCAAAAAATTGAAAAATCCACCCAAAACCTAAAAAAATTGAAATTTTTATATGAAAAACTTCTTTTGCCCATATCTCCTTAAATATGCGTCCTAGAGCGAAAAGGACTTTAATTCGTGACCACCCCCAAAAAATTGAAAAATCCACCCAAAACCTAAAAAAATTGAAATTTTTATATGAAAAACTTCTTTTGCCCATATCTCCTTAAATATGCGTCCTAGAGCGAAAAGGACTTTAATTCGTGACCACCCTCAAAAAATTTAAAAATCCACCCAAAACCTAAAAAAATGTAAATTTTTATATGAAAAACTTCTTTTGCCCATATCTCCTTAAATATGCGTCCTAGAGCGAAAAGGACTTTAATTCGTGACCACCCCCAAAAAATTGAAAAATCCACCCAAAACCTAAAAAAATGTAAATTTTTATATGAAAACTTCTTTTGCCTATATCTCCTTAAATATGCGTCCTAGAGCGAAAAGGACTTTAATTCGTGACCACCCCCAAAAAATTGAAAAATCCACCCAAAACCTAAAAAAATTGAATTTTTTATACGAAAAACTTCTTTTGCCCATATCTCCTAAACTAAGCGTCCTATAGCGAAAATGACTTTAATTCGTGACCACCCTCAAAAAATTGAAAAATCCACCCAAAACCTAACAAAATGTAAATTTTTATATGAAAAACTTCTTTTGCCCATATCTCCTTAAATATGCGTCCTAGAGCGAAAAGGACTTTAATTCGTGACCACCCCCAAAAAATTGAAAAATCCACCCAAAACCTAAAAAAAATTAATTTTTTATACGAAAAACTTCTTTTGCCCATATCTCCTAAACTAAGCGTCCTAGAGCGAAAAGGACTTTAATTCGTGACCACCCCCAAAAAAGTGAAAAATCCACCCAAAACCTAAAAAAATTTAAATTTTTATATGAAAAACTTCTTTTGCCCATATCTCCTTAAATATGCGTCCTAGAGCGAAAAGGACTTTAATTCGTGACCACCCTCAAAAAATTGAAAAATCCACCCAAAACCTAAAAAAATGTAAATTTTTATATGAACAACTTCTTTTGCCCATATCTCCTTAAATATGCGTCCTAGAGCGAAAAGGACTTTAATTCATAACCACCCTCAAAAAATTGAAAAATCCTCCCAAAACCTAAAAAAATGTAAATTTTTATATGAAAAACTTCTTTTGCCCATATCTCCTTAAATATGCGTCCTAGAGCGAAAAGGACTTTAATTCGTGACCACCCTCAAAAAATTGAAAAATCCACCCAAAACCTAAAAAAATTGAAATTTTTATATGAAAAACTTCTTTTGCCCATATCTCCTTAAATATGCGTCCTAGAGCGAAAAGGACTTTAATTCGTGACCACCCCCAAAAAATTGAAAAATCCACCCAAAACCTAAAAAAATTGAAATCTTTATATGAAAAACTTCTTTTGCCCATATCTCCTTAAATATGCGTCCTAGAGCGAAAAGGACTTTAATTCGTGACCACTATCAAAAAATTGAAAAACCCACCCAAAACCTAAAAAAATGTAAATTTTTATATGAAAAACTTCTTTTGCCCATATCTCCTTAAATATGCGTCCTAGAGCGAAAAGGACGTTAATTCGTGACCACCCCCAAAAAATTGAAAAATCCACACAAAACCTAAAAAAATGTAAATTTTTATATGAAAAACTTCTTTTGCCCATATCTCCTTAAATATGCGTCCTAGAGCGAAAAGGACTTTAATTCGTGACCACCCCAAAAAAATTGAAAAATCCATCCAAAACCTAAAAAAATTGAATTTTTTATACGAAAAACTTCTTTTGCCCATATCTCCTAAACTAAGCGTCCTATAGCGAAAGTGACTTTAATTCGTGACCACCTTCAAAAAATTGAAAAATCCACCCAAAACCTAACAAAATGTAAATTTTTATATGAAAAACTTCTTTTGCCCATATCTCCTTAAATATGCGTCCTAGAGCGAAAAGGACTTTAATTCGTGACCACCCCCAAAAAATTGAAAAATCCACCCAAAACCTAAAAAAATTTAATTTTTTATACGAAAAACTTCTTTTGCCCATATCTCCTAAACTAAGCGTCCTAGAGCGAAAAGGACTTTAATTCGTGACCACCCCCAAAAAATTGGAAAATCCACCCAAAACCTAAAAAAATTAAAATTTTTATATAACAAACTTCTTTTGCCCATATCTCCTTAAATATGCGTCCTAGAGCGAAAAGGACTTTAATTCGTAACCACCCTCAAAAAATTGAAAAATCCACCCAAAACCTAAAAAAATTTAAATTTTTATATGAAAAACTTCTTTTGCCCATATCTCCTTAAATATGCGTCCTAGAGCGAAAAGGACTTTAATTCGTGACCACCCTCAAAAAATTGAAAAATCCACCCAAAACCTAAAAAAATTGAAATTTTTATATGAAAAACTTCTTTTGCCCATATCTCCTTAAATATGCGTCCTAGAGCGAAAAGGACTTTAATTCGTGACCACCATCAAAAAATTGAAAAATCCACCCAAAACCTAAAAAAATTTTAATTTTTATATGAAAAACTTCTTTTGCCCATATCTCCTTAAATATGCGTCCTAGAGCGAAAATGACTTTAATTCGTGACCACCCCCAAAAAATTGAAAAATCCACCCAAAACCTAAAAAAATTGAAATTTTTATATGAAAAACTTCTTTTGCCCATATCTCCTTAAATATGCGTCCTAGAGCGAAAAGGACTTTAATTCGTGACCACCCTCAAAAAATTGAAAAATCCACCCAAAACCTAAAAAAAATTAAATTTTTATATGAAAAACTTCTTTTGCCCATATCTCCTTAAATATGCGTCCTAGAGCGAAAAGGACTTTAATTCGTGACCACCCTCAAAAAATTGAAAAATCCACCCAAAACCTAAAAAAATTGAAATTTTTATACGAAAAACTTCTTTTACCCATATCTCCTAAACTAAGCGTCCTATAGCGAAAATGACTTTAATTCGTGACCACCCTCAAAAAATTGAAAAATCCACCCAAAACCTAAAAAAATTGAAATTTTTATATGAAAAACTTCTTTTACCCATATCTCCTTAAATATGCGTCCTAGAGCAAAAGGGACTTTAATTCGTGACCACCCTCAAAAAATTGAAAAATCCACCCAAAACCTAAAAAAATTGAAATTTTTATATGAAAAACTTCTTTTGCCCATATCTCCTTAAATATGCGTCCTAGAGCGAAAAGGACTTTAATTCGTGACCACCCCCAAAAAATTGAAAAATCCACCCAAAACCTAAAAAATTGAAATTTTTATATGAAAAACTTCTTTTGCCCATATCTCCTTAAATATGCGTCCTAGAGCGAAAATGACTTTAATTCGTGACCACCCCCAAAAAATTGAAAAATCCACCCAAAACCTAAAAAAATTGAAATTTTTATATGAAAAACTTCTTTTGCCCATATCTCCTTAAATATGCGTCCTAGAGCGAAAAGGACTTTAATTCGTGACCACCCTCAAAAAATTGAAAAATCCACCCAAAACCTAAAAAAATTGAAATTTTTATATGAAAAACTTCTTTTGCCCATATCTCCTTAAATATGCGTCCTAGAGCGAAAAGGACTTTAATTCGTGACCACCCCCAAAAAATTGAAAAATCCACCCAAAACCTAAAAAAATGTAAATTTTTATATGAAAAACTTCTTTTGCCCATATCTCCCTAAATATGCGTCCTAGAGCGAAAAGGACTTTAATTCGTGACCACCCCCAAAAAATTGAAAAATCCACCCAAAACCTAAAAAAATTGAATTTTTTATACGAAAAACTTCTTTTGCCCATATCTCCTAAACTAAGCGTCCTATAGCGAAAATGACTTTAATTCGTGACCACCCTCAAAAAATTGAAAAATCCACCCAAAACCTAACAAAATGTAAATTTTTATATGAAAAACTTCTTTTGCCCATATCTCCTTAAATATGCGTCCTAGAGCGAAAAGGACTTTAATTCGTGACCACCCCCAAAAAATTGAAAAATCCACCCAAAACCTAAAAAAATTTAATTTTTTATACGAAAAACTTCTTTTGCCCATATCTCCTAAACTAAGCGTCCTAGAGCGAAAAGGACTTTAATTCGTGACCACCCCCAAAAAAGTGAAAAATCCACCCAAAACCTAAAAAAATTGAAATTTTTATATGAAAAACTTCTTTTGCCCATATCTCCTTAAATATGCGTCCTAGAGCGAAAAGGACTTTAATTCGTGACCACCCTCAAAAAATTGAAAAATCCACCCAAAACCTAAAAAAAAATGTAAATTTTTATATGAAAAACTTCTTTTGCCCATATCTGCTTAAATATGCGTCCTAGAGCGAAACGGACTTTAATTTGTGACCACCCTCAAAGAAGTGAAAAATCCACCCAAAACCTAAAAAAATTGAAATTTTTATATGAAAAACTTCTTTTGCCCATATCTCCTTAAATATGCGTCCTAGAGCGAAAAGGACTTTAATTCGTGACCACCCTCAAAAAATTGAAAAATCCACCCAAAACCTAAAATAATTGAAATTTTTATATGAAAAACTTCTTTTGCCCATATCTCCTTAAATATGCGTCCTAGAGCGAAAAGGACTTTTATTCGTGACCACCCCCAAAAAATTGAAAAATCCACCCAAAACCTAAAATAATTGAAATTTTTATATAAAAAACTTCTTTTGCCCATATCTCCTTAAATATGCGTCCTAGAGCGAAAAGGACTTTAATTCGTGACCACCCTGAAAAAAGTGAAGTTTTTCATATAAAAATTTCAATTTTTTTAGGTTTTGGGTGGATTTTTCAATTTTTTGAAGAAGTTTTTCATATAAAAATTTCATTTTTTTTAGGTTTTGGGTGGATTTTTCAATTTTTTGAGGGTGGTCACGAATTAAAGTCCTTTTCGCTCTAGGACGCATATTTAAGGAGATATGGGCAAAAGAAGTTTTTCATATAAAAATTTCAATTTTTTTAGGTTTTGGGTGGATTTTTCAATTTTTTTGAGGGTGGTCACGAATTAAAGTCCTTTTCGCTCTAGGACGCTTAGTTTAGGAGATATGGGCAAAAGAAGTTTTACATATAAAAATTTAAATTTTTTTAGGTTTTGGGTGGATTTTTCAATTATTTGAGGGTGGTCACGAATTAAAGTCCTTTTCGCTCTAGGATGCATATTTAAGGAGATATGGGCAAAAGAAGTTTTTCATATAAAAATTCAATTTTTTTAGGTTTTGGGTGGATTTTTCAATTATTTGAGGGTGGTCACGAATTAAAGTCCTTTTCGCTCTAGGACGCATATTTAAGGAGATATGGGCAAAAGAAGTTTTTCATATAAAAATTTAAATTATTTTAGGTTTTGGGTGGATTTTTCAATTTTTTGGGGGTGGTCACGAATTAAAGTCATTTTCGCTCTAGGACGCATATTTAAGGAGATATGGGCCAAAGAAGTTTTTCATATAAAAATTTAAATTTTTTTAGGTTTTGGGTGGATTTTTCAATTTTTGAGGGTGGTCACGAATTAAAGTCCTTTACGCTCTAGGACGCATATTTAAGGAGATATGGGCAAAAGAAGTTTTTCATATAAAAATTTCAATTTTTTTAGGTTTTGGGTGGATGTTTCAATTTTTTGGGGTTGGTCACGAATTAAAGTCCTTTTCGCTCTAGGACGCATATTTAAGGAGATATGGGCAAAAGAAGTTTTTCATATAAAAATTTACATTTTTTTTGGGTGGATTTTTCAATTTTTTGGGGGTGGTCACGAATTAAAGTCATTTTCGCTCTAGGACGCATATTTAAGGAGATATGGGCAAAAGAAGTTTTTCATATAAAAATTTAAATTATTTTAGGTTTTGGGTGGATTTTTCAATTTTTTGGGGGTGGTCACGAATTAAAGTCCTTTTCGCTCTAGGACGCATATTTAAGGAGATATGGGCAAAAGAAGTTTTTCATATAAAAATTTCAATTTTTTTAGGTTTTGGGTGGATTTTTCACTTTTTTGAGGGTGGTCACGAATTAATGTCCTTTTCGCTCTAGGACGCATATTTAAGGAGATATGGGCAAAAGAAGTTTTTCATATAAAAATTTCAATTATTTTAGGTTTTGGGTGGATTTTTCAATTTTTTGAGGGTGGTCACGAATTAAAGTCCTTTACGCTCTAGGACGCATATTTAAGGAGATATGGGCAAAAGAAGTTTTTCATATAAAAATTTCAATTTTTTTAGGTTTTGGGTGGATGTTTCAATTTTTTGGGGTTGGTCACGAATTAAAGTCCTTTTCGCTCTAGGACGCATATTTAAGGAGATATGGGCAAAAGAAGTTTTTCATATAAAAATTTACATTTTTTTTGGGTGGATTTTTCAATTTTTTGGGGGTGGTCACGAATTAAAGTCATTTTCGCTCTAGGACGCATATTTAAGGAGATATGGGCAAAAGAAGTTTTTCATATAAAAATTTAAATTATTTTAGGTTTTGGGTGGATTTTTCAATTTTTTGGGGGTGGTCACGAATTAAAGTCCTTTTCGCTCTAGGACGCATATTTAAGGAGATATGGGCAAAAGAAGTTTTTCATATAAAAATTTCAATTTTTTTAGGTTTTGGGTGGATTTTTCACTTTTTTGAGGGTGGTCACGAATTAAAGTCCTTTTCGCTCTAGGACGCATATTTAAGGAGATATGGGCAAAAGAAGTTTTTCATATAAAAATTTCAATTATTTTAGGTTTTGGGTGGATTTTTCAATTTTTTGAGGGTGGTCACGAATTAAAGTCCTTTTCGCTCTAGGACGCATATTTAAGGAGATATGGGCAAAAGAAGTTTTTCATATAAAAATTTCAATTTTTTTAGGTTTTGGGTGGATTTTTCAATTTTTTGAGGGTGGTCACGAATTAAACTCCTTTTCGCTCTAGGACGCTTAGTTTAGGAGATATGGGCAAAAGAAGAGTTACATATAAAAATTTACATTTTTTTAGGTTTTGGGTGGATTTTTCAATTATTTGAGGGTGGTCACGAATTAAAGTCCTTTTCGCTCTAGGATGCATATTTAAGGAGATATGGGCAAAAGAAGTTTTTCATATAAAAATTCAATTTTTTTAGGTTTTGGGTGGATTTTTCAATTATTTGAGGGTGGTCACGAATTAAAGTCCTTTTCGCTCTAGGACGCATATTTAAGGAGATATGGGCAAAAGAAGTTTTTCATATAAAAATTTAAATTATTTTAGGTTTTGGGTGGATTTTTCAATTTTTTGGGGGTGGTCACGAATTAAAGTCATTTTCGCTCTAGGACGCATATTTAAGGAGATATGGGCAAAAGAAGTTTTTCATATAAAAATTTAAATTTTTTTAGGTTTTGGGTGGATTTTTCAATTTTTGAGGGTGGTCACGAATTAAAGTCCTTTTCGCTCTAGGACGCATATTTAAGGAGATACGGGCAAAAGAAGTTTTTCATATAAAAATTTCAATTTTTTTAGGTTTTGGGTGGATGTTTCAATTTTTTGAGGGTGGTCACGAATTAAAGTCCTTTTCGCTCTAGGACGCATATTTAAGGAGATATGGGCAAAAGAAGTTTTTCATATAAAAATTTACATTTTTTTTTGGGTGGATTTTTCAATTTGTTGGGGGTGGTCACGAATTAAAGTCATTTTCGCTCTAGGACGCATATTTAAGGAGATATGGGCAAAAGAAGTTTTTCATATAAAAATTTAAATTATTTTAGGTTTTGGGTGGATTTTTCAATTTTTTGGGGGTGGTCACGAATTAAAGTCCTTTTCGCTCTAGGACGCATATTTAAGGAGATATGGGCAAAAGAAGTTTTTCATATAAAAATTTCAATTTTTTTAGGTTTTGGGTGGATTTTTCACTTTTTTGAGGGTGGTCACGAATTAAAGTCCTTTTCGCTCTAGGACGCATATTTAAGGAGATATGGGCAAAAGAAGTTTTTCATATAAAAATTTCAATTATTTTAGGTTTTGGGTGGATTTTTCAATTTTTTGAGGGTGGTCACGAATTAAAGTCCTTTACGCTCTAGGACGCATATTTAAGGAGATATGGGCAAAAGAAGTTTTTCATATAAAAATTTCAATTTTTTTAGGTTTTGGGTGGATGTTTCAATTTTTTGGGGTTGGTCACGAATTAAAGTCCTTTTCGCTCTAGGACGCATATTTAAGGAGATATGGGCAAAAGAAGTTTTTCATATAAAAATTTACATTTTTTTTGGGTGGATTTTTCAATTTTTTGGGGGTGGTCACGAATTAAAGTCATTTTCGCTCTAGGACGCATATTTAAGGAGATATGGGCAAAAGAAGTTTTTCATATAAAAATTTAAATTATTTTAGGTTTTGGGTGGATTTTTCAATTTTTTGGGGGTGGTCACGAATTAAAGTCCTTTTCGCTCTAGGACGCATATTTAAGGAGATATGGGCAAAAGAAGTTTTTCATATAAAAATTTAAATTTTTTTAGGTTTTGGGTGGATTTTTCAATTTTTGAGGGTGGTCACGAATTAAAGTCCTTTACGCTCTAGGACGCATATTTAAGGAGATATGGGCAAAAGAAGTTTTTCATATAAAAATTTCAATTTTTTTAGGTTTTGGGTGGATGTTTCAATTTTTTGGGGTTGGTCACGAATTAAAGTCCTTTTCGCTCTAGGACGCATATTTAAGGAGATATGGGCAAAAGAAGTTTTTCATATAAAAATTTACATTTTTTTTGGGTGGATTTTTCAATTTTTTGGGGGTGGTCACGAATTAAAGTCATTTTCGCTCTAGGACGCATATTTAAGGAGATATGGGCAAAAGAAGTTTTTCATATAAAAATTTAAATTATTTTAGGTTTTGGGTGGATTTTTCAATTTTTTGGGGGTGGTCACGAATTAAAGTCCTTTTCGCTCTAGGACGCATATTTAAGGAGATATGGGCAAAAGAAGTTTTTCATATAAAAATTTCAATTTTTTTAGGTTTTGGGTGGATTTTTCACTTTTTTGAGGGTGGTCACGAATTAATGTCCTTTTCGCTCTAGGACGCATATTTAAGGAGATATGGGCAAAAGAAGTTTTTCATATAAAAATTTCAATTATTTTAGGTTTTGGGTGGATTTTTCAATTTTTTGAGGGTGGTCACGAATTAAAGTCCTTTACGCTCTAGGACGCATATTTAAGGAGATATGGGCAAAAGAAGTTTTTCATATAAAAATTTCAATTTTTTTAGGTTTTGGGTGGATGTTTCAATTTTTTGGGGTTGGTCACGAATTAAAGTCCTTTTCGCTCTAGGACGCATATTTAAGGAGATATGGGCAAAAGAAGTTTTTCATATAAAAATTTACATTTTTTTTGGGTGGATTTTTCAATTTTTTGGGGGTGGTCACGAATTAAAGTCATTTTCGCTCTAGGACGCATATTTAAGGAGATATGGGCAAAAGAAGTTTTTCATATAAAAATTTAAATTATTTTAGGTTTTGGGTGGATTTTTCAATTTTTTGGGGGTGGTCACGAATTAAAGTCCTTTTCGCTCTAGGACGCATATTTAAGGAGATATGGGCAAAAGAAGTTTTTCATATAAAAATTTCAATTTTTTTAGGTTTTGGGTGGATTTTTCACTTTTTTGAGGGTGGTCACGAATTAAAGTCCTTTTCGCTCTAGGACGCATATTTAAGGAGATATGGGCAAAAGAAGTTTTTCATATAAAAATTTCAATTATTTTAGGTTTTGGGTGGATTTTTCAATTTTTTGAGGGTGGTCACGAATTAAAGTCCTTTTCGCTCTAGGACGCATATTTAAGGAGATATGGGCAAAAGAAGTTTTTCATATAAAAATTTCAATTTTTTTAGGTTTTGGGTGGATTTTTCAATTTTTTGAGGGTGGTCACGAATTAAACTCCTTTTCGCTCTAGGACGCTTAGTTTAGGAGATATGGGCAAAAGAAGAGTTACATATAAAAATTTACATTTTTTTAGGTTTTGGGTGGATTTTTCAATTATTTGAGGGTGGTCACGAATTAAAGTCCTTTTCGCTCTAGGATGCATATTTAAGGAGATATGGGCAAAAGAAGTTTTTCATATAAAAATTCAATTTTTTTAGGTTTTGGGTGGATTTTTCAATTATTTGAGGGTGGTCACGAATTAAAGTCCTTTTCGCTCTAGGACGCATATTTAAGGAGATATGGGCAAAAGAAGTTTTTCATATAAAAATTTAAATTATTTTAGGTTTTGGGTGGATTTTTCAATTTTTTGGGGGTGGTCACGAATTAAAGTCATTTTCGCTCTAGGACGCATATTTAAGGAGATATGGGCAAAAGAAGTTTTTCATATAAAAATTTAAATTTTTTTAGGTTTTGGGTGGATTTTTCAATTTTTGAGGGTGGTCACGAATTAAAGTCCTTTTCGCTCTAGGACGCATATTTAAGGAGATACGGGCAAAAGAAGTTTTTCATATAAAAATTTCAATTTTTTTAGGTTTTGGGTGGATGTTTCAATTTTTTGAGGGTGGTCACGAATTAAAGTCCTTTTCGCTCTAGGACGCATATTTAAGGAGATATGGGCAAAAGAAGTTTTTCATATAAAAATTTACATTTTTTTTTGGGTGGATTTTTCAATTTGTTGGGGGTGGTCACGAATTAAAGTCATTTTCGCTCTAGGACGCATATTTAAGGAGATATGGGCAAAAGAAGTTTTTCATATAAAAATTTAAATTATTTTAGGTTTTGGGTGGATTTTTCAATTTTTTGGGGGTGGTCACGAATTAAAGTCCTTTTCGCTCTAGGACGCATATTTAAGGAGATATGGGCAAAAGAAGTTTTTCATATAAAAATTTCAATTTTTTTAGGTTTTGGGTGGATTTTTCACTTTTTTGAGGGTGGTCACGAATTAAAGTCCTTTTCGCTCTAGGACGCATATTTAAGGAGATATGGGCAAAAGAAGTTTTTCATATAAAAATTTCAATTATTTTAGGTTTTGGGTGGATTTTTCAATTTTTTGAGGGTGGTCACGAATTAAAGTCCTTTACGCTCTAGGACGCATATTTAAGGAGATATGGGCAAAAGAAGTTTTTCATATAAAAATTTCAATTTTTTTAGGTTTTGGGTGGATGTTTCAATTTTTTGGGGTTGGTCACGAATTAAAGTCCTTTTCGCTCTAGGACGCATATTTAAGGAGATATGGGCAAAAGAAGTTTTTCATATAAAAATTTACATTTTTTTTGGGTGGATTTTTCAATTTTTTGGGGGTGGTCACGAATTAAAGTCATTTTCGCTCTAGGACGCATATTTAAGGAGATATGGGCAAAAGAAGTTTTTCATATAAAAATTTAAATTATTTTAGGTTTTGGGTGGATTTTTCAATTTTTTGGGGGTGGTCACGAATTAAAGTCCTTTTCGCTCTAGGACGCATATTTAAGGAGATATGGGCAAAAGAAGTTTTTCATATAAAAATTTCAATTTTTTTTGGTTTTGGGTGGATTTTTCACTTTTTTGAGGGTGGTCACGAATTAAAGTCCTTTTCGCTCTAGGACGCATATTTAAGGAGATATGGGCAAAAGAAGTTTTTCATATAAAAATTTCAATTATTTTAGGTTTTGGGTGGATTTTTCAATTTTTTGAGGGTGGTCACGAATTAAAGTCCTTTTCGCTCTAGGACGCATATTTAAGGAGATATGGGCAAAAGAAGTTTTTCATATAAAAATTTCAATTTTTTTAGGTTTTGGGTGGATTTTTCAATTTTTTGAGGGTGGTCACGAATTAAAGTCCTTTTCGCTCTAGGACGCTTAGTTTAGGAGATATGGGCAAAAGAAGAGTTACATATAAAAATTTACATTTTTTTAGGTTTTGGGTGGATTTTTCAATTATTTGAGGGTGGTCACGAATTAAAGTCCTTTTCGCTCTAGGATGCATATTTAAGGAGATATGGGCAAAAGAAGTTTTTCATATAAAAATTCAATTTTTTTAGGTTTTGGGTGGATTTTTCAATTATTTGAGGGTGGTCACGAATTAAAGTCCTTTTCGCTCTAGGACGCATATTTAAGGAGATATGGGCAAAAGAAGTTTTTCATATAAAAATTTAAATTATTTTAGGTTTTGGGTGGATTTTTCAATTTTTTGGGGGTGGTCACGAATTAAAGTCATTTTCGCTCTAGGACGCATATTTAAGGAGATATGGGCAAAAGAAGTTTTTCATATAAAAATTTAAATTTTTTTAGGTTTTGGGTGGATTTTTCAATTTTTGAGGGTGGTCACGAATTAAAGTCCTTTTCGCTCTAGGACGCATATTTAAGGAGATACGGGCAAAAGAAGTTTTTCATATAAAAATTTCAATTTTTTTAGGTTTTGGGTGGATGTTTCAATTTTTTGAGGGTGGTCACGAATTAAAGTCCTTTTCGCTCTAGGACGCATATTTAAGGAGATATGGGCAAAAGAAGTTTTTCATATAAAAATTTACATTTTTTTTTGGGTGGATTTTTCAATTTGTTGGGGGTGGTCACGAATTAAAGTCATTTTCGCTCTAGGACGCATATTTAAGGAGATATGGGCAAAAGAAGTTTTTCATATAAAAATTTAAATTATTTTAGGTTTTGGGTGGATTTTTCAATTTTTTGGGGGTGGTCACGAATTAAAGTCCTTTTCGCTCTAGGACGCATATTTAAGGAGATATGGGCAAAAGAAGTTTTTCATATAAAAATTTCAATTTTTTTAGGTTTTGGGTGGATTTTTCACTTTTTTGAGGGTGGTCACGAATTAAAGTCCTTTTCGCTCTAGGACGCATATTTAAGGAGATATGGGCAAAAGAAGTTTTTCATATAAAAATTTCATTTTTTTAGGTTTTGGGTGGATTTTTCAATTTTTTGAGGGTGGTCACGAATTAAAGTCCTTTTCGCTCTAGGACGCATATTTAAGGAGATATGGGCAAAATAAGTTTTTCATATAAAAATTTAAATTTTTTTAGGTTTTGGGTGGATTTTTCAATTTTTTGAGGGTGGTCACGAATTAAAGCCCTTTTAGCTCTAGGACGCATATTTAAGGAGATATGGGCAAAAGAAGTTTTTCATATAAAAATTTACATTTTTTTAGGTTTTGGGTGGATTTTTCAATTTTTTGGGGGTATTCACGAATTAAAGTCCTTTTCGCTATAGGACGCATATTTAAGGAGATATGGGCAAAAGAAGTTTTTCATATAAAAATTTCATTTTTTTTAGGTTTTGGGTGGATTTTTCAATTTTTTGGGGGTGGTCACGAATTAAAGTCCTTTTCGCTCTAGGACGCATATTTAAGGAGATATGGGCAAAAGAAGTTTTTCATATAAAAATTTCAATTTTTTTAGGTTTTGGGTGGATTTTTCACTTTTTTGAGGGTGGTCACGAATTAAAGTCCTTTTCGCTCTAGGACGCATATTTAAGGAGATATGGGCAAAAGAAGTTTTTCATATAAAAATTTCAATTATTTTAGGTTTTGGGTGGATTTTTCAATTTTTTGAGGGTGGTCACGAATTAAAGTCCTTTTCGCTCTAGGACGTATATTTAAGGAGATATGGGCAAAAGAAGTTTTTCATATAAAAATTTAAATTTTTTTATGTTTTGGGTGGATTTTTCAATTTTTTGAGGGTGGTCACGAATTAAAGTCCTTTTCGCTCTAGGACGCATATTTAAGGAGATATGGGCAAAAGAAGTTTTTCATATAAAAATTTAATTTTTTTTAGGTTTTGGGTGGATTTTTCAATTTTATGGGGGTAGTCACGAATTAACGTCCTTTTCGCTATAGGACGCTTAGTTTAGGAGATATGGGCAAAAGAAGTTTTTCATATAAAAATTTAAATTTTTTTAGGTTTTGGGTGGATTTTTTACTTTTTTGAAGAAGTTTTTCATATAAAAATTTAAATTTTTTTGGGTTTTGGGTGGATTTTTCAATTTTTTGGGGGTGGTCACGAATTTAAGTCCTTTTCGCTCTAGGACGCATATTTAAGGAGATATGGGCAAAAGAAGTTTTTCATATAAAAACTTAAATTTTTTTAGGTTTTGGGTGGATTTTTTACTTTTTTGAAGAAGTTTTTCATATAAAAATTTAATTTTTTTTAGGTTTTGGGTGGATTTTTCAATTTTTTGAGGGTGGTCACGAATTAAAGTCCTTTTCGCTTTAGGACGCATATTTAAGGAGATATGGGCAAAAGAAGTTTTTCATATAAAAATTTCAATTATTTTAGGTTTTGGGTGGATTTTTCAATTTTTTGAGGGTGGTCACGAATTAAAGTCCTTTTCGCTCTAGGACGCATATTTAAGGAGATATGGGCAAAAGAAGTTTTTCATATAAAAATTTCAATTTTTTTAGGTTTTGGGTGGATTTTTCAATTTTTTGGGGGTGGTCACGAATTAAAGTCCTTTTCGCTCTAGGACGCATATTTAAGGAGATATGGGTAAAAGAAGTTTTTCATATAAAAATTTCAATTATTTTAGGTTTTGGGTGGATTTTTCAATTTTTTTGGGGGTGGTCACGAATTTAAGTCCTTTTCGCTATAGGACGCATATTTAAGGAGATATGGGCAAAAGAAGTTTTTCATATAAAAAATTTAATTTTTTTAGGTTTTGGGTGGATTTTTCAATTTTTTGGGGGTGGTCACGAATTAAAGTCCTTTTCGCTCTAGGACGCATATTTAAGGAGAAATGGGCAAAAGAAGTTTTTCATATAAAAATTTCAATTTTTTTAGGTTTTGGGTGGATTTTTCAATTTTTTGAGGGTGGTCACGAATTAAAGTCCTTTTCGTTCTAGGACGCATATTTAAGGAGATATGGGAAAAAGAAGTTTTTCATATAAAAAATTCAATTTTTTTAGGTTTTGGGTGGATTTTTCAATTTTTTGGGGGTGGTCACGAATTAAAGTCCTTTTCGCTCTAGGACGCATATTTAAGGAGATATGGGCAAAAGAAGTTTTTCATATAAAAATTTCAATTTTTTTAGGATTTGGGTGGATTTTTCACTTTTTTGGGGGTGGTCACGAATTAAAGTCCTTTTCGCTCTAGGACGCATATTTAAGGAGATATGGGCAAAAGAAGTTTTTTATATAAAAATTTCAATTTTTTTAGGTTTTGGGTGGATTTTCCAATTTTTTGGGGGTGGTCACGAATTAAAGTCCTTTTCGCTCTAAGACGCATATTTAAGGAGATATGGGCAAAAGAAGTTTTTCATATAAAAATTTCAATCTTTTTAGGTTTTGGGTGGATTTTTCAATTTTTTGAGGGTGGTCACGAATTAAAGTCCTTTTCGCTCTAGGACGCTTAGTTTAGGAGATATGGGCAAAAGAAGTTTTTCATATAAAAATTTCAATTTTTTTAGGTTTTGGGTGGATTTTTCACTTTTTTGAGGGTGGTCACGAATTAAAGTCCTTTTCGCTCTAGGACGCACATTTAAGGAGATATGGGCAAAAGAAGTTTTCCGTACAAAAATTTCAATTTTTTTAGGTTTTGGGTGGATTTTTCAATTTTTTGGGGGTGGTCACGAATTTAAGTCCTTTTCGCTATAGGACGCATATTTAAGGAGATATGGGCAAAAGAAGTTTTTCATATAAAAATTTCAATTTTTTTAGGTTTTGGGTGGATTTTTCAATTTTTTGAGGGTGGTCACGAATTAAAGTCCTTTTCGCTCTAGGACGCATATTTAAGGAGATATGGGCAAAAGAAGTTTTTCATATAAAAATTTACATTTTTTTAGATTTTGGGTGGATTTTTCAATTTTTTGGGGGCGGTCACAAATTACAGTCCTTTTCGCTCTAGGACGCATATTTAAGGAGATATGGGCAAAAGAAGTTTTTCATATACAAATTTAAATTATTTTAGGTTTTGGGTGCATTTTTCAATTTTTTGAGGGTGGTCACGAATTAAAGTCCTTTTCGCTCTAGGACGCATATTTAAGGAGATATGGGCAAAATAAGTTTTTCATATAAAAATTTCAATTTTTTTAGTTTTTGGGTGGATTTTTCAATTTTTTGAGGGTGGTCACGAATTAAAGTCCTTTTCGCTATAGGACGCATATTTAAGGAGATATGGGCAAAAGAAGTTTTTCATATAAAAAATTCAATTTTTTTAGGTTTTGGGTGGATTTTTCAATTTTTTGGGGGTGGTCACGAATTAAAGTCCTTTTCGCTCTAGGACGCATATTTAAGGAGATATGGGCAAAAGAAGTTTTTCATATAAAAATTTCAATTTTTTTAGGTTTTGGGTGGATTTTTCAATTTTTTGAGGGTGGTCACGAATTAAAGTCCTTTTCGCTCTAGGACGCTTAGTTTAGGAGATATGGGCAAAAGAAGTTTTTCATATAAAAATTTAAATTTTTTTAGGATTTGGGTGGATTTTTCAATTTTTTGGGGGTGGTCACGAATTTAAGTCCTTTTCGCTATAGGACGCATATTTAAGGAGATATGGGCAAAAGAAGTTTTTCATATAAAAATTTAAATTTTTTAAGGATTTGGGTGGATTTTTCACTTTTTTGGGGGTGGTCACGAATTAAAGTCCTTTTCGCTCTAGGACGCATATTTAAGGAGATATGGGCAAAAGAAGTTTTTCGTATAAAAATTTCAATCTTTTTAGGTTTTGGGTGGATTTTTCAATTTTTTGAGGGTGGTCACGAATTAAAGTCCTTTTCGCTCTAGGACGCTTAGTTTAGGAGATATGGGCAAAAGAAGTTTTTCATATAAAAATTTCAATTTTTTTAGGTTTTGGGTGGATTTTTCACTTTTTTGAGGGTGGTCACGAATTAAAGTCCTTTTCGCTCTAGGACGCATATTTAAGGAGATATGGGCAAAAGAAGTTTTCCGAACAAAAATTTCAATTTTTTTAGGTTTTGGGTGGATTTTTCAATTTTTTGGGGGTGGTCACGAATTTAAGTCCTTTTCGCTATAGGACGCATATTTAAGGAGATATGGGCAAAAGAAGTTTTTCATATAAAAATTTACATTTTTTTAGATTTTGGGTGGATTTTTCAATTTTTTGGGGGCGGTCACGAATTACAGTCCTTTTCGCTCTAGGACGCATATTTAAGGAGATGTGGGCAAAAGAAGTTTTTCATATACAAATTTAAATTATTTTAGGTTTTGGGTGCATTTTTCAATTTTTTGAGGGTGGTCATGAATTAAAGTCCTTTTCGCTCTAGGACGCATATTTAAGGAGATATGGGCAAAAGAAGTTTTTCATATAAAAATTTCAATTTTTTTAGGTTTTGGGTGGATTTTTCAATTTTTTGAGGGTGGTCACGAATTAAAGTCCTTTTCGCTATAGGACCCATATTTAAGGAGATATGGGCAAAAGAAGTTTTTCATATAAAAAATTCAATTTTTTTAGGTTTTGGGTGGATTTTTCAATTTTTTGGGGGTGGTCACGAATTAAAGTCCTTTTCGCTCTAGGACGCATATTTAAGGAGATATGGGCAAAAGAAGTTTTTCATATAAAAATTTCAATTTTTTTAGGGTTTGGGTGGATTTTTCAATTTTTTGGGGGTGGTCACGAATTTAAGTCCTTTTCGCTATAGGACGCATATTTAAGGAGATATGGGCAAAATAAGTTTTTCATATAAAAATTTCAATTTTTTTAGGTTTTGGGTGGATTTTTCAATTTTTTGGTGTGGTCACGAATTAAAGTCCTTTTCGCTCTAGGACGCATATTTAAGGAGATATGGGCAAAAGAAGTTTTTCATATAAAAAATTCAATTTTTTTAGGTTTTGGGTGGATTTTTCAATTTTTTGGGGGTGGTCACGAATTTAAGTCCTTTTTGCTCTAGGACGCATATTTAAGGAGATATGGGCAAAAGAAGTTTTTCATATACAAAATTAATTTTTTTTAGGTTTTGGGTGGATTTTTCAATTTTTTGAGGGTGGTCACGAATTAAAGTCCTTTTCGCTCTAGGACGCTTAGTTTAGGAGATATGGGCAAAAGAAGTTTTTCATATAAAAATTTAAATTTTTTTAGGTTTTGGGTGGATTTTTCAATTTTTTGAGGGTGGTCACGAATTAAAGTCCTTTTCGCTCTAGGACGCATATTTAAGGAGATATGGGCAAAAGAAGTTTTTCATATAAAAATTTCAATTTTTTTAGGTTTTGGGTGGATTTTTCAATTTTTTGGGGTGGTCACGAATTTAAGTCCTTTTCGCTCTAGGACGCATATTTAAGGAGATATGGACAAAAGAAGTTTTTCATATAAAAATTTCAATTTTTTTAGGTTTTGGGTGGATTTTTCAATTTTTTGAGGGTGGTCACGAAGTAAAGTCCTTTTCGCTCTAGGACGCATATTTAAGGAGATATGGGCAAAATAAGTTTTTCATATAAAAATTTAAATTTTTTTAGGTTTTGGGTGGATTTTTCAATTTTTTGAGGGTGGTCACGAATTATAGTCCTTTTCGCTCTAGGACGCTTAGTTTAGGAGATATGGGCAAAAGAAGTTTTCCATATAAAAATTTAAATTTTTTTAGGTTTTGGGTGGATTTTTCAATTTTTTGAGGGTGGTCACGAATTAAAGTCCTTTTCGCTCTAGGACGCATATTTAAGGAGATATGGGCAAAAGAAGCTTTTCATATAAAAATTTAAATTTTTTTAGGTTTTGGGTGGATTTTTCAATTTTTTGGGGGTGGTCACGAATTTAAGTCCTTTTCGCTATAGGACGCATATTTAAGGAGATATGGGCAAAAGAAGTTTTTCATATAAAAATTTCAATTTTTTTAGGTTTTGGGTGGATTTTTCAATTTTTTGGTGTGGTCACGAATTTAAGTCCTTTTCGCTCTAGGACGCATATTTAAGGAGATATGGGGAAAAGAAGTTTTTCATATAAAAAATTCAATTTTTTTAGGTTTTGGGTGGATTTTTCAATTTTTTGGGGGGTGGTCACGAATTTAAGTCCTTTTCGCTCTAGGACGCATATTTAAGGAGATATGGGCAAAAGAAGTTTTTCATATAAAAAATTAATTTTTTTTAGGTTTTGGGTGGATTTTTCAATTTTTTGAGGGTGGTCACGAATTAAAGTCCTTTTCGCTCTAGGACGCTTAGTTTAGGAGATATGGGCAAAAGAAGTTTTTCATATAAAAATTTAAATTTTTTTAGGATTTGGGTGGATTTTTCACTTTTTTGGGGGTGGTCACGAATTAAAGTCCTTTTCGCTCTAGGACGCATATTTAAGGAGATATGGGCAAAAGAAGTTTTTCGTATAAAAATTTCAATCTTTTTAGGTTTTGGGTGGATTTTTCAATTTTTTGAGGGTGGTCACGAATTAAAGTCCTTTTCGCTCTAGGACGCTTAGTTTAGGAGATATGGGCAAAAGAAGTTTTTCATATAAAAATTTCAATTTTTTTAGGTTTTGGGTGGATTTTTCACTTTTTTGAGGGTGGTCACGAATTAAAGTCCTTTTCGCTCTAGGACGCATATTTAAGGAGATATGGGCAAAAGAAGTTTTCCGAACAAAAATTTCAATTTTTTTAGGTTTTGGGTGGATTTTTCAATTTTTTGGGGGTGGTCACGAATTTAAGTCCTTTTCGCTATAGGACGCATATTTAAGGAGATATGGGCAAAAGAAGTTTTTCATATAAAAATTTACATTTTTTTAGATTTTGGGTGGATTTTTCAATTTTTTGGGGGCGGTCACGAATTACAGTCCTTTTCGCTCTAGGACGCATATTTAAGGAGATATGGGCAAAAGAAGTTTTTCATATACAAATTTAAATTATTTTAGGTTTTGGGTGCATTTTTCAATTTTTTGAGGGTGGTCATGAATTAAAGTCCTTTTCGCTCTAGGACGCATATTTAAGGAGATATGGGCAAAAGAAGTTTTTCATATAAAAATTTCAATTTTTTTAGGTTTTGGGTGGATTTTTCAATTTTTTGAGGGTGGTCACGAATTAAAGTCCTTTTCGCTATAGGACGCATATTTAAGGAGATATGGGCAAAAGAAGTTTTTCATATAAAAAATTCAATTTTTTTAGGTTTTGGGTGGATTTTTAAATTTTTTGGGGGTGGTCACGAATTAAAGTCCTTTTCGCTCTAGGACGCATATTTAAGGAGATATGGGCAAAAGAAGTTTTTCATATAAAAATTTCAATTTTTTTAGGGTTTGGGTGGATTTTTCAATTTTTTGGGGGTGGTCACGAATTTAAGTCCTTTTCGCTATAGGACGCATATTTAAGGAGATATGGGCAAAATAAGTTTTTCATATAAAAATTTCAATTTTTTTAGGTTTTGGGTGGATTTTTCAATTTTTTGGTGTGGTCACGAATTAAAGTCCTTTTCGCTCTAGGACGCATATTTAAGGAGATATGGGCAAAAGAAGTTTTTCATATAAAAAATTCAATTTTTTTAGGTTTTGGGTGGATTTTTCAATTTTTTGGGGGTGGTCACGAATTTAAGTCCTTTTCGCTCTAGGACGCATATTTAAGGAGATATGGGCAAAAGAAGTTTTTCATATACAAAATTAATTTTTTTTAGGTTTTGGGTGGATTTTTCAATTTTTTGAGGGTGGTCACGAATTAAAGTCCTTTTCGCTCTAGGACGCTTAGTTTAGGAGATATGGGCAAAAGAAGTTTTTCATATAAAAATTTAAATTTTTTTAGGTTTTGGGTGGATTTTTCAATTTTTTGAGGGTGGTCACGAATTAAAGTCCTTTTCGCTCTAGGACGCATATTTAAGGAGATATGGGCAAAAGAAGTTTTTCATATAAAAATTTCAATTTTTTTAGGTTTTGGGTGGATTTTTCAATTTTTTGGGGTGGTCACGAAGTTAGTCCTTTTCGCTCTAGGACGCATATTTAAGGAGATATGGACAAAAGAAGTTTTTCATATAAAAATTTCAATTTTTTTAGGTTTTGGGTGGATTTTTCACTTTTTTGAGGGTGGTCACGAATTAAAGTCCTTTTCGCTCTAGGACGCATATTTAAGGAGATATGGGCAAAAGAAGTTTTTCATATAAAAATTTCAATTTTTTTAGGTTTTGGGTGGATTTTTCAATTTTTTGGGGGTGGTCACGAATTAAAGTCCTTTTCGCTCTAGGACGCTTAGTTTAGGAGATATGGGCAAAAGAAGTTTTTCATATAAAAATTTCAATTTTTTTAGGTTTTGGGTGGATTTTTCACTTTTTTGAGGGTGGTCACGAATTAAAGTCCTTTTCGCTCTAGGACGCATATTTAAGGAGATATGGGCAAAATAAGTTTTTCATATAAAAATTTAAATTTTTTTAGGTTTTGGGTGGATTTTTCAATTTTTTGAGGGTGGTCACGAATTAAAGTCCTTTTCGCTCTAGGACGCTTAGTTTAGGAGATATGGGCAAAAGAAGTTTTCCATATAAAAATTTAAATTTTTTTAGGTTTTGGGTGGATTTTTCAATTTTTTGAGGGTGGTCACGAATTAAAGTCCTTTTCGCTCTAGGACGCTTAGTTTAGGAGATATGGGCAAAAGAAGTTTTTCATATAAAAATTTAAATTTTTTTAGGTTTTGGGTGGATTTTTCAATTTTTTGGGGGTGGTCACGAATTTAAGTCCTTTTCGCTATAGGACGCATATTTAAGGAGATATGGGCAAAAGAAGTTTTTCATATAAAAATTTCAATTTTTTTAGGTTTTGGGTGGATTTTTCAATTTTTTGGTGTGGTCACGAATTTAAGTCCTTTTCGCTCTAGGACGCATATTTAAGGAGATATGGGGAAAAGAAGTTTTTCATATAAAAAATTCAATTTTTTTAGGTTTTGGGTGGATTTTTCAATTTTTTGGGGGGTGGTCACGAATTTAAGTCCTTTTCGCTCTAGGACGCATATTTAAGGAGATATGGGCAAAAGAAGTTTTTCATATAAAAAATTAATTTTTTTTAGGTTTTGGGTGGATTTTTCAATTTTTTGAGGGTGGTCACGAATTAAAGTCCTTTTCGCTCTAGGACGCTTAGTTTAGGAGATATGGGCAAAAGAAGTTTTTCATATAAAAATTTAAATTTTTTTAGGTTTTGGGTGGATTTTTCAATTTTTTGAGGGTGGTCACGAATTAAAGTCCTTTTCGCTCTAGGACGCATATTTAAGGAGATATGGGCAAAAGAAGTTTTTCATATAAAAATTTCAATTTTTTTAGGTTTTGGGTGGATTTTTCAATTTTTTGAGGGTGGTCACGAATTAAAGTCCTTTTCGCTCTAGGACGCTTAGTTTAGGAGATATGGGCAAAAGAAGTTTTTCATATAAAAATTTAATTTTTTTTAGGTTTTGGGTGGATTTTTCAATTTTTTGGGGGTGGTCACGAATTTAAGTCCTTTTCGCTATAGGACGCATATTTAAGGAGATATGGGCAAAAGAAGTTTTTCATATAAAAATTTCAATTTTTTTAGGTTTTGGGTGGATTTTTCAATTTTTTGGTGTGGTCACGAATTTAAGTCCTTTTCGCTCTAGGACGCATATTTAAGGAGATATGGGGAAAAGAAGTTTTTCATATAAAAAATTAAATTTTTGTAGGTTTTGGGTGGATTTTTCAATTTTTTGGGTGTGGTCACGAATTTAAGTCCTTTTCGCTCTAAGACGCATATTTAAGGAGATATGGGCAAAAGAAGTTTTTCATATAAAAAATTAATTTTTTTTAGGTTTTGGGTGGATTTTTCAATTTTTTGAGGGTGGTCACGAATTAAAGTCCTTTTCGCTCTAGGACGCTTAGTTTAGGAGATATGGGCAAAAGAAATTTTTCATATAAAAATTTAAATTTTTTTAGGTTTTGGGTGGATTTTTTGGGGGTGGTCACGAATTAAAGTCCTTTTCGCTCTAGGACGCTTAGTTTAGGAGATATGGGCAAAAGAAGTTTTTCATATAAAAATTAAAATTTTTTTAGGTTTTGGGTGGATTTTTCAATTTTTTGGGGGTGGTCAGGAATTAAAGTCCTTTTCGCTCTAGGACGCATATTTAAGGAGATATGGGCAAAAGAAGTGTTTCATATAAAAATTTAAATTATTTTAGGTTTTGGGTGGATTTTTCAATTTTTTGGGGTGGTCACGAATTTAAGTCCTTTTCGCTCTAGGACGCATATTTAAGGAGATATGGGCAAAAGAAGTTTTTCATATAAAAATTTCAATTTTTTTAGGTTTTGGGTGGATTTTTCAATTTTTTGGGGTGGTCACGAATTTAGTCCTTTTCGCTCTAGGACGCATATTTAAGGAGATATGGGCAAAATAAGTTTTTCATATAAAAATTTAAATTTTTTTAGGTTTTGGGTGGATTTTTCAATTTTTTGAGGGTGGTCACGAATTAAAGTCCTTTTCGCTCTAGGACGCATATTTAAGGAGATATGGGCAAAAGAAGTTTTTCATATAAAAAATTCAATTTTTTTAGGTTTTGGGTGGATTTTTCAATTTTTTGAGGGTGGTCACGAATTAAAGTCCTTTTCGCTCTAAGACGCATATTTAAGGAGATATGGGCAAAAGAAGTTTTTCATATAAAAATTTAAATTTTTTTAGGTTTTGGGTGGATTTTTAAATTTTTTGGGGGTGGTCAGGAATTAAAGTCCTTTTCGCTCTAGGACGCATATTTAAGGAGATATGGGCAAAAGAAGTTTTTCATATAAAAATTTAAATTATTTTAGGTTTTGGGTGGATTTTTCAATTTTTTGGGTGTGGTCACGATTTTAAGTCCTTTTCGCTCTAGGACGCATATTTAAGGAGATATGGGCAAAAGTAGTTTTTCATATAAAAATTTCAATTTTTTTAGGTTTTGGGTGGATTTTTCAATTTTTTGGGGGTAGTCACAAATTAAAGTCATTTTCGCTATAGGACGCATATTTAAGGAGATATGGGCAAAATAAGTTTTTCATATAAAAATTTCAATTTTTTTAGGTTTTGGGTGGATTTTTCAATTTTTTGAGGGTGGTCACGAATTAAAGCCCTTTTAGCTCTAGGACGCATATTTAAGGAGATATGGGCAAAAGAAGTTTTTCATATAAAAATTTACATTTTTTTTAGGTTTTGGGTGGATTTTTCAATTTTTTGGGGGTATTCACGAATTAAAGTCCTTTTCGCTCTAGGACGCATATTTAAGGAGATATGGGCAAAAGAAGTTTTTCATATAAAAATTTAAATTATTTTAAGTTTTGGGTGGATTTTTAAATTTTTTGAGGGTGGTCACGAATTAAAGTCCTTTTCGCTCAAGGACGCATATTTAAGGAGATATGGGCAAAAGAAGTTTTTCATATAAAAATTTAAATTATTTTAGGTTTTAGGTGGATTTTTCAATTGTTTGGGGGTGGTCACGAATTAAAGTCCTTTTCGCTCTAGGACGCATATTTAAGGAGATATGGGCAAAAGAAGT
The DNA here is from genome assembly GCF_050003625.1 of Haematobia irritans. Lineage (NCBI taxonomy): Eukaryota > Metazoa > Arthropoda > Insecta > Diptera > Muscidae > Haematobia > Haematobia irritans. The sequence goes on from NW_027445688.1 coordinate 424,056, forward strand.
TTTTCATATAAAAATTTACATTTTTTTAGGTTTTGGGTGGATTTTTTACTTTTTTGAGGGTGGTCACGAATTAAAGTCATTTTCGCTCTAGGACGCTTAGTTTAGGAGATATGGGCAAAAGAAGTTTTTCATATAAAAATTTAAATTATTTTAGGTTTTGGGTGGATTTTTCACTTTTTTGAGGGTGGTCACGAATTAAAGTCCTTTTCGCTCTAGGACGCATATTTAAGGAGATATGGGCAAAAGAAGTTTTTCATATAAAAATTTCAATTTTTTTAGGTTTTGGGTGGATTTTTCAATTTTTTGAGGGTGGTCACGAATTAAAGCCCTTTTAGCTCTAGGACGCATATTTAAGGAGATATGGGCAAAAGAAGTTTTTCATATAAAAATTTAAATTATTTTAGGTTTTGGGTAGATTTTTCAATTTTTTGGGGGTGGTCACGAATTAAAGTCCTTTTCGCTCTAGGACGCATATTTAAGGAGATATGGGCAAAAGAAGTTTTTCATATAAAAATTTCAATTTTTTTAGGTTTTGGGTGGATTTTTCACTTTTTTGAGGGTGGTCACGAATTAAAGTCCTTTTCGCTCTAGGACGCATATTTAAGGAGATATGGGCAAAAGAAGTTTTTCATACAAAAATTTCAATTTTTTTAGGTTTTGGGTGGATTTTTCAATTTTTTGGGGGTGGTCACGAATTAAAGTCCTTTTCGCTCTAGGACGCTTAGTTTAGGAGATATGGGCAAAAGAAGTTTTTCATATAAAAATTTCAATTTTTTTAGGTTTTGGGTGGATTTTTCACTTTTTTGAGGGTGGTCACGAATTAAAGTCCTTTTCGCTCTAGGACGCATATTTAAGGAGATATGGGCAAAAGAAGTTTTTTATATAAAAATTTCAATTTTTTTAGGTTTTGGGTGGATTTTCCAATTTTTTGGGGGTGGTCACGAATTAAAGTCCTTTTCGCTCTAGGACGCATATTTAAGGAGATATGGGCAAAAGAAGTTTTTCGTATAAAAATTTCAATTTTTTTAGGTTTTGGGTGGATTTTTCAATTTTGTGGGGGTGGTCACGAATTAAAGTCATTTTCGCTTTAGGACGCTTAGTTTAGGAGATATGGGCAAAAGAAGTTTTTCATATAAAAATTTAATTTTTTTTTTAGGTTTTGGGTGGATTTTTCACTTTTTTGAGGGTGGTCACGAATTAAAGTCCTTTTCGCTCTAGGACGCATATTTAAGGAGATATGGGCAAAAGAAGTTTTTTATAAAAAAATTTCAATTTTTTTAGGTTTTGGGTGGATTTTCCAATTTTTTGGGGGTGGTCACGAATTAAAGTCCTTTTCGCTCTAGGACGCATATTTAAGGAGATATGGGCAAAAGAAGTTTTTCATATAAAAATTTCAATTTTTTTAGGTTTTGGGTGGATTTTTCAATTTTTTGAGGGTGGTCACGAATTAAAGCCCTTTTAGCTCTAGGACGCATATTTAAGGAGATATGGGCAAAAGAAGTTTTTCATATAAAAATTTAAATTATTTTAGGTTTTGGGTGGATTTTTCAATTTTTTGGGGGTGGTCACGAATTAAAGTCCTTTTCGCTCTAGGACGCTTAGTTTAGGAGATATGGGCAAAAGAAGTTTTTCATATAAAAATTTCAATTTTTTTAGGTTTTGGGTGGATTTTTCACTTTTTTGAGGGTGGTCACGAATTAAAGTCCTTTTCGCTCTAGGACGCATATTTAAGGAGATATGGGCAAAAGAAGTTTTTCATATAAAAATTTAAATTTTTTTAGGATTTGGGTGGATTTTTCACTTTTTTGAGGGTGGTCACGAATTAAAGTCCTTTTCGCTCTAGGACGCATATTTAAGGAGATATGGGCAAAAGAAGTTTTTCATATAAAAATTTCAATTTTTTTAGGTTTTGGGTGGATTTTTCAATTTTTTGGGGGTGGTCACGAATTAAAGTCCTTTTCGCTCTAGGACGCATATTTAAGGAGATATGGGCAAAAGAAGTTTTTCATATAAAAATTTCAATTTTTTTAGGTTTTGGGTGGATTTTTCAATTTTTTGAGGGTGGTCACGAATTAAAGTCCTTTTCGCTCTAGGACGCATATTTAAGGAGATATGGGCAAAAGAAGTTTTTCATATAAAAATTTAAATTTTTTTAGGTTTTGGGTGGATTTTTCAATTTTTTGAGGGTGGTCACGAATTAAAGTCCTTTTCGCTCTAGGACACATATTAAGGAAATATGGGCAAAAGAAGTTTTTCATATAAAAAATTCAATTTTTTTAGGTTTTGGGTGGATTTTTCACTTTTTTGAGGGTGGTCACGAATTAAAGTCCTTTTCGCTCTAGGACGCATATTTAAGGAGATATGGGCAAAAGAAGTTTTTCATATAAAAATTTCAATTTTTTTAGGTTTTGGGTGGATTTTTCACTTTTTTGAGGGTGGTCACGAATTAAAGTCCTTTTCGCTCTAGGACGCATATTTAAGGAGATATGGGCAAAAGAAGTTTTTCATATAAAAATTTCAATTATTTTAGGTTTTGGGTGGATTTTTCAATTTTTTGAGGGTGGTCACGAATTAAAGTCCTTTTCGCTCTAGGACGCATATTTAAGGAGATATGGGCAAAAGAAGTTTTTCATATAAAAATTTCATTTTTTTAGGTTTTGGGTGGATTTTTCAATTTTTTGGGGGTGGTCACGAATTAAAGTCCTTTTCGCTCTAGGACGCATATTTAAGGAGATATGGGCAAAAGAAGTTTTTCATATAAAAATTTCAATTTTTTTAGGTTTTGGGTGGATTTTTCAATTTTTTGAGGGTGGTCACGAATTAAAGTCCTTTTCGCTCTAGGACGCATATTTAAGGAGATATGGGCAAAAGAAGTTTTTTATATAAAAATTTCAATTTTTTTAGGTTTTGGGTGGATTTTTCAATTTTTTGAGGGTGGTCACGAATTAAAGTCCTTTTCGCTCTAGGACGCATATTTAAGGAGATATGGGCAAAAGAAGTTTTTCATATAAAAATTTCATTTTTTTAGGTTTTGGGTGGATTTTTCAATTTTTTGGGGGTGGTCACGAATTAAAGTCCTTTTCGCTCTAGGACGCATATTTAAGGAGATATGGGCAAAAGAAGTTTTTCATATAAAAATTTCAATTTTTTTAGGTTTTGGGTGGATTTTTCAATTTTTTGGGGGTGGTCACGAATTAAAGTCCTTTTCGCTCTAGGACGCATATTTAAGGAGATATGGGCAAAAGAAGTTTTTTATATAAAAATTTCAATTTTTTTAGGTTTTGGGTGGATTTTCCAATTTTTTGGGGGTGGTCACGAATTAAAGTCCTTTTCGCTCTAGGACGCATATTTAAGGAGATATGGGCAAAAGAAGTTTTTCATATAAAAATTTACATTTTTTTAGGTTTTTGGTGGATTTTTTACTTTTTTGAGGGTGGTCACGAATTAAAGTCATTTTCGCTCTAGGACGCTTAGTTTAGGAGATATGGGCAAAAGAAGTTTTTCATATAAAAATTAAAATTATTTTAGGTTTTGGGTGGATTTTTCACTTTTTTGAGGGTGGTCACGAATTAAAGTCCTTTTCGCTCTAGGACGCATATTTAAGGAGATATGGGCAAAAGAAGTTTTTCATATAAAAATTTCAATTTTTTTAGGTTTTGGGTGGATTTTTCAATTTTTTGAGGGTGGTCACGAATTAAAGCCCTTTTAGCTCTAGGACGCATATTTAAGGAGATATGGGCAAAAGAAGTTTTTCATATAAAAATTTCAATTTTTTTAGGTTTTGGGTGGATTTTTCACTTTTTTGAGGGTGGTCACGAATTAAAGTCCTTTTCGCTCTAGGACGCATATTTAAGGAGATATGGGCAAAAGAAGTTTTTCATATAAAAATTTCAATTTTTTTAGGTTTTGGGTGGATTTTTCACTTTTTTGAGGGTGGTCACGAATTAAAGTCCTTTTCGCTCTAGGACGCTTAGTTTAGGAGATATGGGCAAAAGAAGTTTTTCATATAAAAATTTCAATTTTTTTAGGTTTTGGGTGGATTTTTCACTTTTTTGAGGGTGGTCACGAATTAAAGTCCTTTTCGCTCTAGGACGCATATTTAAGGAGATATGGGCAAAAGAAGTTTTTTATATAAAAATTTCAATTTTTTTAGGTTTTGGGTGGATTTTCCAATTTTTTGAGGGTGGTCACGAAGTAAAGTCCTTTTCGCTCTAGGACGCATATTTAAGGAGATATGGGCAAAAGAAGTTTTTCATATAAAAATTTAAATTTTTTTAGGATTTGGGTGGATTTTTCACTTTTTGGAGGGTGGTCACGAATTAAAGTCCTTTTCGCTCTAGGACGCATATTTAAGGAGATATGGGCAAAAGAAGTTTTTCATATAAAAATTTCAATTTTTTTAGGTTTTGGGTGGATTTTTCACTTTTTTGAGGGTGGTCACGAATTAAAGTCCTTTTCGCTCTAGGACGCATATTTAAGGAGATATGGGCAAAAGACGTTTTTCATATAAAAATTTCAATTTTTTTAGGTTTTGGGTGGATTTTTCACTTTTTTGAGGGTGGTCACGAATTAAAGTCCTTTTCGCTCTAGGACGCATATTTAAGGAGATATGGGCAAAAGAAGTTTTTCATATAAAAATTTCAATTATTTTAGGTTTTGGGTGGATTTTTCAATTTTTTGAGGGTGGTCACGAATTAAAGTCCTTTTCGCTCTAGGACGCATATTTAAGGAGATATGGGCAAAAGAAGTTTTTCATATAAAAATTTCAATTTTTTTAGGTTTTGGGTGGATTTTTCAGTTTTTTGGGGGTGGTCACGAATTAAAGTCCTTTTCGCTCTAGGACGCATATTTAAGGAGATATGGGCAAAAGAAGTTTTTCATATAAAAATTTAATTTTTTTTTTAGGTTTTGGGTGGATTTTTCACTTTTTTGAGGGTGGTCACGAATTAAAGTCCTTTTCGCTCTAGGACGCATATTTAAGGAGATATGGGCAAAAGAAGTTTTTCATATAAAAATTTAAATTATTTTAGGTTTTGGGTGGATTTTTCAATTTTTTGGGAGTGGTCACGAAATAAAGTCCTTTTCGCTCTAGGACGCATATTTAAGGAGATATGGGCAAAAGAAGTTTTTCATATAAAAATTTCAATTATTTTAGGTTTTGGGTGGATTTTTCAATTTTTTGAGGGTGGTCACGAATTAAAGTCCTTTTCGCTCTAGGACGGATATTTAAGGAGATATGGGCAAAAGAAGTTTTTCATATAAACATTTCAATTTTTTTAGGTTTTGGGTGGATTTTTCAATTTTTTGGGGGTGGTCACGAATTAAAGTCCTTTTCGCTCTAGGACGCATATTTAAGGAGATATGGGCAAAAGAAGTTTTTCATATAAAAATTTCAATTTTTTTAGGTTTTGGGTGGATTTTTCAATTTTTTGAGGGTGGTCACGAATTAAAGTCCTTTTCGCTCTAGGACGCATATTTAAGGAGATATGGGCAAAAGAAGTTTTTCATATAAAAATTTACATTTTTTTAGGTTTTGGGTGGATTTTTCAATTTTTTGAGGGTGGTCACGAATTAAAGTCCTTTTCGCTCTAGGACGCATATTTAAGGAGATATGGGCAAAAGAAGTTTTTCATATAAAAAATTCAATTTTTTTAGGTTTTGGGTGGATTTTTCAATTTTTTGAGGGTGGTCACGAATTAAAGTCATTTTCGCTCTAGGACGCATATTTAAGGAGATATGGGCAAAAGAAGTTTTTCATATAAAAATTTCAATTTTTTTAGGTTTTGGGTGGATTTTTCAATTTTTTGAGGGTGGTCACGAATTAAAGTCCTTTTCGCTCTAGGACGCATATTTAAGGAGATATGGGCAAAAGAAGTTTTTCATATAAAAATTTACATTTTTTTAGGTTTTGGGTGGATTTTTCAATTTTTGGGGGTGGTCACGAATTAAAGTCATTTTCGCTCTAGGACGCATATGTAAGGAGATATGGGCAAAAGAAGTTTTTCATATAAAAATTTCATTTTTTTTAGGTTTTGGGTGGATTTTTCAATTTTTTGAGGGTGGTCACTAATTAAATTCTTTTTCGCTCTAGGACGCATATTTAAGGAGATATGGGCAAAAGAAGTTTTTCATATAAAAATTAAAATTTTTTTAGGTTTTGGGTGGATTTTTCAATTTTTTGAGGGTGGTCACGAATTAAAGTCCTTTTCGCTCTAGGACGCATATTTAAGGAGATATGGACAAAAGAAGTTTTTCATATAAAAATTTCAATTATTTTAGGTTTTGGGTGGATTTTTCAATTTTTTTAGGGTGGTCACGAATTAAAGTCCTTTTCGCTCTAGGACGCATATTTAAGGAGATATGGGCAAAAGAAGTTTTTCATATAAAAATTTACATTTTTTTAGGTTTTGGGTGGATTTTTCAATTTTTGGGGGTGATCACGAATTAAAGTCATTTTCGCTCTAGGACGCATATGTAAGGAGATATGGGCAAAAGAAGTTTTTCATATAAAAATTTCATTTTTTTTAGGTTTTGGGTGGATTTTTCAATTTTTTGAGGGTGGTCACTAATTAAATTCTTTTTCGCTCTAGGACGCATATTTAAGGAGATATGGGCAAAAGAAGTTTTTCATATAAAAAATTAAAATTTTTTAGGTTTTGGGTGGATTTTTCAATTTTTTGAGGTTGGTCACGAATTAAAGCCCTTTTCGCTCTAGGACGCATATTTAAGGAGATATGGGCAAAAGAAGTTTTTCGCATAAAAATTTAAATTTTTTTAGGTTTTGGGTGGATTTTTCAATTTTTTGGGGGTGGTCACGAATTAAAGTCCTTTTCGCTCTAGGACGCATATTTAAGGAGATATTGGCAAAAGCAGTTTTTTATATAAAAATTCATTTTTTTTAGGTTTTGGGTGGATTTTTCAATTTTTTGGGGTGGTCACGAATTAAAGCCCGTTTCGCTCTAGGACGCATATTTAAGGAGATATGGGCAAAAGAAGTTTTTCATATAAAAATTTCAATTTTTTTAGGTTTTGGGTGGATTTGTCACTTTTTTGAGGGTGGTCACGAATAAAAGTCCTTTTCGCTCTAGGACGCATATTTAAGGAGATATGGGCAAAAGAAGTTTTTCTTATAAAAATTTAAATTTTTTTAGGTTTTGGGTGGATTTTTCAATTTTTTTTGAGGGTTTTGGGTGGATTTGTCACTTTTTTGAGGGTGGTCACGAATTAAAGTCCTTTTCGCTCTAGGACGCATATTTAAGGAGATATGGGCAAAAGAAGTTTTTCTTATAAAAATTTAAATTTTTTTAGGTTTTGGGTGGATTTTTCAATTTTTTTTGAGGGTGGTCACGAATTAAACTCCTTTTCGCTCTAGGACGCATATTTAAGGAGATATGGGCAAAAGAAGTTTTTCATATAAAAATTTACATTTTTTTTAGGTTTTGGGTGGATTTTTCACTTTTTTGAGGGTGGTCACGAATTAAAGTCCTTTTCGCTCTAGGACGCATATTTAAGGAGATATGGGCAAAAGAAGTTTTTCATATAAAAATTTAAATTTTTTTAGGTTTTGGGTGGATTTTTCAATTTTTTGAGGGTGGTCACGAATTAAAGTCCTTTTCGCTCTAGGACGCATATTTAAGGAGATATGGGCAAAAGAAGTTTTTCATATAAAAATTTAAATTTTTTTAGGTTTTGGGTGGATTTTTCAATTTTTTGGGGGTGGTCACGAATTAAAGTCCTTTTCGCTCTAGGACGCTTAGTTTAGGAGATATGGGCAAAAGAAGTTTTTCATATAAAAATTTAAATTATTTTAGGTTTTGGGTGGATTTTTCAATTTTTTGGGGGTGGTCACGAATTAAAGTCCTTTTCGCTCTAGAACGCATATTTAAGGAGATATGGGCAAAAGAAGTTTTTCATATAAAAATTTCAATTTTTTTAGGTTTTGGGTGGATTTTTCACTTTTTTGAGGGTGGTCACGAATTAAAGTCCTTTTCGCTCTAGGACGCATATTTAAGGAGATATGGGCAAAAGAAGTTTTTCATATAAAAATTGAAATTTTTTTAGGTTTTGGGTGGATTTTTCAATTTTTTGGGGGTGGTCACGAATTAAAGTCCTTTTCGCTCTAGGACGCATATTTAAGGAGATATGGGCAAAAGAAGTTTTTCATATAAAAATTTCATTTTTTTTAGGTTTTGGGTGGATTTTTCACTTTTTTGAGGGTGGTCACGAATTAAAGTCCCTTTCGCTCTAGGACGCATATTTAAGGAGATATGGGCAAAAGAAGTTTTTCGTATAAAAATTTCAATTTTTTTTAGGTTTTGGGTGGATTTTTCACTTTTTTGAGGGTGGTCACGAATTAAAGTCCTTTTCGCTCTAGGACGCATATTTAAGGAGATATGGGCAAAAGAAGTTTTTCATATAAAAATTTAATTTATTTTAGGTTTTGGGTGGATTTTTCAATTTTTTGAGGGTGGTCACGAATTAAAGTCCTTTTCGCTCTAGGACGCATATTTAAGGAGATATGGGCAAAAGAAGTTTTTTATATAAAAATTTAAATTTTTTTAGGTTTTGGGTGGATTTTCCAATTTTTTGGGGGTGGTCACGAATTAAAGTCCTTTTCGCTCTAGGACGCATATTTAAGGAGGTATGGGCAAAAGAAGGTTTTGGGTGGATTTTTCAATTTTTTGGGGTGGTCACGAATTAAAGTCCTTTTCGCTCTAGGACGCATATTTAAGGAGATATGGGCAAAAGAAGTTTTTCATATAAAAATTCAATTTTTTTAGGTTTTGGGTGGATTTTTCAATTTTTTGGGGGTGGTCACGAATTAAAGTCATTTTCGCTCTAGGACGCATATTTAAGGAGATATGGGCAAAAGAAGTTTTTCATATAAACATTTAATTTTTTTTAGGTTTTGGGTGGATTTTTCAATTTTTTGAGGGTGGTCACGAATTAAAGTCCTTTTCGCTCTAGGACGCATATTTAAGGAGATATGGGCAAAAGAAGTTTTTCATATAAAAATTTACATTTTTTTAGGTTTTGGGTGGATTTTTCAATTTTTTGGGGTTGGTCACGAATTAAAGTCATTTTCGCTCTAAGACGCATATTTAAGGAGATATGGGCAAAAGAAGTTTTTCATATAAAAATTTCAATTTTTTAGGTTTTGGGTGGATTTTTCAATTTTTTGGGGGTGGTCACGAATTAAAGTCCTTTTCGCTCTAGGACGCATATTTAAGGAGATATGGGCAAAAGAAGTTTTTCATATAAAAATTTAAATTTTTTTAGGTTTTGGGTGGATTTTTCAATTTTTTGAGGGTGGTCACGAATTAAAATCCTTTTCGCTCTAGGACGCATATTTAAGGAGATATGGGCAAAAGAAGTTTTTCATATAAAAATTTCAATTTTTTTAGGTTTTGGGTGGATTTTTCAATTTGTTGGGGGTGGTCACGAATTAAAGTCCTTTTCGCTCTAGGACGCTTAGTTTAGGAGATATGGGCAAAAGAAGTTTTTCGTATAAAAATTTCAATTTTTTTTAGGTTTTGGGTGGATTTTTCACTTTTTTGAAGGTGGTCACGAATTAAAGTCCTTTTCGCTCTAGGACGCATATTTAAGGAGATATGGGCAAAAGAAGTTTTTCATATAAAAATTTCAATTTTTTTAGGTTTTGGGTGGATTTTTCAATTTTTTGTGGGTGGTCACGAATTAAAGTCCTTTTCGCTCTAGGACGCATATTTAAGGAGATATGGGCAAAAGAAGTTTTTCATATAAAAATTTCAATTTTGTTAGGTTTTGGGTGGATTTTTCAATTTTTTGAGGGTGGTCACGAATTAAAGTCCTTTTCGCTCTAGGATAAGATATGGGCAAAAGAAGTTTTTCATATAAAAATTTAAATTATTTTAGGTTTTGGGTGGATTTTTCAATTTTTTGGGGGTGGTCACGAATTAAAGTCCTTTTCGCTCTAGGACGCATATTTAAGGAGATATGGGCAAAAGAAGTTTTTCATATAAAAATTTCATTTTTTTAGGTTTTGGGTGGATTTTTCAATTTTTTGAGGGTGGTCACTAATTAAATTCTTTTTCGCTCTAGGACGCATATTTAAGGAGATATGGGCAAAAGAAGTTTTTCATATAAAAAATTAAAATTTTTTAGGTTTTGGGTGGATTTTTCAATTTTTTGAGGTTGGTCACGAATTAAAGCCCTTTTCGCTCTAGGACGCATATTTAAGGAGATATGGGCAAAAGAAGTTTTTCGCATAAAAATTTAAATTTTTTTAGGTTTTGGGTGGATTTTTCAATTTTTTGGGGGTGGTCACGAATTAAAGTCCTTTTCGCTCTAGGACGCATATTTAAGGAGATATGGGCAAAAGAAGTTTTTCTTATAAAAATTTAAATTTTTTTAGGTTTTGGGTGGATTTTTCAATTTTTTGGGGTGGTCACGAATTAAAGCCCGTTTCGCTCTAGGACGCATATTTAAGGAGATATGGGCAAAAGAAGTTTTTCATATAAAAATTTCAATTTTTTTAGGTTTTGGGTGGATTTGTCACTTTTTTGAGGGTGGTCACGAATTAAAGTCCTTTTCGCTCTAGGACGCATATTTAAGGAGATATGGGCAAAAGAAGTTTTTCTTATAAAAATTTAAATTTTTTTAGGTTTTGGGTGGATTTTTCAATTTTTTTTGAGGGTTTTGGGTGGATTTGTCACTTTTTTGAGGGTGGTCACGAATTAAAGTCCTTTTCGCTCTAGGACGCATATTTAAGGAGATATGGGCAAAAGAAGTTTTTCTTATAAAAATTTAAATTTTTTAGGTTTTGGGTGGATTTTTCAATTTTTTTTGAGGGTGGTCACGAATTAAACTCCTTTTCGCTCTAGGACGCATATTTAAGGAGATATGGGCAAAAGAAGTTTTTCATATAAAAATTTACATTTTTTTAGGTTTTGGGTGGATTTTTCACTTTTTTGAGGGTGGTCACGAATTAAAGTCCTTTTCGCTCTAGGACGCATATTTAAGGAGATATGGGCAAAAGAAGTTTTTCATATAAAAATTTAAATTTTTTTAGGTTTTGGGTGGATTTTTCAATTTTTTGAGGGTGGTCACGAATTAAAGTCCTTTTCGCTCTAGGACGCATATTTAAGGAGATATGGGCAAAAGAAGTTTTTCATATAAAAATTTCAATTTTTTTAGGTTTTGGGTGGATTTTTCAATTTTTTGGGGGTGGTCACGAATTAAAGTCCTTTTCGCTCTAGGACGCTTAGTTTAGGAGATATGGGCAAAAGAAGTTTTTCATATAAAAATTTAAATTATTTTAGGTTTTGGGTGGATTTTTCAATTTTTTGGGGGTGGTCACGAATTAAAGTCCTTTTCGCTCTAGAACGCATATTTAAGGAGATATGGGCAAAAGAAGTTTTTCATATAAAAATTTCAATTTTTTTAGGTTTTGGGTGGATTTTTCACTTTTTTGAGGGTGGTCACGAATTAAAGTCCTTTTCGCTCTAGGACGCATATTTAAGGAGATATGGGCAAAAGAAGTTTTTCATATAAAAATTGAAATTTTTTTAGGTTTTGGGTGGATTTTTCAATTTTTTGGGGGTGGTCACGAATTAAAGTCCTTTTCGCTCTAGGACGCATATTTAAGGAGATATGGGCAAAAGAAGTTTTTCATATAAAAATTTCATTTTTTTTAGGTTTTGGGTGGATTTTTCACTTTTTTGAGGGTGGTCACGAATTAAAGTCCCTTTCGCTCTAGGACGCATATTTAAGGAGATATGGGCAAAAGAAGTTTTTCGTATAAAAATTTCAATTTTTTTTAGGTTTTGGGTGGATTTTTCACTTTTTTGAGGGTGGTCACGAATTAAAGTCCTTTTCGCTCTAGGACGCATATTTAAGGAGATATGGGCAAAAGAAGTTTTTCATATAAAAATTTAATTTATTTTAGGTTTTGGGTGGATTTTTCAATTTTTTGAGGGTGGTCACGAATTAAAGTCCTTTTCGCTCTAGGACGCATATTTAAGGAGATATGGGCAAAAGAAGTTTTTTATATAAAAATTTAAATTTTTTTAGGTTTTGGGTGGATTTTCCAATTTTTTGGGGGTGGTCACGAATTAAAGTCCTTTTCGCTCTAGGACGCATATTTAAGGAGGTATGGGCAAAAGAAGGTTTTGGGTGGATTTTTCAATTTTTTGGGGTGGTCACGAATTAAAGTCCTTTTCGCTCTAGGACGCATATTTAAGGAGATATGGGCAAAAGAAGTTTTTCATATAAAAATTCAATTTTTTTAGGTTTTGGGTGGATTTTTCAATTTTTTGGGGGTGGTCACGAATTAAAGTCATTTTCGCTCTAGGACGCATATTTAAGGAGATATGGGCAAAAGAAGTTTTTCATATAAACATTTAATTTTTTTTAGGTTTTGGGTGGATTTTTCAATTTTTTGAGGGTGGTCACGAATTAAAGTCCTTTTCGCTCTAGGACGCATATTTAAGGAGATATGGGCAAAAGAAGTTTTTCATATAAAAATTTACATTTTTTTAGGTTTTGGGTGGATTTTTCAATTTTTTGGGGTTGGTCACGAATTAAAGTCATTTTCGCTCTAAGACGCATATTTAAGGAGATATGGGCAAAAGAAGTTTTTCATATAAAAATTTCAATTTTTTAGGTTTTGGGTGGATTTTTCAATTTTTTGGGGGTGGTCACGAATTAAAGTCCTTTTCGCTCTAGGACGCATATTTAAGGAGATATGGGCAAAAGAAGTTTTTCATATAAAAATTTAAATTTTTTTAGGTTTTGGGTGGATTTTTCAATTTTTTGAGGGTGGTCACGAATTAAAATCCTTTTCGCTCTAGGACGCATATTTAAGGAGATATGGGCAAAAGAAGTTTTTCATATAAAAATTTCAATTTTTTTAGGTTTTGGGTGGATTTTTCAATTTTTTGGGGGTGGTCACGAATTAAAGTCCTTTTCGCTCTAGGACGCTTAGTTTAGGAGATATGGGCAAAAGAAGTTTTTCGTATAAAAATTTCAATTTTTTTTAGGTTTTGGGTGGATTTTTCACTTTTTTGAAGGTGGTCACGAATTAAAGTCCTTTTCGCTCTAGGACGCATATTTAAGGAGATATGGGCAAAAGAAGTTTTTCATATAAAAATTTCAATTTTTTTAGGTTTTGGGTGGATTTTTCAATTTTTTGTGGGTGGTCACGAATTAAAGTCCTTTTCGCTCTAGGACGCATATTTAAGGAGATATGGGCAAAAGAAGTTTTTCATATAAAAATTTCAATTTTGTTAGGTTTTGGGTGGATTTTTCAATTTTTTGAGGGTGGTCACGAATTAAAGTCCTTTTCGCTCTAGGATAAGATATGGGCAAAAGAAGTTTTTCATATAAAAATTTAAATTATTTTAGGTTTTGGGTGGATTTTTCAATTTTTTGGGGGTGGTCACGAATTAAAGTCCTTTTCGCTCTAGGACGCATATTTAAGGAGATATAGGCAAAAGAAGTTTTTCATATAAAAATTTCAATTTTTTTAGGTTTTGGGTGGATTTTTCAGTTTTTTAAGGGTGGTCACGAATTAAAGTCCTTTTCGCTCTAGGACGCATATTTAAGGAGATATGGGCAAAAGAAGTTTTTCATATAAAAATTTAAATTTTTTTAGGTTTTGGGTGGATTTTTCAATTTTTTGGGGGTGGTCACGAATTAAAGTCCTTTTCGCTCTAGGACGCATATTTAAGGAGATATGAGCAAAAGAAGTTTTTCATATAAAAATTTAAATTATTTTAGGTTTTGGGTGGATTTTTCAATTTTTTTGGGGGTGGTCACGAATTAAAGTCCTTTTCGCTCTAGGACGCATATTTAAGGAGATATGGGCAAAAGAAGTTTTTCATATAAAAATTTCAATTTTTTTAGGTTTTGGGTGGATTTTTCACTTTTTTTGAGGGTGGTCACGAATTAAAGTCCCTTTCGCTCTAGGACGCATATTTAAGGAGATATGGGCAAAAGAAATTTTTCGTATAAAAATTTCAATTTTTTTAGGTTTTGGGTGGATTTTTCCCTTTTTTGAGGGTGGTCACGAATTAAAGTCCTTTTCGCTCTAGGACGCATATTTAAGGAGATATGGGCAAAAGAAGTTTTTCATATAAAAATTTCAATTTTTCTAGGTTTTGGGTGGATTTTTCAATATTTTGAGGGTGGTCACGAATTAAAGTCCTTTTCGCTCTAGGACGCATATTTAAGGAGATATGGGTAAAAGAAGTTTTTTATATAAAAATTTCAATTTTTTTAGGTTTTGGGTGGATTTTCCAATTTTTTGGGGGTGGTCACGAATTAAAGTCCTTTTCGCTCTAGGACGCATATTTAAGGAGATATGGGCAAAAGAAGTTTTTCATATAAAAATTTCAATTTTTTTAGGTTTTGGGTGGATTTTTCACTTTTTTGGGGGTGGTCACGAATTAAAGTCCTTTTCGCTATGGGACGCATATTTAAGGAGATATGGGCAAAAGAAGTTTTTCATATAAAAATTTAAATTTTTTTAGGTTTTGGGTGGATTTTTCAATTTTTTGGGGTGGTCACGAATTAAAGTCCTTTTCGCTCTAGGACGCATATTTAAGGAGATATGGGCAAAAGAAGTTTTTCATATAAAAATTCAATTTTTTTTAGGTTTTGGGTGGATTTTTCAATTTTTTGGGGTGGTCACGAATTAAAGTCCTTTTCGCTCTAGGACGCATATTTAAGGAGATATGGGCAAAAGAAGTTTTTCATATAAAAATTTAAATTTTTTTAGGTTTTGGGTGGATTTTTCATTTTTTTAAGGGTGGTCACGAATTAAAGTCCTTTTCGCTCTAGGACGCATATTTAAGGAGATATGGGCAAAAGAAGTTTTTCATATAAAAATTTACATTCTTTTAGGTTTTGGGTGGATTTTTCAATTTTTTGGGGGTGGTCACGAATTAAAGTCCTTTTCGCTCTAGGACGCATATTTAAGGAGATATAGGCAAAAGAAGTTTTTCATATAAAAATTTCAATTTTTTTAGGTTTTGGGTGGATTTTTCACTTTTTTAAGGGTGGTCACGAATTAAAGTCCTTTTCGCTCTAGGACGCATATTTAAGGAGATATGGGCAAAAGAAGTTTTTCATATAAAAATTTAAATTTTTTTAGGTTTTGGGTGGATTTTTCAATTTTTTGGGGGTGGTCACGAATTAAAGTCCTTTTCGCTCTAGGACGCATATTTAAGGAGATATGGGCAAAAGAAGTTTTTCATATAAAAATTTAAATTATTTTAGGTTTTGGGTGGATTTTTCAATTTTTTTGGGGGTGGTCACGAATTAAAGTCCTTTTCGCTCTAGGACGCATATTTAAGGAGATATGGGCAAAAGAAGTTTTTCATATAAAAATTTCAATTTTTTTAGGTTTTGGGTGGATTTTTCACTTTTTTTGAGGGTGGTCACGAATTAAAGTCCCTTTCGCTCTAGGACGCATATTTAAGGAGATATGGGCAAAAGAAATTTTTCGTATAAAAATTTCAATTTTTTTAGGTTTTGGGTGGATTTTTCACTTTTTTGAGGGTGGTCACGAATTAAAGTCCTTTTCGCTCTAGGACGCATATTTAAGGAGATATGGGCAAAAGAAGTTTTTCATATAAAAATTTCAATTTTTTTAGGTTTTGGGTGGATTTTTCAATATTTTGAGGGTGGTCACGAATTAAAGTCCTTTTCGCTCTAGGACGCATATTTAAGGAGATATGGGCAAAAGAAGTTTTTTATATAAAAATTTCAATTTTTTTAGGTTTTGGGTGGATTTTCCAATTTTTTGGGGGTGGTCACGAATTAAAGTCCTTTTCGCTCTAGGACGCATATTTAAGGAGATATGGGCAAAAGAAGTTTTTCATATAAAAATTTCAATTTTTTTAGGTTTTGGGTGGATTTTTCACTTTTTTGGGGGTGGTCACGAATTAAAGTCCTTTTCGCTATGGGACGCATATTTAAGGAGATATGGGCAAAAGAAGTTTTTCATATAAAAATTTAAATTTTTTTAGGTTTTGGGTGGATTTTTCAATTTTTTGGGGTGGTCACGAATTAAAGTCCTTTTCGCTCTAGGACGCATATTTAAGGAGATATGGGCAAAAGAAGTTTTTCATATAAAAATTCAATTTTTTTTAGGTTTTGGGTGGATTTTTCAATTTTTTGGGGTGGTCACGAATTAAAGTCCTTTTCGCTCTAGGACGCATATTTAAGGAGATATGGGCAAAAGAAGTTTTTCATATAAAAATTTAAATTTTTTTAGGTTTTGGGTGGATTTTTCATTTTTTTAAGGGTGGTCACGAATTAAAGTCCTTTTCGCTCTAGGACGCATATTTAAGGAGATATGGGCAAAAGAAGTTTTTCATATAAAAATTTACATTTTTTTAGGTTTTGGGTGGATTTTTCAATTTTTTGGGGGTGGTCACGAATTAAAGTCATTTTCGCTCTAGGACGCATATTTAAGGAGATATGGGCAAAAGAAGTTTTTCATATAAAAATTTCAATTTTTTTAGGTTTTGGGTGGATTTTTCACTTTTTTGAGGGTGGTCACGAATTAAAGTCCTTTTCGCTCTAGGACGCATATTTAAGGAGATATGGGCAAAAGAAGTTTTTCATATAAAAATTTCAATTTTTTTAGGTTTTGGGTGGATTTGTCAATTTTTTGGGGGTGGTCACGAATTAAAGTCCTTTTCACTCTAGGACGCTTAGTTTAGGAGATATGGGCAAAAGAAGTTTTTCGTATAAAAATTTCAATTTTTTTAGGTTTTGGGTGGATTTTTCACTTTTTTGAGGGTGGTCACGAATTAAAGTCCTTTTCGCTCTAGGACGCATATTTAAGGAGATATGGGCAAAAGAAGTTTTTCATATAAAAATTTCAATTTTTTTAGATTTTGGGTGGATTTTTCAATTTTTTGAGGGTGGTCACGAATTAAAGTCCTTTTCGCTCTAGGACGCATATTTAAGGAGATATGGGCAAAAGAAATTTTTCATATAAAAATTTCAATTATTTTAGGTTTTGGGTGGATTTTTCAATTTTTTGAGGGTGGTCACGAATTAAAGTCCTTTTCGCTCCAGGACGCATATTTAAGGAGATATGGGCAAAAGAAGTTTTTCATATAAAGATTTCAATTTTTTTAGGTTTTGGGTGGATTTTTCAATTTTTTGAGGGTGGTCACGAATTAAAGTCCTTTTCGCTCTAGGACGCTTAGTTTAGGAGATATGGGCAAAAGAAGTTTTTCATATAAAAATTTCAATTTTTTTAGGTTTTGGGTGGATTTTTAAATTTTTTGGGGGTGGTCACGAATTAAAGTCCTTTTCGCTCTAGGACGCATATTTAAGGAGATATGGACAAAAGAAGTTTTTCATATAAAAATTTCAATTTTTTTAGGTTTTGGGTGGATTTTTCCATTTTTTGGGGGTGGTCACGAATTAAAGTCCTTTTCGCTCTAGGACGCATATTTAAGGAGATATGGGCAAAAGAAGTTTTTCATATAAAAATTAAAATTTTTTTAGGTTTTGGGTGGATTTTTCACTTTTTTGAGGGTGGTCACGAATTAAAGTCCTTTTCGCTCTAGGACGCATATTTAAGGAGATATGGGCAAAAGAAGTTTTTCATATAAAAATTTACATTTTTTTAGGTTTTGGGTGGATTTTTCAATTTGTTGGGGGTGGTCACGAATTAAAGTCCTTTTCGCTCTAGGACGCATATTTAAGGAGATATGGGCAAAAGAAGTTTTTCATATAAAAATTTCAATTTTTTTAGGTTTTGGGTGGATTTTTCACTTTTTTGGGGGTGGTCACGAATTCAAGTCCTTTTCGCTCTAGGACGCTTAGTTTAGGAGATATGGGCAAAAGAAGTTTTTCATATAAAAATTTCAATTTTTTTCCTTTTCGCTCTAGGGCGCTTAGTTTAGGAGATATGGGCAAAAGAAGTTTTTCATATAAAAATTTAAATTTTTTTAGGTTTTGGGTGGATTTTTCAATTTTTTGAGGGTGGTCACGAATTAAAGTCCTTTTCGCTCTAGGACGCTTAGTTTAGGAGATATGGGCAAAAGAAGTTTTTCGTATAAAAATTTCAATTTTTTTAGGTTTTGGGTGGATTTTTCACTTTTTTGAGGGTGGTCACGAATTAAAGTCCTTTTCGCTCTAGGACGCATATTTAAGGAGATATGGGCAAAAGAAGTTTTTCATATAAAAATTTCAATTTTTTTAGGTTTTGGGTGGATTTTTCAATTTTTTGGGGGTGGTCACAAATTAAAGTCCTTTTCGCTCTAGGACGCATATTTAAGGAGATATGGGCAAAAGAAGTTTTTCATATAAAAATTTAAATTTTTTTAGGTTTTGGGTGGATTTTTCAATTTTTTGAGGGTGGTCACGAATTAAAGTCATTTTCGCTCTAGGACGCATATTTAAGGAGATATGGGCAAAAGAAGTTTTTCATATAAAACTTTAAATTATTTTAGGTTTTGGGTGGATTTTCCAATTTTTTGGGGGTGGTCACGAATAAAAGTCCTTTTCGCTCTAGGACGCATATTTAAGGAGATATGGGCAAAAGAAGTTTTTCATATAAAAATTTCAATTTTTTTAGGTTTTGGGTAGATTTTTCAATTTTTTGGGGGTGGTCACGAATTAAAGTCCTTTTCGCTCTAGGACGCATATTTAAGGAGATATGGGCAAAAGAAGTTTTTCATATAAAAATTTAAATTTTTTTAGGTTTTGGGTGGATTTTTCAATTTTTTGGGGGTGGTCACGAATTAAAGTCCTTTTCGCTCTAGGACGCATATTTAAGGAGATATGGGCAAAAGAAGTTTTTCATATAAAAATTTCAATTTTTTTAGGTTTTGGGTGGATTTTTCACTTTTTTGAGGGTGGTCACGAATTAAAGTCCTTTTCGCTCTAGGACGCATATTTAAGGAGATATGGGCAAAAGAAGTTTTTCATATAAAAATTTAAATTTTTTTAGGTTTTTGGTGGATTTTTCAATTTTTTGAGGGTGGTCACGAATTAAAGTCCTTTTCGCTCTAGGGCGCATATTTAAGGAGATATGGGCAAAAGAAGTTTTTCATATAAAAATTTCAATTTTTTTAGGTTTTGGGTGGATTTTTCAATTTTTTGGGGGTGGTCACGAATTAAAGTCATTTTCGCTCTAGGACGCATATTTAAGGAGATATGGGCAAAAGAAGTTTTTCATATAAAAATTTAAATTTTTTTAGGTTTTGGGTGGATTTTTCAATTTTTTGAGGGTGGTCACGAATTAAAGTCCTTTTCGCTCTAGGGCGCATATTTAAGGAGATATGGGCAAAAGAAGTTTTTCATATAAAAATTTAAATTTTTTTAGGTTTTGGGTGGATTTTTCAATTTTTTGAGGGTGGTCACGAATTAAAGTCCTTTTCGCTCTAGGACGCATATTTAAGGAGATATGGGCAAAATAAGTTTTTCATATAAAAATTTCAATTTTTTTAGGTTTTGGGTGGATTTTTCACTTTTTTAAGGGTGGTCACGAATTAAAGTCCTTTTCGCTCTAGGACGCATATTTAAGGAGATATGGGCAAAAGAAGTTTTTCATATAAAAATTTAAATTTTTTTAGGTTTTGGGTGGATTTTTCAATTTTTTGGGGGTGGTCACGAATTAAAGTCCTTTTCGCTCTAGGACGCATATTTAAGGAGATATGGGCAAAAGAAGTTTTTCATATAAAAATTTAAATTATTTTAGGTTTTGGGTGGATTTTTCAATTTTTTTGGGGGTGGTCACGAATTAAAGTCCTTTTCGCTCTAGGACGCATATTTAAGGAGATATGGGCAAAAGAAGTTTTTCATATAAAAATTTCAATTTTTTTAGGTTTTGGGTGGATTTTTCACTTTTTTTGAGGGTGGTCACGAATTAAAGTCCCTTTCGCTCTAGGACGCATATTTAAGGAGATATGGGCAAAAGAAATTTTTCGTATAAAAATTTCAATTTTTTTAGGTTTTGGGTGGATTTTTCACTTTTTTGAGGGTGGTCACGAATTAAAGTCCTTTTCGCTCTAGGACGCATATTTAAGGAGATATGGGCAAAAGAAGTTTTTCATATAAAAATTTCAATTTTTTTAGGTTTTGGGTGGATTTTTCAATATTTTGAGGGTGGTCACGAATTAAAGTCCTTTTCGCTCTAGGACGCATATTTAAGGAGATATGGGCAAAAGAAGTTTTTTATATAAAAATTTCAATTTTTTTAGGTTTTGGGTGGATTTTCCAATTTTTTGGGGGTGGTCACGAATTAAAGTCCTTTTCGCTCTAGGACGCATATTTAAGGAGATATGGGCAAAAGAAGTTTTTCATATAAAAATTTCAATTTTTTTAGGTTTTGGGTGGGTTTTTCACTTTTTTGGGGGTGGTCACGAATTAAAGTCCTTTTCGCTATGGGACGCATATTTAAGGAGATATGGGCAAAAGAAGTTTTTCATATAAAAATTTAAATTTTTTTAGGTTTTGGGTGGATTTTTCAATTTTTTGGGGTGGTCACGAATTAAAGTCCTTTTCGCTCTAGGACGCATATTTAAGGAGATATGGGCAAAAGAAGTTTTTCATATAAACATTCAATTTTTTTTAGGTTTTGGGTGGATTTTTCAATTTTTTGGGGTGGTCACGAATTAAAGTCCTTTTCGCTCTAGGACGCATATTTAAGGAGATATGGGCAAAAGAAGTTTTTCATATAAAAATTTAAATTTTTTTAGGTTTTGGGTGGATTTTTCATTTTTTTAAGGGTGGTCACGAATTAAAGTCCTTTTCGCTCTAGGACGCATATTTAAGGAGATATGGGCAAAAGAAGTTTTTCATATAAAAATTTACATTTTTTTAGGTTTTGGGTGGATTTTTCAATTTTTTGGGGGTGGTCACGAATTAAAGTCATTTTCGCTCTAGGACGCATATTTAAGGAGATATGGGCAAAAGAAGTTTTTCATATAAAAATTTCAATTTTTTAGGTTTTGGGTGGATTTTTCAATTTTTTGGGGGTGGTCACGAATTAAAGTCCTTTTCGCTCTAGGACGCATATTTAAGGAGATATGGGCAAAAGAAGTTTTTCATATAAAAATTTCAATTTTTTTAGGTTTTGGGTGGATTTTTCAATTTTTTGGGGGTGGTCACGAATTAAAGTCCTTTTCGCTCTAGGACACATATTTAAGGAGATATGGGCAAAAGAAGTATTTCATATAAAAATTTCAATTTTTTTAGGTTTTGGGTGGATTTTTCACTTTTTTGAGGGTGGTCACGAATTAAAGTCCTTTTCGCTCTAGGACGCATATTTAAGGAGATATGGGCAAAAGAAGTTTTTCATATAAAAATTTAAATTTTTTTAGGTTTTGGGTGGATTTGTCAATTTTTTGGGGGTGGTCACGAATTAAAGTCCTTTTCACTCTAGGACGCTTAGTTTAGGAGATATGGGCAAAAGAAGTTTTTCGTATAAAAATTTCAATTTTTTTTAGGTTTTGGGTGGATTTTTCACTTTTTTGAGGGTGGTCACGAATTAAAGTCCTTTTCGCTCTAGGACGCATATTTAAGGAGATATGGGCAAAAGAAGTTTTTCATATAAAAATTTCAATTTTTTTAGATTTTGGGTGGATTTTTCAATTTTTTGAGGGTGGTCACGAATTAAAGTCCTTTTCGCTCCAGGACGCATATTTAAGGAGATATGGGCAAAAGAAGTTTTTCATATAAAGATTTCAATTTTTTTAGGTTTTGGGTGGATTTTTCAATTTTTTGAGGGTGGTCACGAATTAAAGTCCTTTTCGCTCTAGGACGCTTAGTTTAGGAGATATGGGCAAAAGAAGTTTTTCATATAAAAATTTCAATTTTTTTAGGTTTTGGGTGGATTTTTAAATTTTTTGGGGGTGGTCACGAATTAAAGTCCTTTTCGCTCTAGGACGCATATTTAAGGAGATATGGACAAAAGAAGTTTTTCATATAAAAATTTCAATTTTTTTAGGTTTTGGGTGGATTTTTCAATTTTTTGGGGGTGGTCACGAATTAAAGTCCTTTTCGCTCTAGGACGCATATTTAAGGAGATATGGGCAAAAGAAGTTTTTCATATAAAAATTTAAATTTTTTTAGGTTTTGGGTGGATTTTTCACTTTTTTGAGGGTGGTCACGAATTAAAGTCCTTTTCGCTCTAGGACGCATATTTAAGGAGATATGGGCAAAAGAAGTTTTTCATATAAAAATTTACATTTTTTTAGGTTTTGGGTGGATTTTTCAATTTGTTGGGGGTGGTCACGAATTAAAGTCCTTTTCGCTCTAGGGCGCTTAGTTTAGGAGATATGGGCAAAAGAAGTTTTTCATATAAAAATTTCAATTTTTTTAGGTTTTGGGTGGATTTTTCACTTTTTTGGGGGTGGTCACGAATTCAAGTCCTTTTCGCTCTAGGACGCTTAGTTTAGGAGATATGGGCAAAAGAAGTTTTTCATATAAAAATTTCAATTTTTTTCCTTTTCGCTCTAGGGCGCTTAGTTTAGGAGATATGGGCAAAAGAAGTTTTTCATATAAAAATTTAAATTTTTTTAGGTTTTGGGTGGATTTTTCAATTTTTTGAGGGTGGTCACGAATTAAAGTCCTTTTCGCTCTAGGACGCTTAGTTTAGGAGATATGGGCAAAAGAAGTTTTTCGTATAAAAATTTCAATTTTTTTAGGTTTTGGGTGGATTTTTCACTTTTTTGAGGGTGGTCACGAATTAAAGTCCTTTTCGCTCTAGGACGCATATTTAAGGAGATATGGGCAAAAGAAGTTTTTCATATAAAAATTTCAATTTTTTTAGGTTTTGGGTGGATTTTTCAATTTTTTGGGGGTGGTCACAAATTAAAGTCCTTTTCGCTCTAGGACGCATATTTAAGGAGATATGGGCAAAAGAAGTTTTTCATATAAAAATTTAAATTTTTTTAGGTTTTGGGTGGATTTTTCAATTTTTTGAGGGTGGTCACGAATTAAAGTCATTTTCGCTCTAGGACGCATATTTAAGGAGATATGGGCAAAAGAAGTTTTTCATATAAAACTTTAAATTATTTTAGGTTTTGGGTGGATTTTCCAATTTTTTGGGGGTGGTCACGAATAAAAGTCCTTTTCGCTCTAGGACGCATATTTAAGGAGATATGGGCAAAAGAAGTTTTTCATATAAAAATTTCAATTTTTTTAGGTTTTGGGTAGATTTTTCAATTTTTTGGGGGTGGTCACGAATTAAAGTCCTTTTCGCTCTAGGACGCATATTTAAGGAGATATGGGCAAAAGAAGTTTTTCATATAAAAATTTACATTTTTTTAGGTTTTGGGTGGATTTTTCAATTTTTTGGGGGTGGTCACGAATTAAAGTCCTTTTCGCTCTAGGACGCATATTTAAGGAGATATGGGCAAAAGAAGTTTTTCATATAAAAATTTAAATTTTTTTAGGTTTTTGGTGGATTTTTCAATTTGTTGGGGGTGGTCACGAATTAAAGTCCTTTTCGCTCTAGGACGCATATTTAAGGAGATATGGGCAAAAGAAGTTTTTCATATAAAAATTTCAATTTTTTTAGGTTTTGGGTGGATTTTTCAATTTTTTGGGGGTGGTCACGAATTAAAGTCATTTTCGCTCTAGGACGCATATTTAAGGAGATATGGGCAAAAGAAGTTTTTCATATAAAAATTTAAATTTTTTTAGGTTTTGGGTGGATTTTTCAATTTTTTGAGGGTGGTCACGAATTAAAGTCCTTTTCGCTCTAGGGCGCATATTTAAGGAGATATGGGCAAAAGAAGTTTTTCATATAAAAATTTCAATTTTTTTAGGTTTTGGGTGGATTTTTCAATTTTTTGAGGGTGGTCACGAATTAAAGTCCTTTTCGCTCTAGGACGCATATTTAAGGAGATATGGGCAAAATAAGTTTTTCATATAAAAATTTCAATTTTTTTAGGTTTTGGGTGGATTTTTCAATTTTTTGAGGGTGGTCACGAATTAAAGTCCTTTTCGCTCTAGGACGCATATTTAAGGAGATATGGGCAAAAGAAGTTTTTCATATAAAAATTTACATTTTTTTAGGTTTTGGGTGGATTTTTCAATTTTTTGAAGGTGGTCACGAATTAAAGTCATTTTCGCTCTAGGACGCATATTTCAGGAGATATGGGCAAAAGAAGTTCTTTTCGCTCTAGGACGCATATTTAAGGAGATAGGGGAAAAATAAGTTTTTCATATAAAAATTTACATTTTTTTAGGTTTTGGGTGGATTTTTCAATTTTTTGGGGGTGGTCACGAATTAAAGTCATTTTCGCTATAGGACGCTTAGTTTAGGAGATATGGGCAAAAGAAGTTTTTCGTATAAAAATTTCAATTTTTTTAGGTTTTGGGTGGATTTTTCACGTTTTTGAGGGTGGTCACGAATTAAAGTCCTTTTCGCTCTAGGACGCATATTTAAGGAGATATGGGCAAAAGAAGTTTTTCATATAAAAATTTAAATTATTTTAGGTTTTGGGTGGATTTTTCAATTTTTTGGGGGTGGTCACGAATTAAAGTCCTTTTCGCTATAGGACGCTTAGTTTAGGAGATATGGGCAAAAGAAGTATTTCGTATAAAAATTTACATTTTTTTAGGTTTTGGGTGGATTTTTCAATTTTTTGGGGGTGGTCACGAATTAAAGTCATTTTCGCTCTAGGACGCATATTTAAGGAGATATGGGCAAAAGAAGTTTTTCATATAAAAATTTACATTTTTTTAGGTTTTGGGTGGATTTTTCATTTTTTTCGGGTGGTCACGAATTAAAGTCCTTTTCGCTATAGGACGCTTAGTTTAGGAGATATGGGCAAAAGAAGTTTTTCGTATAAAAATTTCAATTTTTTTAGGATTGGGGTGGATTTTTCACTTTTTTGAGGGTGGTCACGAATTAAAGTCCTTTCCGCTCTAGGACGCTTAGTTTAGGAGATATGGGCAAAAGAAGTTTTTCATATAAAAATTAAAATTTTTTTAGGTTTTGGGTGGATTTTTCAATTTTTTGGGGGTGGTCACGAATTAAAGTCCTTTTCGCTCTAGGACGCATATTTAAGGAGATATGGGCAAAAGAAGTTTTTCATATAAAAATTTCAATTTTTTTAGGTTTTGGGTGGATTTTTCACTTTTTTGAGGGTGGTCACGAATTAAAGTCCTTTTCGCTCTAGGACGCATATTTAAGGAGATATGGGCAAAAGAAGTTTTTCATATAAAAATTTCAAATTTTTTAGGTTTTGGGTGGATTTTCCACTTTTTTGAGGGTGGTCACGAATTAAAGTCCTTTTCGCTCTAGGACGCATATTTAAGGAGATATGGGCAAAAGAAGTTATTCATATAAAAATTTCAATTTTTTTAGGTTTTGGGTGGATTTTTCAATTTTTTGAGGGTGGTCACGAATTAAAGTCCTTTTCGCTCTAGGACGCATATTTAAGGAGATATGGGCAACAGAAGTTTTTCATATAAAAATTAAAATTTTTTTAGGTTTTGGGTGGATTTTTCAATTTTTTGGGGGTGGTCACGAATTAAAGTCCTTTTCGCTCTAGGACGCATATTTAAGGAGATATGGGCAAAAGAAGTTTTCCATATAAAAATTTCAATTTTTTTAGGTTTTGGGCGGATTTTTCAATTTTTTGGGGGTGGTCACGAATTAAAGTCCTTTTCGCTCTAGGACGCTTAGTTTAGGAGATATGGGCAAAAGAAGTTTTTCATATAAAAATTTAAATTTTTTTAGGTTTTGGGTAGATTTTTAAATTTTTTGAGGGTGGTCACGAATTAAAGTCATTTTCGCTCTAGGACGCATATTTAAGGAGATATGGGCAAAAGAAGTTTTTCATATAAAAAAATCAATTTTGTAGGTTTTGGGTGGATTTTTCACTTTTTTGAGGGTGGTCACGAATTAAAGTCCTTTTCGCTCTAGGACGCATATTTAAGGAGATATGGGCAAAAGAAGTTTTTCATATAAAAATTTCAATTTGTTTAGGTTTTGGGTGGATTTTTCACTTTTTTGAGGGTGGTCACGAACTAAAGTCCTTTTCGCTCTAGGACGCATATTTAAGGAGATATGGGCAAAAGAAGTTTTTCATATAAAAATTTAAATTATTTTAGGTTTTGGGTGGATTTTTCAATTTTTTGAGGGTGGTCACGAATTAAAGTCCTTTTCGCTCTAGGACGCATATTTAAGGAGATATGGGCAAAAGAAGTTTTTCATATAAAAATTTCAATTTTTTAGGTTTTGGGTGGATTTTTCAATTTTTTGAGGGTGGTCACGAATTAAAGTCCTTTTCGCTCTAGGACGCTTAGTTTAGGAGATATGGGCAAAAGAAGTTTTTCGTATAAAAATTTCAATTTTTTTAGGTTTTGGGTGGGTTTTTCACTTTTTTGAGGGTGGTCACGAATTAAAGTCCTTTTCGCTCTAGGACGCATATTTAAGGAGATATGGGCAAAAGAAGTTTTTCATATAAAAATTTCAATTTTTTTAGGTTTTGAGTGGATTTTTCAATTTTTTGAGAGTGGTCACGCTCTAGGACGCATATTTAAGGAGATATGGGCAAAAGAAGTTTTTCATATAAAAATTTCAATTATTTTAGGTTTTGGGTGGATTTTTCAATTTTTTGAGGGTGGTCACGAATTAAAGTCCTTTTCGCTCTAGGACGCTTAGTTTAGGAGATATGGGCAAAAGAAGTTTTTCATATAAATATTTCAATTTTTTTAGGTTTTGGGTGGATTTTTAAATTTTTTGAGGGTGGTCACGAATTAAAGTCCTTTTCGCTCTAGGACGCTTAGTTTAGGAGATATGGGCAAAAGAAGTTTTTCATATAAAAATTTCAATTTTTTTAGGTTTTGGGTGGATTTTTCAATTTTTTGAGGGTGGTCACGAATTAAAGCCCTTTTCGCTCTAGGACGCATATTTAAGGAGATATGGGCAAAAGAAGTTTTTAATATAAACATTTCAATTTTTTAGGTTTTGGGTGGATTTTTCAATTTTTTGGGGGTGGTCACGAATTAAAGTCATTTTCGCTCTAGGACGCATATTTAAGGAGATATGGGCAAAAGAAGTTTTTCATATAAAAATTTCAATTTTTTTAGGTTTTGGGTGGATTTTTCAATTTTTTGAGGGTGGTCACGAATTAAAGTCCTTTTCGCTCTAGGACGCATATTTAAGGAGATATGGGAAAAAGAAGTTTTTCATATAAAAATTTCAATTATTTTAGGTTTTGGGTGGATTTTTCAATTTTTTGAGGGTGGTCACGAATTAAAGTCATTTTCGCTCTAGGACGCATATTTAAGGAGATATGGGCAAAAGAAGTTTTTCATATAAAAATTTCAATTTTTTTAGGTTTTGGGTGGATTTTTCAATTTTTTGAGGGTGGTCACGAATTAAAGTCCTTTTCACTCTAGGACGCATATTTAAGGAGATATGGGCAAAAGAAGTTTTTCATATAAAAATTTCATTTTTTTTAGGTTTTGGGTGGATTTTTCAATTTTTTGGGGGTGGTCACGAATTAAAGTCCTTTTCGCTCTAGGACGCATATTTAAGGAGATATGGGCAAAAGAAGTTTTTCATATAAAAATTTCAATTTTTTTAGGTTTTGGGTGGATTTTTCACTTTTTTGGGGGTGGTCACGAATTAAAGTCCTTTTCGCTCTAGGACGCATATTTATGGAGATATGGGCAAAAGAAGTTTTTCATATAAAAATTTCAATTATTTTAGGTTTTGGGTGGATTTTTCAATTTTTTGAGGGTGGTCACGAATTAAAGTCCTTTTCGCTCTAGGACGCATATTTAAGGAGATATGGGCAAAAGAAGTTTTTCATATAAAAATTTAAATTATTTTAGGTTTTGGGTGGATTTTTCAATTTTTTGGGGGTGGTCACGAATTAAAGTCCTTTTCGCTCTAGGACGCATATTTAAGGAGATATGGGCAAAAGAAGTTTTTCATATAAAACTTTCAATTTTTTTAGGTTTTGGGTGGATTTTTCAATTTTTTGAGGGTGGTCACGAATTAAAGTCATTTTCGCTCTAGGACGCATATTTAAGGAGATATGGGCAAAAGAAGTTTTTCATATAAAAAATTCAATTTTTTTGGGTTTTGGGTGGATTTTTCAATTTTTTGAGGGTGGTCACGAATTAAAGTCCTTTTCGCTCTAGGACGCATATTTAAGGAGATATGGGCAAAAGAAGTTTTTCATATAAAAAATTAAATTTTTTTATGTTTTGGGTGGATTTTTCAATTTTTTGAGGGTGGTCACGAATTAAAGTCCTTTTCGCTCTAGGACGCATATTTAAGGAGATAAGGGCAAAAGAAGTTTTTCATATAAAAATTTCAATTTTTTTAGGTTTTGGGTGGATTTTTCAATTTTTTGAGGGTGGTCACGAATTAAAGTCCTTTTCGCTCTAGGACGCATATTTAAGGAGATATGGACAAAAGAAGTTTTTCATATAAAAATTTAAATTTTTTTAGGTTTTGGGTGGATTTTTCAATTTTTTGAGGGTGGTCACGTATTAAAGTCCTTTTCGCTCTAGGACGCATATTTAAGGAGATATGGGCAAAAGAAGTTTTTCATATAAAAATTTCAATTTTTTTAGGTTTTGGGTGGATTTTTCAATTTTTTGGGGGTGGTCACGAATTACTTTTCGCTCTAGGACGCATATTTAAGGAGATATGGGCAAAAGAAGTTTTTCATATAAAAATTTCAATTTTTTTAGGTTTTGGGTGGATTTTTCAATTTTTTGAGGGTGGTCACGAATGAAAGCCCTTTTCGCTCTATGACGCATATTTAAGGAGATATGGGCACAAGAAGTTTTTCATATAAAAATTTCAATTTTTTTAGGTTTTGGGTGGATTTTTCAATTTTTTGAGGGTGGTCACGAATGAAAGCCCTTTTCGCTCTAGGACGCATATTTAAGGAGATATGGGCAAAAGAAGTTTTTCATATAAAAATTTCAATTTTTTTAGGTTTTGGGTGGATTTTTCAATTTTTTGAGGGTGGTCACGAATGAAAGCCCTTTTCGCTCTAGGACGCATATTTAAGGAGATATGGGCACAAGAAGTTTTTCATATAAAAATTTCAATTATTTTAGGTTTTGGGTGGATTTTTCAATTTTTTGGGGGTGGTCACGAATTACTTTTCGCTCTAGGACGCATATTTAAGGAGATATGGGCAAAAGAAGTTTTTCATATAAAAATTTCAATTTTTTTAGGTTTTGGGTGGATTTTTCAATTTTTTGAGGGTGGTCACGAATGAAAGCCCTTTTCGCTCTAGGACGCATATTTAAGGAGATATGGGCAAAAGAAGTTTTTCATATAAAAATTTCAATTATTTTAGGTTTTGGGTGGATTTTTCAATTTTTTGGGGGTGGTCACGAATTAAAGCCCTTTTCGCTATAGGACGCATATTTAAGGAGATATGGGCAAAAGAAGTTTTTCATATAAAAAATTCATTTTTTTTAGGTTTTGGGTGGATTTTTCAATTTTTTGGGGGTGGTCACGAATTAAAGTCCTTTTCGCTCTAGGACCCTTAGTTTAGGAGATATGGGCAAAAGAAGTTTTTCATATAAAAATTTCAATTTTTTTAGGTTTTGGGTGGATTTTTCAATTTTTTGGGGGTGGTCACGAATTAAAGTCATTTTCGCTCTAGGACGCATATTTAAGGAGATATGGGCAAAAGAAGTTTTTCATATAAAAATTAAAATTTTTTTAGGTTTTGGGTGGATTTTTCACTTTTTTGAGGGTGGTCACGAATTAAAGTCCTTTTCGCTCTAGGACGCATATTTAAGGAGATATGGGCAAAAGAAGTGTTTCATATAAAAATTTCAATTTTTTTAGGTTTTGGGTGGATTTTTCACTTTTTTGAGGGTGGTCACGAATTAAAGTCCTTTTCGCTCTAGGACGCATATTTAAGGAGATATGGGCAAAAGAAGTTTTTCATATAAAAATTTCATTTTTTTTAGGTTTTCGGTGGATTTTTCAATTTTTTGAGGGTGGTAACGAATTAAAGTCCTTTTCGCTCTAGGACGCATATTTAAGGAGATATGGGCAAAAGAAGTTTTTCATATAAAAATTTCAATTTTTTTAGGTTTTGGGTGGATTTTTCAATTTTTTGAGGGTGGTCACGAATTAAAGTCCTTTTCGCTCTAGGACGCTTAGTTTAGGAGATATGGGCAAAAGAAGTTTTTCATATAAAAATTTCAATTTTTTTAGGTTTTGGGTGGATTTTTCAATTTTTTGAGGGTGGTCACGAATTAAAGTCCTTTTCGCTCTAGGACGCATATTTAAGGAGATATGAGCAAAAGAAGTTTTTCATATAAAAATTTCAATTTTTTTAGGTTTTGGGTGGATTTTTCAATTTTTTGGGGGTGGTCACGAATTAAAGTCATTTTCGCTCTAGGACGCATATTTAAGGAGATATGGGCAAAAGAAGTTTTTCATATAAAAATTTCAATTTTTTTAGGTTTTGGGTGGATTTTTCAATTTTTTGAGGGTGGTCACGAATTAAAGTCCTTTTCGCTCTAGGACGCATATTTAAGGAGATATGGGCAAAAGAAGTTTTTCATATAAAAATTTAAATTTTTTTAGGTTTTGGGTGGATTTTTCAATTTTTTGAGGGTGGTCACGAATTAAAGTCCTTTTCGCTCTAGGACGCATATTTAAGGAGATATGGGCAAAAGAAGTTTTTCATATAAAAAATTAAATTTTTTTTAGGTTTTGGGTGGATTTTTCGATTTTTTGAGGGTGGTCACGAATTAAAGTCCTTTTCGCTCTAGGACGCATATTTAAGGAGATATGGGCAAAAGAAGTTTTTCATATAAAAATTTAAATTATTTTAGGTTTTGGGTGGATTTTTAAATTTTTTGAGGGTGGTCACGAATTAAAGTCCTTTTCGCTATAGGACGCTTAGTTTAGGAGATATGGGCAAAAGAAGTTTTTCGTATAACAATTTCAATTTTTTTAGGTTTTGGGTGGATTTTTCACTTTTTTGAGGGTGGTCACGAATTAAAGTCCTTTTCGCTCTAGGACGCATGGGCAAAAGAAGTTTTTCATATAAAAATTTAAATTATTTTTGGTTTTGGGTGGATTTTTCAATTTTTTGGGGGTGGTCACGAATTAAAGTCCTTTTCGCTCTAGGACGCTTAGTTTAGGAGATATGGGCAAAAGAAGTTTTTCGTATAAAAATTTCAATTTTTTTAGGTTTTGGGTGGATTTTTCAATTTTTTGAGGGTGGTCACGAATTAATGTCCTTTTCGCTCTAGGACGCATATTTAAGGAGATATGGGCAAAAGAAGTTTTTCATATAAAAATTTCAATTTTTTTAGGTTTTGGGTGGATTTTTCAATTTTTTGAGGGTGGTCACGAATTAAAGTCCTTTTCGCTCTAGGACGCTTAGTTTAGGAGATATGGGCAAAAGAAGTTTTTCATATAAAAATTTAAATTTTTTTAGGTTTTGGGTGGATTTTTCAATTTTTTGAGGGTGGTCACGAATTAAAGCCCTTTTCGCTCTAGGACGCATATTTAAGGAGATATGGGCAAAAGAAGTTTTTCATATAAAAATTTAAATTATTTTAGGTTTTGGGTGGATTTTTCAATTTTTTGAGGGTGGTCACGAATTAAAGTCCTTTTCGCTCTAGGACGCATATTTAAGGAGATATGGGCAAAAGAAGTTTTTCATATAAAAATTTAAATTATTTTAGGTTTTGGGTGGATTTTTCAATTTTTTGAGGGTGGTCACGAATTAAAGTCCTTTTCTCTCTAGGACGCATATTTAAGGATATATGGGCAAAAGAAGTTTTTCATATAAAAATTTCAATTTTTTTAGGTTTTGGGTGGATTTTTCAATTTTTTGGGGGTGGTCACGAATTAAAGTCCTTTTCGCTCTAGGACGCATATTTAAGGAGATATGGGCAAAAGAAGTTTTTCATATAAAAATTTAAATTATTTTAGGTTTTGGGTGGATTTTTCAATTTTTTGAGGGTGGTCACGAATTAAAGTCCTTTTCGCTCTAGGACGCATATTTAAGGAGATATGGGCAAAAGAAGTTTTTCATATAAAAATTTAAATTATTTTAGGTTTTGGGTGGATTTTTCAATTTTTTGAGGGTGGTCACGAATTAAAGTCCTTTTCTCTCTAGGACGCATATTTAAGGAGATATGGGCAAAAGAAGTTTTTCATATAAAAATTTAAATTTTTTTAGGTTTTGGGTGGATTTTTCAATTTTTTGGGGGTGGGGGAGATATGGGCAAAAGAAGTTTTTCATATAAAAATTTCATTTTTTTTAGGTTTTGGGTGGATTTTTCAATTTTTTGAGGGTGGTCACGAATTAAAGTCCTTTTCGCTCTAGGACGCATATTTAAGGAGATATGGGCAAAAGAAGTTTTTTATATAAAAATTTCAATTTTTTTAGGTTTTGGGTGGATTTTTCAATTTTTTGAGGGTGGTCACGAATTAAAGTCCTTTTCGCTCTAGGACGCATATTTAAGGAGATATGGGCAAAAGAAGTTTTTCATATAAAAATTTCAATTTTTTTAGGTTTTGGGTGGATTTTTCAATTTTTTGAGGGTGGTCACGAATTAAAGTCCTTTTCGCTCTAGGACGCATATTTAAGGAGATATGGGCAAAAGAAGTTTTTCATATAAAAATTTAAATTTTTTTAGGTTTTGGGTGGATTTTTCAATTTTTTGAGGGTGGTCACGAATTAAAGTCCTTTTCGCTCTAGGACGCATATTTAAGGAGATATGGGCAAAAGAAGTTTTTCATATAAAAAATTAAATTTTTTTAGGTTTTGGGTGGATTTTTCAATTTTTTGAGGGTGGTCACGAATTAAAGTCCTTTTCGCTCTAGGACGCATATTTAAGGAGATATGGGCAAAAGAAGTTTTTCATATAAAAATTTAAATTATTTTAGGTTTTGGGTGGATTTTTAAATTTTTTGAGGGTGGTCACGAATTAAAGTCCTTTTCGCTATAGGACGCTTAGTTTAGGAGATATGGGCAAAAGAAGTTTTTCGTATAAAAATTTCAATTTTTTTAGGTTTTGGGTGGATTTTTCACTTTTTTGAGGGTGGTCACGAATTAAAGTCCTTTTCGCTCTAGGACGCATATTTAAGGAGATATGGGCAAAAGAAGTTTTTCATATAAAAATTTAAATTATTTTTGGTTTTGGGTGGATTTTTCAATTTTTTGGGGGTGGTCACGAATTAAAGTCCTTTTCGCTCTAGGACGCTTAGTTTAGGAGATATGGGCAAAAGAAGTTTTTCGTATAAAAATTTCAATTTTTTTAGGTTTTGGGTGGATTTTTCAATTTTTTGAGGGTGGTCACGAATTAATGTCCTTTTCGCTCTAGGACGCATATTTAAGGAGATATGGGCAAAAGAAGTTTTTCATATAAAAATTTCAATTTTTTTAGGTTTTGGGTGGATTTTTCAATTTTTTGAGGGTGGTCACGAATTAAAGTCCTTTTCGCTCTAGGACGCATATTTAAGGAGATATGGGCAAAAGAAGTTTTTTATATAAAAATTTCATTTTTTTTAGGTTTTGGGTGGATTTTCCAATTTTTTGGGGGTGGTCACGAATTAAAGTCCTTTTCGCTCTAGGACGCTTAGTTTAGGAGATATGGGCAAAAGAAGTTTTTCATATAAAAATTTAAATTTTTTTAGGTTTTGGGTGGATTTTTCAATTTTTTGAGGGTGGTCACGAATTAAAGCCCTTTTCGCTCTAGGACGCATATTTAAGGAGATATGGGCAAAAGAAGTTTTTCATATAAAAATTTCAATTTTTTTAGGTTTTGGGTGGATTTTTCAATTTTTTGAGGGGTGGTCACGAATTAAAGTCCTTTTCGCTCTAGGACGCATATTTAAGGAGATATGGGCAAAAGAAGTTTTTTATATAAAAATTTCAATTTTTTTAGGTTTTGGGTGGATTTTCCAATTTTTTGGGGTTGGTCACGAATTAAAGTCCTTTTCGCTCTAGGACGCTTAGTTTAGGAGATATGGGCAAAAGAAGTTTTTCATATAAAAATTTAAATTTTTTTAGGTTTTGGGTGGATTTTTCAATTTTTTGAGGGTGGTCACGAATTAAAGCCCTTTTCGCTCTAGGACGCATATTTAAGGAGATATGGGCAAAAGAAGTTTTTCATATAAAAATTTAAATTATTTTAGGTTTTGGGTGGATTTTTCAATTTTTTGAGGGTGGTCACGAATTAAAGTCCTTTTCGCTCTAGGACGCATATTTAAGGAGATATGGGCAAAAGAAATTTTTCATATAAAAATTTAAATTATTTTAGGTTTTGGGTGGATTTTTCAATTTTTTGAGGGTGGTCACGAATTAAAGTCCTTTTCTCTCTAGGACGCATATTTAAGGAGATATGAGCAAAAGAAGTTTTTCATATAAAAATTTCAATTTTTTTAGGTTTTGGGTGGATTTTTCAATTTTTTGAGGGTGGTCACGAATTAAAGTCCTTTTCGCTATAGGACGCTTAGTTTAGGAGATATGGGCAAAAGAAGTTTTTCATATAAAAATTTAAATTTTTTTAGGTTTTGGGTGGATTTTTAAATTTTTTGGGGGTGGTCACGAATTAAAGTCATTTTCGCTCTAGGACGCATATTTAAGGAGATATGGGCAAAAGAAGTTTTTTATATAAAAATTTCAATTTTTTTAGGTTTTGGGTGGATTTTCCAATTTTTTGGGGTTGGTCACGAATTAAAGTCCTTTTCGCTCTAGGACGCTTAGTTTAGGAGATATGGGCAAAAGAAGTTTTTCATATAAAAATTTAAATTTTTTTAGGTTTTGGGTGGATTTTTCAATTTTTTGAGGGTGGTCACGAATTAAAGCCCTTTTCGCTCTAGGACGCATATTTAAGGAGATATGGGCAAAAGAAGTTTTTCATATAAAAATTTAAATTATTTTAGGTTTTGGGTGGATTTTTCAATTTTTTGAGGGTGGTCACGAATTAAAGTCCTTTTCTCTCTAGGACGCATATTTAAGGAGATATGGGCAAAAGAAGTTTTTCATATAAAAATTTAAATTTTTTTAGGTTTTGGGTGGATTTTTCAATTTTTTGGGGGTGGGGGAGATATGGGCAAAAGAAGTTTTTCATATAAAAATTTCATTTTTTTTAGGTTTTGGGTGGATTTTTCAATTTTTTGAGGGTGGTCACGAATTAAAGTCCTTTTCGCTCTAGGACGCATATTTAAGGAGATATGGGCAAAAGAAGTTTTTCATATAAAAATTTCAATTTTTTTAGGTTTTGGGTGGATTTTTCAATTTTTTGAGGGTGGTCACGAATTAAAGTCCTTTTCGCTCTAGGACGCTTAGTTTAGGAGATATGGGCAAAAGAAGTTTTTCATATAAAAATTTCAATTTTTTTAGGTTTTGGGTGGATTTTTCAATTTTTTGAGGGTGGTCACGAATTAAAGTCCTTTTCGCTCTAGGACGCATATTTAAGGAGATATGAGCAAAAGAAGTTTTTCATATAAAAATTTCAATTTTTTTAGGTTTTGGGTGGATTTTTCAATTTTTTGGGGGTGGTCACGAATTAAAGTCATTTTCGCTCTAGGACGCATATTTAAGGAGATATGGGCAAAAGAAGTTTTTCATATAAAAATTTCAATTTTTTTAGGTTTTGGGTGGATTTTTCAATTTTTTGAGGGTGGTCACGAATTAAAGTCCTTTTCGCTCTAGGACGCATATTTAAGGAGATATGGGCAAAAGAAGTTTTTCATATAAAAATTTAAATTTTTTTAGGTTTTGGGTGGATTTTTCAATTTTTTGAGGGTGGTCACGAATTAAAGTCCTTTTCGCTCTAGGACGCATATTTAAGGAGATATGGGCAAAAGAAGTTTTTCATATAAAAAATTAAATTTTTTTAGGTTTTGGGTGGATTTTTCAATTTTTTGAGGGTGGTCACGAATTAAAGTCCTTTTCGCTCTAGGACGCATATTTAAGGAGATATGGGCAAAAGAAGTTTTTCATATAAAAATTTAAATTATTTTAGGTTTTGGGTGGATTTTTAAATTTTTTGAGGGTGGTCACAAATTAAAGTCCTTTTCGCTATAGGACGCTTAGTTTAGGAGATATGGGCAAAAGAAGTTTTTCGTATAAAAATTTCAATTTTTTTAGGTTTTGGGTGGATTTTTCACTTTTTTGAGGGTGGTCACGAATTAAAGTCCTTTTCGCTCTAGGACGCATATTTAAGGAGATATGGGCAAAAGAAGTTTTTCATATAAAAATTTAAATTATTTTTGGTTTTGGGTGGATTTTTCAATTTTTTGGGGGTGGTCACGAATTAAAGTCCTTTTCGCTCTAGGACGCTTAGTTTAGGAGATATGGGCAAAAGAAGTTTTTCGTATAAAAATTTCAATTTTTTTAGGTTTTGGGTGGATTTTTCAATTTTTTGAGGGTGGTCACGAATTAATGTCCTTTTCGCTCTAGGACGCATATTTAAGGAGATATGGGCAAAAGAAGTTTTTCATATAAAAATTTCAATTTTTTTAGGTTTTGGGTGGATTTTTCAATTTTTTGAGGGTGGTCACGAATTAAAGTCCTTTTCGCTCTAGGACGCATATTTAAGGAGATATGGGCAAAAGAAGTTTTTTATATAAAAATTTCATTTTTTTTAGGTTTTGGGTGGATTTTCCAATTTTTTGGGGGTGGTCACGAATTAAAGTCCTTTTCGCTCTAGGACGCTTAGTTTAGGAGATATGGGCAAAAGAAGTTTTTCATATAAAAATTTAAATTTTTTTAGGTTTTGGGTGGATTTTTCAATTTTTTGAGGGTGGTCACGAATTAAAGCCCTTTTCGCTCTAGGACGCATATTTAAGGAGATATGGGCAAAAGAAGTTTTTCATATAAAAATTTCAATTTTTTTAGGTTTTGGGTGGATTTTTCAATTTTTTGAGGGGTGGTCACGAATTAAAGTCCTTTTCGCTCTAGGACGCATATTTAAGGAGATATGGGCAAAAGAAGTTTTTTATATAAAAATTTCAATTTTTTTAGGTTTTGGGTGGATTTTCCAATTTTTTGGGGTTGGTCACGAATTAAAGTCCTTTTCGCTCTAGGACGCTTAGTTTAGGAGATATGGGCAAAAGAAGTTTTTCATATAAAAATTTAAATTTTTTTAGGTTTTGGGTGGATTTTTCAATTTTTTGAGGGTGGTCACGAATTAAAGCCCTTTTCGCTCTAGGACGCATATTTAAGGAGATATGGGCAAAAGAAGTTTTTCATATAAAAATTTAAATTATTTTAGGTTTTGGGTGGATTTTTCAATTTTTTGAGGGTGGTCACGAATTAAAGTCCTTTTCGCTCTAGGACGCATATTTAAGGAGATATGGGCAAAAGAAGTTTTTCATATAAAAATTTAAATTATTTTAGGTTTTGGGTGGATTTTTCAATTTTTTGAGGGTGGTCACGAATTAAAGTCCTTTTCTCTCTAGGACGCATATTTAAGGAGATATGGGCAAAAGAAGTTTTTCATATAAAAATTTCAATTTTTTTAGGTTTTGGGTGGATTTTTCAATTTTTTGAGGGTGGTCACGAATTAAAGTCCTTTTCGCTATAGGACGCTTAGTTTAGGAGATATGGGCAAAAGAAGTTTTTCATATAAAAATTTAAATTTTTTTAGGTTTTGGGTGGATTTTTAAATTTTTTGGGGGTGGTCACGAATTAAAGTCCTTTTCGCTCTAGGACGCATATTTAAGGAGATATGGGCAAAAGAAGTTTTTCATATAAAAAATTCAATTTTTTTAGGTTTTTGGTGGATTTTTCAATTTTTTGAGGGTGGTCACGAATTAAAGCCCTTTTCGCTCTAGGACGCATATTTAAGGAGATATGAGCAAAAGAAGTTTTTCATATAAAAATTTAAATTATTTTAGGTTTTGGGTGGATTTTTAAATTTTTTGAGGGTGGTCACGAATTAAAGTCCTTTTCGCTATAGGACGCTTAGTTTAGGAGATATGGGCAAAAGAAGTTTTTCGTATAAAAATTTCAATTTTTTTAGGTTTTGGGTGGATTTTTCACTTTTTTGAGGGTGGTCACGAATTAAAGTCCTTTTCGCTATAGGACGCATATTTAAGGAGATATGGGCAAAAGAAGTTTTTCATATAAAAATTTAAATTATTTTTGGTTTTGGGTGGATTTTTCAATTTTTTGGGGGTGGTCACGAATTAAAGTCCTTTTCGCTCTAGGACGCTTAGTTTAGGAGATATGGGCAAAAGAAGTTTTTCGTATAAAAATTTCAATTTTTTTAGGTTTTGGGTGGATTTTTCAATTTTTTGAGGGTGGTCACGAATTAATGTCCTTTTCGCTCTAGGACGCATATTTAAGGAGATATGGGCAAAAGAAGTTTTTCATATAAAAATTTCAATTTTTTTAGGTTTTGGGTGGATTTTTCAATTTTTTGAGGGTGGTCACGAATTAAAGTCCTTTTCGCTCTAGGACGCATATTTAAGGAGATATGGGCAAAAGAAGTTTTTTATATAAAAATTTCATTTTTTTTAGGTTTTGGGTGGATTTTCCAATTTTTTGGGGGTGGTCACGAATTAAAGTCCTTTTCGCTCTAGGACGCTTAGTTTAGGAGATATGGGCAAAAGAAGTTTTTCATATAAAAATTTAAATTTTTTTAGGTTTTGGGTGGATTTTTCAATTTTTTGAGGGTGGTCACGAATTAAAGCCCTTTTCGCTCTAGGACGCATATTTAAGGAGATATGGGCAAAAGAAGTTTTTCATATAAAAATTTCAATTTTTTTAGGTTTTGGGTGGATTTTTCAATTTTTTGAGGGTGGTCACGAATTAAAGTCCTTTTCGCTCTAGGACGCATATTTAAGGAGATATGGGCAAAAGAAGTTTTTTATATAAAAATTTCAATTTTTTTAGGTTTTGGGTGGATTTTCCAATTTTTTGGGGTTGGTCACGAATTAAAGTCCTTTTCGCTCTAGGACGCTTAGTTTAGGAGATATGGGCAAAATAAGTTTTTCATATAAAAATTTAAATTTTTTTAGGTTTTGGGTGGATTTTTCAATTTTTTGAGGGTGGTCACGAATTAAAGCCCTTTTCGCTCTAGGACGCATATTTAAGGAGATATGGGCAAAAGAAGTTTTTCATATAAAAATTTAAATTATTTTAGGTTTTGGGTGGATTTTTCAATTTTTTGAGGGTGGTCACGAATTAAAGTCCTTTTCGCTCTAGGACGCATATTTAAGGAGATATAGGCAAAAGAAGTTTTTCATATAAAAATTTAAATTTTTTTAGGTTTTGGGTGGATTTTTAAATTTTTTGGGGGTGGTCACGAATTAAAGTCCTTTTCGCTCTAGGACGCATATTTAAGGAGATATGGGCAAAAGAAGTTTTTCATATAAAAAATTCAATTTTTTTAGGTTTTTGGTGGATTTTTCAATTTTTTGAGGGTGGTCACGAATTAAAGCCCTTTTCGCTCTAGGACGCATATTTAAGGAGATATGGGCAAAAGAAGTTTTTCATAAAAAAATTTTAATTTTTTTAGGTTTTGGTGGATTTTTTACTTTTTTGAGGGTGGTCACGAATTAAAGTCCTTTTCGCTCTAGGACGCATATTTAAGGAGATTTTTCACTTTTTTGAGGGTGGTCACGAATTAAAGTCCTTTTCGCTCTAGGACGCATATTTAAGGAGATATGGACAAAAGAAGTTTTTCATATAAAAATTTAAATTTTTTTAGGTTTTGGGTGGATTTTTCAATTTTTTGAGGGTGGTCACGAATTAAAGTCCTTTTCGCTCTAGGACGCATATTTAAGGAGATATGGGCAAAAGAAGTTTTTCATATAAAAATTTCAATTTTTTTAGGTTTTGGGTGGATTTTTCAATTTTTTGAGGGTGGTCACGAATTAAAGTCCTTTTCGCTCTAGGACGCATATTTAAGGAGATATGGGCAAAAGAAGTTTTTCATATAAAAAATTAAATTTTTTTAGGTTTTGGGTGGATTTTTAAATTTTTTGAGGGTGGTCACGAATTAAAGTCCTTTTCGCTCTAGGACGCATATTTAAGGAGATATGGGCAAAAGAAGTTTTTCATATAAAAATTTCAATTTTTTTAGGTTTTGGGTGGATTTTTCAATTTTTTGAGGGTGGTCACGAATTAAAGTCCTTTTCGCTCTAGGACGCATATTTAAGGAGATATGGGCAAAAGAAGTTTTTCATATAAAAATTTCAATTTTTTTATGTTTTGGGTGGATTTTTCAATTTTCTGAGGGTGGTCACGAATTAAAGTCCTTTTCGCTCTAGGACGCATATTTAAGGAGATATGGGCAAAAGAAGTTTTTCATATAAAAATTTCAATTATTTTAGGTTTTGGGTGGATTTTTCAATTTTTTGAGGGTGGTCACGAATTAAAGTCCTTTTCGCTCTAGGACGCATATTTAAGGAGATATGGGCAAAAGAAGTTTTTCATATAAAAATTTCAATTTTTTTATGTTTTGGGTGGATTTTGCAATTTTTTGAGGGTGGTCACGAATTAAAGTCCTTTTCGCTCTAGGACGCATATTTAAGGAGATAAGGGCAAAAGAAGTTTTTCATATAAAAATTTCAATTTTTTTAGGTTTTGGTGGATTTTTCAATTTTTTGAGGGTGGTCACGAATTAAAGTCCTTTTCGCTATAGGACGCTTAGTTTAGGAGATATGGGCAAAAGAAGTTTTTCATATAAAAATTTAATTTTTTTTAGGTTTTGGGTGGATTTTTAAATTTTTTGGGGGTGGTCACGAATTAAAGTCCTTTTCGCTCTAGGACGCATATTTAAGGAGATATGGGCAAAAGAAGTTTTTCATATAAAAA
Organism: Haematobia irritans; assembly: GCF_050003625.1. Lineage (NCBI taxonomy): Eukaryota > Metazoa > Arthropoda > Insecta > Diptera > Muscidae > Haematobia > Haematobia irritans. The sequence goes on from NW_027445688.1 coordinate 464,816, forward strand.
ATTCAATTTTTTAGGTTTTTGGTGGATTTTTCAATTTTTTGGGGTGGTCACGAATTAAAGCCCTTTTCGCTCTAGGACGCATATTTAAGGAGATATGGGCAAAAGAAGTTTTTCATAAAAAAATTTTAATTTTTTTAGGTTTTGGTGGATTTTTTACTTTTTTGAGGGTGGTCACGAATTAAAGTCCTTTTCGCTCTAGGACGCATATTTAAGGAGATTTTTCACTTTTTTGAGGGTGGTCACGAATTAAAGTCCTTTTTGCTCTAGGACGCATATTTAAGGAGATATGGACAAAAGAAGTTTTTCATATAAAAATTTAAATTTTTTTAGGTTTTGGGTGGATTTTTCAATTTTTTGAGGGTGGTCACGAATTAAAGTCCTTTTCGCTCTAGGACGCATATTTAAGGAGATATGGGCAAAAGAAGTTTTTCATATAAAAATTTCAATTTTTTTAGGTTTTGGGTGGATTTTTCAATTTTTTGGGGGTGGTCACGAATTACTTTTCGCTCTAGGACGCATATTTAAGGAAATATGGGCAAAAGAAGTTTTTCATATAAAAATTTCAATTTTTTTAGGTTTTGGGTGGATTTTTCAATTTTTTTAGGTTTTGGGTGGATTTTTCAATTTTTTGAGGGTGGTCACGAATGAAAGCCCTTTTCGCTCTAGGACGCATATTTAAGGAGATATGGGCACAAGAAGTTTTTCATATAAAAATTTCAATTTTTTTAGGTTTTGGGTGGATTTTTCAATTTTTTGAGGGTGGTCACGAATGAAAGCCCTTTTCGCTCTAGGACGCATATTTAAGGAGATATGGGCAAAAGAAGTTTTTCATATAAAAATTTCAATTTTTTTAGGTTTTGGGTGGATTTTTCAATTTTTTGAGGGTGGTCACGAATGAAAGCCCTTTTCGCTCTAGGACGCATATTTAAGGAGATATGGGCACAAGAAGTTTTTCATATAAAAATTTCAATTATTTTAGGTTTTGGGTGGATTTTTCAATTTTTTGGGGGTGGTCACGAATTACTTTTCGCTCTAGGACGCATATTTAAGGAGATATGGGCAAAAGAAGTTTTTCATATAAAAATTTCAATTTTTTTAGGTTTTGGGTGGATTTTTCAATTTTTTGAGGGTGGTCACGAATGAAAGCCCTTTTCGCTCTAGGACGCATATTTAAGGAGATATGGGCAAAAGAAGTTTTTCATATAAAAATTTAAATTATTTTAGGTTTTGGGTGGATTGGTCACGAATTAAAGTCCTTTTCGCTCTAGGACGCATATTTAAGGAGATATGGGCAAAAGAAGTTTTTCATATAAAAATTTCAATTTTTTTAGGTTTTGGGTGGATTTTTCAATTTTTTGAGGGTGGTCACGAATGAAAGCCCTTTTCGCTCTAGGACGCATATTTAAGGAGATATGGGCACAAGAAGTTTTTCATATAAAAATTTCAATTATTTTAGGTTTTGGGTGGATTTTTCAATTTTTTGGGGGTGGTCACGAATTAAAGCCCTTTTCGCTATAGGACGCATATTTAAGGAGATATGGGCAAAAGAAGTTTTTCATATAAAAATTTCAATTTTTTTAGGTTTTGGGTGGATTTTTCAATTTTTTGAGGGTGGTCACGAATTAAAGTCCTTTTCGCTCTAGGACGCATATTTAAGGAGATATGGGCAAAAGAAGTTTTTTATATAAAAATTTCAATTTTTTTAGGTTTTGGGTGGATTTTCCAATTTTTTGGGGTTGGTCACGAATTAAAGTCCTTTTCGCTCTAGGACGCTTAGTTTAGGAGATATGGGCAAAATAAGTTTTTCATATAAAAATTTAAATTTTTTAGGTTTTGGGTGGATTTTTCAATTTTTTGAGGGTGGTCACGAATTAAAGCCCTTTTCGCTCTAGGACGCATATTTAAGGAGATATGGGCAAAAGAAGTTTTTCATATAAAAATTTAAATTATTTTAGGTTTTGGGTGGATTTTTCAATTTTTTGAGGGTGGTCACGAATTAAAGTCCTTTTCGCTCTAGGACGCATATTTAAGGAGATATAGGCAAAAGAAGTTTTTCATATAAAAATTTAAATTTTTTTAGGTTTTGGGTGGATTTTTAAATTTTTTGGGGGTGGTCACGAATTAAAGTCCTTTTCGCTCTAGGACGCATATTTAAGGAGATATGGGCAAAAGAAGTTTTTCATATAAAAAATTCAATTTTTTTAGGTTTTTGGTGGATTTTTCAATTTTTTGAGGGTGGTCACGAATTAAAGCCCTTTTCGCTCTAGGACGCATATTTAAGGAGATATGGGCAAAAGAAGTTTTTCATAAAAAAATTTTAATTTTTTTAGGTTTTGGTGGATTTTTTACTTTTTTGAGGGTGGTCACGAATTAAAGTCCTTTTCGCTCTAGGACGCATATTTAAGGAGATTTTTCACTTTTTTGAGGGTGGTCACGAATTAAAGTCCTTTTCGCTCTAGGACGCATATTTAAGGAGATATGGACAAAAGAAGTTTTTCATATAAAAATTTAAATTTTTTTAGGTTTTGGGTGGATTTTTCAATTTTTTGAGGGTGGTCACGAATTAAAGTCCTTTTCGCTCTAGGACGCATATTTAAGGAGATATGGGCAAAAGAAGTTTTTCATATAAAAATTTCAATTTTTTTAGGTTTTGGGTGGATTTTTCAATTTTTTGAGGGTGGTCACGAATTAAAGTCCTTTTCGCTCTAGGACGCATATTTAAGGAGATATGGGCAAAAGAAGTTTTTCATATAAAAAAATAAATTTTTTTAGGTTTTGGGTGGATTTTTAAATTTTTTGAGGGTGGTCACGAATTAAAGTCCTTTTCGCTCTAGGACGCATATTTAAGGAGATATGGGCAAAAGAAGTTTTTCATATAAAAATTTCAATTTTTTTAGGTTTTGGGTGGATTTTTCAATTTTTTGAGGGTGGTCACGAATTAAAGTCCTTTTCGCTCTAGGACGCATATTTAAGGAGATATGGGCAAAAGAAGTTTTTCATATAAAAATTTCAATTTTTTTATGTTTTGGGTGGATTTTTCAATTTTCTGAGGGTGGTCACGAATTAAAGTCCTTTTCGCTCTAGGACGCATATTTAAGGAGATATGGGCAAAAGAAGTTTTTCATATAAAAATTTCAATTATTTTAGGTTTTGGGTGGATTTTTCAATTTTTTGGGGGTGGTCACGAATTAAAGTCCTTTTCGCTCTAGGACGCTTAGTTTAGGAGATATGGGCAAAAGAAGTTTTTCGTATAAAAATTTCAATTTTTTTTAGGTTTTGGGTGGATTTTTCACTTTTTTGAAGGTGGTCACGAATTAAAGTCCTTTTCGCTCTAGGACGCATATTTAAGGAGATATGGGCAAAAGAAGTTTTTCATATAAAAATTTCAATTTTTTTAGGTTTTGGGTGGATTTTTCAATTTTTTGAGGGTGGTCACGAATTAAAGTCCTTTTCGCTCTAGGACGCATATTTAAGGAGATTTTTCACTTTTTTGAGGGTGGTCACGAATTAAAGTCCTTTTTGCTCTAGGACGCATATTTAAGGAGATATGGACAAAAGAAGTTTTTCATATAAAAATTTAAATTTTTTTAGGTTTTGGGTGGATTTTTCAATTTTTTGAGGGTGGTCACGAATTAAAGTCCTTTTCGCTCTAGGACGCATATTTAAGGAGATATGGGCAAAAGAAGTTTTTCATATAAAAAATTCAATTTTTTTAGGTTTTTGGTGGATTTTTCAATTTTTTGGGGTGGTCACGAATTAAAGCCCTTTTCGCTCTAGGACGCATATTTAAGGAGATATGGGCAAAAGAAGTTTTTCATAAAAAAATTTTAATTTTTTTAGGTTTTGGTGGATTTTTTACTTTTTTGAGGGTGGTCACGAATTAAAGTCCTTTTCGCTCTAGGACGCATATTTAAGGAGATTTTTCACTTTTTTGAGGGTGGTCACGAATTAAAGTCCTTTTTGCTCTAGGACGCATATTTAAGGAGATATGGACAAAAGAAGTTTTTCATATAAAAATTTAAATTTTTTTAGGTTTTGGGTGGATTTTTCAATTTTTTGAGGGTGGTCACGAATTAAAGTCCTTTTCGCTCTAGGACGCATATTTAAGGAGATATGGGCAAAAGAAGTTTTTCATATAAAAATTTCAATTTTTTTAGGTTTTGGGTGGATTTTTCAATTTTTTGGGGGTGGTCACGAATTACTTTTCGCTCTAGGACGCATATTTAAGGAAATATGGGCAAAAGAAGTTTTTCATATAAAAATTTCAATTTTTTTAGGTTTTGGGTGGATTTTTCAATTTTTTTAGGTTTTGGGTGGATTTTTCAATTTTTTGAGGGTGGTCACGAATGAAAGCCCTTTTCGCTCTAGGACGCATATTTAAGGAGATATGGGCACAAGAAGTTTTTCATATAAAAATTTCAATTTTTTTAGGTTTTGGGTGGATTTTTCAATTTTTTGAGGGTGGTCACGAATGAAAGCCCTTTTCGCTCTAGGACGCATATTTAAGGAGATATGGGCAAAAGAAGTTTTTCATATAAAAATTTCAATTTTTTTAGGTTTTGGGTGGATTTTTCAATTTTTTGAGGGTGGTCACGAATGAAAGCCCTTTTCGCTCTAGGACGCATATTTAAGGAGATATGGGCACAAGAAGTTTTTCATATAAAAATTTCAATTATTTTAGGTTTTGGGTGGATTTTTCAATTTTTTGGGGGTGGTCACGAATTACTTTTCGCTCTAGGACGCATATTTAAGGAGATATGGGCAAAAGAAGTTTTTCATATAAAAATTTCAATTTTTTTAGGTTTTGGGTGGATTTTTCAATTTTTTGAGGGTGGTCACGAATGAAAGCCCTTTTCGCTCTAGGACGCATATTTAAGGAGATATGGGCAAAAGAAGTTTTTCATATAAAAATTTAAATTATTTTAGGTTTTGGGTGGATTGGTCACGAATTAAAGTCCTTTTCGCTCTAGGACGCATATTTAAGGAGATATGGGCAAAAGAAGTTTTTCATATAAAAATTTCAATTTTTTTAGGTTTTGGGTGGATTTTTCAATTTTTTGAGGGTGGTCACGAATGAAAGCCCTTTTCGCTCTAGGACGCATATTTAAGGAGATATGGGCACAAGAAGTTTTTCATATAAAAATTTCAATTATTTTAGGTTTTGGGTGGATTTTTCAATTTTTTGGGGGTGGTCACGAATTAAAGCCCTTTTCGCTATAGGACGCATATTTAAGGAGATATGGGCAAAAGAAGTTTTTCATATAAAAAATTCATTTTTTTTAGGTTTTGGGTGGATTTTTCAATTTTTTGGGGGTGGTCACGAATTAAAGTCCTTTTCGCTCTAGGACGCTTAGTTTAGGAGATATGGGCAAAACAAGTTTTTCATATAAAAATTTCAATTTTTTTAGGTTTTGGGTGGATTTTTCAATTTTTTGAGGGTGGTCACGAATTAAAGTCATTTTCGCTCTAGGACGCATATTTAAGGAGATATGGGCAAAAGAAGTTTTTCATATAAAAATTAAAATTTTTTTAGGTTTTGGGTGGATTTTTAAATTTTTTGAGGGTGGTCACGAATTAAAGTCCTTTTCGCTCTAGGACGCATATTTAAGGAGATATGGGCAAAAGAAGTGTTTCATATAAAAATTTAATTTTTTTTAGGTTTTGGGTGGATTTTTCACTTTTTTGAGGGTGGTCACGAATTAAAGTCCTTTTCGCTCTAGGACGCATATTTAAGGAGATATGGGCAAAAGAAGTTTTTCATATAAAAATTTCATTTTTTTTAGGTTTTGGGTGGATTTTTCAATTTTTTGAGGGTGGTAACGAATTAAAGTCCTTTTCGCTCTAGGACGCATATTTAAGGAGATATGGGCAAAAGAAGTTTTTCATATAAAAATTTCAATTTTTTTAGGTTTTGGGTGGATTTTTCAATTTTTTGAGGGTGGTCACGAATTAAAGTCCTTTTCGCTCTAGGACGCTTAGTTTAGGAGATATGGGCAAAAGAAGTTTTTCATATAAAAATTTCAATTTTTTTAGGTTTTGGGTGGATTTTTCAATTTTTTGAGGGTGGTCACGAATTAAAGTCCTTTTCGCTCTAGGACGCATATTTAAGGAGATATGGGCAAAAGAAGTTTTTCATATAAAAATTTCAATTTTTTTAGGTTTTGGGTGGATTTTTCAATTTTTTGGGGGTGGTCACGAATTAAAGTCATTTTCGCTCTAGGACGCATATTTAAGGAGATATGGGCAAAAGAAGTTTTTCATATAAAAATTTCAATTTTTTTAGGTTTTGGGTGGATTTTTCAATTTTTTGAGGGTGGTCACGAATTAAAGTCCTTTTCGCTCTAGGACGCATATTTAAGGAGATATGGGCAAAAGAAGTTTTTCATATAAAAATTTAAATTTTTTTAGGTTTTGGGTGGATTTTTCAATTTTTTGAGGGTGGTCACGAATTAAAGTCCTTTTCGCTCTAGGACGCATATTTAAGGAGATATGGGCAAAAGAAGTTTTTCATATAAAAAATTAAATTTTTTTAGGTTTTGGGTGGATTTTTCAATTTTTTGAGGGTGGTCACGAATTAAAGTCCTTTTCGCTCTAGGACGCATATTTAAGGAGATATGGGCAAAAGAAGTTTTTCATATAAAAATTTAAATTATTTTAGGTTTTGGGTGGATTTTTAAATTTTTTGAGGGTGGTCACGAATTAAAGTCCTTTTCGCTCTAGGACGCTTAGTTTAGGAGATATGGGCAAAAGAAGTTTTTCATATAAAAATTTCAATTTTTTTAGGTTTTGGGTGGATTTTTCAATTTTTTGGGGGTGGTCACGAATTAAAGTCATTTTCGCTGTAGGACGCATATTTAAGGAGATATGGGCAAAAGAAGTTTTTCATATAAAAATTAAAATTTTTTTAGGTTTTGGGTGGATTTTTCAATTTTTTGAGGGTGGTCACGAATGAAAGCACTTTTCGCTCTAGGACGCATATTTAAGGAGATATGGGCAAAAGAAGTTTTTCATATAAAAATTTCAATTTTTTTAGGTTTTGGGTGGATTTTTCAATTTTTTGAGGGTGGTCACGAATGAAAGCCCTTTTCGCTCTAGGACGCATATTTAAGGAGATATGGGCACAAGAAGTTTTTCATATAAAAATTTCAATTATTTTAGGTTTTGGGTGGATTTTTCAATTTTTTGGGGGTGGTCACGAATTACTTTTCGCTCTAGGACGCATATTTAAGGAGATATGGGCAAAAGAAGTTTTTCATATAAAAATTTCAATTTTTTTAGGTTTTGGGTGGATTTTTCAATTTTTTGAGGGTGGTCACGAATGAAAGCCCTTTTCGCTCTAGGACGCATATTTAAGGAGATATGGACAAAAGAAGTTTTTCATATAAAAATTTAAATTATTTTAGGTTTTGGGTGGATTGGTCACGAATTAAAGTCCTTTTCGCTCTAGGACGCATATTTAAGGAGATATGGGCAAAAGAAGTTTTTCATATAAAAATTTAAATTTTTTTAGGTTTTGGGTGGATTTTTCAATTTTTTGAGGGTGGTCACGAATGAAAGCCCTTTTCGCTCTAGGACGCATATTTAAGGAGATATGGGCACAAGAAGTTTTTCATATAAAAATTTCAATTATTTTAGGTTTTGGGTGGATTTTTCAATTTTTTGGGGGTGGTCACGAATTAAAGCCCTTTTCGCTATAGGACGCATATTTAAGGAGATATGGGCAAAAGAAGTTTTTCATATAAAAAATTCATTTTTTTTAGGTTTTGGGTGGATTTTTCAATTTTTTGAGGGTGGTCACGAATGAAAGCCCTTTTCGCTCTAGGACGCATATTTAAGGAGATATGGGCAAAAGAAGTTTTTCATATAAAAATTTAAATTATTTTAGGTTTTGGGTGGATTGGTCACGAATTAAAGTCCTTTTCGCTCTAGGACGCATATTTAAGGAGATATGGGCAAAAGAAGTTTTTCATATAAAAATTTCAATTTTTTTAGGTTTTGGGTGGATTTTTCAATTTTTTGAGGGTGGTCACGAATGAAAGCCCTTTTCGCTCTAGGACGCATATTTAAGGAGATATGGGCACAAGAAGTTTTTCATATAAAAATTTCAATTATTTTAGGTTTTGGGTGGATTTTTCAATTTTTTGGGGGTGGTCACGAATTAAAGCCCTTTTCGCTATAGGACGCATATTTAAGGAGATATGGGCAAAAGAAGTTTTTCATATAAAAAATTCATTTTTTTTAGGTTTTGGGTGGATTTTTCAATTTTTTGAGGGTGGTCACGAATTAAAGTCCTTTTCGCTCTAGGACGCTTAGTTTAGGAGATATGGGCAAAAGAAGTTTTTCATATAAAAATTTCAATTTTTTTAGGTTTTGGGTGGATTTTTCAATTTTTTGAGGGTGGTCACGAATTAAAGTCATTTTCGCTCTAGGACGCATATTTAAGGAGATATGGGCAAAAGAAGTTTTTCATATAAAAATTAAAATTTTTTTAGGTTTTGGGTGGATTTTTCACTTTTTTTAGGGTGGTAACGAATTAAAGTCCTTTTCGCTCTAGGACGCATATTTAAGGAGATATGGGCAAAAGAAGTTTTTCATATAAAAATTTCAATTTTTTTAGGTTTTGGGTGGATTTTTCAATTTTTTGAGGGTGGTCACGAATTAAAGTCCTTTTCGCTCTAGGACGCTTAGTTTAGGAGATATGGGCAAAAGAAGTTTTTCATATAAAAATTTCAATTTTTTTAGGTTTTGGGTGGATTTTTCAATTTTTTGAGGGTGGTCACGAATTAAAGTCCTTTTCGCTCTAGGACGCATATTTAAGGAGATATGGGCAAAAGAAGTTTTTCATATAAAAATTTCAATTTTTTTAGGTTTTGGGTGGATTTTTCAATTTTTTGGGGGTGGTCACGAATTAAAGTCATTTTCGCTCTAGGACGCATATTTAAGGAGATATGGGCAAAAGAAGTTTTTCATATAAAAATTTCAATTTTTTTAGGTTTTGGGTGGATTTTTCAATTTTTTGAGGGTGGTCACGAATTAAAGTCCTTTTCGCTCTAGGACGCATATTTAAGGAGATATGGGCAAAAGAAGTTTTTCATATAAAAATTTCAATTTTTTTAGGTTTTGGGTGGATTTTTCAATTTTTTGAGGGTGGTCACGAATTAAAGTCCTTTTCGCTCTAGGACGCATATTTAAGGAGATATGGGCAAAAGAAGTTTTTCATATAAAAAATTAAATTTTTTTAGGTTTTGGGTGGATTTTTCAATTTTTTGAGGGTGGTCACGAATTAAAGTCCTTTTCGCTCTAGGACGCATATTTAAGGAGATATGGGCAAAAGAAGTTTTTCATATAAAAATTTAAATTATTTTAGGTTTTGGGTGGATTTTTAAATTTTTTGAGGGTGGTCACGAATTAAAGTCCTTTTCGCTCTAGGACGCTTAGTTTAGGAGATATGGGCAAAAGAAGTTTTTCATATAAAAATTTCAATTTTTTTAGGTTTTGGGTGGATTTTTCAATTTTTTGGGGGTGGTCACGAATTAAAGTCATTTTCGCTGTAGGACGCATATTTAAGGAGATATGGGCAAAAGAAATTTTTCATATAAAAATTAAAATTTTTTTAGGTTTTGGGTGGATTTTTCAATTTTTTGAGGGTGGTCACGAATGAAAGCACTTTTCGCTCTAGGACGCATATTTAAGGAGATATGGGCAAAAGAAGTTTTTCATATAAAAATTTCAATTTTTTTAGGTTTTGGGTGGATTTTTCAATTTTTTGAGGGTGGTCACGAATGAAAGCCCTTTTCGCTCTAGGACGCATATTTAAGGAGATATGGGCACAAGAAGTTTTTCATATAAAAATTTCAATTATTTTAGGTTTTGGGTGGATTTTTCAATTTTTTGGGGGTGGTCACGAATTACTTTTCGCTCTAGGACGCATATTTAAGGAGATATGGGCAAAAGAAGTTTTTCATATAAAAATTTCAATTTTTTTAGGTTTTGGGTGGATTTTTCAATTTTTTGAGGGTGGTCACGAATGAAAGCCCTTTTCGCTCTAGGACGCATATTTAAGGAGATATGGGCAAAAGAAGTTTTTCATATAAAAATTTAAATTATTTTAGGTTTTGGGTGGATTGGTCACGAATTAAAGTCCTTTTCGCTCTAGGACGCATATTTAAGGAGATATGGGCAAAAGAAGTTTTTCATATAAAAATTTAAATTTTTTTAGGTTTTGGGTGGATTTTTCAATTTTTTGAGGGTGGTCACGAATGAAAGCCCTTTTCGCTCTAGGACGCATATTTAAGGAGATATGGGCACAAGAAGTTTTTCATATAAAAATTTCAATTATTTTAGGTTTTGGGTGGATTTTTCAATTTTTTGGGGGTGGTCACGAATTAAAGCCCTTTTCGCTATAGGACGCATATTTAAGGAGATATGGGCAAAAGAAGTTTTTCATATAAAAAATTAATTTTTTTTAGGTTTTTTGGTGGATTTTTCAATTTTTTGGGGGTGGTCACGAATTAAAGTCCTTTTCGCTCTAGGACGCTTAGTTTAGGAGATATGGGCAAAAGAAGTTTTTCATATAAAAATTTCAATTTTTTTAGGTTTTGGGTGGATTTTTCAATTTTTTGGGGGTGGTCACGAATTAAAGTCATTTTCGCTCTAGGACGCATATTTAAGGAGATATGGGCAAAAGAAGTTTTTCATATAAAAATTAAAATTTTTTTAGGTTTTGGGTGGATTTTTCACTTTTTTGAGGGTGGTCACGAATTAAAGTCCTTTTCGCTCTAGGACGCATATTTAAGGAGATATGGGCAAAAGAAGTGTTTCATATAAAAATTTCAATTTTTTTAGGTTTTGGGTGGATTTTTCACTTTTTTGAGGGTGGTCACGAATTAAAGTCCTTTTCGCTCTAGGACGCATATTTAAGGAGATATGGGCAAAAGAAGTTTTTCATATAAAAATTTCATTTTTTTTAGGTTTTGGGTGGATTTTTCAATTTTTTGAGGGTGGTAACGAATTAAAGTCCTTTTCGCTCTAGGACGCATATTTAAGGAGATATGGGCAAAAGAAGTTTTTCATATAAAAATTTCATTTTTTTTAGGTTTTGGGTGGATTTTTCAATTTTTTGAGGGTGGTCACGAATTAAAGTCCTTTTCGCTCTAGGACGCTTAGTTTAGGAGATATGGGCAAAAGAAGTTTTTCATATAAAAATTTCAATTTTTTTTAGGTTTTGGGTGGATTTTTCAATTTTTTGAGGGTGGTCACGAATTAAAGTCCTTTTCGCTCTAGGACGCATATTTAAGGAGATATGAGCAAAAGAAGTTTTTCATATAAAAATTTCAATTTTTTTAGGTTTTGGGTGGATTTTTCAATTTTTTGAGGGTGGTCACGAATTAAAGTCCTTTTCGCTCTAGGACGCATATTTAAGGAGATATGGGCAAAAGAAGTTTTTCATATAAAAATTTAAATTTTTTTAGGTTTTGGGTGGATTTTTCAATTTTTTGAGGGTGGTCACGAATTAAAGTCCTTTTCGCTCTAGGACGCATATTTAAGGAGATATGGACAAAAGAAGTTTTTCATATAAAAAATTAAATTTTTTTAGGTTTTGGGTGGATTTTTCAATTTTTTGAGGGTGGTCACGAATTAAAGTCCTTTTCGCTCTGGGACGCATATTTAAGGAGATATGGGCAAAAGAAGTTTTTCATATAAAAATTTAAATTATTTTAGGTTTTGGGTGGATTTTTAAATTTTTTGAGGGTGGTCACGAATTAAAGTCCTTTTCGCTATAGGACGCTTAGTTTAGGAGATATGGGCAAAAGAAGTTTTTCGTATAACAATTTCAATTTTTTTAGGTTTTGGGTGGATTTTTCACTTTCTTGAGGGTGGTCACGAATTAAAGTCCTTTTCGCTCTAGGACGCATATTTAAGGAGATATGGGCAAAAGAAGTTTTTCATATAAAAATTTTAATTATTTTTGGTTTTGGGTGGATTTTTCAATTTTTTGGGGGTGGTCACGAATTAAAGTCCTTTTCGCTCTAGGACGCTTAGTTTAGGAGATATGGGCAAAAGAAGTTTTTCATATAAAAATTTCAATTTTTTTAGGTTTTGGGTGGATTTTTCAATTTTTTGGGGGTGGGGGAGATATGGGCAAAAGAAGTTTTTCATATAAAAATTTCATTTTTTTTAGGTTTTGGGTGGATTTTTCAATTTTTTGAGGGTGGTCACGAATTAAAGTCCTTTTCGCTCTAGGACGCATATTTAAGGAGATATGGGCAAAAGAAGTGTTTCATATAAAAATTTCAATTTTTTTAGGTTTTGGGTGGATTTTTCACTTTTTTGAGGGTGGTCACGAATTAAAGTCCTTTTCGCTCTAGGACGCATATTTAAGGAGATATGGGCAAAAGAAGTTTTTCATATAAAAATTTCATTTTTTTTAGGTTTTGGGTGGATTTTTCAATTTTTTGAGGGTGGTAACGAATTAAAGTCCTTTTCGCTCTAGGACGCATATTTAAGGAGATATGGGCAAAAGAAGTTTTTCATATAAAAATTTCAATTTTTTTAGGTTTTGGGTGGATTTTTCAATTTTTTGAGGGTGGTCACGAATTAAAGTCCTTTTCGCTCTAGGACGCTTAGTTTAGGAGATATGGGCAAAAGAAGTTTTTCATATAAAAATTTCAATTTTTTTAGGTTTTGGGTGGATTTTTCAATTTTTTGAGGGTGGTCACGAATTAAAGTCCTTTTCGCTCTAGGACGCATATTTAAGGAGATATGAGCAAAAGAAGTTTTTCATATAAAAATTTCAATTTTTTTAGGTTTTGGGTGGATTTTTCAATTTTTTGGGGGTGGTCACGAATTAAAGTCATTTTCGCTCTAGGACGCATATTTAAGGAGATATGGGCAAAAGAAGTTTTTCATATAAAAAATTAAATTTTTTTAGGTTTTGGGTGGATTTTTCAATTTTTTGAGGGTGGTCACGAATTAAAGCCCTTTTCGCTCTAGGACGCATATTTAAGGAGATATGGGCAAAAGAAGTTTTTCATATAAAAATTTAAATTATTTTAGGTTTTGGGTGGATTTTTCAATTTTTTGAGGGTGGTCACGAATTAAAGTCCTTTTCGCTCTAGGACGCATATTTAAGGAGATATGGGCAAAAGAAGTTTTTCATATAAAAATTTAAATTATTTTAGGTTTTGGGTGGATTTTTCAATTTTTTGAGGGTGGTCACGAATTAAAGTCCTTTTCTCTCTAGGACGCATATTTAAGGAGATATGGGCAAAAGAAGTTTTTCATATAAAAATTTCAATTTTTTTAGGTTTTGGGTGGATTTTTCAATTTTTTGAGGGTGGTCACGAATTAAAGTCCTTTTCGCTCTAGGACGCATATTAAGGAGATATGGGCAAAAGAAGTTTTTCATATAAAAATTTAAATTATTTTAGGTTTTGGGTGGATTTTTCAATTTTTTGAGGGTGGTCACGAATTAAAGTCCTTTTCTCTCTAGGACGCATATTTAAGGAGATATGGGCAAAAGAAGTTTTTCATATAAAAATTTCAATTTTTTTAGGTTTTGGGTGGATTTTTCAATTTTTTGGGGGTGGGGGAGATATGGGCAAAAGAAGTTTTTCATATAAAAATTTCATTTTTTTTAGGTTTTGGGTGGATTTTTCAATTTTTTGAGGGTGGTCACGAATTAAAGTCCTTTTCGCTCTAGGACGCATATTTAAGGAGATATGGGCAAAAGAAGTTTTTCATATAAAAATTTCAATTTTTTTAGGTTTTGGGTGGATTTTTCAATTTTTTGAGGGTGGTCACGAATTAAAGTCCTTTTCGCTCTAGGACGCTTAGTTTAGGAGATATGGGCAAAAGAAGTTTTTCATATAAAAATTTCAATTTTTTTAGGTTTTGGGTGGATTTTTCAATTTTTTGAGGGTGGTCACGAATTAAAGTCCTTTTCGCTCTAGGACGCATATTTAAGGAGATATGAGCAAAAGAAGTTTTTCATATAAAAATTTCAATTTTTTTAGGTTTTGGGTGGATTTTTCAATTTTTTGGGGGTGGTCACGAATTAAAGTCATTTTCGCTCTAGGACGCATATTTAAGGAGATATGGGCAAAAGAAGTTTTTCATATAAAAATTTCAATTTTTTTAGGTTTTGGGTGGATTTTTCAATTTTTTGAGGGTGGTCACGAATTAAAGTCCTTTTCGCTCTAGGACGCATATTTAAGGAGATATGGGCAAAAGAAGTTTTTCATATAAAAATTTAAATTTTTTTAGGTTTTGGGTGGATTTTTCAATTTTTTGAGGGTGGTCACGAATTAAAGTCCTTTTCGCTCTAGGACGCATATTTAAGGAGATATGGGCAAAAGAAGTTTTTCATATAAAAAATTAAATTTTTTTGAGGGTGGTCACGAATTAAAGTCCTTTTCGCTCTAGGACGCTTAGTTTAGGAGATATGGGCAAAAGAAGTTTTTCGTATAAAAATTTCAATTTTTTTAGGTTTTGGGTGGATTTTTCACTTTTTTGAGGGTGGTCACGAATTAAAGTCCTTTTCGCTCTAGGACGCATATTTAAGGAGATATGGGCAAAAGAAGTTTTTCATATAAAAATTTAAATTATTTTTGGTTTTGGGTGGATTTTTCAATTTTTTGGGGGTGGTCACGAATTAAAGTCCTTTTCGCTCTAGGACGCTTAGTTTAGGAGATATGGGCAAAAGAAGTTTTTCGTATAAAAATTTCAATTTTTTTAGGTTTTGGGTGGATTTTTCAATTTTTTGAGGGTGGTCACGAATTAATGTCCTTTTCGCTCTAGGACGCATATTTAAGGAGATATGGGCAAAAGAAGTTTTTCATATAAAAATTTAAATTTTTTTAGGTTTTGGGTGGATTTTTCAATTTTTTGAGGGTGGTCACGAATTAAAGTCCTTTTCGCTCTAAGGAGATATGGGCAAAAGAAGTTTTTTATATAAAAATTTAAATTTTTTTAGGTTTTGGGTGGATTTTCCAATTTTTTGGGGGTGGTCACGAATTAAAGTCCTTTTCTCTCTAGGACGCATATTTAAGGAGATATGGGCAAAAGAAGTTTTTCATATAAAAATTTCAATTTTTTTAGGTTTTGGGTGGATTTTTCAATTTTTTGGGGGTGGTCACGAATTAAAGTCCTTTTCGCTCTAGGACGCATATTTAAGGAGATATGGGCAAAAGAAGTTTTTCATATAAAAATTTAAATTATTTTAGGTTTTGGGTGGATTTTTCAATTTTTTGAGGGTGGTCACGAATTAAAGTCCTTTTCGCTCTAGGACGCATATTTAAGGAGATATGGGCAAAAGAAGTTTTTCATATAAAAATTTAAATTATTTTAGGTTTTGGGTGGATTTTTCAATTTTTTGAGGGTGGTCACGAATTAAAGTCCTTTTCTCTCTAGGACGCATATTTAAGGAGATATGGGCAAAAGAAGTTTTTCATATAAAAATTTCAATTTTTTTAGGTTTTGGGTGGATTTTTCAATTTTTTGAGGGTGGTCACGAATTAAAGTCCTTTTCGCTCTAGGACGCATATTTAAGGAGATATGGGCAAAAGAAGTTTTTCATATAAAAATTTAAATTATTTTAGGTTTTGGGTGGATTTTTCAATTTTTTGGGGGTGGTCACGAATTAAAGTCCTTTTCGCTATAGGACGCTTAGTTTAGGAGATATGGGCAAAAGAAGTTTTTCGTATAAAAATTTCAATTTTTTTAGGTTTTGGGTGGATTTTTCAAATTTTTGAGGGTGGTCACAAATTAAAGTCCTTTTTGCTCTAGGACGCATATTTAAGGAGATATGGGCAAAAGAAGTTTTTCATATAAAAATTTAAATTATTTTAGGTTTTGGGTGGATTTTTCAATTTTTTGAGGGTGGTCACGAATTAAAGTCCTTTTCTCTCTAGGACGCATATTTAAGGAGATATGGGCAAAAGAAGTTTTTCATATAAAAATTTCAATTTTTTTAGGTTTTGCGTGGATTTTTCATTTTTTTGGGGGTGGTCACGAATTAAAGTCCTTTTCGCTCTAGGACGCATATTTAAGGAGATATGGGCAAAAGAAGTTTTTCATATAAAAATTTAAATTATTTTAGGTTTTGGGTGGATTTTTCAATTTTTTGAGGGTGGTCACGAATTAAAGTCCTTTTCGCTCTAGGACGCATATTTAAGGAGATATGGGCAAAAGAAGTTTTTCATATAAAAATTTCAATTTTTTTAGGTTTTGGGTGGATTTTTCAATTTTTTGAGGGTGGTCACGAATTAAAGCCCTTTTAGCTCTAGGACGCATATTTAAGGAGATATGGGCAAAAGAAGTTTTTCATATAAAAATTTCATTTTCTTTAGGTTTTGGGTGGATTTTTCAATTTTTTGAGGGTGGTCACGAATTAAAGTCCTTTTCGCTATAGGACGCTTAGTTTAGGAGATATGGGCAAAAGAAGTTTTTCATATAAAAATTTAAATTTTTTTAGGTTTTGGGTGGATTTTTCAATTTTTTGAGGGTGGTCACGAATTAAAGTCCTTTTCGCTCTAGGACGCATATTTAAGGAGATATGGGCAAAAGAAGTTTTTCATATAAAAATTTAAATTATTTTTGGTTTTGGGTGGATTTTTCAATTTTTTGGGGGTGGTCACGAATTAAAGTCCTTTTCGCTCTAGGACGCTTAGTTTAGGAGATATGGGCAAAAGAAGTCTTTCGTATAAAAATTTCAATTTTTTTAGGTTTTGGGTGGATTTTTCAATTTTTTGAGGGTGGTCACGAATTAAAGTCCTTTTCGCTCTAGGACGCATATTTAAGGAGATATGGGCAAAAGAAGTTTTTCATATAAAAATTTCAATTTTTTTAGGTTTTGGGTGGATTTTTCAATTTTTTGAGGGTGGTCACGAATTAAAGTCCTTTTCGCTCTAGGACGCATATTTAAGGAGATATGGGCAAAAGAAGTTTTTTATATAAAAATTTCAATTTTTTTAGGTTTTGGGTGGATTTTCCAATTTTTTGGGGGTGGTCACGAATTAAAGTCCTTTTCGCTCTAGGACGCTTAGTTTAGGAGATATGGGCAAAAGAAGTTTTTCATATAAAAATTTAAATTTTTTTAGGTTTTGGGTGGATTTTTCAATTTTTTGAGGGTGGTCACGAATTAAAGCCCTTTTCGCTCTAGGACGCATATTTAAGGAGATATGGGCAAAAGAAGTTTTTCATATAAAAATTTAAATTATTTTAGGTTTTGGGTGGATTTTTCAATTTTTTGAGGGTGGTCACGAATTAAAGTCCTTTTCGCTCTAGGACGCATATTTAAGGAGATATGGGCAAAAGAAGTTTTTCATATAAAAATTTAAATTATTTTAGGTTTTGGGTGGATTTTTCAATTTTTTGAGGGTGGTCACGAATTAAAGTCCTTTTCTCTCTAGGACGCATATTTAAGGAGATATGGGCAAAAGAAGTTTTTCATATAAAAATTTCAATTTTTTTAGGTTTTGGGTGGATTTTTCAATTTTTTGGGGGTAGTCACGAATTAAAGTCCTTTTCGCTCTAGGACGCATATTTAAGGAGATATGGGCAAAAGAAGTTTTTCATATAAAAATTTAAATTATTTTAGGTTTTGGGTGGATTTTTCAATTTTTTGAGGGTGGTCACGAATTAAAGTCCTTTTCGCTCTAGGACGCATATTTAAGGAGATATGGGCAAAAGAAGTTTTTCACATAAAAATTTAAATTATTTTAGGTTTTGGGTGGATTTTTCAATTTTTTGAGGGTGGTCACGAATTAAAGTCCTTTTCTCTCTAGGACGCATATTTAAGGAGATATGGGCAAAAGAAGTTTTTCATATAAAAATTTCAATTTTTTTAGGTTTTGGGTGGATTTTTCAATTTTTTGGGGGTGGTCACGAATTAAAGTCCTTTTCGCTATAGGACGCTTAGTTTAGGAGATATGGGCAAAAGAAGTTTTTCGTATAAAAATTTCAATTTTTTTAGGTTTTGGGTGGATTTTTCAATTTTTTGAGGGTGGTCACGAATTAAAGTCCTTTTCGCTCTAGGACGCATATTTAAGGAGATATGGGCAAAAGAAGTTTTTCATATAAAAATTTAAATTATTTTAGGTTTTGGGTGAATTTTTCAATTTTTTGAGGGTGGTCACGAATTAAAGTCCTTTTCTCTCTAGGACGCATATTTAAGGAGATATGGGCAAAAGAAGTTTTTCATATAAAAATTTCAATTTTTTTAGGTTTTGGGTGGATTTTTCATTTTTTTGGCGGTGGTCACGAATTAAAGACCTTTTCGCTCTAGGACGCATATTTAAGGAGATATGGGCAAAAGAAGTTTTTCATATAAAAATTTAAATTATTTTAGGTTTTGGGTGGATTTTTCAATTTTTTGAGGGTGGTCACGAATTAAAGTCCTTTTCGCTCTAGGACGCATATTTAAGGAGATATGGGCAAAAGAAGTTTTTCATATAAAAATTTCAATTTTTTTAGGTTTTGGGTGGATTTTTCAATTTTTTGAGGGTGGTCACGAATTAAAGTCGCTCTAGGACGCATATTTAAGGAGATATGGGCAAAAGAAGTTTTTCATATAAAAATTTCATTTTTTTTAGGTTTTGGGTGGATTTTTCAATTTTTTGAGGGTGGTCACGAATTAAAGTCCTTTTCGCTCTAGGACGCTTAGTTTAGGAGATATGGGCAAAAGAAGTTTTTCATATAAAAATTTAAATTATTTTAGGTTTTGGGTGGATTTTTCAATTTTTTGGGGGTGGTCACGAATTAAAGTCCTTTTCGCTCTAGGACGCATATTTAAGGAGATATGGGCAAAATAAGTTTTTCATATAAAAATTTAAATTTTTTTAGGTTTTGGGTGGATTTTTCAATTTTTTGAGGGTGGTCACGAATTAAAGTCCTTTTCGCTCTAGGACGCATATTTAAGGAGATATGGGCAAAAGAAGTTTTTCATATAAAAATTTCAATTTTTTTAGGTTTTGGGTGGATTTTTCAATTTTTTGAGGGTGGTCACGAATTAAAGTCCTGTTCGCTCTAGGACGCATATTTAAGGAGATATGGGCAAAAGAAGTTTTTCATATAAAAATTTCATTTTTTTTAGGTTTTGGGTGGATTTTTCAATTTTTTGAGGGTGGTCACGAATTAAAGTCCTTTTCGCTCTAGGACGCTTAGTTTAGGAGATATGGGCAAAAGAAGTTTTTCATATAAAAAATTAAATTTTTTTAGGTTTTGGGTGGATTTTTTCAATTTTTTGAGGGTGGTCACGAATTAAAGTCCTTTTCGCTCTAGGACGCATATTTAAGGAGATATGGGCAAAAGAAGTTTTTCATATAAAAATTTAAATTTTTTAAGGTTTTGGGTGGATTTTTCAATTTTTTGAGGGTGGTCACGAATTAAAGTCCTTTTCGCTCTAGGACGCATATTTAAGGAGATATGGGCAAAAGAAGTTTTTCATATAAAAAATTAAATTTTTTTAGGATTTGGGTGGATTTTTCAATTTTTTGGGGTGGTCACGAATTAAAGTCCTTTTCGCTCTAGGACGCATATTTAAGGAGATATGGGCAAAAGAAGTTTTTCATATAAAAATTTAAATTTTTTTAGGTTGTGGGTGGATTTTTCAACTTTTTGAGGGTGGTCACGAATTAAAGTCCTTTTCGCTCTAGGACGCATATTTAAGGAGATATGGGCAAAAGAAGTTTTTCATATAAAAATTTCAATTTTTTTAGGTTTTGGGTGGATTTTTCAATTTTTTGAGGGTGGTCACGAATTAAAGTCCTTTTCGCTCTAGGACGCATATTTAAGGAGATATGGGCAAAAGAAGTTTTTCATACAAAAATTTCATTTTTTTTAGGTTTTGGGTGGATTTTTCAATTTTTTGAGGGTGGTCACGAATTAAAGTCCTTTTCGCTCTAGGACGCATATTTAAGGAGATGTGGGCAAAAGAAGTTTTTCATATAAAAATTTACATTTTTTTAGGTTTTGGGTGGATTTTTCAATTTTTTGGGGGTGGTCACGAATTAAAGTCATTTTCGCTCTAGGACGCATATTTAAGGAAATATGGGCAAAAGAAATTTTTCGTATAAAAATTTACATTTTTTAGGTTTTGGGTGGATTTTTCAATTTTTTGGGGGTGGTCACGAATTAAAGTCCTCTTCGCTCTAACACGCTTAGTTTAGGAGATATGGGCAAAAGAAGTTTTTCATATAAAAATTTCAGTTTTTTTAGGTTTTGGGTGGATTTTTCAATTTTTTGGGGGTGGTCACGAATTTAAGTCCTTTTCGCTCTAGGACGCATATTTAAGGAGATATGGGCAAAAGAAGTTTTTCATATAAAAATTTCAATTTTTTTAGGTTTTGGGTGGATTTTTCAAGTTTTTGAGGGTGGTCACGAATTAAAGTCCTTTTCACTCTAGGACGCATATTTAAGGAGATATGGGCAAAAGAAGTTTTTCATATAAAAATTTAAATTTTTTTAGGTTTTGGGCAGGGATCCGGAGCGGTCCATTTTTTTCGCTCCGCTCCGCTCCCGCTCCGGAGAAAAAAACCGCTCCGCTCCGCTCCTTTTCGAGAAAATTATAGTACAAACATTGTATTATTTGTTCAATTGAGTTTTATTTTATTTAGAAAAATCGGGCGGTACATATATGGGAGCTATAGCTAAATCTGAACCGATTTCGATGATTTTTTGCACATATAGTTAGTGCTATAGAAGATTACATTTCGCCAACTTTGAGTAAGATCGGTTGATAAATAAGGGTTTTATGACCTGATTTGACAAAATCGGGCGATACATATATATGGGACCTATATCTAAATCTGAACCGATTTCGATGAAATTTTCAGACTTAAAGGGTGATACAGAAGATTATTTTGGGCTAAATTTAACGACGATCGGTTAGTAAAAAAAGTGCAACGTGACCCCATTTTTCGAAATCGGGCAATACATATATATGGGAGCTATATCTAAATTTGATCCGATTTCTTCCAAATTCAATAACGTTCGTCCTTGTGCCCAAAAAAAAAACTCCCTGTACCAAATTTCATCAAAATCGGTTAATAATTGCGACCGAAATCCTGTGAACAACAAATACATGGACAGACGGACGGATGGACGGACGGACGCCAAGCGCTAGATCGACTCAGGAGGTGATTCTGAGTCGATCGGTATATATTTTATGGGGTCTAAAATCAATATTTCTGGTAGGCACATTTTTTGGCAGATCAAACTTATTATACCCTAACCACTATGTGGTTTAGGGTATAATGACTTTAAAACAATGTGTTGAAATATTTTATTAATTTTGAAGATTTTTTTCAGAAATATTAAATCCATTTTGACTTCATTAAAACGAAATTTGCATTCATGTTAGGATACACATTTTTATGTCGAATCACTTAGCTATAAGGACAAACAGACTTCATTGAAAAGTTTAGAGACTTTTAGACAAGGAAAAACTTTTTTTCAGAGAAATACGTCTTCTATTCTAAGCAAAATTCGTATTCGTATTTTAAGCATGTGAAATATTTGGCCTCCCGACAATATTCTTTGCGGTGCACCATCTACTATTTAATATGTGATAGAAACCAAATTTATGAAAATGGACCAAAATGGACCAAATTCTGTTTGGTCTGACCATCGGACCAAATTTAAAAATTAGAAATCTTTTGGACCAATTTTGGTCCGATCGGACCAAAACGGCAACGCTGATTGGAATTGAAAGTCTATACACAGAGTAGAAGTAACTACTCTCCGAAAGTTTTTTTTTTTTTTGTTTTGCAACAGACGTAGAGAAGAGGTTTTGTTATATTTGTAATGTGTGTGTATGTTTATGTTTGCAACAACCTCCATCGACATCAGTCCGTGGTATACCTACGAATATTCTTACTCAGATCTAGTGTTACCTAATTTCGCTTTTTTCCCCTTTATTGTACAATAAATGTATATGCGCACATTTTTCAACCAAAATTGAAACTATCCATAATTTTAATTAAATTTTCGAGAACTAATATCAGAAATAAGAGAATGCTAGGATATAGTACAATAGTAAAGCAAATGTGAATGAAAAAAGCATGCCCGGTTTCCAAGATTTTGTCTTTACTTTAACAGTTTGGGTATTAATTCCGAGCCAAAGAAGCGGAGAATACAAGTAAGGATACTTTAAAGACGTAATTCTCTTCTAAATTTGGGGGTTATGTACTTGCTTCTAGGAAGCAAATGCTAATTTTTAATTTTTTTAGATTTTTTTTCGTCAGTTGTTATCAAAATCCTTTAAAAACGAGTTAACGAGTTATTTTTTTTCCATATTAAGACTCGACTTCCAGTAGAAATTATGCTATGTTTCAAGTAAAAAGCGTCTTTAAAATAAAGTGTTGAAAAACATGTCTTATTTTTTAACGATTTTTTGCTTTGTAGGCAAGATGCAAAAAGGAAACAAATTTAAAGACAATTTTATTAATTTTAAAGAATTTTTCTTAATTATTAAAGTCACGTTGACCTTACCTCAAAAATTTTATCTTTCATGTTATGATACACATTTTTAAGTAAAATCACTTAATTATAAGGACATTACAACTTCATTCAAAAGTTTATTGCCTTTTGGACAAGAAAAAAACTTTATTTTAGAGAAATGCGTCTTCCATGTTAAGCAAAATTTGCATTCTTATTCTAAGGACATGGAATCTTTGACTTGACGACAATAATTTTTTCAGTGTAGAAAACTAAAAAATTAAATATAAATAAGATCGTTTAATTGCATTTATTTGACGTTCATTACAAACATCTTTGTAGTAATACGGGATGAAATTGATCGAAAGTACTGTTGTTACTTTTACAACACATACTACATATATATTTTGACATTTGTCGTTTTTGAAAACAACTACTAAAAAACACGTTGTGTTTTCCCCAATGTACGTACGTACAAAAATACATATCGTACATTTTAAACGTTTACTCACACTACGCTAAGTACTAGCTAAATTTGAAATTACCTACACAGTGTAATTTCAAAGTTACACATTTCATTCAAGTAATATTTTATTCGGAGCGGAGCGGTTTTTCATTAGGAAACCGCTCCGCTCCGGATTTTAGAAATGCCGCTCCCGCTCCGGCAAAAAAAGGGCTTGCTCCGCTCCGCTCCACGCTCCGCTCCGGATCCCTGGTTTTGGGTGGATTTTTCAATATTTTGAGGGTGGTCACGAATTAAAGTCCTTTTCGCTCTAGGACGCATATTTAAGGAGATATGGGCAAAAGAAGTTTTTCATATAAAAATTTCAATTTTTTAGGTTTTGGGTGGATTTTTCAATTTTTTGGGGGTGGTCACGAATTAAAGTCATTTTCGCTCTAGGACGCATATTTAAGGAGATATGGGCAAAAGAAGTTTTTCATATAAAAATTTCAATTATTTTAGGTTTTGGGTGGATTTTTCAATTTTTTGAGGGTGGTCACGAATTAAAGTCCTTTTCGCTCTAGGACGCTTAGTTTTGGAGATATGGGCAAAGAAGTTTTTCATATAAAAATTTCAATTTTTTTAGGTTTTGGGTGGATTTTTCAATTTTTTGGGGTGGTCACGAATTAAAGTCCTTTTCGCTCTAGGACGCATATTTAAGGAGATATGGGCAAAAGAAGTTTTTCATATAAAAATTTACATTTTTTAAGTTTTTGGGTGGATTTTTCAATTTTTTGAGGGTGGTTACGAATTAAAGTCCTTTTCGCTCTAGGACGCATATTTAAGGAGATATGGGCAAAAGAAGTTTTTCATATAAAAATTTCAATTTTTTTAGGTTTTGGGTGGATTTTTCAATTTTTTGGGGGTGGTCACGAATTAAAGTCCTTTTCGCTCTAGGACGCATATTTAAGGAGATATGGGCAAAAGAAGTTTTTCATATAAAAATTTAAATTTTTTTAGGTTTTGGGTAGATTTTTCAATTTTTTGAGGGTGGTCACGAATTAAAGTCCTTTTCGCTCTAGGACGCTTAGTTTAGGAGATATGGGCAAAAGAAGTTTTTCATATAAAAATTTAAATTTTTTTAGGTTTTGGGTGGATTTTTCAATTTTTTGAGGATGGTCACGAATTAAAGTCCTTTTCGCTCTAGGACGCATATTTAAGGAGATATGGGCAAAAGAAGTTTTTCATATAAAAATTTCAATTTTTTTAGGTTTTGGGTGGATTTTTCAATTTTTTGAGGGTGGTCACGAATTAAAGTCCTTTTCGCTCTAGGACGCATATTTAATGAGATATGGGCAAAAGAAGTTTTTTATATAAAAATTTCAATTTTTTTAGGTTTTGGGTGGATTTTTCAATTTTTTGGGGGTGGTCACGAATTAAAGTCCTTTTCGCTCTAGGACGCTTAGTTTAGGAGATATGGGCAAAAGAAGTTTTTCATATAAAAATTTCAATTTTTTTAGGTTTTGGGTGGATTTTTTAATTTTTTGGGGTGGTCACGAATTAAAGTCCTTTTCGCTCTAGGACGCATATTTAAGGAGATATGGGCAAAAGAAGTTTTTCATATACAAATTTCAATTTTTTTAGGTTTTGGGTGGATTTTTCAATTTTTTGGGGGTGGTCACGAATTAAAGTCCTTTTCGCTCTAGGGCGCATATTTAAGGAGATATGGGCAAAAGAAGTTTTTCATATAAAAATTTCAATTTTTTTAGGATTTGGGTGGATTTTTCAATTTTTTGGGGGTGGTCACGAATTAAAGTCCTTTTCGCTCTAGGACGCATATTTAAGGAGATATGGGCAAAAGAAGTTTTTCATTTAAAAATTTCAATTTTTTTAGGTTTTGGGTGAATTTTTCAATTTTTTGAGGGTGGTCACGAATTAAAGTCCTTTTCGCTCTAGGACGCATATTTAAGGAGATATGGGCAAAAGAAGTTTTTCATATAAAAAATTAAATTTTTTTAGGTTTTGGGTGGATTTTTCAATTTTTTGGGGGTGGTCACGAATTAAAGTAATTTTCGCTCTAGGACGCATATTTAAGGAGATATGGGCAAAAGAAGTTTTTCATATAAAAATTTCAATTATTTTAGGTTTTGGGTGGATTTTTCAATTTTTTGAGGGTGGTCACGAATTAAAGCCCTTTTCGCTCTAGGACGCATATTTAAGGAGATATGGGCAAAAGAAGTTTTTCATATAAAAATTTACATTTTTTTAGGTTTTGGGTGGATTTTTCAATTTTTTGAGGGTGGTCACGAATTAAAGTCCTTTTCGCTCTAGGACGCATATTTAAGGAGATATGGGCAAAAGAAGTTTTTCATATAAAAATTTCAATTTATTTAGGTTTTGGGTGGATTTTTCAATTTTTTGGGGGTGGTCACGAATTAAAGTCCTTTTCGCTCTAGGACGCTTAGTTTAGGAGATATGGGCAAAAGAAGTTTTTCATATAAAAATTTCAATTATTTTAGGTTTTGGGTGGATTTTTCAATTTTTTGAGGGTGGTCACGACTTAAAGTCCTTTTCGCTCTAGGACGCATATTTAAGGAGATATGGGCAAAAGAAGTTTTTCATATAAAAATTTCAATTTTTTTAGGTTTTGGGTGGATTTTTTCAATTTTTTGGGGGTGGTCACGAATTAAAGTCATTTTCGCTCTAGGACGCATATTTAAGGAGATATGGGCAAAAGAAGTTTTTTATATAAAAATTTCTTTTTTTTAGGTTTTGGGTGGATTTTTCACTTTTTTGAGGGTGGTCACGAATTAAAGTCCTTTTCGCTCTAGGACGCATATTTAAGGAGATATGGGCAAAAGAAGTTTTTCATATAAAAATTTAAATTTTTTTAGGTTTTGGGTGGATTTTTTCAATTTTTTGGGGGTGGTCACGAATTAAAGTCATTTTCGCTCTAGGACGCATATTTAAGGAGATATGGGCAAAAGAAGTTTTTCATATAAAAATTTACATTTTTTTAGGTTTTGGGTGGATTTTTCAATTTTTTGAGGGTGGTCACGAATTAAAGTCCTCTTCGCTCTAGGACGCATATTTAAGGAGATATGGGCAAAAGAAGTTTTTCATATAAAAATTTAAATTTTTTTAGGTTTTGGGTAGATTTTTCAATTTTTTGAGGGTGGTCACGAATTAAAGTCCTTTTCGCTCTAGGACGCTTAGTTTAGGAGATATGGGCAAAAGAAGTTTTTCATATAAAAATTTAAATTTTTTTAGGTTTTGGGTGGATTTTTCAATTTTTTGAGGGTGGTCACGAATTAAAGTCCTTTTCGCTCTAGGACGCATATTTAAGGAGATATGGGCAAAAGAAGTTTATCATATAAAAATTTCAATTTTTTTAGGTTTTGGGTGGATTTTTCACTTTTTTGAGGGTGGTCACGAATTAAAGTCGCTCTAGGACGCATATTTAAGGAGATATGGGCAAAAGAAGTTTTTCATATAAAAATTTCAATTTTTTTAGGTTTTGGGTGGATTTTGCAATTTTTTGAGGATGGTCACGAATTAAAGTCCTTTTCGCTCTAGGACGCATATTTAAGGAGATATGGGCAAAAGAAGTTTTTCATATAAAAATTTCAATTTTTTTAGGTTTTGGGTGGATTTTTCAATTTTTTGAGGGTGGTCACGAATTAAAGTCCTTTTCGCTCTAGGACGCATATTTAAGGAGATATGGGCAAAAGAAGTTTTTCATAAAAAAATTTCAATTTTTTAGGTTTTGCGTGGATTTTTCAATTTTTTTAAGGGTGGTCACGAATTAAAGTCCTTTTCGCTCTAGGACGCATATTTAATGAGATATGGGCAAAAGAAGTTTTTTATATAAAAATTTCAATTTTTTTAGGTTTTGGGTGGATTTTTCAATTTTTTGGGGGTGGTCACGAATTAAAGTCCTTTTCGCTCTAGGACGCTTAGTTTAGGAGATATGGGCAAAAGAAGTTTTTCATATAAAAATTTCAATTTTTTTAGGTTTTGGGTGGATTTTTTAATTTTTTGGGGTGGTCACGAATTAAAGTCCTTTTCGCTCTAGGACGCATATTTAAGGAGATATGGGCAAAAGAAGTTTTTCATATAAAAATTTCAATTTTTTTAGGTTTTGGGTGGATTTTTCAATTTTTTGGGGGTGGTCACGAATTAAAGTCCTTTTCGCTCTAGGGCGCATATTTAAGGAGATATGGGCAAAAGAAGTTTTTCATATAAAAATTTCAATTTTTTTAGGATTTGGGTGGATTTTTCAATTTTTTGGGGGTGGTCACGAATTAAAGTCCTTTTCGTTATAGGACGCATATTTAAGGAGATATGGGCAAAAGAAGTTTTTCATATAAAAATTTCAATTTTTATAGGTTTTGGGTGGATTTTTCACTTTTTTGAGGGTGGTCACGAATTAAAGTCCTTTTCGCTCTAGGACGCATATTTAAGGAGATATGGGCAAAAGAAGTTTTTCATTTAAAAATTTCAATTTTTTTAGGTTTTGGGTGAATTTTTCAATTTTTTGAGGGTGGTCACGAATTAAAGTCCTTTTCGTTATAGGACGCATATTTAAGGAGATATGGGCAAAAGAAGTTTTTCATATAAAAAATTCAATTTTTTTAGGTTTTGGGTGGATTTTTCAATTTTTTGGGGGTGGTCACGAATTAAAGTCATTTTCGCTCTAGGACGCATATTTAAGGAGATATGGGCAAAAGAAGTTTTTCATATAAAAATTTCAATTATTTTAGGTTTTGGGTGGATTTTTCAATTTTTTGAGGGTGGTCACGACTTAAAGTCCTTTTCGCTCTAGGACGCATATTTAAGGAGATATGGGCAAAAGAATTTTTTCATATAAAAATTTCAATTTTTTTAGGTTTTGGGTGGATTTTTTCAATTTTTTGGGGGTGGTCACGAATTAAAGTCATTTTCGCTCTAGGACGCATATTTAAGGAGATATGGGCAAAAGAAGTTTTTGATATAAAAATTTCATTTTTTTTAGGTTTTGGGTGGATTTTTCACTTTTTTGAGGGTGGTCACGAATTAAAGTCCTTTTCGCTCTAGGACGCATATTTCAGGAGATATGGGCAAAAGAAGTTTTTCATATAAAAATTTACATTTTTTAGGTTTTGGGTGGATTTTTCAATTTTTTGAGGGTGGTCACGAATTAAAGTCCTTTTCGCTCTAGGACGCATATTTAAGGAGATATGGGCAAAAGAAGTTTTTCATATAAAAATTTCAATTTTTTTAGGTTTTGGGTGGATTTTTCAATTTTTTGAGGGTGGTCACGAATTAAAGTCCTTTTCGCTTTAGGACGCTTAGTTTAGGAGATATGGGCAAAAGAAGTTTTTCGTATAAAAATTTATATTTTTTTAGGTTTTGGGTGGATTTTTCAATTTTTTGAGGGTGGTCACGAATTAAAGTCATTTTCGCTCTAGGATGCATATTTAAGGAGATATGGGCAAAAGAAGTTTTTCATATACAAATTTCAATTTCTTTAGGTTTTGGGTGGATTTTTCACTTTTTTGAGGGTGGTCACGAATTAAAGTCCTTTTCGCTCTAGGACGCATATTTAAGGAGATATGGGCAAAAGAAGTTTTTCATATAAAAATTTCAATTTTTTTAGGTTTTGGGTGGATTTTTCAATTTTTTGAGGGTGGTCACGAATTAAAGTCCTTTTCGCTCTAGGACGCATATTTAAGGAGATATGGGCAAAAGAAGTTTTTCATATAAAAATTTAAATTTTTTTAGGTTTTGGGTGGATTTTCCAATTTTTTTGGAGGTGGTCACGAATTAAAGTCCTTTTCGCTCTAGGACGCATATTTAAGGAGATATGGGCAAAAGAAGTTTTTCATATAAAAATTTAAATTATTTTAGGTTTTGGGTGGATTTTTCAATTTTTTGAGGGTGGTCACGAATTAAAGTCCTTTTCGCTCTAGGTCGCATATTTAAGGAGATATGGGCAAAAGAAGTTTTTCATATAAAAATTTCAATTTTTTTAGGTTTTGGGTGGATTTTTCAATTTTTTGAGGGTGGTCACGAATTAAAGTCCTTTTCGCTCTAGGACGCATATTTAAGGAGATATGGGCAAAAGAAGTTTTTCATATAAAAATTTCAATTTTTTTAGGTTTTGGGTGGATTATTCACTTTTTTGGGGGTGGTCACGAATTAAAGTCCTTTTCGCTCTAGGACGCATAGTTAAGGAGATATGGGCAAAAGAAGTTTTTCATATAAAAATTTAAATTTTTTTAGGTTTTGGGTGGATTTTTCACTTTTTTGAGGGTGGTCACGAATTAAAGTCCTTTTCGCTCTAGGACGCATATTTAAGGAGATATGGGCAAAAGAAGTTTTTCATATAAAAATTTCAATTTTTTTAGGTTTTGGGTGGATTTTTCAATTTTTTGAGGGTGGTCACGAATTAAAGTCCTTTTCGCTCTAGGACGCATATTTAAGGAGATATGGGCAAAAGAAGTTTTTCATATAAAAATTTACATTTTTTTAGGTTTTGGGTGGACTTTTAAATTTTTTGGGGGTGGTCACGAATTAAAGTCCTTTTCGCTCTAGGACGCTTAGTTTAGGAGATATGGGCAAAAGAAGTTTTTCATATAAAAATTTAAATTATTTTATGTTTTGGGTGGATTTTTCAACTTTTTGATGGTGGTCACGAATTAAAGTCCTTTTCGCTCTAGGACGCATATTTAAGGAGATATGGGCAAAAGAAGTTTTTCATATAAAAATTTCAATTATTTTAGGTTTTGGGTGGATTTTTCAATTTTTTGAGGGTGGTCACGAATTAAAGTCCTTTTCGCTCTAGGACGCATATTTAAGGAGATATGGGCAAAAGAAGTTTTTCATATAAAAATTTACATTTTTTTAGGTTTTGGGTGGATTTTTCAATTTTTTGGGGGTGGTCACGAATTAAAGTCATTTTCGCTCTAGGACGCATATTTAAGGAGATATGGGCAAAAGAAGTTTTTCATATAAAAATTAAAATTTTTTAGGTTTTGGGTGGATTTTTCAATTTTTTGGGGGTGGTCACGAATTAAAGCCCTTTTCGCTCTAGGACGCATATTTAAGGAGATATGGGCAAAAGAAGTTTTTCATATAAAAATTTCAATTTTTTAGGTTTGGGCGGATTTTTCAATTTTTTGAGGGTGGTCACGAATTAAAGTCCTTTTCGCTCTAGGACGCATATTTAAGGAGATATGGGCAAAAGAAGTTTTTCATATAAAAATTTCAATTATTTTAGGTTTTGGGTGGATTTTTCACTTTTTGGAGGGTGGTCACGAATTAAAGTCATTTTCGCTCTAGGACGCATATTTAAGGAAATATGGACAAAAGAAGTTTTTCATATAAAAATTTCAATTTTTTTAGGTTTTGGGTGGATTTTTCAAATTTTTGAGGGTGGTCACAAATTAAAGTCCTTTTCGCTCTAGGACGCATATTTAAGGAGATATGGGCAAAAGAAGTTTTTCATATAAAAAATTAAATTTTTTTAGGTTTTGGGTGGATTTTTCAATTTTTTGAGGGTGGTCACGAATTAAAGTCCTTTTCGCTCTAGGACGCTTAGTTTAGGAGATATGGGCAAAAAAAGTTTTTCATATAACAATTAAAATTTTTTTAGGTTTTGGGTGGATTTTTCAATTTTTTTGAGGGTGGTCACGAATTAAAGTCCTTTTCGCTCTAGGACGCATATTTAAGGAGATATGGGCAAAAGAAGTTTTTCATATAAAAATTTACATTTTTTTAGGTTTTGGGTGGATTTTTCAATTTTTTGAGGGTGGTCACGAATTAAAGTCCTTTTCGCTCTAGGACGCATATTTAAGGAGATATGGGCAAAAGAAGTTTTTCATATAAAAATTTCAATTTTTTTAGGTTTTGGGTGGATTTTTCAATTTTTTGAGGGTGGTCACGAATTAAAGTCCTTTTCGCTCTAGGACGCATATTTAAGGAGATATGGGCAAAAGAAGTTTTTCATATAAAAATTTCAATTTTTTTAGGTTTTGGGTGGATTTTCCAATTTTTTGGGGGTGGTCACGAATTAAAGTCCTTTTCGCTCTAGGACGCATATTTAAGGAGATATGGGCAAAAGAAGTTTTTCATATAAAAATTTAAATTATTTTAGGTTTTGGGTGGATTTTTCAATTTTTTTAGGGTGGTCACGAATTAAAGTCATTTTCGCTCTAGGACGCATATTTAAGGAGATATGGACAAAAGAAGTTTTTCATATAAAAATTTCAATTTTTTTAGGTTTTGGGTGGATTTTTCACTTTTTTGAGGGTGGTCACGAATTAAAGTCCTTTTCGCTCTAGGACGCATATTTAAGGAGATATGGGCAAAAGAAGTTTTTCATATAAAAATTTACATTTTTTTAGGTTTTGGGTGGATTTTTCAATTTTTTGGGGGTGGTCACGAATTAAAGTCATTTTCGCTCTAGGACGCATATTTAAGGAGATATGGGCAAAAGAAGTTTTTCATATAAAAATTAAAATTTTTTTAGGTTTTGGGTGGATTTTTCAATTTTTTGGGGGTGGTCACGAATTAAAGTCCTTTTCGCTCTAGGACGCATATTTAAGGAGATATTGGCAAAAGAAGTTTTTCATATAAAAATTTCAATTTTCTTAGGTTTTGGGTGGATTTTTCAATTTTTTGAGGGTGGTCACGAATTAAAGCCCTTTTCGCTCTAGGACGCATATTTAAGGAGATATGGGCAAAAGAAGTTTTTCATATAAAAATTTCAATTTTTTAGGTTTTGGGCGGATTTTTCAATTTTTTGAGGGTGGTCACGAATTAAAGTCCTTTTCGCTCTAGGACGCTTAGTTTAGGAGATATGGGCAAAAGAAGTTTTTCGTTTTGGTTTTGGGTGGATTTTTCAATTTTTTGGGGGTGGTCACGAATTAAAGTCCTTTTCGCTCTAGGACGCATATTTAAGGAGATATGGGCCACAGAAGTTTTTCATATAAAAATTTCAATTTTTTTTAGGTTTTGGGTGGATTTTTCAATTTTTTGAGGGTGGTCACGAATTAAAGTCCTTTTCGCTCTAGGACGCATATTTAAGGAGATATGGGCAAAAGAAGTTTTTCATATAAAAATTTCAATTTTTTTAGGTTTTGGGTGGATTTTTCAATTTTTTGGGGGTGGTCACGAATTAAAGTCCTTTTCGCTCTAGGACGCATATTTAAGGAGATATGGGCAAAAGAAGTTTTTCATATAAAAATTTCAATTTTTCTAGGTTTTGGGTGGATTTTTCACTTTTTTGAGGGTGGTCACGAAGAAGAAGTTTTTCATATAAAAATTTCAATTTTTTTAGGTTTTGGGTGGATTTTTCAATTTTTTGGGGGTGGTCACGAATTAAAGTCCTTTTCGCTCTAGGACGCATATTTAAGGAGATATGGGCAACAGAAGTTTTTCATATAAAAAATTCAATTTTTTTAGGTTTTGGGTGGATTTTTCAATTTTTTGAGGGTGGTCACGAATTAAAGTCCTTTTCGCTCTAGGACGCATATTTAAGGAGATATGGGCAAAAGAAGTTTTTCATATAAACATTTCAATTTTTTTAGGTTTTGGGTGGATTTTTCAATTTTTTGAGGGTGGTCACGATTTAAAGTCCTTTTCGCTCTAGGACGCATATTTAAGGAGATATGGGCAAAAGAAGTTTTTCATATAAAAATTTACATTTTTTTAGGTTTTGGGTGGATTTTTCAATTTTTTGAGGGTGGTCACGAATTAAAGTCCTTTTCGCTCTAGGACGCATATTTAAGGAGATATGGGCAAAAGAATTTTTTCATATAAAAATTTCAATTTTTTTAGGTTTTGGGTGGATTTTTTCAATTTTTTGGGGGTGGTCACGAATTAAAGTCATTTTCGCTCTAGGACGCATATTTAAGGAGATATGGGCAAAAGAAGTTTTTTATATAAAAATTTCATTTTTTTTAGGTTTTGGGTGGATTTTTCACTTTTTTGAGGGTGGTCACGAATTAAAGTCCTTTTCGCTCTAGGACGCATATTTAAGGAGATATGGGCAAAAGAAGTTTTTCATATAAAAATTTACATTTTTTAGGTTTTGGGTGGATTTTTCAATTTTTTGAGGGTGGTCACGAATTAAAGTCCTTTTCGCTCTAGGACGCATATTTAAGGAGATATGGGCAAAAGAAGTTTTTCATATAAAAATTTCAATTTTTTTAGGTTTTGGGTGGATTTTTCAATTTTTTGAGGGTGGTCACGAATTAAAGTCCTTTTCGCTTTAGGACGCTTAGTTTAGGAGATATGGGCAAAAGAAGTTTTTCGTATAAAAATTTATATTTTTTTAGGTTTTGGGTGGATTTTTCAATTTTTTGAGGGTGGTCACGAATTAAAGTCATTTTCGCTCTAGGATGCATATTTAAGGAGATATGGGCAAAAGAAGTTTTTCATATACAAATTTCAATTTCTTTAGGTTTTGGGTGGATTTTTCACTTTTTTGAGGGTGGTCACGAATTAAAGTCCTTTTCGCTCTAGGACGCTTAGTTTAGGAGATATGGGCAAAAGAAGTTTTTCATATAAAAATTTCAATTTTTTTAGGTTTTGGGTGGATTTTTCAATTTTTTGAGGGTGGTCACGAATTAAAGTCCTTTTCGCTCTAGGACGCATATTTAAGGAGATATGGGCAAAAGAAGTTTTTCATATAAAAATTTAAATTTTTTTAGGTTTTGGGTGGATTTTCCAATTTTTTTGGGGGTGGTCACGAATTAAAGTCCTTTTCGCTCTAGGACGCATATTTAAGGAGATATGGGCAAAAGAAGTTTTTCATATAAAAATTTAAATTATTTTAGGTTTTGGGTGGATTTTTCAATTTTTTGAGGGTGGTCACGAATTAAAGTCCTTTTCGCTCTAGGTCGCATATTTAAGGAGATATGGGCAAAAGAAGTTTTTCATATAAAAATTTCAATTTTTTTAGGTTTTGGGTGGATTTTTCAATTTTTTGAGGGTGGTCACGAATTAAAGTCCTTTTCGCTCTAGGACGCATATTTAAGGAGATATGGGCAAAAGAAGTTTTTCATATAAAAATTTCAATTTTTTTAGGTTTTGGGTGGATTTTTCACTTTTTTGGGGGTGGTCACGAATTAAAGTCCTTTTCGCTCTAGGACGCATAGTTAAGGAGATATGGGCAAAAGAAGTTTTTCATATAAAAATTTAAATTTTTTTAGGTTTTGGGTGGATTTTTCACTTTTTTGAGGGTGGTCACGAATTAAAGTCCTTTTCGCTCTAGGACGCATATTTAAGGAGATATGGGCAAAAGAAGTTTTTCATATAAAAATTTCAATTTTTTTAGGTTTTGGGTGGATTTTTCAATTTTTTGAGGGTGGTCACGAATTAAAGTCCTTTTCGCTCTAGGACGCATATTTAAGGAGATATGGGCAAAAGAAGTTTTTCATATAAAAATTTACATTTTTTTAGGTTTTGGGTGGACTTTTAAATTTTTTGGGGGTGGTCACGAATTAAAGTCCTTTTCGCTCTAGGACGCTTAGTTTAGGAGATATGGGCAAAAGAAGTTTTTCATATAAAAATTTCAATTATTTTATGTTTTGGGTGGATTTTTCAACTTTTTGATGGTGGTCACGAATTAAAGTCCTTTTCGCTCTAGGACGCATATTTAAGGAGATATGGGCAAAAGAAGTTTTTCATATAAAAATTTCAATTATTTTAGGTTTTGGGTGGATTTTTCAATTTTTTGAGGGTGGTCACGAATTAAAGTCCTTTTCGCTCTAGGACGCATATTTAAGGAGATATGGGCAAAAGAAGTTTTTCATATAAAAATTTACATTTTTTTAGGTTTTGGGTGGATTTTTCAATTTTTTGGGGGTGGTCACGAATTAAAGTCATTTTCGCTCTAGGACGCATATTTAAGGAGATATGGGCAAAAGAAGTTTTTCATATAAAAATTAAAATTTTTTAGGTTTTGGGTGGATTTTTCAATTTTTTGGGGGTGGTCACGAATTAAAGTCATTTTCGCTCTAGGACGCATATTTAAGGAGATATTGGCAAAAGAAGTTTTTCATATAAAAATTTCAATTTTCTTAGGTTTTGGGTGGATTTTTCAATTTTTTGAGGGTGGTCACGAATTAAAGCCCTTTTCGCTCTAGGACGCATATTTAAGGAGATATGGGCAAAAGAAGTTTTTCATATAAAAATTTCAATTTTTTAGGTTTGGGCGGATTTTTCAATTTTTTGAGGGTGGTCACGAATTAAAGTCCTTTTCGCTCTAGGACGCTTAGTTTAGGAGATATGGGCAAAAGAAGTTTTTCGTTTTGGTTTTGGGTGGATTTTTCAATTTTTTGGGGGTGGTCACGAATTAAAGTCCTTTTCGCTCTAGGACGCATATTTAAGGAGATATGGGCAACAGAAGTTTTTCATATAAAAATTTCAATTTTTCTAGGTTTTGGGTGGATTTTTCACTTTTTTGAGGGTGGTCACGAAGAAGAAGTTTTTCATATAAAAATTTCAATTTTTTTAGGTTTTGGGTGGATTTTTCAATTTTTTGGGGGTGGTCACGAATTAAAGTCCTTTTCGCTCTAGGACGCATATTTAAGGAGATATGGGCAACAGAAGTTTTTCATATAAAAATTTCAATGTTTTTAGGTTTTGGGTGTATTTTTCACTTTTTTGAGGGTGGTCACGAATTAAAGTCCTTTTCGCTCTAGGACGCATATTTAAGGAGATATGGGCAAAAGAAGTTTTTCATATAAAAATTTCAATTTTTTTAGGTTTTGGGTGGATTTTTCAATTTTTTGAGGGTGGTCACGAATTAAAGTCCTTTTCGCTCTAGGACGCATATTTAAGGAGATATGGGCAAAAGAAGTTTTTCATATAAAAATTTCAATTTTTTTAGGTTTTGGGTGGATTTTTCAATTTTTTGAGGGTGGTCACGAATTAAAGTCCTTTTCGCTCTAGGACGCATATTTAAGGAGATATGGGCAAAAGAAGTTTTTCATATAAAAATTTCAATTTTTTTAGGTTTTGGGTGGATTTTTCAATTTTTTGGGGGTGGTCACGAATTAAAGTCCTTTTCGCTATAGGACGCTTAGTTTAGGAGATATGGGCAAAAGAAGTTTTTCGTATAAAAATTTCAATTTTTTTTGATTTTGGGTGGATTTTTCAATTTGTTGGGGGTGGTCACGAATTACAGTCTTTTTCGCTATAGGACGCATATTTAAGGAGATATGGGCAAAAGAAGTTTTTCATATAAAAAATTAAATTTTTTTAGGTTTTGGGTGGATTTTTCACTTTTTTGAGGGTGGTCACGAATTAAAGTCCTTTTCGCTATAGGACGCATATTTAAGGAGATATGGGCAAAAGAAGTTTTTCATATAAAAAATTAAATTTTTTTAGGTTTTGGGTGGATTTTTCACTTTTTTGGGGGTGGTCACGAATTAAAGTCCTTTTCGCTCTAGGACGCATATTTAAGGAGATATGGGCAAAAGAAGTTTTTCATATAAAAATTTCAATTATTTTAGGTTTTGGGTGGATTTTTCACTTTTTGGAGGGTGGTCACGAATTAAAGTCATTTTCGCTCTAGGACGCATATTTAAGGAAATATGGACAAAAGAAGTTTTTCATATAAAAATTTCAATTTTTTTAGGTTTTGGGTGGATTTTTCAAATTTTTGAGGGTGGTCACAAATTAAAGTCCTTTTCGCTCTAGGACGCATATTTAAGGAGATATGGGCAAAAGAAGTTTTTCATATAAAAAATTAAATTTTTTTAGGTTTTGGGTGGATTTTTCAATTTTTTGAGGGTGGTCACGAATTAAAGTCCTTTTCGCTCTAGGACGCTTAGTTTAGGAGATATGGGCAAAAAAAGTTTTTCATATAACAATTAAAATTTTTTTAGGTTTTGGGTGGATTTTTCAATTTTTTTGAGGGTGGTCACGAATTAAAGTCCTTTTCGCTCTAGGACGCATATTTAAGGAGATATGGGCAAAAGAAGTTTTTCATATAAAAATTTACATTTTTTTAGGTTTTGGGTGGATTTTTCAATTTTTTGAGGGTGGTCACGAATTAAAGTCCTTTTCGCTCTAGGACGCATATTTAAGGAGATATGGGCAAAAGAAGTTTTTCATATAAAAATTTCAATTTTTTTAGGTTTTGGGTGGATTTTTCAATTTTTTGAGGGTGGTCACGAATTAAAGTCCTTTTCGCTCTAGGACGCATATTTAAGGAGATATGGGCAAAAGAAGTTTTTCATATAAAAATTTCAATTTTTTTAGGTTTTGGGTGGATTTTCCAATTTTTTGGGGGTGGTCACGAATTAAAGTCCTTTTCGCTCTAGGACGCATATTTAAGGAGATATGGGCAAAAGAAGTTTTTCATATAAAAATTTAAATTATTTTAGGTTTTGGGTGGATTTTTCAATTTTTTTTAGGGTGGTCACGAATTAAAGTCATTTTCGCTCTAGGACGCATATTTAAGGAGATATGGACAAAAGAAGTTTTTCATATAAAAATTTCAATTTTTTTAGGTTTTGGGTGGATTTTTCACTTTTTTGAGGGTGGTCACGAATTAAAGTCCTTTTCGCTCTAGGACGCATATTTAAGGAGATATGGGCAAAAGAAGTTTTTCATATAAAAATTTACATTTTTTTAGGTTTTGGGTGGATTTTTCAATTTTTTGGGGGTGGTCACGAATTAAAGTCATTTTCGCTCTAGGACGCATATTTAAGGAGATATGGGCAAAAGAAGTTTTTCATATAAAAATTAAAATTTTTTTAGGTTTTGGGTGGATTTTTCAATTTTTTGGGGGTGGTCACGAATTAAAGTCCTTTTCGCTCTAGGACGCATATTTAAGGAGATATTGGCAAAAGAAGTTTTTCATATAAAAATTTCAATTTTCTTAGGTTTTGGGTGGATTTTTCAATTTTTTGAGGGTGGTCACGAATTAAAGCCCTTTTCGCTCTAGGACGCATATTTAAGGAGATATGGGCAAAAGAAGTTTTTCATATAAAAATTTCAATTTTTTAGGTTTTGGGCGGATTTTTCAATTTTTTGAGGGTGGTCACGAATTAAAGTCCTTTTCGCTCTAGGACGCTTAGTTTAGGAGATATGGGCAAAAGAAGTTTTTCGTTTTGGTTTTGGGTGGATTTTTCAATTTTTTGGGGGTGGTCACGAATTAAAGTCCTTTTCGCTCTAGGACGCATATTTAAGGAGATATGGGCCACAGAAGTTTTTCATATAAAAATTTCAATTTTTTTTAGGTTTTGGGTGGATTTTTCAATTTGTTGAGGGTGGTCACGAATTAAAGTCCTTTTCGCTCTAGGACGCATATTTAAGGAGATATGGGCAAAAGAAGTTTTTCATATAAAAATTTCAATTTTTTTAGGTTTTGGGTGGATTTTTCAATTTTTTGGGGGTGGTCACGAATTAAAGTCCTTTTCGCTCTAGGACGCATATTTAAGGAGATATGGGCAAAAGAAGTTTTTCATATAAAAATTTCAATTTTTCTAGGTTTTGGGTGGATTTTTCACTTTTTTGAGGGTGGTCACGAAGAAGAAGTTTTTCATATAAAAATTTCAATTTTTTTAGGTTTTGGGTGGATTTTTCAATTTTTTGGGGGTGGTCACGAATTAAAGTCCTTTTCGCTCTAGGACGCATATTTAAGGAGATATGGGCAACAGAAGTTTTTCATATAAAAATTTCAATTTTTTTAGGTTTTGGGTGGATTTTTCAATTTTTTGAGGGTGGTCACGAATTAAAGTCCTTTTCGCTCTAGGACGCATATTTAAGGAGATATGGGCAAAAGAAGTTTTTCATATAAACATTTCAAATTTTAGGTTTTGGGTGGATTTTTCAATTTTTTGAGGGTGGTCACGAATTAAAGTCCTTTTCGCTCTAGGACGCATATTTAAGGAGATATGGGCAAAAGAAGTTTTTCATATAAAAATTTACATTTTTTTAGGTTTTGGGTGGATTTTTCAATTTTTTGAGGGTGGTCACGAATTAAAGTCCTTTTCGCTCTAGGACGCATATTTAAGGAGTAATGGGCAAAAGAAGTTTTTCATATAAAAATTTCAATTTTTTTAGGTTTTGGGTGGATATTTCAATTTTTTGAGGGTGGTCACGAATTAAAGTCCTTTTTGCTCTAGGATGCTTAGTTTAGGAGATATGGGCAAAAGAAGTTTTTCAAATAAAAATTTAAATTATTTTAGGTTTTGGGTGGATTTTTCAATTTTTTGGGGGTGGTCACGAATTAAAGTCCTTTTCGCTATAGGACGCTTAGTTTAGGAGATATGGGCAAAAGAAGTTTTTCGTATAAAAATTTCAATTTTTTTTGATTTTGGGTGGAATTTTAAATTTTTTGGGGGTGGTCACGAATTAAAGTCTTTTTCGCTATAGGACGCATATTTAAGGTGATATGGGCAAAAGAAGTTTTTCATATAAAAAATTAAATTTTTTTAGGTTTTGGGTGGATTTTTCACTTTTTTGAGGGTGGTCACGAATTAAAGTCCTTTTCGCTATAGGACGCATATTTAAGGAGATATGGGCAAAAGAAGTTTTTCATATAAAAATTTCAATTTTTTTAGGTTTTGGGTGGATTTTTCACTTTTTTGGGGGTGGTCACGAATTAAAGTCCTTTTCGCTCTAGGACGCATATTTAAGGAGATATGGGCAAAAGAAGTTTTTCATATAAAAATTTCAATTATTTTAGGTTTTGGGTGGATTTTTCAATTTTTTGAGGGTGGTCACGAATTAAAGTTCTTTTCGCTCTAAGACGCATATTTAAGGAGATATGGGCAAAAGAAGTTTTTCATATAAAAATTTCAATTTTTTTAGGTTTTGGGTGGATTTTTCAATTTTTTGGGGGTGGTCACGAATTAAAGTCATTTTCGCTCTAGGACGCATATTTAAGGAGATATGGGCAAAAGAAGTTTTTCATATAAAAATTTCAATTATTTTAGGTTTTG
Organism: Haematobia irritans; assembly: GCF_050003625.1. NCBI lineage: Eukaryota > Metazoa > Arthropoda > Insecta > Diptera > Muscidae > Haematobia > Haematobia irritans. Next base: position 504,641 of record NW_027445688.1, read on the forward strand.
GGTGGATTTTTCAATTTTTTGAGGGTGGTCACGAATTAAAGTCATTTTCGCTCTAGGACGCATATTTAAGGAGATATGGGCAAAAGAAGTTTTTCATATAAAAATTTCAATTTTTTTAGGTTTTGGGTGGATTTTTCACTTTTTTGAGGGTGGTCACGAATTAAAGTCCTTTTCGCTCTAGGACGCTTAGTTTAGGAGATATGGGCAAAAGAAGTTTTTCATATAAAAATTTAAATTTTTGTAGGTTTTGGGTGGATTTTTCAGTTTTTTGAGGGTGGTCACGAATTAAAGTCCTTTTCGCTCTAGGACGCATATTTAAGGAGATATGGGCAAAAGAAGTTTTTCATATAAAAATTTCAATTATTTTAGGTTTTGGGTGGATTTTTAAATTTTTTGGGGTGGTCACGAATTAAAGTCCTTTTCGTTATAGGACGCATATTTAAGGAGATATAGGGAAAAGAAGTTTTTCATATAAAAAATTCAATGTTTTTAGGTTTTGGGTGGATTTTTCAATTTTTTGAGGGTGGTCACGAATTATAGTTCTTTTCGCTCTAGGACGCTTAGTTTAGGAGATATGTGCAAAAGAAGTTTTTCATATAAAAGTGTCAATTTTTTAGGTTTTGGGTGGATTTTTCAATTTTTTGAGGGTGGTCACGAATTAAAGTCCTTTTCGCTCTAGGACGCATATTTAAGGAGATATGGACAAAAGAAGTTTTTCATATAAAAATTTCAATTTTTTAATTTTTTTCAATTTTTTGGGGTGGTCACGAATTAAAGTCCTTTTCGCTCTAGGACGCATATTTAAGGAGATATGGGCAAAAGAAGTTTTTCATATAAAAATTTCAATTTTTTTAGATTTTGGGTGGATTTTTCAATTTTTTGGGGGTGGTCACGAATTAAAGTCGTTTTCGCTCTAGGACGAATATTTAAGGAGATATGGGCAAAAGAAGTTTTTGATATAAAAATTTAAAAATATTTTAAGTTTTGGGTGGATTTTTCAATTTTTTGGGGGTGGTCACGAATTAAAGTCCTTTTCGCTCTAGGACGCATATTTAAGGAGATATGGGCAAAAGAAGTTTTTCATATAAAAAATTCAATTTTTTTAGGTTTTGGGTGGGTTTTTCAATTTTTTGGGGGTGGTCACGAATTAAAGTCCTTTTCGCTCTAGGACGCATATTTAAGGAGATATGGACAAAAGAAGTTTTTCATATAAAAAATTCAATTTTTTTAGATTTTGGGTGGATTTTTCAATTTTTTGAGGGTGGTCACGAATTAAAGTCCTTTTCGCTCTAGGACGCTTAGTTTAGGAGATATGGGCAAAAGAAGTTTTTCATATAAAAATTTCAATTTTTTTAGGTTTTGGGTGGATTTTTCACTTTTTTGGGGGTGGTCACGAATTAAAGTCCTTTTCGCTCTAGGACGCATATTTAAGGAGATATGGACAAAAGAAGTTTTTCATATAAAAAATTCAATTTTTTTAGGTTTTGGGTGGATTTTTCAATTTTTTGAGGGTGGTCACAAGTCCTTTTCGCTCTAGGACGCATATTTAAGGAGATATGGGCAAAAGAAGTTTTTCATATAAAAATTTAAATTTTTTTAGATTTTGGGTGGATTTTTCAATTTTTTGAGGGTGGTCACGAATTAAAGTCCTTTTCGCTCTAGGACGCTTAGTTTAGGAGATATGGGCAAAAGAAGTTTTTCATATAAAAATTTCAATTTTTTTAGGTTTTGGGTGGATTTTTCACTTTTTTGAGGGTGGTCACGAATTAAAGTCCTTTTCGCTCTAGGACGCATATTTAAGGAGATATGGGCAAAAGAAGTTTTTCATATAAAAATTTACATTTTTTTAGGTTTTGGGTGGATTTTTCAATTGTTTGGGGGTGGTCACGAATTAAAGTCATTTTCGCTCTAGGACGCATATTTAAGGAGATATGGGCAAAAGAAGTTTTTCATATAAAAATTAAATTTTTTTTTGGTTTTGGGTGGATTTTTCAATTTTTTGGGGGTGGTCACGAATTAAAGTCCTTTTCGCTCTAGGACGCATATTTAAGGAGATATTGGCAAAAGAAGTTTTTCATATAAAAATTTCAATTTTCTTAGGTTTTGGGTGGATTTTTCAATTTTTTGAGGGTGGTCACGAATTAAAGCCCTTTTCGCTCTAGGACGCATATTTAAGGAGATATGGGCAAAAGAAGTTTTTCATATAAAAATTTCAATTTTTTAGGTTTTGGGCGGATTTTTCAATTTTTTGAGGGTGGTCACGAATTAAAGTCCTTTTCGCTCTAGGACGCTTAGTTTAGGAGATATGGGCAAAAGAAGTTTTTCGTTTTGGTTTTGGGTGGATTTTTCAATTTTTTGGGGGTGGTCACGAATTAAAGTCCTTTTCGCTCTAGGACGCATATTTAAGGAGATATGGGCAACAGAAGTTTTTCATATAAAAATTTCAATGTTTTTAGGTTTTGGGTGGATTTTTCAATTTTTTGAGGGTGGTCACGAATTAAAGTCCTTTTCGCTCTAGGACGCATATTTAAGGAGATATGGGCAAAAGAAGTTTTTCATATAAAAATCTCAATTTTTTTAGGTTTTGGGTGGATTTTTCAATTTTTTGGGGGTGGTCACGAATTAAAGTCCTTTTCGCTCTAGGACGCATATTTAAGGAGATATGGGCAAAAGAAGTTTTTCATATAAAAATTTCATTTTTCTAGGTTTTGGGTGGATTTTTCACTTTTTTGAGGGTGGTCACGAAGAAGAAGTTTTTCATATAAAAATTTCAATTTTTTTAGGTTTTGGGTGGATTTTTCAATTTTTTGGGGGTGGTCACGAATTAAAGTCCTTTTCGCTCTAGGACGCATATTTAAGGAGATATGGGCAACAGAAGTTTTTCATATAAAAATTTCATTTTTTTTTTAGGTTTTGGGTGGATTTTTCAATTTTTTGAGGGTGGTCACGAATTAAAGTCCTTTTCGCTCTAGGACGCATATTTAAGGAGATATGGGCAAAAGAAGTTTTTCATATAAAAATTTAAATTATTTTAGGTTTTGGGTGGATTTTTCAATTTTTTGAGGGTGGTCACGAATTAAAGTCCTTTTCGCTCTAGGACGCATATTTAAGGAGATATGGGCAAAAGAAGTTTTTCATATAAAAATTTCAATTTTTTTAGGTTTTGGGTGGATATTTCAATTTTTTGAGGGTGGTCACGAATTAAAGTCCTTTTTGCTCTAGGATGCTTAGTTTAGGAGATATGGGCAAAAGAAGTTTTTCAAATAAAAATTTAAATTATTTTAGGTTTTGGGTGGATTTTTCAATTTTTTGGGGGTGGTCACGAATTAAAGTCCTTTTCGCTATAGGACGCTTAGTTTAGGAGATATGGGCAAAAGAAGTTTTTCGTATAAAAATTTCAATTTTTTTTTGATTTTGGGTGGATTTTTCAATTTGTTGGGGGTGGTCACGAATTAAAGTCTTTTTCGCTATAGGACGCATATTTAAGGAGATATGGGCAAAAGAAGTTTTTAATATAAAAAATTAAATTTTTTTAGGTTTTGGGTGGATTTTTCACTTTTTTGAGGGTGGTCACGAATTAAAGTCCTTTTCGCTATAGGACGCATATTTAAGGAGATATGGGCAAAAGAAGTTTTTCATATAAAAATTTCAATTTTTTTAGGTTTTGGGTGGATTTTTCACTTTTTTGGGGGTGGTCACGAATTAAAGTCCTTTTCGCTCTAGGACGCATATTTAAGGAGATATGGGCAAAAGAAGTTTTTCATATAAAAATTTCAATTATTTTAGGTTTTGGGTGGATTTTTCAATTTTTTGGGGGTGGTCACGAATTAAAGTCATTTTCGCTCTAGGACGCATATTTAAGGAGATATGGGCAAAAGAAGTTTTTCATATAAAAATTTCAATTATTTTAGGTTTTGGGTGGATTTTTCAATTTTTTGAGGGTGGTCACGAATTAAAGTCATTTTCGCTCTAGGACGCATATTTAAGGAGATATGGGCAAAAGAAGTTTTTCATATAAAAATTTCAATTTTTTTAGGTTTTGGGTGGATTTTTCACTTTTTTGAGGGTGGTCACGAATTAAAGTCCTTTTCGCTCTAGGACGCTTAGTTTAGGAGATATGGGCAAAAGAAGTTTTTCATATAAAAATTTAAATTTTTTTAGGTTTTGGGTGGATTTTTCAGTTTTTTGAGGGTGGTCACGAATTAAAGTCCTTTTCGCTCTAGGACGCATATTTAAGGAGATATGGGCAAAAGAAGTTTTTCATATAAAAATTTCAATTATTTTAGGTTTTGGGTGGATTTTTAAATTTTTTGGGGTGGTCACGAATTAAAGTCCTTTTCGTTATAGGACGCATATTTAAGGAGATATGGGCAAAAGAAGTTTTTCATATAAAAAATTTAATTTTTTTAGGTTTTGGGTGGATTTTTCAATTTTTTGAGGGTGGTCACGAATTATAGTTCTTTTCGCTCTAGGACGCTTAGTTTAGGAGATATGGGCAAAAGAAGTTTTTCATATAAAAATGTCAATTTTTTTAGGTTTTGGGTGGATTTTTCAATTTTTTGAGGGTGGTCACGAATTAAAGTCCTTTTCGCTCTAGGACGCATATTTAAGGAGATATGGACAAAAGAAGTTTTTCATATAAAAATTTCAATTTTTTTAGGTTTTGGGTGGATTTTTCAATTTTTTGGGGTGGTCACGAATTAAAGTCCTTTTCGCTCTAGGACGCATATTTAAGGAGATATGGGCAAAAGAAGTTTTTCATATAAAAATTTCAATTTTTTTAGATTTTGGGTGGATTTTTCAATTTTTTGGGGGTGGTCACGAATTAAAGTCCTTTTCGCTCTAGGACGAATATTTAAGGAGATATGGACAAAAGAAGTTTTTGATATAAAAATTTAAATTATTTTAAGTTTTGGGTGGATTTTTCAATTTTTTGGGGGTGGTCACGAATTAAAGTCCTTTTCGCTCTAGGACGCATATTTAAGGAGATATGGGCAAAAGAAGTTTTTCATATAAAAAATTCAATTTTTTTAGGTTTTGGGTGGGTTTTTCAATTTTTTGGGGGTGGTCACGAATTAAAGTCCTTTTCGCTCTAGGACGCATATTTAAGGAGATATGGACAAAAGAAGTTTTTCATATAAAAAATTCAATTTTTTTATGTTTTGGGTGGATTTTTCTATTTTTTGGGGGTGGTCACGAATTAAAGTCCTTTTCGCTCTAGGACGCATATTTAAGGAGATATGGGCAAAAGAAGTTTTTCATATAAAAATTTCAATTATTTTAGGTTTTGGGTGGATTTTTCAATTTTTTGAGGGTGGTCACAAGTCCTTTTCGCTCTAGGACGCATATTTAAGGAGATATGGGCAAGAGAAGTTTTTCATATAAAAATTTCAATTTTTTTAGGTTTTGGGTGGATTTTTCAATTTTTTGGGGGTGGTCACGAATTAAAGTCCTTTTCGCTCTAGGACGCATATTTAAGGAGATATGGGCAAAAGAAGTTTTTCATATAAAAATTTCAATTATTTTAGGTTTTGGGTGGATTTTTCAATTTTTTGAGGGTGGTCACGAATTAAAGTCATTTTCGCTCTAGGACGCATATTTAAGGAGATATGGGCAAAAGAAGTTTTTCATATAAAAATTTCAATTTTTTTAGGTTTTGGGTGGATTTTTCAATTTTTTGAGGGTGGTCACGAATTAAAGTCCTTTTCGCTCTAGGACGCTTAGTTTAGGAGATATGGGCAAAAGAAGTTTTTCATATAAAAATTTCAATTTTTTTAGGTTTTGGGTGGATTTTTCACTTTTTTGAGGGTGGTCACGAATTAAAGTCCTTTTCGCTCTAGGACGCTTAGTTTAGGAGATATGGGCAAAAGAAGTTTTTCATATAAAAATTTAAATTTTTTTAGGTTTTGGGTGGATTTTTCAATTTTTTGAGGGTGGTCACGAATTAAAGTCCTTTTCTCTCTAGGACGCATATTTAAGGAGATATGGGCAAAAGAAGTTTTTCATATAAAAAATTCAATTTTTTTAGGTTTTGGGTGGATTTTTAAATTTTTTGGGGTGGTCACGAATTAAAGTCCTTTTCGTTATAGGACGCATATTTAAGGAGATATGGGCAAAAGAAGTTTTTCATTTTCTTAGGTTTTGGGTGGATTTTTCAATTTTTTGAGGGTGGTCACAAATTAAAGTCCTTTTCGCTCTAGGACGCATATTTAAGGAGATATGGGCAAAAGAAGTTTTTCATATAAAAATTTAAATTTTTTTAGGTTTTGGGTGGATTTTTCAATTTTTTGAGGGTGGTCACGAATTAAAGTCCTTTTCGCTCTAGGACGCATATTTAAGGAGATATGGGCAAAAGAAGTTTTTCATATAAAAATTTACATTTTTTTAGGTTTTGGGTGGATTTTTCACTTTTTTTAGGGTGGTCACGAATTAAAGTCCTTTTCCCTCTAGGACGCTTAGTTTAGGAGATATGGGCAAAAGAAGTTTTTCATATAAAAAATTCAATTTTTTTAGGTTTTGAGTGGGTTTTTCAATTTTTTGAGGGTGGTCACGAATTAAAGTCCTTTTCGCTCTAGGACGCATATTTAAAGAGATATGGGCAAAAGAAGTTTTTCATATAAAAAATTCAATTTTTTTAGGTTTTGGGTGGGTTTTTCAATTTTTTGGGGGTGGTCACGAATTAAAGTCCTTTTCGCTCTAGGACGCATATTTAAGGAGATATGGACAAAAGAAGTTTTTCATATAAAAAATTCAATTTTTTTATGTTTTGGGTGGATTTTTCTATTTTTTGGGGGTGGTCACGAATTAAAGTCCTTTTCGCTCTAGGACGCATATTTAAGGAGATATGGGCAAAAGAAGTTTTTCATATAAAAATTTCAATTATTTTAGGTTTTGGGTGGATTTTTCAATTTTTTGAGGGTGGTCACAAGTCCTTTTCGCTCTAGGACGCATATTTAAGGAGATATGGGCAAAAGAAGTTTTTCATATAAAAATTTCAATTTTTTTAGGTTTTGGGTGGATTTTTCAATTTTTTGGGGGTGGTCACGAATTAAAGTCCTTTTCGCTCTAGGACGCATATTTAAGGAGATATGGGCAAAAGAAGTTTTTCATATAAAAATTTCAATTTTTTTAGGTTTTGGGTGGATTTTTCAATTTTTTGAGGGTGGTCACGAATTAAAGTCCTTTTCGCTCTAGGACGCTTAGTTTAGGAGATATGGGCAAAAGAAGTTTTTCATATAAAAATTTCAATTTTTTTAGGTTTTGGGTGGATTTTTCACTTTTTTGAGGGTGGTCACGAATTAAAGTCCTTTTCGCTCTAGGACGCTTAGTTTAGGAGATATGGGCAAAAGAAGTTTTTCATATAAAAATTTAAATTTTTTTAGGTTTTGGGTGGATTTTTCACTTTTTTGAGGGTGGTCACGAATTAAAGTCCTTTTCGCTCTAGGACGCATATTTAAGGAGATATGGGCAAAAGAAGTTTTTCATATAAAAATTTCAATTATTTTAGGTTTTGGGTGGATTTTTAAATTTTTTGGGGTGGTCACGAATTAAAGTCCTTTTCGTTATAGGACGCATATTTAAGGAGATATGGGCAAAAGAAGATTTTCATATAAAAAATTCAATTTTTTTAGGTTTTGGGTGGATTTTTCAATTTTTTCAGGGTGGTCACGAATTATAGTTCTTTTCGCTCTAGGACGCTTAGTTTAGGAGATATGGGCAAAAGAAGTTTTTCATATAAAAATGTCAATTTTTTTAGGTTTTGGGTGGATTTTTCAATTTTTTGAGGGTGGTCACGAATTAAAGTCCTTTTCGCTCTAGGACGCATATTTAAGGAGATATGGACAAAAGAAGTTTTTCATATAAAAATTTAAATTTTTTTAGATTTTGGGTGGATTTTTCAATTTTTTGGGGGTGGTCACGAATTAAAGTCCTTTTCGCTCTAGGACGAATATTTAAGGAGATGTGGGCAAAAGAAGTTTTTCATATAAAAATTTACATTTTTTTAGGTTTTGGGTGGATTTTTCACTTTTTTGAGCGTGGTCACGAATTAAAGTCATTTCCGCTCTAGGACGCTTAGTTTAGGAGATATGGGCAAAAGAAGTTTTTCATATAAAAATTAATTTTTTTTAGGTTTTGGGTGGATTTTTCAATTTTTTGAGGGTGGTCACGAATTAAAGTCCTTTTCGCTCTAGGACGCATATTTAAGGAGATATGGGCAAAAGAAGTTTTTCATATAAAAATTTCAATTTTTTTAGGTTTTGGGTGGATTTTTCAATTTTTTGAGGGTGGTCACGAATTAAAGTCCTTTTCGCTCTAGGACGCATATTTAAGGAGATATGGGCAAAAGAAGTTTTTCATATAAAAATTTCAATTTTTTTAGGTTTTGGGTGGATTTTCCAATTTTTTGGGGGTGGTCACGAATTAACGTCCTTTTCGCTCTAGGACGCATATTTAAGGAGATATGGGCAAAAGAAGTTTTTCATATAAAAATTTTAATTTTTTTAGGTTTTGGGTGGATTTTTCAATTTTTTGGGGGTGGTCACGAATTAAAGTTATTTTCGCTATAGACGCATATTTAAGGAGATATGGGCAAAAGAAGTTTTTCATATAAAAATTTCAATTATTTTAGGTTTTGGGTGGATTTTTCAATTTTTTGAGGGTGGTCACGAATTAAAGTCCTTTTCGCTCTAGGACGCATATTTAAGGAGATATGGGCAAAAGAAGTTTTTCATATAAAAATTTCAATTTTTTTAGGTTTTGGGTGGATTTTTCAATTTTTTGAGGGTGGTCACGAATTAAAGTCCTTTCCGCTCTAGGACGCTTAGTTTAGGAGATATGGGCAAAAGAAGTTTTTCATATAAAAATTTAAATTTTTTTAGGTTTTGGGTGGATTTTTCAGTTTTTTGAGGGTGGTCACGAATTAAAGTCCTTTTCGCTCTAGGACGCATATTTAAGGAGATATGGGCAAAAGAAGTTTTTCATATAAAAATTTCAATTATTTTAGGTTTTGGGTGGATTTTTAAATTTTTTGGGGTGGTCACGAATTAAAGTCCTTTTCGTTATAGGACGCATATTTAAGGAGATATGGGCAAAATAAGTTTTTCATATAAAAAATTCAATTTTTTTAGGTTTTGGGTGGATTTTTCAATTTTTTGAGGGTGGTCACGAATTATAGTTCTTTTCGCTCTAGGACGCATATTTAAGGAGATATGGACAAAAGAAGTTTTTCATATAAAAATTTCAATTTTTTTAGGTTTTGGGTGGATTTTTCAATTTTTTGGGGTGGTCACGAATTAAAGCCCTTTTCGCTCTAGGACGCATATTTAAGGAGATATGGGCAAAAGAAGTTTTTCATATAAAAATTCCAATTTTTTTAGATTTTGGGTGGATTTTTCAATTTTTTGGGGGTGGTCACGAATTAAAGTCCTTTTCGCTCTAGGACGAATATTTAAGGAGATATGGGCAAAAGAAGTTTTTGATATAAAAATTTAAATTATTTTAAGTTTTGGGTGGATTTTTCAATTTTTTGGGGGTGGTCACGAATTAAAGTCCTTTTCGCTCTAGGACGCTTAGTTTAGGAGATATGGGCAAAAGAAGTTTTTCATATAAAAAATTCAATTTTTTTAGGTTTTGGGTGGGTTTTTCAATTTTTTGGGGGTGGTCACGAATTAAAGTCCTTTTCGCTCTAGGACGCATATTTAAGGAGATATGGACAAAAGAAGTTTTTCATATAAAAAATTCAATTTTTTATGTTTTGGGTGGATTTTTCTATTTTTTGGGGGTGGTCACGAATTAAAGTCCTTTTCGCTCTAGGACGCATATTTAAGGAGATATGGGCAAAAGAAGTTTTTCATATAAAAATTTCAATTATTTTAGGTTTTGGGTGGATTTTTCAATTTTTTGAGGGTGGTCACAAGTCCTTTTCGCTCTAGGACGCATATTTAAGGAGATATGGGCAAAAGAAGTTTTTCATATAAAAATTTCAATTTTTTAGGTTTGGGGTGGATATTTCAATTTTTTGGGGGTGGTCACGAATTAAAGTCCTTTTCGCTCTAGGACGCATATTTAAGGAGATATGGGCAAAAGAAGTTTTTCATATAAAAATTTCAATTATTTTAGGTTTTGGGTGGATTTTTCAATTTTTTGAGGGTGGTCACGAATTAAAGTCATTTTCGCTCTAGGACGCATATTTAAGGTGATATGGGCAAAAGAAGTTTTTCATATAAAAATTTCAATTTTTTTAGGTTTTTGGTGGATTTTTCAATTTTTTGAGGGTGGTCACGAATTAAAGTCCTTTTCGCTCTAGGACGCTTAGTTTAGGAGATATGGGCAAAAGAAGTTTTTCATATAAAAATTTCAATTTTTTTAGGTTTTGGGTGGATTTTTCACTTTTTTCAGGGTGGTCACGAATTAAAGTCCTTTTCGCTCTAGAACGCTTAGTTTAGGAGATATGGGCAAAAGAAGTTTTTCATATAAAAATTTCAATTTTTTTAGGTTTTGGGTGGATTTTTCAATTTTTTGGGGGTGGTCACGAATTAAAGTCCTTTTCGCTCTAGGACGCTTAGTTTAGGAGATATGGGCAAAAGAAGTTTTTCATATAAAAATTTAAATTATTTTAGGTTTTGGGTGGATTTTTCAATTTTTTGGGGGTGGTCACGAATTAAAGTCCTTTTCGCTCTAGGACGCATATTTAAGGAGATATGGGCAAAAGAAGTTTTTCATTTTCTTAGGTTTTGGGTGGATTTTTCAATTTTTTGAGGGTGGTCACGAATTAAAGTCCTTTTCGCTCTAGGACGCATATTTAAGGAGATATGGGCAAAAGAAGTTTTTCATATAAAAATTTCAATTTTTTTAGGTTTTGGGTGGATTTTTCAATATTTTGAGGGTGGTCACGAATTAAAGTCCTTTTCGCTCTAGGACGCATATTTAAGGAGATATGGGCAAAAGAAGTTTTTCATATAAAAATTTCAATTTTTTTAGGTTTTGGGTGGATTTTTCACTTTTTTGAGGGTGGTCACGAATTAAAGTCCTTTTCGCTCTAGGACGCATATTTAAGGAGATATGGGCAAAAGAAGTTTTTCATATAAAAATTTCAATTTTTTTAGGTTTTGGGTGGATTTTTCAATTTTTTGAGGGTGGTCACGAATTAAAGTCCTTTTCGCTCTAGGACGCATATTTAAGGAGATATGGGCAAAAGAAGTTTTTCATATAAAAAATTCAATTTTTTTAGGTTTTGGGTGGGTTTTTCAATTTTTTGGGGGTGGTCACGAATTAAAGTCCTTTTCGCTCTAGGACGCATATTTAAGGAGATATGGACACAAGAAGTTTTTCATATAAAAAATTCAATTTTTTTAGGTTTTGGGTGGATTTTTCACTTTTTTGAGGGTGGTCACGAATTAAAGTCCTTTTCGCTCTAGGACGCATATTTAAGGAGATATGGGCAAAAGAAGTTTTTCATATAAAAATTTCAATTATTTTAGGTTTTGGGTGGATTTTTCAATTTTTTGAGGGTGGTCACAAATTAAAGTCCTTTTCGTTATAGGACGCATATTTAAGGAGATATGGGCAAAAGAAGTTTTTCATTTTCTTAGGTTTTGGGTGGATTTTTCAATTTTTTGAGGGTGGTCACGAATTAAAGTCCTTTTCGCTCTAGGACGCATATTTAAGGAGATATGGGCAAAAGAAGTTTTTCATATAAAAATTTCAATTTTTTTAGGTTTTGGGTGGATTTTTCAATTTTTTGAGGGTGGTCACGAATTAAAGTCCTTTTCGCTCTAGGACGCATATTTAAGGAGATATGGGCAAAAGAAGTTTTTCATATAAAAATTTCAATTATTTTAGGTTTTGGGTGGATTTTTAAATTTTATGGGGTGGTCACGAATTAAAGTCCTTTTCGTTATAGGACGCATATTTAAGGAGATATGGGCAAAAGAAGTTTTTCATTTTCTTAGGTTTTGGGTGGATTTTACAATTTTTTGAGGGTGGTCACGAATTAAAGTCCTTTTCGCTCTAGGACGCATATTTAAGGAGATATGGGCAAAAGAAGTTTTTCATATAAAAATTTAAATTATTTTAGGTTTTGGGTGGATTTTTCAATTTTTTGGGGGTGGTCACGAATTAAAGTCCTTTTCGCTATAGGACGCTTAGTTTAGGAGATATGGGCAAAAGAAGTTTTTCGTATAAAAATTTACATTTTTTTAGGTTTTGGGTGGATTTTTCAATTTTTTGGGGGTGGTCACGAATTAAAGTCATTTTCGCTCTAGGACGCATATTTAAGGAGATATGGGCAAAAGAAGTTTTTCATATAAAAATTTACATTTTTTTAGGTTTTGGGTGGATTTTTCATTTTTTTCGGGTGGTCACGAATTAAAGTCCTTTTCGCTATAGGACGCTTAGTTTAGGAGATATGGGCAAAAGAAGTTTTTCGTATAAAAATTTCAATTTTTTTAGGTTTTGGGTGGATTTTTCACTTTTTTGAGGGTGGTCACGAATTAAAGTCCTTTCCGCTCTAGGACGCTTAGTTTAGGAGATATGGGCAAAAGAAGTTTTTCATATAAAAATTAAAATTTTTTTAGGTTTTGGGTGGATTTTTCAATTTTTTGGGGGTGGTCACGAATTAAAGTCCTTTTCGCTCTAGGACGCATATTTAAGGAGATATGGGCAAAAGAAGTTTTTCATATAAAAATTTCAATTTTTTTAGGTTTTGGGTGGATTTTTCAATTTTTTGAGGGTGGTCACGAATTAAAGTCCTTTTCGCTCTAGGACGCATATTTAAGGAGATATGGGCAAAAGAAGTTTTTCATATAAAAATTTCAATTATTTTAGGTTTTGGGTGAATTTTTCAATTTTTTGAGGGTGGTCACGAATTAAAGTCATTTTCGCTCTAGGACGCATATTTAAGGAGATATGGGCAAAAGAAGTTTTTCATATAAAAATTTCAATTTTTTAGGTTTTGGGTGGATTTTTCAATTTTTTGAGGGTGGTCACGAATTAAAGTCCTTTTCGCTCTAGGACGCATATTTAAGGAGATATGGGCAAAAGAAGTTTTTCATATAAAAATTTACATTTTTTTAGGTTTTGGGTGGATTTTTCAATTTTTTGAGGGTGGTCACGAATTAAAGTCCTTTTCGCTCTAGGACGCATATTTAAGGAGATATGGGCAAAAGAAGTTTTTCATATAAAAATTTCAATTTTTTTTAGGTTTTGGGTGGATTTTTCAATTTTTTGAGGGTGGTCACGAATTAAAGTCCTTTTCGCTCTAGGACGCTTAGTTTAGGAGATATGGGCAAAAGAAGTTTTTCATATAAAAATTTCAATTATTTTAGGTTTTGGGTGGATTTTTAACTTTTTTGGGGTGGTCACGAATTAAAGTCCTTTTCGTTATAGGACGCATATTTAAGGAGATATGGGCAAAAGAAGTTTTTCATATAAAAAATTTAATTATTTTAGGTTTTGGGTGGATTTTTCAATTTTTTGAGGGTGGTCACAAATTAAAGTCCTTTTCGTTATAGGACGCATATTTAAGGAGATATGGGCAAAAGAAGTTTTTCATTTTCTTAGGTTTTGGGTGGATTTTTCAATTTTTTGAGGGTGGTCACGAATTAAAGTCCTTTTCGCTCTAGGACGCATATTTAAGGAGATATGGGCAAAAGAAGTTTTTCATATAAAAATTTAAATTATTTTAGGTTTTGGGTGGATTTTTCAATTTTTTGGGGGTGGTCACGAATTAAAGTCCTTTTCGCTCTAGGACGCATATTTAAGGAGATATGGGCAAAAGAAGTTTTTCATATAAAAATTAAAATTTTTTTAGGTTTTGGGTGGATTTTTCAATTTTTTGGGGGTGGTCACGAATTAAAGTCCTTTTCGCTCTAGGACGCATATTTAAGGAGATATGGGCAAAAGAAGTTTTTCATATAAAAATTTCAATTATTTTAGGTTTTGGGTGGATTTTTCAATTTTTTTAGGGTGGTCACAAGTCCTTTTCGCTCTAGGACGCATATTTAAGGAGATATGGGCAAAAGAAGTTTTTCATATAAAAATTTCAATTTTTTTAGGTTTTGGGTGGATTTTTCAATTTTTTGGGGGTGGTCACGAATTAAAGTCCTTTTCGCTCTAGGACGCATATTTAAGGAGATATGGGCAAAAGAAGTTTTTCATATAAAAATTTCAATTATTTTAGGTTTTGGGTGAATTTTTCAATTTTTTGAGGGTGGTCACGAATTAAAGTCATTTTCGCTCTAGGACGCATATTTAAGGAGATATGGGCAAAAGAAGTTTTTCATATAAAAAATTCAATTTTTTTAGGTTTTGGGTGGATTTTTCAATTTTTTCAGGGTGGTCACGAATTATAGTTCTTTTCGCTCTAGGACGCTTAGTTTAGGAGATATGGGCAAAAGAAGTTTTTCATATAAAAATGTCAATTTTTTTAGGTTTTGGGTGGATTTTTCAATTTTTTGAGGGTGGTCACGAATTAAAGTCCTTTTCGCTCTAGGACGCATATTTAAGGAGATATGGACAAAAGAAGTTTTTGATATAAAAATTTCAATTTTTTTAGATTTTGGGTGGATTTTTCAATTTTTTGGGGGTGGTCACGAATTAAAGTCCTTTTCGCTCTAGGACGAATATTTAAGGAGATATGGGCAAAAGAAGTTTTTGATATAAAAATTTAAATTATTTTAGGTTTTGGGTGGATTTTTCAATTTTTTGGGGGTGGTCACGAATTAAAGTCCTTTTCGCTCTAGGACGCATATTTAAGGAGATATGGGCAAAAGAAGTTTTTCATATAAAAAATTCAATTTTTTTAGGTTTTGGGTGGGTTTTTCAATTTTTTGGGGGTGGTCACGAATTAAAGTCCTTTTCGCTCTAGGACGCATATTTAAGGAGATATGGGCAAAAGAAGTTTTTCATATAAAAATTTAAATTATTTTAGGTTTTGGGTGGATTTTTCAATTTTTTGGGGGTGGTCACGAATTAAAGTCCTTTTCGCTCTAGGACGCATATTTAAGGAGATATGGGCAAAAGAAGTTTTTCATATAAAAATTAAAATTTTTTTAGGTTTTGGGTGGATTTTTCAATTTTTTGGGGGTGGTCACGAATTAAAGTCCTTTTCGCTCTAGGACGCATATTTAAGGAGATATGGGCAAAAGAAGTTTTTCATATAAAAATTTCAATTATTTTAGGTTTTGGGTGGATTTTTCAATTTTTTTAGGGTGGTCACAAGTCCTTTTCGCTCTAGGACGCATATTTAAGGAGATATGGGCAAAAGAAGTTTTTCATATAAAAATTTCAATTTTTTTAGGTTTTGGGTGGATTTTTCAATTTTTTGGGGGTGGTCACGAATAAGTCCTTTTCGCTCTAGGACGCATATTTAAGGAGATATGGGCAAAAGAAGTTTTTCATATAAAAATTTCAATTATTTTAGGTTTTGGGTGAATTTTTCAATTTTTTGAGGGTGGTCACGAATTAAAGTCATTTTCGCTCTAGGACGCATATTTAAGGAGATATGGGCAAAAGAAGTTTTTCATATAAAAATTTCAATTTTTTTAGGTTTTGGGTGGATTTTTCAATTTTTTGAGGGTGGTCACGAATTAAAGTCCTTTTCGCTCTAGGACGCTTAGTTTAGGAGATATGGGCAAAAGAAGTTTTTCATATAAAAATTTAAATTTTTTTAGGTTTTGGGTGGATTTTTCACTTTTTCGAGGGTGGTCACGAATTAAAGTCCTTTTCGCTCTAGGACGCATATTTAAGGAGATATGGGCAAAAGAAGTTTTTCATATAAAAATTTCAATTATTTTAGGTTTTGGGTGGATTTTTAAATACCTTGGGGTGGTCACGAATTAAAGTCCTTTTCGTTATAGGACGCATATTTAAGGAGATATGGGCAAAAGAAGTTTTTCGTATAAAAAATTCAATTTTTTTAGGTTTTGGGTGGATTTTTCAATTTTTTGGGCGTGGTCACGAATTAAAGTCCTTTTCGCTCTAGGACGCATATTTAAGGAGATATGGGCAAAAGAAGTTTTTCATATACAAAATTCAATTTTTTTAGGTTTTGGGTGGGTTTTTCAATTTTTTGGGGGTGGTCACGAATTAAAGTCCTTTTCGCTCTAGGACGCATATTTAAGGAGATATGGGCAAAAGAAGTTTTTCATATAAAAATTTAAATTATTTTAGGTTTTGGGTGGATTTTTCAATTTTTTGGGGGTGGTCTCGAATTAAAGTCCTTTTCGCTCTAGGACGCATATTTAAGGAGATATGGGCAAAAGAAGTTTTTCATATAAAAATTTAAATTATTTTAGGTTTTGGGTGGATTTTTCAATTTTGGGGGTGGTCACGAATTAAAGTCCTTTTCGCTCTAGGACGCATATTTAAGGAGATATGGGCAAAAGAAGTTTTTCATATAAAAATTAAAATTTTTTTAGGTTTTGGGTGGATTTTTCAATTTTTTGGGGGTGGTCACGAATTAAAGTCCTTTTCGCTCTAGGACGCATATTTAAGGAGATATGGGCAAAAGAAGTTTTTCATATAAAAATTTCAATTATTTTAGGTTTTGGGTGGATTTTTCAATTTTTTTAGGGTGGTCACAAGTCCTTTTCGCTCTAGGACGCATATTTAAGGAGATATGGGCAAAAGAAGTTTTTCATATAAAAATTTCAATTTTTTTAGGTTTTGGGTGGATTTTTCAATTTTTTGGGGGTGGTCACGAATAAGTCCTTTTCGCTCTAGGACGCATATTTAAGGAGATATGGGCAAAAGAAGTTTTTCATATAAAAATTTCAATTATTTTAGGTTTTGGGTGAATTTTTCAATTTTTTGAGGGTGGTCACGAATTAAAGTCATTTTCGCTCTAGGACGCATATTTAAGGAGATATGGGCAAAAGAAGTTTTTCATATGAAAATTTCAATTTTTTTAGGTTTTGGGTGGATTTTTCAATTTTTTGAGGGTGGTCACGAATTAAAGTCCTTTTCGCTCTAGGACGCTTAGTTTAGGAGATATGGGCAAAAGAAGTTTTTCATATAAAAATTTAAATTTTTTTAGGTTTTGGGTGGATTTTTCACTTTTTCGAGGGTGGTCACGAATTAAAGTCCTTTTCGCTCTAGGACGCATATTTAAGGAGATATGGGCAAAAGAAGTTTTTCATATAAAAATTTCAATTATTTTAGGTTTTGGGTGGATTTTTAAATTTTTTGGGGTGGTCACGAATTAAAGTCCTTTTCATTATAGGACGCATATTTAAGGAGATATGGGCAAAAGAAGTTTTTCGTATAAAAAATTCAATTTTTTTAGGTTTTGGGTGGATTTTTCAATTTTTTGGGCGTGGTCACGAATTAAAGTCCTTTTCGCTCTAGGACGCATATTTAAGGAGATATGGGCAAAAGAAGTTTTTCATATACAAAATTCAATTTTTTTAGGTTTTGGGTGGGTTTTTCAATTTTTTGGGGGTGGTCACGAATTAAAGTCCTTTTCGCTCTAGGACGCATATTTAAGGAGATATGGGCAAAAGAAGTTTTTCATATAAAAATTTAAATTATTTTAGGTTTTGGGTGGATTTTTCAATTTTTTGGGGGTGGTCTCGAATTAAAGTCCTTTTCGCTCTAGGACGCATATTTAAGGAGATATGGGCAAAAGAAGTTTTTCATATAAAAATTTCAATTTTTTTAGGTTTTAGATATGGGCAAAAGAAGTTTTTCATATAAAAATTTCAATTTTTTTAGGTTTTAGGTGGATTTTTCAATTTTTTGAGGGTGGTCACGAATTAAAGTCATTTTCGCTCTAGGACGCATATTTAAGGAGATATGGGCAAAAGAAGTTTTTCATATAAAAAATTCAATTTTTTTAGGTTTTGGGTGGATTTTTCAATTTTTTGAGGGTGGTCACGAATTAAAGCCCTTTTCGCTCTAGGACGCATATTTAAGGAGATATGGGCAAAAGAAGTTTTTCATATAAAAATTTCAATTTTTTTAGGTTTTGGGTGGATTTTTCACTTTTTTGAGGGTGGTCACGAATTAAAGTCCTTTTCGCTCTAGGACGCATATTTAAGGAGATATGGGCACAAGAAGTTTTTCATATAAAAATTTCAATTTTTTTAGGCTTTGGGTGGATTTTTCAATTTTTTGAGGGTGGTCACGAATTAAAGTCCTTTTCGCTCTAGGACGCATATTTAAGGAGATATGGGCAAAAGAAGTTTTTCATATAAAAATTTCAATTTTTTTAGGTTTTGGGTGGATTTTTCAATTTTTTGAGGGTGGTCACGAATTAAAGTCCTTTTCGCTCTAGGACGCATATTTAAGGAGATATGGGCAAAAGAAGTTTTTCATATAAAAATTTACATTTTTTTAGGTTTTGGGTGGATTTTTCAATTTTTTGAGGGTGGTCACGAATTAAAGTCCTTTTCGCTCTAGGACGCATATTTAAGGAGATATGGGCAAAAGAAGTTTTTCATATAAAAATTTCAATTTTTTTAGGTTTTGGGTGGATTTTTCAATTTTTTGAGGGTGGTCACGAATTAAAGTCCTTTTCGCTCTAGGACGCATATTTAAGGAGATATGGGCAAAAGAAGTTTTTCATATAAAAATTTCAATTTTTATAGGTTTTGGGTGGATTTTCCAATTTTTTGGGGGTGGTCACGAATTAAAGTCCTTTTCGCTCTAGGACGCATATTTAAGGAGATATGGGCAAAAGAAGTTTTTCATATAAAAATTTCAATTTTTTTAGGTTTTGGGTGGATTTTTAAATTTTTTGGGGGTGGTCACGAATTAAAGTCCTTTTCGCTCTAGGACGCATATTTAAGGAGATATGGGCAAAAGAAGTTTTTCATATAAAAATTTCAATTTTTTTAGGTTTTGCTATTTCAACCGCCGAACTGAACGGACGTGTTTTCTAATAGCGGAGTATTTCAACGTAATAAGTACTTATTACGAATTTCACGTGTGGTGGAAATAATAAACCACCATGCAGCGAAATTCAAAGTCATCCACTGGGTTGCTAACTTCAGGGCCCAGTGGACGGGTAACGACTGAAGTTATAAATTTGGGCAGCGACCAAGAGTCAGGCCCAATTAGTCGACCTGTGTAGACGGGTCGACTGGCGGTGACACTTTGACAAGTCGAACCTTTTCTAAGGTGACGACATCAAAAGGAGGCAATCCCTCTCGAAAGAGATTCAAGGAACGAAGAAATGCTTTGTTTATCCTAAAGAAATTAGGATCAGTCGACCCAAGCACGTTGTCGGCTAAGCAAAGCGATTCCTTAAAATGGGCTCATGGAATTCTTGAAGCTGGAAAAAGGGAACGATCACCGGATGAGCTGCCATCCTCTAAACGGGATCAAAGATCGTTTGCCTCAGTTGCAAAAGACACATTAGCGTAGCTAGACAATTTTCCTAGGGGGGGCTCTAGCCCCCCTAGCTAAAAATTTATAGACTGAACTTATAGGTTCAATTAATGTTTTATTTCATAAAATTGAATAAAAAATTAGACATCAAAATAACTCGACAATTAATTTATTATAAAGCAACTAAAAGTAGTTCCACACTTTTCCCAGCAAAAAAAATGTGAGTTGTTCTAAAGGCACAACTTTAAAAGTACTTCCAAAAATGTCCTCAATTATTTTAACTACATATTTTACTTACTTTCATATTTTAATGTGTAATTTTTTGTTTTCTTTCTTTTTCAAATAGTTAAAAAAAAGAGTAAGAATAAATAAATTGGTACAAATTATTCAAACTTTGCCACAAAACTGATAAATCCATGATAGAAAAATCGAAATTTTGGAAATTATTCGAGGAAAAACGTTTCAAACAAGTGGCAGACTGCATTAAAAATTATAAAAACAATATAAAAATTATTTATTTGGGAAAATATCACAAAACTTTTTAATTCACATTCAAAACACTGAATTCGGATATCACCTTAAGAAGTGATGCAAATGCAGTGCAACGGCTGCTGAAATGGTGGACATTTGTCCTATCAGAAGCTCATATTACATTCATTGCTTCTCCGCCAATTTTGCACCACTTCTAGACCCAAAAAGAACATTTTCACTACTTTTTTGGCAACGCTTTTTTACAGCATTATTAAGATATTCATTTATGAAAGAATAGTTTTAATATAAATTACTATTTTTTTAATTAAATTGACTAAACTAAATCAATCATAAGTTCAACCACAGCTTTATTTCATAAATATCTGACTTCATGAAAGTCTTTAGCGGAACTTTGTGCGATTATATATACTTGTTTAATTTTTATAACAATTAAAAAAACTATTGACATTTATTGAAAAATGGAAAATCATAAATAGAGTTTCAAATTCTGGGGGGGCTAAAATTTTTCTGGGGGGGTCTAAGCCCCCTCCCCAGAGGCCTTCCTACGCTTATGAAAAGACAGCCTTGTGATGGCTATTATTAATAAAGGAGCATTGGACGGTATGATTCCAAGGCAAAAATGGGGGGAAATTGAGAACGCGATGTGTGGTGTCTACTCAGAGGTGCGAAAAAAGTTTCCCGGACCAAGTCCTCGACGGCAAGATGCTGGATGGTATCAAGGACGATATAAGTTAATAGCTTTTGCAGACCAGAGGTCTATGGATTGCTTTAAAGCTGCATTGATGCTAATTGGTGAAGTTTGGGAAGGAGCCGCTTTGGAGTTAGTCGATAAAAAAGACATACCGGCTAAACCTAGAGCACATGCATGGATACCGGCAAACCCTCCTGATCCTGAGTCAATACTAGAGAGACTAAAAGAATGTAACCCAGATCTTCCAACCGCCGATTGGAAGGTTGGTCGTTTGGATGAGGTGGATGGACCAAGACGACATGCGGTGTTTATATTAAACATAGAGTCGCTGCCACATCTAGCCCAGATCCAAGGACGCGTAAGTTATGGCTTTCATGATATCCATATGAAGGTATACAAAAGCGATCAGCCAAAGGATACCGAAACGGACAAGCCTCCGGTAGAGTCAGCAGTGAAAAAATCTCCTAGCGATGCCGAAGGAGACATAAAACCTGCAGACTATGGCGAAAATCATATGCGGGAAGTTTCTACAGGCTCAAGCCTCACCAAAGCTGAACCGCGGATTGTTGCGAGAGTCACCGAGATCTGTGAAGAGGAAGCCCTTGATGACTCAATTGAAGCGGCTGATGTGACGGTGGTTGAAAATTTGGATGGTTCTACGGTTCCTCCAGATAAATCTTCACCATTGTAAGGCCGCTTGTGCTGCCTTAAAAGTTCTCCTGATGAAAGGAGACATAGATATAGTTCTTATTCAAGAACCATACATATATAAGAACAAGATCTGTGAATTAAGCACTCCGGGTTTCAAACTTTTGCATAATACCGGTAACGATATAAATCGAGCATGTATAATTGCTAAAAACGAACTAAACTTGTTTCTGCTTCCTTCATTGAGCAATGCAGACACTGTCGTAGTCAGTCTAGAGATATCCACATGCAAATATTGGGTATCTTCGGTCTACATGGGACATGATAGGGAGATGCCACCCTGTGCCGTTAAGACCTTAGTTGAGGAGTCACTAAAAACAAAGACAAAACTCATTATGGGATGCGATGCAAATGCACATCATAGTATTTGGGGAAGTAGTGATACTAATGCAAGGGGAGAGTCGTTAATAGAGTTTATTTTGCGTACTAACCTGGTAGTTTGCAATAAGGGAGATGCACCAACCTTCGTCACCAGGAACAGAAAAGAGGTTTTGGACGTAACGTTGACCTCTCCGGAACTGAATGATAAGATATCTGAGTGGCAAGTTTTGAGGGAACATAGCTTCTCAGATCATCGCTACATCAGTTTCAGATTGGCTGTTCGTACTTCAAAGACCATATTTCCGCCAAATGTTAGGAAAGCTGATTGGAATAGGTATAAGGAATCGTTTAATTTGATGATACCGGAAGTGCCGGAGACAAATATGAGCACTGTGCAAGATATCGAACACGCAGTGGAGCGGATTACTAAGGCCTTCAACATTTCACTGAAAGCTGCATGCCCTAGAGGAAAGCCAAGGGGAAAAAATCGGCCGCCATGGTGGACTACGGAGTTAAGTAATATGAGGAAATCCTGCAGGAAGCTCTATAACAAAGCAAAGTCCACAAGAGCTCCGGAGGATTGGGACACTTACAAGATGAATCTGAGAGAATATAAACGAGAACTGAGAAGGTCTCAACAAAACTCTTGGGATGATTACTTTAGCAGTATTGAGAATACGTCAGAGGCTTCCAGACTACGGAAGGTACTAGCATCCACTAACACCGCTCCAGGTTTCATTAAAACATCGGAGGGAAATTGGACAACGTCCAGTGAGGAGACGTTGGAGGTACTTTTGGACACACACTTCCCTGGAAATCAGACGGTTGAACCATGTTCCGGCGGTGTAACAGAGGCTCAGCGATCATTTCCTATCGAGGAAATTGTGTCGGAATCTAGAATAAAATGGGCTTTAAATAGCTTTGGACCATTCAAATCCCCTGGACCTGATGGAATTACTCCGGCGGAGTTACAGGCAGTGGCTGAAAGAATTATCCCCTGGTTGACGGTGATATATAAACAATGTGTAAACTTAGCATATATTCCAGAAAAGTGGAGGGAAACAAAGGTCGTATTCATACCTAAAGCCGGAAAAGCCTCTCACTCGAGTGCGAAGGATTTCCGACCAATCAGCTTATCCTCATTCCTACTTAAGACCCTGGAGAGGATGATAGACATGTATCTTAGAACTAGCGTGGATTCAAGTTTGCTCTCGAAACGACAGCATGCATACTCGAAGGGCAGGTCTACTGAGACCGCATTGCATGAACTGGTCAGCTTTATTGAAAGCTCACTATCTGTCAAAGAAGGGGCGTTCAATAATGTCCATCCGAGCTCGATATTAAATGGACTGACAACTCTGAATGTTGATCCAGGTATACTTAGGCTGTTAGACGAACTTCTAATAAAGAGACGTATTTCAGCCACACTAGGGCAAGCAAACATACAAAGGTATGTGAACAGAGGCACTCCCCAAGGAGGAGTTCTATCACCTCTTCTTTGGAATGTTGCTATAAACAACCTTCTGGTTTCTTTAGAAAAAGAAAGGATAAAAGTGGTGGCATACGCACATGATGTGGCGCTAGCAGTCAGGGGAAAATTCCCATCCACAATCAGAGATATTATACAGAGAGCTCTCCGGATGACTGAGAAATGGGCGAAAGATAATGGTCTTGGTGTAAATCCAGCAAAGACAGAAATAGTCATGTACTGCAAAGATCGCAAAACTCCCACGGTTAGGCCGATTTCCTTAGGGGGTACTGAAATTCCCTTTGGTGAGTGTGCAAAATACCTGGGCGTTATTTTGGACAGGAAGCTGAATTTTAGGCTTAATATTGAAGAGAGGGCGAGAAAAGCCACGGTAGCTTTGTACTCGTGCAAAAAGGCAATAGGGAAAAAGTGGGGACTAAGACCAAAAATTGTGCATTGGCTATACACGGCAGTGGTTAGACCTATAATGCTATATGGTGTTGTAGTCTGGTGGCCGGCACTTCAGAAACCGACTTGTTTAGATAAAGTTCAGCGTATGGCGAGCTTATGTATCTCAGGCGCATTTAGTAAGACAGGAACAGACTCCCTTAATATCATGCTACATCTATTGCCTTTAGACATTTTGGCCAAACAGTCAGCTGCAACAACGGCTGTGCGGTTGCGCGAGCTATCGCTGTGGTCGGAAAAAATGTACGGTCATAGTTCGGTCCTCAAAGTAATGCCAGATGTGCCTAACATAGTGGATTACACCCTGGCAAAACCACTTTTCGACAAAAAGTTTGAAACTCTAATCCCCAACAGTGAGGCGTGGTGTACACACACCCCGGGGAATAAAAGATATATAGATTTCTATACAGATGGCTCCAAATTGAATGGACAAGTGGGGTTCGGAGTATATTCTAAAGATCTGGAAATTCGAATAGCGAAAAGATTACCTAATCACTGTAGTGTTTTTCAGGCTGAAATATTGGCAATAAGAGAGGTGGTGAATTGGCTGAGAAGTAATGTTCCAACAAATATTGACATTAATATATACTCAGACAGTCAACCTGCAATAAAATCCTTGGACTCTGTGTTCCTTAACTCAAAAACGGCCATAGACTGCCGCAAATCTCTCAACGAGATGGCTGAGCAGTACAATATTCACCTAACATGGGTGCCTGGTCATAGGAACATACCGGGGAACTGTGAAGCAGATGTGTTAGCAAGGCTAGGAACTACCTTACATATTCCAGGGGAACTAGAATCTGTTGGTATGCCTCTGGCCACCTGCAAGCTCTTACTGCGTGAGAAGGCTGTTATGATGGCCAATATTCGATGGGAAAATTGCAAGGGTTGTAACGACACCAAACAAATATGGCGCCATTTAAACTTAAACCGCACACTAGATATGCTAGTGCTCTCAAGGCGTCAGATAGCACTCCTAATATCTGCTATAACGGGTCGCTGCCTGATAGGCGAATTTGCAAAAACTATAGGTGCGAAGTATAATGACTATTGTATAAGCTGTCATGACGTGGAGGAAAAGGAATCAATTAAACACCTCTTGTGTGAGTGTCCTGCTTTTTGTGTAAGGCGTAAGCGAATTTTAGGAGCATATAGCTTTAGATTACTGGCTGACCTGGAAAACGTTAACTTAAGCAGTTTGTTAATGTTTTTGGAGCAATCTGGTTGGTTCCACAAAAGTAAATAATAGAGAAGGTTCAGTGGTTAAGACTAGAAGTGCCCATATGTAATACGTACTTTTAGTTAAATGTGGTATCACAATGGACTGAATAGTCTAAGTGAGCCTGAAATTTAATCGGGCTGCCACTTTAACCTAACCTAACCTAACCTAGGTTTTGGGTGGATTTTTCAATTTTTTGAGGGTGGTCACGAATTAAAGTCCTTTTCGCTCTAGGACGCATATTTAAGGAGATATGGGCAAAAGAAGTTTTTCATATAAAAATGTCAATTTTTCTAGGTTTTGGGTGGATTTTTCAATTTTTTGAGGGTGGTCACGAATTAAAGTCCTTTTCGCTATAGGACGCATATTTAAGGAGATATGGGCAAAAGAAGTTTTTCATATAAAAATTTACATTTTTTTAGGTTTTGGGTGGATTTTTCAATTTTTTGAGGGTGGTCACGAATTAAAGTCCTTTTCGCTCTAGGACGCATATTTAAGGAGATATGGGCAAAAGAAGTTTTTCATATAAAAATTTACATTTTTTTAGGTTTTGGGTGGATTTTTCACTTTTTTGAGGGTGGTTACGAATTAAAGTCCTTTTTGCTCTAGGACGCTTAGTTTAGGAGATAAGGGCAAAAGAAGTTTTTCATATAAAAATTTAAATTATTTTAGGTTTTGGGTGGATTTTTCAATTTTTTGGGGGTGGTCACGAATTAAAGTCCTTTTCGCTATAGGACGCATATTTAAGGAGATATGGGCAAAAGAAGTTTTTCATATAAAAAATTCAATTTTTTTAGGTTTTGGGTGGATTTTTCAATTTTTTGGGGGTGGTCACGAATTAAAGTCCTTTTCGCTTTAGGACGCTTAGTTTAGGAGATATGGGCAAAATAAGTTTTTCGTATAAAAATTTCAATTTTTTTAGGTTTTGGGTGGATTTTTAAATTTTTTGGGGTGGTCACGAATTAAAGTCCTTTTCGCTCTAGGACGCATATTTAAGGAGATATGGGCAAAAGAAGTTTTTCATATAAAAATTTACATTTTTTTAGGTTTTGGGTGGATTTTTCAATTTTTTGGGGGTGGTCACGAATTAAAGTCATTTTCGCTCTAGGACGCATATTTAAGGAGATATGGGCAAAAGAAGTTTTTCATATAAAAATTTCAATTTTTTAGGTTTTGGGTGGATTTTTCACTTTTTTGAGTGTGGTCACGAATTAAAGTCCTTTTCGCTCTAGGACGCATATTTAAGGAGATATGGGCAAAAGAAGTTTTTCATATAAAAATTTAAATTATTTTAGGTTTTGGGTGGATTTTTCAATTTTTTGGGGGTGGTCACGAATTAAAGTCCTTTTCGCTATAGGACGCTTAGTTTAGGAGATATGGGCAAAAGAAGTTTTTCGTATAAAAATTTCAATTTTTTTAGGTTTTGGGTGGATTTTTCACTATTTTGAGGGTGGTCACGAATTAAAGTCCTTTTCGCTATAGGACGCATATTTAAGGAGATATGGGCAAAAGAAGTTTTTCATATAAAAAATTAAAATTTTTTAGGTTTTGGGTGGATTTTTCAATTTTTTGAGGGTGGTCACGAATTAAAGCCCTTTTCGCTCTAGGACGCATATTTAAGGAGATATGGGCAAAAGAAGTTTTTCACATAAAAATTTCAATTTTTTTAGGTTTTGGGTGGATTTTAAAATTGTTTGGGGTGGTCACGAATTAAAGTCCTTTTCGTTATGGGACGCATATTTAAGGAGATATGGGCAAAAGAAGTTTTTCATATAAAAATTTCAATTTTTTTAGGTTTTGGGTGGATTTTTCAATTTTTTGAGGGTGGTCACGAATTAAAGTCCTTTTCGCTCTAGGACGCTGAGTTTAGGAGATATGGGCAAAAGAAGTTTTTCGTATAAAAATTTCAATTTTTTTAGGTTTTGGGTGGATTTTTCAATTTTTTGGGGGTGGTCACGAATTAAAGTCCTTTTCGCTATAGGACGCTTCGTTTAGGAGATATGGGCAACAGAAGTTTTTCATATAAAAATTTCAATTTTTTTAGGTTTTGGGTGGATTTTTCAATTTTTTGAGGGTGGTCACGAATTAAAGTCCTTTTCGCTCTAGGACGCATATTTAAGGAGATATGGGCAAAAGAAGTTTTTCATATAAAAATTTAAATTTTTTTAGGTTTTGGGTGAATTTTTCACTTTTTTGAGGGTGGTCACGAATTAAAGTCCTTTTCGCTCTAGGACGCATATTTAAGGAGATATGGGCAAAAGAAGTTTTTCATATAAAAATTTAAATATTTTAGGTTTTGGGTGGATTTTTCAATTTTTTGGGGGTGGTCACGAATTAAAGTCCTTTTCGCTAAAGGACGCTTATTTTAGGAGATATGGGCAAAAGAAGTTTTTCCTATAAAAATTTCAATTTTTTTTCGCTATAGGACGCATATTTAAGGAGATATGGGCAAAAGAAGTTTTTCATATAAAAAATTAAATTTTTTTAGGTTTTGGATGGATTTTTCACTTTTTTGAGGGTGGTCACGAATTAAAGTCCTTTTCGCTATAGGACGCATATTTAAGGAGATATGGGCAAAAGAAGTTTTTCATATAAAAAATTAAAATTTTTTAGGTTTTGGGTGGATTTTTCAATTTTTTGAGGGTGGTCACGAATTAAAGCCCTTTTCGCTCTATTTAAGGAGATATGGGCAGAAGAAGTTTTTCACATAAAAATTTCAATTTTTTTATGTTTTGGATGGATTTTATAATTTTTTGGGTGGTCACGAATTAAAGTCCTTTTCGCTGTAGGACGCTTAGTTTAGGAGATATGGGCAAAAGAAGTTTTTCGTATAAAAATTTCAATTTTTTTAGGTTTTGGGTGGATTTTTCAATTTTTTGGGGGTGGTCACGAATTAAAGTCCTTTTCGCTATAGGACGCATATTTAAGGAGATATGGGCAAAAGAAGTCTTTCATATAAAAAATTAAATTTTTTTTGGTTTTGGGTGGATTTTTCACTTTTTTGAGGGTGGTCACGAATTAAAGTCCTTTTCGCTATAGGACGCATATTTAAGGAGATATGGGCAAAAGAAGTTTTTCATATAAAAATTTAAATTATTTTAGGTTTTGGGTGGATTTTTCAATTTTTTGGGGGTGGTCACGAATTAAAGCCTTTTTCGCTCTAGGACGCATATTTAAGGAGATATGGGCAAAAGAAGTTTTTCATATAAAAATTTCAATTTTTTTTAGGTTTTGGGTGGATTTTTCAATTTTTTGAGGGTGGTCACGAATTAAAGTCCTTTTCGCTCTAGGACGCATATTTAAGGAGATATGGGCAAAAGAAGTTTTTCATATAAAAATTTCAATTTTTTTAGGTTTTGGGTGGATTTTTCACTTTTTTGAGGGTGGTCACGAATTAAAGTCCTTTTCGCTCTAGGACGCATATTTAAGGAGATATGGGCAAAAGAAGTTTTTCATATAAAAATTTACATTTTTTTAGGTTTTGGGTGGATTTTTCAATTTTTTGAGGGTGGTCACGAATTAAAGTCCTTTTCGCTCTAGGACGCATATTTAAGGAGATATGGGCAAAAGAAGTTTTTCATATAAAAATTTAAATTATTTTAGGTTTTGGGTGGATTTTTCAATTTTTTGGGGGTGGTCACGAATTTAAGTCCTTTTCGCTCTAGGACGCATATTTAAGGAGATATGGGCAAAAGAAGTTTTTCATATAAAAATTTAAATTATTTTAGGTTTTGGGTGGATTTTTCAATTTTTTGGGGGTGGTCACGAATTAAAGTCCTTTTCGCTCTAGGACGCTTAGTTTAGGAGATATGGGCAAAAGAAGTTTTTCATATACAAATTTAAATTTTTTTAGGTTTTGGGTGGATTTTTCAATTTTGTGAGGGTGGTCACGAATTAAAGTCCTTTTCGCTCTAGGACGCATATTTAAGGAGATATGGGCAAAAGAAGTTTTTCATATAAAAAAGAAGTTTTTCATATAAAAATTTAAATTATTTTAGGTTTTGGGTGGATTTTTCAATTTTTTGGGGGTGGTCACGAATTAAAGTCCTTTTCGCTATAGGACGCTTAGTTTAGGAGATATGGGCAAAAGAAGTTTTTCGTATAAAAATTTAAATTATTTTAGGTTTTGGGTGGATTTTTCAATTTTTTGGGGGTGGTCACGAATTAAAGTCCTTTTCGCTATAGGACGCTTAGTTTAGGAGATATGTGCAAAAGAAGTTTTTCATATAAAAATTTCAATTTTGTTAGGTTTTGGGTGGATTTTTCAATTTTTTGAGGGTGGTCACGAATTAAAGTCATTTTCGCTACAGGACGCATATTTAAGGAGATATGGGCAAAAGAAGTTTTTCATATAAAAATTTCAATTTTTTTAGGTTTTGGGTGGATTTTTCAATTTTTTGAGGGTGGTCACGAATTAAAGCCCTTTTAGCTCTAGGACGCATATTTAAGGAGATATGGGCAAAAGAAGTTTTTCATATAAAAATTTACATTTTTTTAGATTTGGGTGGATTTTTCAATTTTTTGAGGGTGGTCACGAATTAAAGTCCTTTTCGCTCTAGGACGCATATTTAAGGAGATATGGGCAAAAGAAGTTTTTCATATAAAAATTTAAATTATTTTAGGTTTTGGGTGGATTTTTCAATTTTTTGGGGGTGGTCACGAATGTAAGTCCTTTTCGCTCTAGGACGCATATTTAAGGAGATATGGGCAAAAGAAGTTTTTCATATAAAAATTTAAATTTTTTTAGGTTTTGGGTGGATTTTTGAATTTTTTGAGGGTGGTCACGGAGTAAAGTCCTTTTCGCTCTAGGACGCATATTTAAGGAGATATGGGCAAAAGAAGTTTTTCATATAAAAATTTACATTTTTTTAGGTTTTGGGTGGATTTTTCAATTTTTTGGGGGTGGTCACGAATTAAAGTCATTTTCGCTCTAGGACGCATATTTAAGGAGATATGGGCAAAAGAAGTTTTTCATATAAAAATTTAAATTATTTTAGGTTTTGGGTGGATTTTTCAATTTTTTGGGGGTGGTCACGAATTAAAGTCCTTTTCGCTCTAGGATGCATATTTAAGGAGATATGGGCAACAGAAGTTTTTCATATAAAAATTTCAATTTTTTTAGGTTTTGGGTGGATTTTTCACTTTTTTGAGGGTGGTCACGAATTAAAGTCCTTTTCGCTATAGGACGCATATTTAAGGAGATATGGGCAAAAGAAGTTTTTCATATAAAAAATTAAAATTTTTTAGGTTTTGGGTGGATTTTTCAATTTTTTGAGGGTGGTCACGAATTAAAGCCCTTTTCGCTCTAGGACGCATATTTATGGAGATATGGGCAAAAGAAGTTTTTCACATAAAAATTTCAATTTTTTTAGGTTTTGGGTGGATTTTAAAATTGTTTGGGGTGGTCACGAATTAAAGTCCTTTTCGTTATGGGACGCATATTTAAGGAGATATGGGCAAAAGAAGTTTTTCATATAAAAATTTCAATTTTTTTAGGTTTTGGGTGGATTTTTCAATTTTTTGAGGGTGGTCACGAATTAAAGTCCTTTTCGCTCTAGGACGCTGAGTTTAGGAGATATGGGCAAGAGAAGTTTTTCGTATAAAAATTTCAATTTTTTTAGGTTTTGGGTGGATTTTTCAATTTTTTTGGGGTGGTCACGAATTAAAGTCCTTTTCGCTATAGGACGCTTCGTTTAGGAGATATGGGCAAAAGAAGTTTTTCATATAAAAAATTAAATTTTTTTAGGTTTTGGGTGGATTTTTCACTTTTTGAGGGTGGTCACGAATTAAAGTCCTTTTCGCTATAGGACGCATATTTAAGGAGATATGGGCAAAAGAAGTTTTTCATATAAAAATTTAAATTTTTTAGGTTTTGGGTGGATTTTTCACTTTTTTGAGTGTGGTCACGAATTAAAGTCCTTTTCGCTCTAGGACGCATATTTAAGGAGATATGGGCAAAAGAAGTTTTTCATATAAAAATTTCAATTTTTTTAGGTTTTGGGTGGATTTTTCACTTTTTTGGGGGTGGTCACGAATTAAAGTCCTTTTCGCTCTAGGACGCATATTTAAGGAGATATGGGCAAAAGAAGTTTTTCATATAAAAATTTCAATTATTTTAGGTTTTGGGTGGATTTTTCAATTTTTTGAGGGTGGTCACGAATTAAAGTCCTTTTCGCTCTAGGACGCATATTTAAGGAGATATGGGCAAAAGAAGTTTTTCATATAAAAATTTCAATTTTTTTAGGTTTTGGGTGAATTTTTCAATTTTTTGGGGGTGGTCACGAATTAAAGTCATTTTCGCTCTAGGACGCATATTTAAGGAGATATGGGCAAAAGAAGTTTTTCATATAAAAATTTAAATTATTTTAGGTTTTGGGTGGATTTTTCAATTTTTTGGGGGTGGTCACGAATTAAAGTCCTTTTCGCTCTAGGACGCATATTTAAGGAGATATGGGCAACAGAAGTTTTTCATATAAAAATTTCAATTTTTTTAGGTTTTGGGTGGATTTTTCAATTTTTTGAGGGTGGTCACGAATTAAAGTCCTTTTCGCTCTAGGACGCATATTTAAGGAGATATGGGCAAAAGAAGTTTTTCATATAAAAATTTAAATTTTTTTAGGTTTTGGGTGGATTTTTCACTTTTTTGAGGGTGGTCACGAATTAAAGTCCTTTTCGCTCTAGGACGCATATTTAAGGAGATATGGGCAAAAGAAGTTTTTCATATAAAAATTTAAATATTTTAGGTTTAGGGTGGATTTTTCAATTTTTTGGGGGTGGTCACGAATTAAAGTCCTTTTCGCTAAAGGACGCTTATTTTAGGAGATATGGGCAAAAGAAGTTTTTCCTATAAAATTTTCAATTTTTTTTTTTTGATTTTGGGTGGATTTTTCAATTTTTTGGGGGTGGTCACGAATTAAAGTCCTTTTCGCTATAGGACGCATATTTAAGGAGATATGGGCAAAAGAAGTTTTTCATATAAAAATTTCATTTTCTTAGGTTTTGGGTGGATTTTTCACTTTTTTGAGGGTGGTCACGAATTAAAGCCCTTTTCGCTCTATTTAAGGAGATATGGGCAGAAGAAGTTTTTCACATAAAAATTTCAATTTTTTTAGGTTTTGGGTGGATTTTAAAATTTTTTGGGTGGTCACGAATTAAAGTCCTTTTCGCTGTAGGACGCTTAGTTTAGGAGATATGGGCAAAAGAAGTTTTTCGTATAAAAATTTCAATTTTTTTAGGTTTTGGGTGGATTTTTCAATTTTTTGGGGGTGGTCACGAATTAAAGTCCTTTTCGCTATAGGACGCATATTTAAGGAGATATGGGCAAAAGAAGTTTTTCATATAAAAAATTAAAATTTTTTAGGTTTTGGGTGGATTTTTCAATTTTTTGAGGGTGGTCACGAATTAAAGCCCTTTTCGCTCTATTTAAGGAGATATGGGCAGAAGAAGTTTTTCACATAAAAATTTCAATTTTTTTAGGTTTTGGGTGGATTTTAAAATTTTTTGGGTGGTCACGAATTAAAGTCCTTTTCGCTGTAGGACGCTTAGTTTAGGAGATATGGGCAAAAGAAGTTTTTCGTATAAAAATTTCAATTTTTTTAGGTTTTGGGTGGATTTTTCAATTTTTTGGGGGTGGTCACGAATTAAAGTCCTTTTCGCTATAGGACGCATATTTAAGGAGATATGGGCAAAAGAAGTTTTTCATATAAAAAATTAAATTTTTTTAGGTTTTGGGTGGATTTTTCACTTTTTTGAGGGTGGTCACGAATTAAAGTCCTTTTCGCTCTAGGACGCATATTTAAGGAGATATGGGCAAAAGAAGTTTTTCATATAAAAATTTAAATTATTTTAGGTTTTGGGTGGATTTTTCAATTTTTTGGGGGTGGTCACGAATGTAAGTCCTTTTCGCTCTAGGACGCATATTTAAGGAGATATGGGCAAAAGAAGTTTTTCATATAAAAATTTAAATTTTTTTAGGTTTTGGGTGGATTTTTGAATTTTTTGAGGGTGGTCACGGAGTAAAGTCCTTTTCGCTCTAGGACGCATATTTAAGGAGATATGGGCAAAAGAAGTTTTTCATATAAAAATTTACATTTTTTTAGGTTTTGGGTGGATTTTTCAATTTTTTGGGGGTGGTCACGAATTAAAGTCATTTTCGCTCTAGGACGCATATTTAAGGAGATATGGGCAAAAGAAGTTTTTCATATAAAAATTTAAATTATTTTAGGTTTTGGGTGGATTTTTCAATTTTTTGGGGGTGGTCACGAATTAAAGTCCTTTTCGCTCTAGGATGCATATTTAAGGAGATATGGGCAACAGAAGTTTTTCATATAAAAATTTCAATTTTTTTAGGTTTTGGGTGGATTTTTCACTTTTTTGAGGGTGGTCACGAATTAAAGTCCTTTTCGCTATAGGACGCATATTTAAGGAGATATGGGCAAAAGAAGTTTTTCATATAAAAAATTAAAATTTTTTAGGTTTTGGGTGGATTTTTCAATTTTTTGAGGGTGGTCACGAATTAAAGCCCTTTTCGCTCTAGGACGCATATTTATGGAGATATGGGCAAAAGAAGTTTTTCACATAAAAATTTCAATTTTTTTAGGTTTTGGGTGGATTTTAAAATTGTTTGGGGTGGTCACGAATTAAAGTCCTTTTCGTTATGGGACGCATATTTAAGGAGATATGGGCAAAAGAAGTTTTTCATATAAAAATTTCAATTTTTTTAGGTTTTGGGTGGATTTTTCAATTTTTTGAGGGTGGTCACGAATTAAAGTCCTTTTCGCTCTAGGACGCTGAGTTTAGGAGATATGGGCAAGAGAAGTTTTTCGTATAAAAATTTCAATTTTTTTAGGTTTTGGGTGGATTTTTCAATTTTTTTGGGGTGGTCACGAATTAAAGTCCTTTTCGCTATAGGACGCTTCGTTTAGGAGATATGGGCAAAAGAAGTTTTTCATATAAAAAATTAAATTTTTTTAGGTTTTGGGTGGATTTTTCACTTTTTGAGGGTGGTCACGAATTAAAGTCCTTTTCGCTATAGGACGCATATTTAAGGAGATATGGGCAAAAGAAGTTTTTCATATAAAAATTTAAATTTTTTAGGTTTTGGGTGGATTTTTCACTTTTTTGAGTGTGGTCACGAATTAAAGTCCTTTTCGCTCTAGGACGCATATTTAAGGAGATATGGGCAAAAGAAGTTTTTCATATAAAAATTTCAATTTTTTTAGGTTTTGGGTGGATTTTTCACTTTTTTGGGGGTGGTCACGAATTAAAGTCCTTTTCGCTCTAGGACGCATATTTAAGGAGATATGGGCAAAAGAAGTTTTTCATATAAAAATTTCAATTATTTTAGGTTTTGGGTGGATTTTTCAATTTTTTGAGGGTGGTCACGAATTAAAGTCCTTTTCGCTCTAGGACGCATATTTAAGGAGATATGGGCAAAAGAAGTTTTTCATATAAAAATTTCAATTTTTTTAGGTTTTGGGTGAATTTTTCAATTTTTTGGGGGTGGTCACGAATTAAAGTCATTTTCGCTCTAGGACGCATATTTAAGGAGATATGGGCAAAAGAAGTTTTTCATATAAAAATTTAAATTATTTTAGGTTTTGGGTGGATTTTTCAATTTTTTGGGGGTGGTCACGAATTAAAGTCCTTTTCGCTCTAGGACGCATATTTAAGAAGATATGGGCAACAGAAGTTTTTCATATAAAAATTTCAATTTTTTTAGGTTTTGGGTGGATTTTTCAATTTTTTGAGGGTGGTCACGAATTAAAGTCCTTTTCGCTCTAGGACGCATATTTAAGGAGATATGGGCAAAAGAAGTTTTTCATATAAAAATTTAAATTTTTTTAGGTTTTGGGTGGATTTTTCACTTTTTTGAGGGTGGTCACGAATTAAAGTCCTTTTCGCTCTAGGACGCATATTTAAGGAGATATGGGCAAAAGAAGTTTTTCATATAAAAATTTAAATATTTTAGGTTTAGGGTGGATTTTTCAATTTTTTGGGGGTGGTCACGAATTAAAGTCCTTTTCGCTAAAGGACGCTTATTTTAGGAGATATGGGCAAAAGAAGTTTTTCCTATAAAATTTTCAATTTTTTTTTTTTGATTTTGGGTGGATTTTTCAATTTTTTGGGGGTGGTCACGAATTAAAGTCCTTTTCGCTATAGGACGCATATTTAAGGAGATATGGGCAAAAGAAGTTTTTCATATAAAAATTTCATTTTCTTAGGTTTTGGGTGGATTTTTCACTTTTTTGAGGGTGGTCACGAATTAAAGCCCTTTTCGCTCTATTTAAGGAGATATGGGCAGAAGAAGTTTTTCACATAAAAATTTCAATTTTTTTAGGTTTTGGGTGGATTTTAAAATTTTTTGGGTGGTCACGAATTAAAGTCCTTTTCGCTGTAGGACGCTTAGTTTAGGAGATATGGGCAAAAGAAGTTTTTCGTATAAAAATTTCAATTTTTTTAGGTTTTGGGTGGATTTTTCAATTTTTTGGGGGTGGTCACGAATTAAAGTCCTTTTCGCTATAGGACGCATATTTAAGGAGATATGGGCAAAAGAAGTTTTTCATATAAAAAATTAAAATTTTTTAGGTTTTGGGTGGATTTTTCAATTTTTTGAGGGTGGTCACGAATTAAAGCCCTTTTCGCTCTATTTAAGGAGATATGGGCAGAAGAAGTTTTTCACATAAAAATTTCAATTTTTTTAGGTTTTGGGTGGATTTTAAAATTTTTTGGGTGGTCACGAATTAAAGTCCTTTTCGCTGTAGGACGCTTAGTTTAGGAGATATGGGCAAAAGAAGTTTTTCGTATAAAAATTTCAATTTTTTTAGGTTTTGGGTGGATTTTTCAATTTTTTGGGGGTGGTCACGAATTAAAGTCCTTTTCGCTATAGGACGCATATTTAAGGAGATATGGGCAAAAGAAGTTTTTCATATAAAAAATTAAATTTTTTTAGGTTTTGGGTGGATTTTTCACTTTTTTGAGGGTGGTCACGAATTAAAGTCCTTTTCGCTATAGACGCATATTTAAGGAGATATGGGCAAAAGAAGTTTTTCATATAAAAATTTAAATTATTTTAGGTTTTGGGTGGATTTTTCAATTTTTTGGGGGTGGTCACGAATTAAAGCCCTTTTCGCTCTAGGACGCATATTTAAGGAGATATGGGCAAAAGAAGTTTTTCATATAAAAATTTCAATTTTTTTAGGTTTTGGGTGGATTTTTCAATTTTTTGAGGGTGGTCACGAATTAAAGTCCTTTTCGCTCTAGGACGCATATTTAAGGAGATATGGGCAAAAGAAGTTTTTCATATAAAAATTTAAATTATTTTAGGTTTTGGGTGGATTTTTCAATTTTTTGGGGGTGGTCACGAATTTAAGTCCTTTTCGCTCTAGGACTCATATTTAAGGAGATATGGGCAAAAGAAGTTTTTCATATAAAAATTTAAATTATTTTAGGTTTTGGGTGGATTTTTCAATTTTTTGGGGGTGGTCACGAATTAAAGTCCTTTTCGCTCTAGGACGCTTAGTTTAGGAGATATGGGCAAAAGAAGTTTTTCATATACAAATTTAAATTTTTTTAGGTTTTGGGTGGATTTTTCAATTTTGTGAGGGTGGTCACGAATTAAAGTCCTTTTCGCTCTAGGACGCATATTTAAGGAGATATGGGCAAAAGAAGTTTTTCATATAAAAAAGAAGTTTTTCATATAAAAATTTAAATTATTTTAGGTTTTGGGTGGATTTTTCAATTTTTTGGGGGTGGTCACGAATTAAAGTCCTTTTCGCTATAGGACGCTTAGTTTAGGAGATATGGGCAAAAGAAGTTTTTCGTATAAAAATTTAAATTATTTTAGGTTTTGGGTGGACTTTTCAATTTTTTGGGGGTGGTCACGAATTAAAGTCCTTTTCGCTATAGGACGCTTAGTTTAGGAGATATGGGCAAAAGAAGTTTTTCATATAAAAATTTCAATTTTTTTAGGTTTTGGGTGGATTTTTCAATTTTTTGAGGGTGGTCACGAATTAAAGTCATTTTCGCTACATGACGCATATTTAAGGAGATATGGGCAAAAGAAGTTTTTCATATAAAAATTTCAATTTTTTTAGGTTTTGGGTGGATTTTTCAATTTTTTGAGGGTGGTCACGAATTAAAGCCCTTTTAGCTCTAGGACGCATATTTAAGGAGATATGGGCAAAAGAAGTTTTTCATATAAAAATTTACATTTTTTTAGGTTTTGGGTGGATTTTTCAATTTTTTGGGGGTGGTCACGAATTAAAGTCCTTTACGCTCTAGGACGCATATTTAAGGAGATATGGGCAAAAGAAGTTTTTCATATAAAAATTTAAATTTTTTTAGGTTTTGGGTGGATTTTTCACTTTTTTGAGGGTGGTCACGAATTAAAGTCCTTTTCGCTCTAGGACGCATATTTAAGGAGATATGGGCAAAAGAAGTTTTTCATATAAAAATTTCAATTATTTTAGGTTTTGGGTGGATTTTTCAATTTTTTGAGGGTGGTCACGAATTAAAGTCCTTTTCGCTCTAGGACGCATATTTAAGGAGATATGGGCAAAAGAAGTTTTTCATATAAAAATTTCAATTTTTTTGGATTTTGGGTGGATTTTTAAATTTTTTGAGGGTGGTCACGAATTAAAGTCCTTTTCGCTCTAGGACGAATATTTAAGGAGATATGGGCAAAAGAAGTTTTTGATATAAAAATTTAAATTATTTTAGGTTTTGGGTGGATTTTTCAATTTTTTGGGGGTGGTCACGAATTAAAGTCCTTTTCGCTCTAGGACGCATATTTAAGGAGATATGGGCAAAAGAAGTTTTTCATATAAAAATTTAAATTATTTTAGGTTTTGGGTGGATTTTTCAATTTTTTGGGGGTGGTCACGAATTAAAGTCCTTTCGCTCTAGGACGCATATTTAAGGAGATATGGGCAAAAGAAGTTTTTCATATAAAAATTTCAATTTTTTTAGGTTTTGGGTGGATTTTTCAATTTTTTGAGGGTGGTCACGAATTAAAGTCATTTTCGCTCTAGGACGCATATTTAAGGAGATATGGGCAAAAGAAGTTTTTCATATAAAAATTTAAATTTTTTTAGGTTTTGGGTGGATTTTTCAATTTTTTGGGGGTGGTCACGAATTAAAGTCCTTTACGCTCTAGGACGCATATTTAAGGAGATATGGGCAAAAGAAGTTTTTCATATAAAAATTTAAATTTTTTTAGGTTTTGGGTGGATTTTTCACTTTTTTGAGGGTGGTCACGAATTAAAGTCCTTTTCGCTCTAGGACGCATATTTAAGGAGATATGGGCAAAAGAAGTTTTTCATATAAAAATTTCAATTATTTTAGGTTTTGGGTGGATTTTTCAATTTTTTGAGGGTGGTCACGAATTAAAGTCCTTTTCGCTCTAGGACGCATATTTAAGGAGATATGGGCAAAAGAAGTTTTTCATATAAAAATTTCAATTTTTTTAGGTTTTGGGTGGATTTTTCAATTTTTTGGGGGTGGTCACGAATTAAAGTCCTTTTCGCTCTAGGACGCATATTTAAGGAGATATGGGCAAAAGAAATTTTTCATATAAAAATTTCAATTTTTTTAGGTTTTGGGTGGATTTTTCAATTTTTTGAGGGTGGTCACGAATTAAAGTCCTTTTCGCTCTAGGACGCATATTTAAGGAGATATGGGCAAAAGAAGTTTTTCATATAAAAATTTACATTTTTTTAGGTTTTGGGTGGATTTTTAAATTTTTTGAGGGTGGTCACGAATTAAAGTCCTTTTCGCTATAGGACGCTTAGTTTAGGAGATATGGGCAAAAGAAGCTTTTCGTATAAAAATTTCATTTTTTTTAGGTTTTGGGTGGATTTTTCACTTTTTTGAGGGTGGTCACGAATTAAAGTCCTTTTCGCTCTAGGACGCATATTTAAGGAGATATGGGCAAAAGAAGTTTTTCATATAAAAATTTACATTTTTTTAGGTTTTGGGTGGATTTTTCAATTTTTTGGGGGTGGTCACGAATTAAAGTCCTTTTCGCTCTAGGACGCATATTTAAGGAGATATGGGCAAAATAAGTTTTTTATATAAAAATTTCAATTTTTTTAGGTTTTGGGTGGATTTTTCACTTTTTTGAGGGTGGTCACGAATTAAAGTCCTTTTCGCTCTAGGACGCATATTTAAGGAGATATGGGCAAAAGAAGTTTTTCATATAAAAATTTCAATTTTTTTAGGTTTTGGGTGGGTTTTTCAATTTTTTGAGGGTGGTCACGAATTAAAGTCCTTTTCGCTCTAGGACGCATATTTAAGGAGATATGGGCAAAAGAAGTTTTTCATATAAAAATTTCAATTTTTTTAGGTTTTGGGTGGATTTTTCAATTTTTTGGGGGTGGTCACGAATTAAAGTCCTTTTCGCTCTAGGGCGCTTAGTTTAGGAGATATGGGCAAAAGAAGTTTTTCATATAAAAATTTAAATTATTTTAGGTTTTGGGCGGATTTTTCAATTTTTTGGGGGTGGTCACGAATTAAAGTCCTTTTCGCTCTAGGACGCATATTTAAGGAGATATGGGCAAAAGAAGTTTTTCATATAAAAATTAAATTTTTTTAGGTTTTGGGTGGATTTTTCAATTTGTTGAGGGTGGTCACAAATTAAAGTCCTTTTCGCTCTAGGACGCATATTTAACGAGATATGGGCAAAAGAAGTTTTTTATATAAAAATTTCAATTTTTTTAGGTTTTGGGTGGATTTTTCAATTTTTTGGGGGTGGTCACGAATTAAAGTCCTCTTCGCTATAGGACGCATATTTAAGGAGATATGGGCAAAAGAAGTTTTTCATATAAAAATTTAAATTTTTTTAGGTTTTGGGTGGATTTTCCAATTTTTTGAGGGTGGTCACGAATTAAAGTCATTTTCGCTCTAGGACGCATATTTAAGGAGATATGGGCAAAAGAAGTTTTTCATATAAAAAATTCAATTTTTTTTAGGTTTTGGGTGGATTTTTCACTTTTTTGAGGGTGGTCACGAATTATAGTCCTTTTCGCTCTAGGACGCATATTTAAGGAGATATGGGCAAAAGAAGTTTTTCATATAAAAATTTACATTTTTTTAGGTTTTGGGTGGATTTTTCAATTTTTTGGGGGTGGTCACGAATTAAAGTCCTTTTCGCTATAGGACGCTTAGTTTAGGAGATATGGGCAAAAGAAGTTTTTCATATAAAAATTTAAATTTTTTTAGGTTTTGGGTGGATTTTTCAATTTTTTGAGGGTGGTCACGAATTAAAGTCCTTTTCGCTCTAGGACGCATATTTAAGGAGATATGGGCAAAAGAAGTTTTTCATATAAAAATTTCAATTTTTTTGGATTTTGGGTGGATTTTTAAATTTTTTGAGGGTGGTCACGAATTAAAGTCCTTTTCGCTCTAGGACGAATATTTAAGGAGATATGGGCAAAAGAAGTTTTTGATATAAAAATTTAAATTATTTTAGGTTTTGGGTGGATTTTTCAATTTTTTGGGGGTGGTCACGAATTAAAGTCCTTTTCGCTCTAGGACGCATATTTAAGGAGATATGGGCAAAAGAAGTTTTTCATATAAAAATTTAAATTATTTTAGGTTTTGGGTGGATTTTTCAATTTTTTGGGGGTGGTCACGAATTAAAGTCCTTTCGCTCTAGGACGCATATTTAAGGAGATATGGGCAAAAGAAGTTTTTCATATAAAAATTTCAATTTTTTTAGGTTTTGGGTGGATTTTTCAATTTTTTGAGGGTGGTCACGAATTAAAGTCATTTTCGCTCTAGGACGCATATTTAAGGCGATATGGGCAAAAGAAGTTTTTCATATAAAAATTTACATTTTTTTAGGTTTTGGGTGGATTTTTCAATTTTTTGGGGGTGGTCACGAATTAAAGTCCTTTACGCTCTAGGACGCATATTTAAGGAGATATGGGCAAAAGAAGTTTTTCATATAAAAATTTAAATTTTTTTAGGTTTTTGGTGGATTTTTCACTTTTTTGAGGGTGGTCACGAATTAAAGTCCTTTTCGCTCTAGGACGCATATTTAAGGAGATATGGGCAAAAGAAGTTTTTCATATAAAAATTTCAATTATTTTAGGTTTTGGGTGGATTTTTCAATTTTTTGAGGGTGGTCACGAATTAAAGTCCTTTTCGCTCTAGGACGCATATTTAAGGAGATATGGGCAAAAGAAGTTTTTCATATAAAAATTTCAATTTTTTTAGGTTTTGGGTGGATTTTTCAATTTTTTGGGGGTGGTCACGAATTAAAGTCATTTTCGCTCTAGGACGCATATTTAAGGAGATATGGGCAAAAGAAGTTTTTCATATAAAAAATTCAATTTTTTTAGGTTTTGGGTGGATTTTTGACTTTTTTGAGGGTGGTCACGAATTAAAGTCCTTTTCGCTCTAGAACGCATATTTAAGGAGATATGGGCAAAAGAAGTTTTTCATATAAAAATTTACATTTTTTTAGGTTTTGGGTGGATTTTTCAATTTTTTGGGGGTGGTCACGAATTAAAGTCCTTTTCGCTCTAGGACGCATATTTAAGGAGATATGGGCAAAAGAAGTTTTTCATATAAAAATTTCAATTTTTTTAGGTTTTGGGTGGATTTTTCACTTTTTTGAGGGTGGTCACGAATTAAGTCCTTTTCGCTCTAGGACGCATATTTAAGGAGATATGGGCAAAAGAAGTTTTTCATATAAAAATTTCAATTTTTTTAGGTTTTGGGTGGATTTTTCAATTTTTTGAGGGTGGTCACGAATTAAAGTCCTTTTCGCTCTAGGACGCATATTTAAGGAGATATGGGCAAACGAAGTTTTTCATATAAAAATTTACATTTTTTTAGGTTTTGGGTGGATTTTTAAATTTTTTGAGGGTGGTCACGAATTAAAGTCCTTTTCGCTATAGGACGCTTAGTTTAGGAGATATGGGCAAAAGAAGCTTTTCGTATAAAAATTTCATTTTTTTAGGTTTTGGGTGGATTTTTCACTTTTTTCAGGGTGGTCACGAATTAAAGTCCTTTTCGCTCTAGGACGCATATTTAAGGAGATATGGGCAAAAGAAGTTTTTCATATAAAAATTTACATTTTTTTAGGTTTTGGGTGGATTTTTCAATTTTTTGGGGGTGGTCACGAATTAAAGTCCTTTTCGCTCTAGGACGCATATTTAAGGAGATATGGGCAAAATAAGTTTTTCATATAAAAATTTCAATTTTTTTAGGTTTTGGGTGGATTTTTCACTTTTTTGAGGGTGGTCACGAATTAAAGTCCTTTTCGCTCTAGGACGCATATTTAAGGAGATATGGGCAAAAGAAGTTTTTCATATAAAAATTTCAATTTTTTTAGGTTTTGGGTGGATTTTTCAATTTGTTGAGGGTGGTCACAAATTAAAGTCCTTTTCGCTCTAGGACGCATATTTAAGGAGATATGGGCAAAAGAAGTTTTTTATATAAAAATTTCAATTTTTTTAGGTTTTGGGTGGATTTTTCAATTTTTTGGGGGTGGTCACGAATTAAAGTCCTCTTCGCTATAGAACGCATATTTAAGGAGATATGGGCAAAAGAAGTTTTTCATATAAAAATTTAAATTTTTTTAGGTTTTGGGTGGATTTTCCAATTTTTTGAGGGTGGTCACGAATTAAAGTCCTTTTCGATCTAGGACGCTTAGTTTAGGAGATATGGGCAAAAGAAGTTTTTCATATAAAAATTTCAATTTTTTTAGGTTTTGGGTGGATTTTTCAATTTTTTTGGGGGTGGTCACGAATTAAAGTCATTTTCGCTCTAGGACGCATATTTAAGGAGATATGGGCAAAAGAAGTTTTTCATATAAAAAATTCAATTTTTTTTAGGTTTTGGGTGGATTTTTCAATTTTTTGGGGGTGGTCACGAATTAAAGTCCTTTTCGCTCTAGGACGCATATTTAAGGAGATATGGGCAAAAGAAGTTTTTCATATAAAAATTTCAATTTTTTTAGGTTTTGGGTGGATTTTTAAATTTTTGGGGGTGGTCACGAATTAAAGTCCTTTTCGCTCTAGGACGCATATTTAAGGAGATATGGGCAAAAGAAGTTTTTCATATAAAAATTTCATTTTCTTAGGTTTTGGGTGGATTTTTCAATTTTTTGAGGGTGGTCACGAATTAAAGTCCTTTTCGCTCTAGGACGCATATTTAAGGAGATATGGGCAAAAGAAGTTTTTCATATAAAAATTTACATTTTTTTAGGTTGTGTGTGGATTTTTCAATTTTTTGAGGGTGGTCACGAATTAAAGTCCTTTTCGCTATAGGACGCTTAGTTTAGGAGATATGGGCAAAAGAAGTTTTTCGTATAAAAATTTCATTTTTTTTAGGTTTTGGGTGGATTTTTCACTTTTTTGAGGGTGGTCACGAATTAAAGTCCTTTTCGCTCTAGGACGCATATTTAAGGAGATATGGGCATAAGAAGTTTTTCATATAAAAATTTCAATTTTTTTAGGTTTTGGGTGGATTTTTCAATTTTTTGAGGGTGGTCACAAATTAAAGTCCTTTTCGCTCTAGGACGCATATTTAAGGAGATATGGGCAAAAGAAGTTTTTCATATAAAAATTTACATTTTTTTAGGTTTTGGGTGGATTTTTCAATTTTTTGGGGGTGGTCACGAATTAAAGTCCTTTTCGCTCTAGGACGCATATTTAAGGAAATATGGGCAAAAGAAGTTTTTCATATAAAAATTTAAATTTTTTTAGGTTTTGGGTGGATTTTCCAATTTTTTGAGGGTGGTCACGAATTAAAGTCCTTTTCGCTCTAGGACGCTTAGTTTAGGAGATATGGGCAAAAGAAGTTTTTCATATAAAAATTTAAATTATTTTAGGTTTTGGGTGGATTTTTCAATTTTTTGGGGGTGGTCACGAATTAAAGTCCTTTTCGCTCTAGGACGCATATTTAAGGAGATATGGGCAAAAGAAGTTTTGTTGTAAATAGCAAAATAACACTTTATAGATTTTAACTTGTTTGAAATATTTGTTTTCGAATCATAGTAGTCATTGAAGTTGTTTTAGTTTTTTGTGTTAGAAAATTTTGTACATAAATATTTTTCTCTTGTCTCAATAAAACGTTCATTATATTCACATCGACAATGTATTTGTGCGCGTTTTATTTCATCTGGAACACCAAATTCTCACAGGTTATGAGCCCATCCCGCTTCCAGTGCGCTAATAAAGAATAATCTAGAAGAACGTGTGTGTCAAAATGAGTTATACAAATGTGAAAATCGAACCTTTAGGAAAGGATAATTTTGACACATAGAAAATTCAAGTGGAGGCATTATTAATAAAGAATAATTCATGGAAATATGTAAATGGTAGCTTTCCGAAACCGATAGAACCTGAACAAAAAGTATTGGAATGGGAATTAGAAGACAGCAAAGCAAAATCCGACTTGATTTTGTCGATTTCTCCGGCGGAATTGAAGCAGATAAAAAACTGCAAGACATCCAAAGAGGTATGGGATAAATTACATGGAATTTACCAATCGAAGGGTCCTGCTCGTAAAGCCATGCTATTGAAATCTTTGATTTTGTTAAAAATGAAGAATGGAGAGGACGTAAGAGAACATATAAGAAAGTTTTTCGATATTGTGGACAAAATAAATGAAATGGATCTACATATAATCGATGATTTGCTAACAATAATGCTATTGTATAGCGTTCCAGATGAATATGAGTCATTTAGAATTGCGATAGAGACGCAAGAGAAGCTACCAAATCCAGAAATACTAAAGGTAAAACTTTTGGAGGAATATGAAGCTAGGAAAAGAAATGTCATTGATGAACCCACGGATGCTATGTTTGTGAAAAAATATCAAAAGAAGAGCGAGCATAACAAGCC
Source organism: Haematobia irritans (assembly GCF_050003625.1). Taxonomy (NCBI): domain Eukaryota; kingdom Metazoa; phylum Arthropoda; class Insecta; order Diptera; family Muscidae; genus Haematobia; species Haematobia irritans. The sequence goes on from NW_027445688.1 coordinate 549,193, forward strand.
AAAGGATGAGAAATTTAAATATTCATGTTATAGCTGTGGAAAAGTTGGTCACATGGCAAAAGATTGCAAATTCAAGATCACGAAAAATAATGGTTATATGAAAGGTAAGAACGATGAGACATCGAAAAGTGCTGATATAGCTATGGTTGCGAATTCCGGAAAAAGCAAATGGTGCTTAGATTCGGGTGCATCTTCACATATGTGCTCAGAAAGGGAAAAGTTTTTGAAAATTCAAGAAGCAACAGCAAAAATACTACATCTAGTAAATAACGACTCAACAAGAATTGAAGGATCTGGTGATGTAAGAATGAATACAAAAGGAGGCTGCACAGCAAGACTAGAAGGTACATTATACGTTCCGGATTTGCGTTCGAATTTGTTGTCTGTAGCGAAAATGACGGACCATGGATTTGAGGTAAGATTTTCAAAGAATTCTGCTGTAGTTATAGATCCCAAAACCAACAAGCAATATATAAAGGCTATAAGGAATAAAGATTTATACTACGTGGAGGAAGAAATCGAAGAAAACTGAAGTGTTACTCAAATCAATTGTCTTCAAGAATGGCATGATCGATTTGGTCACCTTAATGAAAAGGATTTGAAAGATATTATCAGAAAGAACAAGGTAATTGTTGTGGACATATGTACTGATGTACAATTAAATATTTGTGAAACGTGTATTAAGGGGAAACATACCCAAAAGCCATTTTCCAAATCTGAGATGAAGTCAAATGAACTACTGGATTTAGTTCATACAGACGTATGTGGTCCGATGAAGGTGAATTCCTTGGGTGGAAGTAGATATTTTTTGACTTTCATTGACGATAAATCCAGATGGTGCGAAATGTATTTCTTGAAAAAGAAAAGCGAAGTGGCTGAAAAATTTATTGAATACAAAAACCTCGTGGAGAAAAGAACTGGATGCAAGATAAAAACGATACGATCTGATAATGGCACGGAGTACACAAACAAATGTTTTCAAATTTTTTTAAAGAATCATGGTATAAAGCATGAATTTACGGTCGAATATACGCCACAGCAAAATGGCGTAGCTGAAAGGAAGAATAGAACGCTGGTTGAAATGGCCCGTTGCATGATGATACAATCCGGCCTGACTCCAAGTTTCTGGGCAGAAGCTATTTTGACGGCTAATCACATTCGAAACAGATGTCCCTCTAGAAGCTTAAATGGAGAAATACCTTTCACAATATGGACGAAACGAAAACCTGTGGTAAGTTATTTTAGAAAATTTGGCACGATAGCATACATGCTTGAAAAATCGAAACGTCATGGAAAATTTGAACCAAAATCGAAGAAATGCATATTCATCGGATATTCCATAAAATCCAAGTCTTATAGATTGTGGGATCCAGAGGCACATAAAGTTTTGTGTTCTCGAGACGTAAGATTTGGTGATATGTATAATGCAGAAAATAGTTACTCTGATTTCATTGATGATGAACTGCCACAGAATGAAGAAGTAGAATTTCAACCAATACTTTGCCCAGAAAATGAAAACCCAATAGAAGCTTCAGTAGAAATGCAAGGCGAGAATACTGAAGATGAGGTCGAACAAGAAAAGTCTGAAGCCGAGGACGAAGAATTCCATACTCCACAAACCACCAAGAAAGGCCCTGGAAGACCAAAGAAACTGCTAACCGGAAGAAGGGGAAGACCAAAAAGAATATTTAACGAAATTACGATTGAATCGCAAAGTGGAAATCCGGAAGGCAACGTTGCTAATATGATAGACAACAATGAACCATTAAATGTCAAAGACGCTTTAAGAAGTCCGGAATCTAAGAAGTGGAAAGATGCAATTAGGGCCGAGTATCAAGCATTATTAAAGAACAAAACATGGACTGTCGTAAATCTTCCTAAAGGACAAAGAGTCGTAGATTGTAAATGGGTACTTAGGAAGAAATACAATAAAGATGGTAATATTGAAAAATATAAAGCTAGACTTGTGGCAAAAGGTTTTAGTCAAGTCCCTGGTGTAGACTTCAGTGAAACTTTTGCCCCAGTTGCAAGAATTGGATCCATCCGTTTGATAATGGCTTTGGCTGCAGAGTTGAAACTTGACGTATACCAACTCGATTTTGTCTCGGCGTACCTAAATGGCGAAATAGAAGAGAAAATTTATATGAATTTGCCGGAAGAACTTAATAATATCCTGAACGAAAAAGAAATGCGAGTATATGGAGGTAATAAGGTATGTTTGCTCAAAAATCAATTTATGGGTTAAAACAATCGGGACGACAGTGGTATAAAAAGTTGGATGAAAAACTTCAGCAACTGCACCTAAATCCTCTTGATTCTGATCCATGCGTTTACATTTCAAAGCAAGGGGAAGCTATAACTGTGGTAGCAATTTATGTCGACGATTTGATAATCGCAACAAACGATGAGAGAAATTGGAAACAAATCAAGGAGGAGTTAAGTAAATGCTTTGAAATGAAGGACTTAGGAAGATTGAATATGTGCTTGGGTATAGAATTCAATCAAGATCCGGAAACCAAGGAAATAACAATGTCACAAAAGAAGTATGTCCATACAATATTAAAACGATTTAATATGATAGACTCGAACCCAGTAAGTACTCCTCTGAACAGTAGCGTAAAGTTGTCTAAAGAAATGTGTCCAAAAACGGAGGAAGAAAAGGAAGAAGTAAAAAATTTGCCATATCAAAATTTAGTTGGGTCATTAATGTACCTAGCGACGTCAACAAGGCCCGACATTGCCCATGCGGTAAGTGTACTTAGTCAATTTAATAGCAACTATGGTAAAGGCTATTGGATCGCTGGTAAACGAGTACTGCGATACTTAAAAGGAACTGGCAATTATGGTTTACATTACAAGAAGACCGGCGAATCTCTAACAGGATTTGCTGATGCAGATTGGGGATCAGATATTGATGATAGAAGATCGTATTCCGGATTTGCATTCAAGATTGCGAATGCAGCCATAACATGGGAATCCAGAAAACAAAGAACTCTTGCAATGTCAAGTACAGAAGCCGAGTATATGTCGATTTCAGATTCTACTAAGGAAGCTATTTATCTACGAACATTCCTACAAGAAGTTGTGGGAACACAAGAAACGATAAAAATCTACAATGACAATCAAGTCGCAAGATTATTGTGTAAAAATCCAATATTCCACAACAGAACGAAGCATATGGATGTTCGCCATAATTTCGTTAGACAAAACGTCGCAGAAAAAATAATTATGATTGATTATTTGCCAACCACTGATATGCCTGCAGATGTTTTGACAAAGTGTTTGCCAAAACATACCCATACAAAATGTATTAAAAACTTAGGCTTAGTAAATATAGATATTTAGATCTATAAAGTATTTTTTGAGGGGAAGTGTTGTAAATAGCAAAATAACACTTTATAAATTTTAACTTGTTTGAAATATTTGTTTTCGAATCATAGTAGTCATTGAAGTTGTTTTAGTTTTTTGTGTTAGAAAATTTTGTACATAAATATTTTTCTCTTGTCTCAATAAAACGTTCATTATATTCACATCGACAATTTATTTGTGCGCGTTTTATTTCATCTGGAACACCAAATTCTCACAAGTTTTTCATATAAAAATTTCAATTTTTTTAGGTTTTGGGTGGATTTTTCACTTTTTTGAGGGTGGTCACGAATTAAAGTCCTTTTCGCTCTAGGACGCATATTTAAGGAGATATGGGCAAAAGAAGTTTTTCATATAAAAATTTCATTTTTTTTAGGTTTTGGGTGGATTTTTCAATTTTTTGAGGGTGGTCACGAATTAAAGTCCTTTTCGCTCTAGGACGCATATTTAAGGAGATATGGGCAAAAGAAGTTTTTCATATAAAAATTTACATTTTTTTAGGTTGTGGGTGGATTTTCAATTTTTTGAGGGTGGTCACGAATTAAAGTCCTTTTCGCTATAGGACGCTTAGTTTAGGAGATATGGGCAAAAGAAGTTTTTCGTATAAAAATTTCATTTTTTTTAGGTTTTGGGTGGATTTTTCACTTTTTTGAGGGTGGTCACGAATTAAAGTCCTTTTCGCTCTAGAACGCTTAGTTTAGGAGATATGGACAAAAGAAGTTTTTCATATAAAAATTAAAATTTTTTTAGGTTTTGGGTGGATTTTTCACTCTTTTGAATTAAAGTCCTTTTCGCTCTAGGACGCATATTTAAGGAGATATGGGCAAAAGAAGTTTTTCGTATAAAAATTTAAATTATTTTAGGGTTTGGGTGGATTTTTCAATTGTTTGAGGGTGGTCACGAATTAAAGTCCTTTTCGCTCTAGGACGCATATTTAAGGAGATATGGGCAAAAGAAGTTTTTCATATAAAAAATTCAATTTTTTTAGGTTTTGGGTGGATTTTTCAATTTTTTGAGGGTGGTCATGAATTAAAGTCCTTTTCGCTCTAGGACGCATATTTAAGGAGATATGGGCAAAAGAAGTTTTTCATATAAAAATTTCAATTTTTTTAGGTTTTGGGTGGATTTTTCAATTTTTTGGGTGTGGTCACGAATTAAAGTCCTTTTCGCTCTAGGACGCTTAGTTTAGGAGATATGGGCAAAAGAAGTTTTTCATATAAAAATTTAAATTATTTTAGGTTTTGGGTGGATTTTTCAATTTTTTGGGGGTGGTCACGAATTAAAGTCCTTTTCGCTCTAGGACGCATATTTAAGGAGATATGGGCAAAAGAAGTTTTTCATATAAAAATTTCAATTTTTTTAGGTTTTGGGTGGATTTTTCAATTTTTTGGGGGTGGTCACGAATTAAAGTCCTTTTCGCTCTAGGACGCATATTTAAGGAGATATGGGCAAAAGAAGTTTTTCATATAAAAATTTCAATTTTTTTAGGTTTTGGGTGGATTTTTCAATTTTTTGGGGGTGGTCACGAATTAAAGTCCTTTTCGCTCTAGGACGCTTAGTTTAGGAGATATGGGCAAAAGAAGTTTTTCATATAAAAATTTAAATTATTTTAGGTTTTGGGTGGATTTTTCTATTTTTTGGGGGTGGTCACGAATTAAAGTCCTTTTCGCTCTAGGACGCATATTTAAGGAGATATGGGCAAAAGAAGTTTTTTATATAAAAATTTAAATTTTTTTAGGTTTTGGGTGGATTTTTCAATTTTTTGGGGGTGGTCACGAATTAAAGTCCTTTTCGCTCTAGGACGCATATTTAAGGAGATATGGGCAAAAGAAGTTTTTCATATAAAAATTTAAATTATTTTAGGTTTTGGGTGTATTTTTCAATTTTTTGGGGGTGGTCACGAATTAAAGTCCTTTTCGCTCTAGGACGCATATTTAAGGAGATATGGGCAAAAGAAGTTTTTCATATAAAAATTTCAATTTTTTTAGGTTTTGGGTGGATTTTTCACTTTTTTGAGGATGGTCACGAATTAAAGTCCTTTTCGCTCTAGGACGCATATTTAAGGAGATATGGGCAAAAGAAGTTTTTCATATAAAAATTTCATTTTTTTAGGTTTTGGGTGGATTTTTCAATTTTTTGAGGGTGGTCACGAATTAAAGTCCTCTTCGCTCTAGGACGCATATTTAAGGAGATATGGGCAAAAGAAGTTTTTCATATAAAAATTTAAATTTTTTTAGGTTGTGGGTGGATTTTTCAATTTTTTGAGGGTGGTCACGAATTAAAGTCCTTTTCGCTATAGGACGCTTAGTTTAGGAGATATGAGCAAAAGAAGTTTTTCGTATAAAAATTTCATTTTTTTAGGTTTTGGGTGGATTTGTCACTTTTTTGAGGGTGGTCACGAATTAAAGTCCTTTTCGCTCTAGGACGCTTAGTTTAGGAGATATGGGCAAAATAAGTTTTTCATATAAAAATTAAAATTTTTTTAGGTTTTGGGTGGATTTTTCACTTTTTTGAATTAAAGTCCTTTTCGCTCTAGGACGCATATTTAAGGAGATATGGGCAAAAGAAGTTTTTCATATAAAAATTTAAATTATTTTAGGGTTTGGGTGGATTTTTCAATTTTTTGATGGTGGTCACGAATTAAAGTCCTTTTCGCTCTAGGACGCATATTTAAGGAGATATGGGCAAAAGAAGTTTTTCATATAAAAAATTCAATTTTTTTAGGTTTTGGGTGGATTTTTCAATTTTTTGAGGGTGGTCATGAATTAAAGTCCTTTTCGCTCTAGGACGCATATTTAAGGAGATATGGGCAAAAGAAGTTTTTCGTATAAAAATTTCATTTTTTTTAGGTTTTGGGTGGATTTTTCACTTTTTTGAGGGTGGTCACGAATTAAAGTCCTTTTCGCTCTAGGACGCTTAGTTTAGGAGATATGGGCAAAAGAAGTTTTTCATATAAAAATTAAAATTTTTTTAGGTTTTGGGTGGATTTTTCACTCTTTTGAATTTAAGTCCTTTTCGCTCTAGGACGCTTAGTTTAGGAGATATGGGCAAAAGAAGTTTTTCATATAAAAATTTCAATTATTTTAGGTTTTGGGTGGATTTTTCAATTTTTTGAGGGTGGTCACGAATTAAAGTCCTTTTCGCTCTAGGACGCATATTTAAGGAGATATGGGCAAAAGAAGTTTTTCATATAAAAATTTAAATTATTTTAGGGTTTGGGTGGATTTTTCAATTGTTTGAGGGTGGTCACGAATTAAAGTCCTTTTCGCTCTAGGACGCATATTTAAGGAGATATGGGCAAAAGGAGTTTTTCATATAAAAAATTCAATTTTTTTAGGTTTTGGGTGGATTTTTCAATTTTTTGAGGGTGGTCATGAAATAAAGTCCTTTTCGCTCTAGGACGCATATTTAAGGAGATATGGGCAAAAGAAGTTTTTCATATAAAAATTTCAATTTTTTTAGGTTTTGGGTGGATTTTTCAATTTTTTGGGGGTGGTCACGAATTAAAGTCCTTTTCGCTCTAGGACGCATATTTAAGGAGATATGGGCAAAAGAAGTTTTTCATATAAAAATTTAAATTGTTTTAGGTTTTGGGTGGATTTTCCAATTTTTTGAGGGTGGTCACGAATTAAAGTCCTTTTCGCTCTAGGACGCTTAGTTTAGGAGATATTGGCAAAAGAAGTTTTTCATATAAAAATTTAAATTATTTTAGGTTTTGGGTGGATTTTTCTATTTTTTGGGGGTGGTCACGAATTAAAGTCCTTTTCGCTCTAGGACGCATATTTAAGGAGATATGGGCAAAAGAAGTTTTTCATATAAAAATTTCAATTTTTTTAGGTTTTGGGTGGATTTTTCAATTTTTTGGGGGTGGTCACGAATTAAAGTCCTTTTCGCTCTAGGACGCATATTTAAGGAGATATGGGCAAAAGAAGTTTTTCATATAAAAATTTAAATTATTTTAGGTTTTGGGTGGATTTTTCAATTTTTTGAGGGTGGTCACAAATTAAAGACCTTTTCGCTCTAGGACGCATATTTAAGGAGATATGGGCAAAAGAAGTTTTTCATATAAAAATTTCAATTTTTTTAGGTTTTGGGTGGATTTTTCAATTTTTTGGGGGTGGTCACGAATTAAAGTCCTTTTCGCTCTAGGACGCATATTTAAGGAGATATGGGCAAAAGAAGTTTTTCATATAAAAATTTCAATTTTTTAGGTTTTGGGTGGATTTTTCAATTTTTTGGGGGTGGTCACGAATTAAAATCCTTTTCGCTCTAGGACGCATATTTAAGGAGATATGGGCAAAAGAAGTTTTTTATATAAAAATTAAATTTTTTTAGGTTTTGGGTGGATTTTTCAATTTTTTGAGGGTGGTCACAAATTAAAGACCTTTTCGCTCTAGGACGCATATTTAGGGAGATATGGGCAAAAGAAGTTTTTCATATAAAAATTTCAATTTTTTTAGGTTTTGGGTGGATTTTTCAATTTTTTGGGGGTGGTCACGAATTAAAGTCCTTTTCGCTCTAGGACGCATATTTAAGGAAATATGGGCAAAAGAAGTTTTTCATATAAAAATTTAAATTGTTTTAGGTTTTGGGTGGATTTTCCAATTTTTTGAGGGTGGTCACGAATTAAAGTCCTTTTCGCTCTAGGACGCTTAGTTTAGGAGATATTGGCAAAAGAAGTTTTTCATATAAAAATTTAAATTATTTTAGGTTTTGGGTGGATTTTTCTATTTTTTGGGGGTGGTCACGAATTAAAGTCCTTTTCGCTCTAGGACGCATATTTAAGGAGATATGGGCAAAAGAAGTTTTTCATATAAAAATTTCAATTTTTTTAGGTTTTGGGTGGATTTTTCAATTTTTTGGGGGTGGTCACGAATTAAAGTCCTTTTCGCTCTAGGACGCATATTTAAGGAGATATGGGCAAAAGAAGTTTTTCATATAAAAATTTAAATTATTTTAGGTTTTGGGTGGATTTTTCAATTTTTTGAGGGTGGTCACGAATTAAAGTCCTTTTCGCTCTAGGACGCATATTTAAGGAGATATGGGCAAAAGAAGTTTTTCATATAAAAATTTCAATTTTTTTAGGTTTTGGGTGAATTTTTCACTTTTTTGAGGGTGGTCACGAATTAAAGTCCTTTTCGCTATAGGACGCATATTTAAGGAGATATGGGCAAAAGAAGTTTTTCATATAAAAATTTCATTTTTTTTAGGTTTTGGGTGGATTTTTCAATTTTTTGAGGGTGGTCACGAATTAAAGTCCTTTTCGCTCTAGGACGCATATTTAAGGAGATATGGGCAAAAGAAGTTTTTCATATAAAAATTTAAATTTTTTTAGGTTGTGGGTGGATTTTTCAATTTTTTGAGGGTGGTCACGAATTAAAGTCCTTTTCGCTATAGGACGCTTAGTTTAGGAGATATGAGCAAAAGAAGTTTTTCGTATAAAAATTTCATTTTTTTAGGTTTTGGGTGGATTTTTCACTTTTTTGAGGGTGGTCACGAATTAAAGTCCTTTTCGCTCTAGGACGCTTAGTTTAGGAGATATGGGCAAAATAAGTTTTTCATATAAAAATTAAAATTTTTTTAGGTTTTGGGTGGATTTTTCACTTTTTTGAATTAAAGTCCTTTTCGCTCTAGGACGCATATTTAAGGAGATATGGGCAAAAGAAGTTTTTCATATAAAAATTGAAATTATTTTAGGGTTTGGGTGGATTTTTCAATTTTTTGATAGTGGTCACGAATTAAAGTCCTTTTCGCTCTAGGACGCATATTTAAGGAGATATGGGCAAAAGAAGTTTTTCATATAAAAAATTCAATTTTTTTAGGTTTTGGGTGGATTTTTCAATTTTTTGAGGGTGGTCATGAATTAAAGTCCTTTTCGCTCTAGGACGCATATTTAAGGAGATATGGGCAAAAGAAGTTTTTCATATAAAAATTTAAATTTTTTTAGGTTTTGGGTGGATTTTTCAATTTTTTGGGGGTGGTCACGAATTAAAGTCCTTTTCGCTCTAGGACGCATATTTAAGGAGATATGGGCAAAAGAAGTTTTTCATATAAAAATTTAAATTATTTTAGGTTTTGGGTGGATTTTCCAATTTTTTGGGGGTGGTCACGAATTAAAGTCCTTTTCGCTCTAGGACGCTTAGTTTAGGAGATATGGGCAAAAGAAGTTTTTCATATAAAAATTAAAATTTTTTAGGTTTTGGGTGGATTTTTCACTCTTTTGAATTAAAGTCCTTTTCGCTCTAGGACGCATATTTAAGGAGATATGGGCAAAATAAGTTTTTCATATAAAAATTTAAATTATTTTAGGGTTTGGGTGGATTTTTCAATTTTTTGAGGGTGGTCACGAATTAAAGTCCTTTTCGCTCTAGGACGCATATTTAAGGAGATATGGGCAAAAGAAGTTTTTCATATAAAAAATTAAATTTTTTTAGGTTTTGGGTGGATTTTTCAATTTTTTGAGGGTGGTCATGAATTAAAGTCTTTTTCGCTCTAGGACGCATATTTAAGGAGATATGGGCAAAAGAAGTTTTTCATATAAAAATTTCAATTTTTTTAGGTTTTGGGTGGATTTTTCAATTTTTTGGGGGTGGTCACGAATTAAAGTCCTTTTCGCTCTAGGACGCTTAGTTTAGGAGATATGGGCAAAAGAAGTTTTTCATATAAAAATTTAAATTATTTTAGGTTTTGGGTGGATTTTTCAATTTTTTGGGGGTGGTCACGAATTAAAGTCCTTTTCGCTCTAGGACGCATATTTAAGGAGATATGGGCAAAAGAAGTTTTTCATATAAAAATTTCAATTATTTTAGGTTTTGGGTGGATTTTTCAATTTTTTGAGGGTGGTCACGAATTAAAGTCCTTTTCGCTCTAGGACGCATATTTAAGGAGATATGGGCAAAAGAAGTTTTTCATATAAAAATTTAAATTTTTTTAGGTTTTGGGTGGATTTTTCAATTTTTTGGGGGTGGTCACGAATTAAAGTCCTTTTCGCTCTAGGACGCATATTTAAGGAGATATGGGCAAAAGAAGTTTTTCATATAAAAATTTACATTTTTTTAGGTTTTGGGTGGATTTTTCAATTTTTTGGGGGTGGTCACGAATTAAAGTAATTTTCGCTCTAGGACGCATATTTAAGGAGATATGGGCAAAAGAAGTTTTTCATATAAAAATTTCAATTTTTTTAGGTTTTGGGTGGATTTTTCAATTTTTTGGGGGTGGTCACGAATTAAAGTCCTTTTCGCTCTAGGACGCATATTTAAGGAGATATGGGCAAAAGAAGTTTTCATATAAAAATTTCACTTTTTTAGGTTTTGGGTGGATTTTTCAATTTTTTGGGGGTGGTCACGAATTAAAGTCCTTTTCGCTCTAGGACGCATATTTAAGGAGATATGGGCAAAAGAAGTTTTTCATATAAATATTTAAATTATTTTAGGTTTTGGGTGTATTTTTCAATTTTTTGGGGGTGGTCACGAATTAAAGTCCTTTTCGCTCTAGGACGCATATTTAAGGAGATATGGGCAAAAGAAGTTTTTCATATAAAAATTTCAATTTTTTTAGGTTTTGGGTGGATTTTTCACTTTTTTGAGGATGGTCACGAATTAAAGTCCTTTTCGCTCTAGGACGCATATTTAAGGAGATATGGGCAAAAGAAGTTTTTCATATAAAAATTTCATTTTTTTAGGTTTTGGGTGGATTTTTCAATTTTTTGAATTAAAGTCCTTTTCGCTCTAGGACGCATATTTAAGGAGATATGGGCAAAAGAAGTTTTTCATATAAAAATTTAAATTATTTTAGGGTTTGGGTGGATTTTTCAATTTTTTGATAGTGGTCACGAATTAAAGTCCTTTTCGCTCTAGGACGCATATTTAAGGAGATATGGGCAAAAGAAGTTTTTCATATAAAAAATTCAATTTTTTTAGGTTTTGGGTGGATTTTTCAATTTTTTGATAGTGGTCACGAATTAAAGTCCTTTTCGCTCTAGGACGCTTAGTTTAGGAGATATGGGCAAAATAAGTTTTTCATATAAAAATTAAAATTTTTTTAGGTTTTGGGTGGATTTTTCACTTTTTTGAATTAAAGTCCTTTTCGCTCTAGGACGCATATTTAAGGAGATATGGGCAAAAGAAGTTTTTCATATAAAAATTTAAATTATTTTAGGGTTTGGGTGGATTTTTCAATTTTTTGATAGTGGTCACGAATTAAAGTCCTTTTCGCTCTAGGACGCATATTTAAGGAGATATGGGCAAAAGAAGTTTTTCATATAAAAAATTCAATTTTTTTAGGTTTTGGGTGGATTTTTCAATTTTTTGAGGGTGGTCATGAATTAAAGTCCTTTTCGCTCTAGGACGCATATTTAAGGAGATATGGGCAAAAGAAGTTTTTCATATAAAAATTTACATTTTTTTAGGTTTTGGGTGGATTTTTCAATTTTTTTAAGGTGGCCACGAATTAAAGTCCTTTTCGCTCTAGGACGCTTAGTTTAGGAGATATGGGCAAAAGAAGTTTTTCATATAAAAATTTAAATTATTTTAGGTTTTGGGTGGATTTTTCAATTTTTTGGGGGTGGTCACGAATTAAAGTCCTTTTCGCTCTAGGACGCATATTTAAGGAGATATGGGCAAAAGAAGTTTTTCATATAAAAATTTCAATTATTTTAGGTTTTGGGTGGATTTTTCAATTTTTTTGAGGGTGGTCACGAATTAAAGTCCTTTTCGCTCTAGGACGCATATTTAAGGAGATATGGGCAAAAGAAGTTTTTCATATAAAAATTTAAATTTTTTTAGGTTTTGGGTGGATTTTTCAATTTTTTGGGGGTGGTCACGAATTAAAGTCCTTTTCGCTCTAGGACGCATATTTAAGGAGATATGGGCAAAAGAAGTTTTTCATATAAAAATTTAAATTATTTTAGGTTTTGGGTGGATTTTCCAATTTTTTGGGGGTGGTCACGAATTAAAGTCCTTTTCGCTCTAGGACGCTTAGTTTAGGAGATATGGGCAAAAGAAGTTTTTCATATAAAAATTAAAATTTTTTAGGTTTTGGGTGGATTTTTCACTCTTTTGAATTAAAGTCCTTTTCGCTCTAGGACGCATATTTAAGGAGATATGGGCAAAATAAGTTTTTCATATAAAAATTTAAATTATTTTAGGGTTTGGGTGGATTTTTCAATTTTTTGAGGGTGGTCACGAATTAAAGTCCTTTTCGCTCTAGGACGCATATTTAAGGAGATATGGGCAAAAGAAGTTTTTCATATAAAAAATTAAATTTTTTTAGGTTTTGGGTGGATTTTTCAATTTTTTGAGGGTGGTCATGAATTAAAGTCTTTTTCGCTCTAGGACGCATATTTAAGGAGATATGGGCAAAAGAAGTTTTTCATATAAAAATTTCAATTTTTTTAGGTTTTGGGTGGATTTTTCAATTTTTTGGGGGTGGTCACGAATTAAAGTCCTTTTCGCTCTAGGACGCTTAGTTTAGGAGATATGGGCAAAAGAAGTTTTTCATATAAAAATTTAAATTATTTTAGGTTTTGGGTGGATTTTTCAATTTTTTGGGGGTGGTCACGAATTAAAGTCCTTTTCGCTCTAGGACGCATATTTAAGGAGATATGGGCAAAAGAAGTTTTTCATATAAAAATTTCAATTATTTTAGGTTTTGGGTGGATTTTTCAATTTTTTGAGGGTGGTCACGAATTAAAGTCCTTTTCGCTCTAGGACGCATATTTAAGGAGATATGGGCAAAAGAAGTTTTTCATATAAAAATTTAAATTTTTTTAGGTTTTGGGTGGATTTTTCAATTTTTTGGGGGTGGTCACGAATTAAAGTCCTTTTCGCTCTAGGACGCATATTTAAGGAGATATGGGCAAAAGAAGTTTTTCATATAAAAATTTACATTTTTTTAGGTTTTGGGTGGATTTTTCAATTTTTTGGGGGTGGTCACGAATTAAAGTAATTTTCGCTCTAGGACGCATATTTAAGGAGATATGGGCAAAAGAAGTTTTTCATATAAAAATTTCAATTTTTTTAGGTTTTGGGTGGATTTTTCAATTTTTTGGGGGTGGTCACGAATTAAAGTCCTTTTCGCTCTAGGACGCATATTTAAGGAGATATGGGCAAAAGAAGTTTTCATATAAAAATTTCACTTTTTTAGGTTTTGGGTGGATTTTTCAATTTTTTGGGGGTGGTCACGAATTAAAGTCCTTTTCGCTCTAGGACGCATATTTAAGGAGATATGGGCAAAAGAAGTTTTTCATATAAAAATTTAAATTTTTTTAGGTTTTGGGTGGATTTTTCAATTTTTTGGGGATGGTCACGAATTAAAGTCCTTTTCGATCTAGGACGCTTAGTTTAGGAGATATGGGCAAAAGAAGTTTTTCATATAAAAATTTAAATTATTTTAGGTTTTGGGTGGATTTTTCAATTTTTTGGGGGTGGTCACGAATTAAAGTCCTTTTCGCTCTAGGACGCATATTTAAGGAGATATGGGCAAAAGAAGTTTTTCATATAAAAATTTAAATTATTTTAGGTTTTGGGTGGATTTTTCAATTTTTTGAGGGTGGTCACGAATTAAAGTCCTTTTCGCTCTAGGACGCATATTTAAGGAGATATGGGCAAAAGAAGTTTTTCATATAAAAATTTAAATTATTTTAGGTTTTGGGTGGATTTTTCAATTTTTTGAGGGTGGTCACGAATTAAAGTCCTTTTCGCTCTAGGACGCATATTTAAGGAGATATGGGCAAAAGAAGTTTTTCATATAAAAATTTAAATTATTTTAGGTTTTGGGTGGATTTTCCAATTTTTTGGGTGTGGTCACGAATTAAAGTCCTTTTCGCTCTAGGACGCTTAGTTTAGGAGATATGGGCAAAAGAAGTTTTTCATATAAAAATTTCAATTTTTTTAGGTTTTGGGTGGATTTTTCAATTTTTTGGGGGTGGTCACGAATTAAAGTCCTTTTCGCTCTAGGACGCTTAGTTTAGGAGATATGGGCAAAAGAAGTTTTTCATATAAAAATTAAAATTTTTTTAGGTTTTGGGTGGATTTTGCACTTTTTTGAATTAAAGTCCTTTTCGCTCTAGGACGCATATTTAAGGAGATATGGGCAAAAGAAGTTTTTCATATAAAAATTTAAATTATTTTTGGGTTTGGGTGGATTTTTCAATTTTTTGAGGGTGGTCACGAATTAAAGTCCTTTTCGCTCTAGGACGCATATTTAAGGAGATATGGGCAAAAGAAGTTTTTCATATAAAAAATTCAATTTTTTTAGGTTTTGGGTGGATTTTTCAATTTTTTGAGGGTGGTCATGAATTAAAGTCCTTTTCGCTCTAGGACGCATATTTAAGGAGATATGGGCAAAAGAAGTTTTTCATATAAAAATTTACATTTTTTTTGGTTTTGGGTGGATTTTTCAATTTTTTGAAGGTGGCCACGAATTAAAGTCCTTTTCGCTCTAGGACGCTTAGTTTAGGAGATATGGGCAAAAGAAGTTTTTCATATAAAAATTTAAATTATTTTAGGTTTTGGGTGGATTTTTCAATTTTTTGAGGGTGGTCACGAATTAAAGTCCTTTTCGCTCTAGGACGCATATTTAAGGAAATATGGGCAAAAGAAGTTTTTCATATAAAAATTTAAATTATTTTAGGTTTTGGGTGGATTTTCCAATTTTTTGGGGGTGGTCACGAATTAAAGTCCTTTTCGCTCTAGGACGCTTAGTTTAGGGGATATGGGCAAAAGAAGTTTTTCATATAAAAATTTCAATTTTTTTAGGTTTTGGGTGGATTTTTCAATTTTTTGGGGGTGGTCACGAATTAAAGTCCTTTTCGCTCTAGGACGCTTAGTTTAGGAGATATGGGCAAAAGAAGTTTTTCATATAAAAATTAAAAATTTTTTAGGTTTTGGGTGGATTTTTCACTTTTTTGAATTAAAGTCCTTTTCGCTCTAGGACGCATATTTAAGGAGATATGGGCAAAAGAAGTTTTTCATATAAAAATTTAAATTATTTTAGGGTTTGGGTGGATTTTTCAATTTTTTGAGGGTGGTCACGAATTAAAGTCCTTTTCGCTCTAGGACGCATATTTAAGGAGATATGGGCAAAAGAAGTTTTTCATATAAAAAAATTCAATTTTTTTAGGTTTTGGGTGGATTTTTCAATTTTTTGAGGGTGGTCATGAATTAAAGTCCTTTTCGCTCTAGGACGCATATTTAAGGAGATATGGGCAAAAGAAGTTTTTCATATAAAAATTTAAATTATTTTAGGGTTTGGGTGGATTTTTCAATTTTTTGAGGGTGGTCACGAATTATAGTCCTTTTCGCTCTAGGACGCATATTTAAGGAGATATGGACAAAAGAAGTTTTTCATATAAAAATTTAAATTATTTTAGGGTTTGGGTGGATTTTTCAATTTTTTGAGGGTGGTCACGAATTAAAGTCCTTTTCGCTCTAGGACGCATATTTAAGGAGATATGGGCAAAAGAAGTTTTTCATATAAAAATTTAAATTATTTTAGGTTTTGGGTGGATTTTTCAATTTTTTGGGGGTGGTCACGAATTAAAGTCCTTTTCGCTCTAGGACGCATATTTAAGGAGATATGGGCAAAAGAAGTTTTTCATATAAAAATTTAAATTTTTTTAGGTTTTGGGTGGATTTTTCAATTTTTTGGGGGTGGTCACGAATTAAAGTCCTTTTCGCTCTAGGACGCATATTTAAGGAGATATGGGCAAAAGAAGTTTTTCATATAAAAATTTATATTTTTTTAGATTTGGGTGGATTTTTCAATTTTTTGGGGGTGGTCACGAATTAAAGTCCTTTTCGCTCTAGGACGCTTAGTTTAGGAGATATGGGCAAAAGAAGTTTTTCATATAAAAATTAAAAATTTTTTAGGTTTTGGGTGGATTTTTCACTTTTTTGAATTAAAGTCCTTTTCGCTCTAGGACGCATATTTAAGGAGATATGGGCAAAAGAAGTTTTTCATATAAAAATTTAAATTATTTTAGGGTTTGGGTGGATTTTTCAATTTTTTGAGGGTGGTCACGAATTAAAGTCCTTTTCGCTCTAGGACGCATATTTAAGGAGATATGGGCAAAAGAAGTTTTTCATATAAAAAATTCAATTTTTTTAGGTTTTGGGTGGATTTTTCAATTTTTTGAGGGTGGTCATGAATTAAAGTCCTTTTCGCTCTAGGACGCATATTTAAGGAGATATGGGCAAAAGAAGTTTTTCATATAAAAATTTAAATTATTTTAGGGTTTGGGTGGATTTTTCAATTTTTTGAGGGTGGTCACGAATTATAGTCCTTTTCGCTCTAGGACGCATATTTAAGGAGATATGGGCAAAATAAGTTTTTCATATAAAAATTTAAATTATTTTAGGGTTTGGGTGGATTTTTCAATTTTTTGAGGGTGGTCACGAATTAAAGTCCTTTTCGCTCTAGGACGCATATTTAAGGAGATATGGGCAAAAGAAGTTTTTCATATAAAAATTTAAATTATTTTAGGTTTTGGGTGGATTTTTCAATTTTTTGGGGGTGGTCACGAATTAAAGTCCTTTTCGCTCTAGGACGCATATTTAAGGAGATATGGGCAAAAGAAGTTTTTCATATAAAAATTTAAATTTTTTTAGGTTTTGGGTGGATTTTTCAATTTTTTGGGGGTGGTCACGAATTAAAGTCCTTTTCGCTCTAGGACGCATATTTAAGGAGATATGGGCAAAAGAAGTTTTTCATATAAAAATTTATATTTTTTTAGATTTGGGTGGATTTTTCAATTTTTTTGGGGGTGGTCACGAATTAAAGTCATTTTCGCTCTAGGACGCATATTTAAGGAGATATAGGCAAAATAAGTTTTTCATATAAAAATTTCAATTTTTTTAGGTTTTGGGTGGATTTTTCAATTTTTTGGGGGTGGTCACGAATTAAAGTCCTTTTCGCTATAGAACGCTTAGTTTAGGAGATATGGGCAAAAGAAGTTTTTCATATAAAAATTTCAATTTTTTTAGGTTTTGGGTGGATTTTTCAATTTTTTGAGGGTGGTCACGAATTAAAGTTCTTTTCGCTCTAGGACGCATATTTAAGGAGATTTGGGCAAAAGAAGTTTTTCATATAAAAATTTAAATTTTTTTGGGTTTTGGGTGGATTTTTCAATTTTTTGGGGGTGGTCACGAATTAAAGTCCTTTTCGATCTAGGACGCTTAGTTTAGGAGATATGGGCAAAAGAAGTTTTTCATATAAAAATTTAAATTATTTTAGGTTTTGGGTGGATTTTTCTATTTTTTGGGGGTGGTCACGAATTAAAGTCCTTTTCGCTCTAGGACGCATATTTAAGGAGATATGGGCAAAAGAAGTTTTTCGTATAAAAATTTAAATTATTTTAGGGTTTGGGTGGATTTTTCAATTTTTTGAGGGTGGTCACGAATTAAAGTCCTTTTCGCTCTAGGACGCATATTTAAGGAGATATGGGCAAAAGAAGTTTTTCATATAAAAATTTCAATTATTTTAGGTTTTGGGTGGATTTTTCAATTTTTTGAGGGTGGTCACGAATTAAAGTCCTTTTCGCTCTAGGACGCATATTTAAGGAGATATGGGCAAAAGAAGTTTTTCATATAAAAATTTAATTTTTTTTAGGTTTTGGGTGGATTTTTCAATTTTTTGGGGGTGGTCACGAATTAAAGTCCTTTTCGCTCTAGGACGCATATTTAAGGAGATATGGGCAAAAGAAGTTTTTCATATAAAAATTTACATTTTTTTAGGTTTTGGGTGTATTTTTCAATTTTTTGGGGGTGGTCACGAATTAAAGTCATTTTCGCTCTAGGACGCATATTTAAGGAGATATGGGCAAAAGAAGTTTTTCATATAAAAATTTCAATTTTTTTAGGTTTTGGGTGGATTTTTCAATTTTTTGGGGGTGGTCACGAATTAAAGTCCTTTTCGCTCTAGGACGCTTAGTTTAGGAGATATGGGCAAAAGAAGTTTTTCATATAAAAATTTCAATTTTTTTAGGTTTTGGGTGGATTTTTCAATTTTTTGAGGGTGGTCACGAATTAAAGTTCTTTTCGCTCTAGGACGCATATTTAAGGAGATTTGGGCAAAAGAAGTTTTTCATATAAAAATTTAAATTTTTTTGGGTTTTGGGTGGATTTTTCAATTTTTTGGGGGTGGTCACGAATTAAAGTCCTTTTCGATCTAGGACGCTTAGTTTAGGAGATATGGGCAAAAGAAGTTTTTCATATAAAAATTTAAATTATTTTAGGTTTTGGGTGGATTTTTCTATTTTTTGGGGGTGGTCACGAATTAAAGTCCTTTTCGCTCTAGGACGCATATTTAAGGAGATATGGGCAAAAGAAGTTTTTCATATAAAAATTTAAATTTTTTTAGGTTTTGGGTGGATTTTCCAATTTTTTGGGGGTGGTCACGAATTAAAGTCCTTTTCGCTCTAGGACGCATATTTAAGGAGATATGGGCAAAAAAAGTTTTTCATATAAAAATTTCAATTATTTTAGGTTTTGGGTGGATTTTTCAATTTTTTGAGGGGTGGTCACGAATTAAAGTCCTTTTCGCTCTAGGACGCATATTTAAGGAGATATGGGCAAAAGAAGTTTTTCATATAAAAATTTCAATTTTTTTAGGTTTTGGGAGGATTTTTCAATTTGTTGAGGGTGGTCACGAATTAAAGTCCTTTTCGCTCTAGGACGCATATTTAAGGAGATATGGGCAAAAGAAGTTTTTCATATAAAAATTTACATTTTTTTAGGTTTTGGGTGGATTTTTCAATTTTTTTGGGGGTGGTCACGAATTAAAGTCATTTTCGCTCTAGGACGCATATTTAAGGAGATATGGGCAAAAGAAGTTTTTCATATAAAAAATTACATTTTTTTAGGTTTTGGGTGGATTTTCAATTTTTTTGGGGGTGGTCACGAATTAAAGTCATTTTCGCTCTAGGACGCATATTTAAGGAGATATGGGCAAAAGAAGTTTTTCATATAAAAAATTCAATTTTTTTAGGTTTTGGGTGGATTTTTCACTTTTTTGAGGGTGGTCACGAATTATAGTCCTTTTCGCTCTAGGACGCATATTTAAGGAGATATGGGCAAAAGAAGTTTTTCATATAAAAATTTACATTTTTTTAGGTTGTGGGTGGATTTTTCAATTTTTTGAGGGTGGTCACGAATTAAAGTCCTTTTCGCTATAGGACGCTTAGTTTAGGAGATATGGGCAAAAGAAGTTTTTCGTATAAAAATTTCATTTTTTTTAGGTTTTGGGTGGATTTTTCACTTTTTTGAGGGTGGTCACGAATTAAAGTCCTTTTCGCTCTAGGACGCATATTTAAGGAGATATGGGCAAAAGAAGTTTTTCATATAAAAATTTAAATTATTTTAGGGTTTGGGTGGATTTTTCAATTTTTTGAGGGTAGTCACGAATTAAAGTCCTTTTCGCTCTAGGACGCATATTTAAGGAGATATGGGCAAAAGAAGTTTTTCATATAAAAATTTCAATTATTTTAGGTTTTGGGTGGATTTTTCAATTTTTTGAGGGTGGTCACGAATTAAAGTCCTTTTCGCTCTAGGACGCATATTTAAGGAGATATGGGCAAAAGAAGTTTTTCATATAAAAATTTAAATTTTTTTAGGTTTTGGGTGGATTTTTCAATTTTTTGGGGGTGGTCACGAATTATAGTCCTTTTCGCTCTAGGACGCATATTTAAGGAGATATGGGCAAAAGAAGTTTTTCATATAAAAATTAAAATTTTTTTAGGTTTTGGGTGGATTTTTCACTTTTTTGAATTAAAGTCCTTTTCGCTCTAGGACGCATATTTAAGGAGATATGGGCAAAAGAAGTTTTTCATATAAAAATTTACATTTTTTTAGGTTGTGGGTGGATTTTTCAATTTTTTGGGGGTGGTCACGAATTAAAGTCCTTTTCGCTCTAGGACGCATATTTAAGGATATATGGGCAAAAGAAGTTTTTCATATAAAAATTTCAATTTTTTTAGGTTTTGGGTGGATTTTTCACTTTTTTGAGGGTGGTCACGAATTAAAGTCCTTTTCGCTCTAGGACGCATATTTAAGGAGATATGGGCAAAAGAAGTTTTTCATATAAAAATTTACATTTTTTTAGGTTGTGGGTGGATTTTTCAATTTTTTGATGGTGGTCTCGAATTAAAGTCCTTTTCGCTATAGGACGCTTAGTTTAGGAGATATGGGCAAAAGAAGTTTTTCATATAAAAATTTAAATTTTTTTAGGTTTTGGGTGGATTTTTCAATTTTTTGAGGGTGGTCACGAATTAAAGTCCTTTTCGCTATAGGACGCTTAGTTTAGGAGATATGGGCAAAAGAAGTTTTTCGTATAAAAATTTCATTTTTTTTAGGTTTTGGGTGGATTTTTCACTTTTTTGAGGGTGGTCACGAATTAAAGTCCTTTTCGCTCTAGGACGCATATTTAAGGAGATATGGGCAAAAGAAGTTTTTCATATAAAAATTTAAATTATTTTAGGGTTTGGGTGGATTTTTCAATTTTTTGAGGGTAGTCACGAATTAAAGTCCTTTTCGCTCTAGGACGCATATTTAAGGAGATATGGGCAAAAGAAGTTTTTCATATAAAAATTTAAATTATTTTAGGGTTTGGGTGGATTTTTCAATTTTTTGAGGGTGGTCACGAATTAAAGTCCTTTTCGCTCTAGGACGTATATTTAAGGAGATATGGGCAAAAGAAGTTTTTCATATAAACATTTCAATTATTTTAGGTTTTGGGTGGATTTTTCAATTTTTTGAGGGTGGTCACGAATTAAAGTCCTTTTCGCTCTAGGACGCATATTTAAGGAGATATGGGCAAAAGAAGTTTTTCATATAAAAATTTCAATTTTTTAGGTTTTGGGTGGATTTTTAAATTTTTTGAGGGTGGTTACGAATTAAAGTCCTTTTCGCTCTAGGACGCTTAGTTTAGGAGATATGGGCAAAAGAAGTTTTTCATATAAAAATTTAAATTATTTTAGGTTTTGGGTGGATTTTCCAATTTTTTGGGGGTGGTCACGAATTAAAGTCCTTTTCGCTCTAGGACGCTTAGTTTAGGAGATATGGGCAAAAGAAGTTTTTCATATAAAAATTTAAATTTTTTTAGGTTTTGGGTGGATTTTTCAATTTTTTGGGGGTGGTCACGAATTAAAGTCCTTTTCGCTCTAGGACGCATATTTAAGGAGATATGGGCAAAAGAAGTTTTTCATATAAAAATTAAAATTTTTTTAGGTTTTGGGTGGATTTTTCACTTTTTTGAATTAAAGTCCTTTTCGCTCTAGGACGCATATTTAAGGAGATATGGGCAAAAGAAGTTTTTCATATAAAAATTTAAATTATTTTAGGGTTTGGGTGGATTTTTCAATTTTTTGAGGGTGGTCACGAATTAAAGTCCTTTTCGCTCTAGGACGCATATTTAAGGAGATATGGGCAAAAGAAGTTTTTCATATAAAAATTTCAATTTTTTAGGTTTTGGGTGGATTTTTAAATTTTTTGAGGGTGGTTACGAATTAAAGTCCTTTTCGCTCTAGGACGCTTAGTTTAGGGGATATGGGCAAAAGAAGTTTTTCATATAAAAATTTCAATTTTTTTAGGTTTTGGGTGGATTTTTCAATTTTTTGGGGGTGGTCACGAATTAAAGTCCTTTTCGCTCTAGGACGCTTAGTTTAGGAGATATGGGCAAAAGAAGTTTTTCATATAAAAATTAAAAATTTTTTAGGTTTTGGGTGGATTTTTCACTTTTTTGAATTAAAGTCCTTTTCGCTCTAGGACGCATATTTAAGGAGATATGGGCAAAAGAAGTTTTTCATATAAAAATTTAAATTATTTTAGGGTTTGGGTGGATTTTTCAATTTTTTGAGGGTGGTCACGAATTAAAGTCCTTTTCGCTCTAGGACGCATATTTAAGGAGATATGGGCAAAAGAAGTTTTTCATATAAAAAATTCAATTTTTTTAGGTTTTGGGTGGATTTTTCAATTTTTTGAGGGTGGTCATGAATTAAAGTCCTTTTCGCTCTAGGACGCATATTTAAGGAGATATGGGCAAAAGAAGTTTTTCATATAAAAATTTAAATTATTTTAGGGTTTGGGTGGATTTTTCAATTTTTTGAGGGTGGTCACGAATTATAGTCCTTTTCGCTCTAGGACGCATATTTAAGGAGATATGGGCAAAAGAAGTTTTTCATATAAAAATTTAAATTATTTTAGGGTTTGGGTGGATTTTTCAATTTTTTGAGGGTGGTCACGAATTAAAGTCCTTTTCGCTCTAGGACGCATATTTAAGGAGATATGGGCAAAAGAAGTTTTTCATATAAAAATTTAAATTATTTTAGGTTTTGGGTGGATTTTTCAATTTTTTGGGGGTGGTCACGAATTAAAGTCCTTTTCGCTCTAGGACGCATATTTAAGGAGATATGGGCAAAAGAAGTTTTTCATATAAAAATTTAAATTTTTTTAGGTTTTGGGTGGATTTTTCAATTTTTTGGGGGTGGTCACGAATTAAAGTCCTTTTCGCTCTAGGACGCATATTTAAGGAGATATGGGCAAAAGAAGTTTTTCATATAAAAATTTATATTTTTTTAGATTTGGGTGGATTTTTCAATTTTTTTGGGGGTGGTCACGAATTAAAGTCATTTTCGCTCTAGGACGCATATTTAAGGAGATATGGGCAAAATAAGATTTTCATATAAAAATTTCAATTTTTTTAGGTTTTGGGTGGATTTTTCAATTTTTTGGGGGTGGTCACGAATTAAAGTCCTTTTCGCTATAGAACGCTTAGTTTAGGAGATATGGGCAAAAGAAGTTTTTCATATAAAAATTTCAATTTTTTTAGGTTTTGGGTGGATTTTTCAATTTTTCGAGGGTGGTCACGAATTAAAGTTCTTTTCGCTCTAGGACGCATATTTAAGGAGATTTGGGCAAAAGAAGTTTTTCATATAAAAATTTAAATTTTTTTGGGTTTTGGGTGGATTTTTCAATTTTTTGGGGGTGGTCACGAATTAAAGTCCTTTTCGATCTAGGACGCTTAGTTTAGGAGATATGGGCAAAAGAAGTTTTTCATATAAAAATTTAAATTATTTTAGGTTTTGGGTGGATTTTTCTATTTTTTGGGGGTGGTCACGAATTAAAGTCCTTTTCGCTCTAGGACGCATATTTAAGGAGATATGGGCAAAAGAAGTTTTTCATATAAAAATTTAAATTATTTTAGGGTTTGGGTGGATTTTTCAATTTTTTGAGGGTGGTCACGAATTAAAGTCCTTTTCGCTCTAGGACGCATATTTAAGGAGATATGGGCAAAAGAAGTTTTTCATATAAAAATTTCAATTATTTTAGGTTTTGGGTGGATTTTTCAATTTTTTGAGGGTGGTCACGAATTAAAGTCCTTTTCGCTCTAGGACGCATATTTAAGGAGATATGGGCAAAAGAAGTTTTTCATATAAAAATTTAAATTTTTTTAGGTTTTGGGTGGATTTTTCAATTTTTTGGGGGTGGTCACGAATTAAAGTCCTTTTCGCTCTAGGACGCATATTTAAGGAGATATGGGCAAAAGAAGTTTTTCATATAAAAATTTACATTTTTTTAGGTTTTGGGTGTATTTTTCAATTTTTTGGGGGTGGTCACGAATTAAAGTCATTTTCGCTCTAGGACGCATATTTAAGGAGATATGGGCAAAAGAAGTTTTTCATATAAAAATTTCAATTTTTTTAGGTTTTGGGTGGATTTTTCAATTTTTTGGGGGTGGTCACGAATTAAAGTCCTTTTCGCTATAGGACGCTTAGTTTAGGAGATATGGGCAAAAGAAGTTTTTCATATAAAAATTTCAATTTTTTTAGGTTTTGGGTGGATTTTCAATTTTTTTGGGGGTGGTCACGAATTAAAGTCCTTTTCGATCTAGGACGCTTAGTTTAGGAGATATGGGCAAAAGAAGTTTTTCATATAAAAATTTAAATTATTTTAGGTTTTGGGTGGATTTTTCTATTTTTTGGGGGTGGTCACGAATTAAAGTCCTTTTCGCTCTAGGACGCATATTTAAGGAGATATGGGCAAAAGAAGTTTTTCATATAAAAATTTAAATTTTTTTAGGTTTTGGGTGGATTTTCCAATTTTTTGGGGGTGGTCACGAATTAAAGTCCTTTTCGCTCTAGGACGCATATTTAAGGAGATATGGGCAAAAAAAGTTTTTCATATAAAAATTTCAATTATTTTAGGTTTTGGGTGGATTTTTCAATTTTTTGAGGGGTGGTCACGAATTAAAGTCCTTTTCGCTCTAGGACGCATATTTAAGGAGATATGGGCAAAAGAAGTTTTTCATATAAAAATTTCAATTTTTTTAGGTTTTGGGAGGATTTTTCAATTTGTTGAGGGTGGTCACGAATTAAAGTCCTTTTCGCTCTAGGACGCATATTTAAGGAGATATGGGCAAAAGAAGTTTTTCATATAAAAATTTACATTTTTTTAGGTTTTGGGTGGATTTTTCAATTTTTTTGGGGGTGGTCACGAATTAAAGTCATTTTCGCTCTAGGACGCATATTTAAGGAGATATGGGCAAAAGAAGTTTTTCATATAAAAAATTACATTTTTTTAGGTTTTGGGTGGATTTTCAATTTTTTTGGGGGTGGTCACGAATTAAAGTCATTTTCGCTCTAGGACGCATATTTAAGGAGATATGGGCAAAAGAAGTTTTTCATATAAAAAATTCAATTTTTTTAGGTTTTGGGTGGATTTTTCACTTTTTTGAGGGTGGTCACGAATTATAGTCCTTTTCGCTCTAGGACGCATATTTAAGGAGATATGGGCAAAAGAAGTTTTTCATATAAAAATTTATATTTTTTTAGGTTGTGGGTGGATTTTTCAATTTTTTGAGGGTGGTCACGAATTAAAGTCCTTTTCGCTATAGGACGCTTAGTTTAGGAGATATGGGCAAAAGAAGTTTTTCGTATAAAAATTTCATTTTTTTTAGGTTTTGGGTGGATTTTTCACTTTTTTGAGGGTGGTCACGAATTAAAGTCCTTTTCGCTCTAGGACGCATATTTAAGGAGATATGGGCAAAAGAAGTTTTTCATATAAAAATTTAAATTATTTTAGGGTTTGGGTGGATTTTTCAATTTTTTGAGGGTAGTCACGAATTAAAGTCCTTTTCGCTCTAGGACGCATATTTAAGGAGATATGGGCAAAAGAAGTTTTTCATATAAAAATTTCAATTATTTTAGGTTTTGGGTGGATTTTTCAATTTTTTGAGGGTGGTCACGAATTAAAGTCCTTTTCGCTCTAGGACGCATATTTAAGGAGATATGGGCAAAAGAAGTTTTTCATATAAAAATTTAAATTTTTTTAGGTTTTGGGTGGATTTTTCAATTTTTTGGGGGTGGTCACGAATTAAAGTCCTTTTCGCTCTAGGACGCATATTTAAGGAGATATGGGCAAAAGAAGTTTTTCATATAAAAATTAAAATTTTTTTAGGTTTTGGGTGGATTTTTCACTTTTTTGAATTAAAGTCCTTTTCGCTCTAGGACGCATATTTAAGGAGATATGGGCAAAAGAAGTTTTTCATATAAAAATTTACATTTTTTTAGGTTTTGAGTGGATTTTTCAATTTTTTGGGGGTGGTCACGAATTAAAGTCCTTTTCGCTCTAGGACGCATATTTAAGGATATATGGGCAAAAGAAGTTTTTCATATAAAAATTTCAATTTTTTTAGGTTTTGGGTGGATTTTTCACTTTTTTGAGGGTGGTCACGAATTAAAGTCCTTTTCGCTCTAGGACGCATATTTAAGGAGATATGGGCAAAAGAAGTTTTTCATATAAAAATTTACATTTTTTTAGGTTGTGGGTGGATTTTTCAATTTTTTGAGGGTGGTCACGAATTAAAGTCCTTTTCGCTCTAGGACGCATATTTAAGGAGATATGGGCAAAAGAAGTTTTTCATATAAAAATTTACATTTTTTTAGGTTGTGGGTGGATTTTTCAATTTTTTGATGGTGGTCACGAATTAAAGTCCTTTTCGCTATAGGACGCTTAGTTTAGGAGATATGGGCAAAAGAAGTTTTTCGTATAAAAATTTCATTTTTTTTAGGTTTTGGGTGGATTTTTCACTTTTTTGAGGGTGGTCACGAATTAAAGTCCTTTTCGCTCTAGGACGCATATTTAAGGAGATATGGGCAAAAGAAGTTTTTCATATAAAAATTTAAATTATTTTAGGGTTTGGGTGGATTTTTCAATTTTTTGAGGGTGGTCACGAATTAAAGTCCTTTTCGCTCTAGGACGTATATTTAAGGAGATATGGGCAAAAGAAGTTTTTCATATAAACATTTCAATTATTTTAGGTTTTGGGTGGATTTTTCAATTTTTTGAGGGTGGTCACGAATTAAAGTCCTTTTCGCTCTAGGACGCATATTTAAGGAGATATGGGCAAAAGAAGTTTTTCATATAAAAATTTCAATTTTTTAGGTTTTGGGTGGATTTTTAAATTTTTTGAGGGTGGTTACGAATTAAAGTCCTTTTCGCTCTAGGACGCTTAGTTTAGGAGATATGGGCAAAAGAAGTTTTTCATATAAAAATTTAAATTATTTTAGGTTTTGGGTGGATTTTCCAATTTTTTGGGGGTGGTCACGAATTAAAGTCCTTTTCGCTCTAGGACGCTTAGTTTAGGAGATATGGGCAAAAGAAGTTTTTCATATAAAAATTTAAATTTTTTTAGGTTTTGGGTGGATTTTTCAATTTTTTGGGGGTGGTCACGAATTAAAGTCCTTTTCGCTCTAGGACGCATATTTAAGGAGATATGGGCAAAAGAAGTTTTTCATATAAAAATTAAAATTTTTTTAGGTTTTGGGTGGATTTTTCACTTTTTTGAATGAAAGTCCTTTTCGCTCTAGGACGCATATTTAAGGAGATATGGGCAAAAGAAGTTTTTCATATAAAAATTTAAATTATTTTAGGGTTTGGGTGGATTTTTCAATTTTTTGAGGGTGGTCACGAATTAAAGTCCTTTTCGCTCTAGGACGCATATTTAAGGAGATATGGGCAAAAGAAGTTTTTCATATAAAAAAATCAATTTTTTTAGGTTTTGGGTGGATTTTTCAATTTTTTTTAGGGTGGTCATGAATTAAAGTCCTTTTCGCGCTAGGACGCATATTTAAGGAGATATGGCAAAAGAAGTTTTTCATATAAAAATTTACATTTTTTTAGGTTTTGGGTGGATTTTTCAATTTTTTGAAGGTGGTCACGAATTAAAGTCCTTTTCGCTCTAGGACGCTTAGTTTAGGAGATATGGGCAAAAGAAGTTTTTCATATAAAAATTTAAATTATTTTAGGTTTTGGGCGGATTTTTCAATTTTTTGGGGGTGGTCACGAATTAAAGTCCTTTTCGCTCTAGGACGCATATTTAAGGAGATATGGGCAAAAGAAGTTTTTCATATAAAAATTTCAATTATTTTAGGTTTTGGGTGGATTTTTCAATTTTTTGAGGGTGGTCACGAATTAAAGTCCTTTTCGCTCTAGGACGCATATTTAAGGAGATATGGGCAAAAGAAGTTTTTCATATAAAAATTTAAATTTTTTTAGGATTTGGGTGGATTTTTCAATTTTTTGGGGGTGGTCACGAATTAAAGTCCTAGGACGCATATTTAAGGAGATATGGGCAAAAGAAGTTTTTCCTATAAAAATTTAATTTTTTTTAGGTTTTGGGTGGATTTTTCACTTTTTTGAGGGTGGTCACGAATTAAAGTCCTTTTCGCTCTAGGACGCATATTTAAGGAGATATGGGCAAAAGAAGTTTTTCATATAAAAATTTCAATTTTTTTAGGTTTTGGGTTGGTTTTTCAATTTTTTGAGGGTGGTCACGAATTAAAGTCCTTTTCGGTCTAGGACGCATATTTAAGGAGATATGGGCAAAAGAAGTTTTTCATATAAAAATTTCATTTTTTTTAGGTTTTGGGTGGATTTTTCAATTTTTTGGGGGTGGTCACGAATTAAAGTCCTTTTCGCTCTAGGACGCTTAGTTTAGGAGATATGGGCAAAAGAAGTTTTTCATATAAAAATTTAAATTATTTTAGGTTTTGGGTGGATTTTTCAATTTTTTGGGGGTGGTCACGAATTAAAGTCCTTTTCGCTCTAGGACGCATATTTAAGGAGATATGGGCAAAAGAAGTTTTTCATATAAAAATTTCAATTTTTTTAGGTTTTGGGTGGATTTTGTAATTTTTTGGGGGTGGTCACGAATTAAAGTCCTTTTCGCTCTAGGACGCATATTTAAGGAAATATGGGCAAAAGAAGTTTTTCATACAAAAATTTAAATTTTTTTAGGTTTTGGGTGGATTTTCCAATTTTTTGAGGGTGGTCACGAATTAAAGTCCTTTTCGCTCTAGGACGCTTAGTTTAGGAGATATGGGCAAAAGAAGTTTTTCATATAAAAATTTAAATTATTTTAGGTTTTGGGTGGATTTTTCTATTTTTTGGGGGTGGTCACGAATTAAAGTCCTTTTCGCTCTAGGACGCATATTTAAGGAGATATGGGCAAAAGAAGTTTTTCATATAAAAATTTAAATTTTTTTAGGTTTTGGGTGGATTTTTCAATTTTTTGGGGGTGGTCACGTATTAAAGTCCTTTTCGCTCTAGGACGCATATTTAAGGAGATATGGGCAAAAGAAGTTTTTCATATAAAAATTTAAATTTTTTTAGGTTTTGGGTGGATTTTTCAATTTTTTGAGGGTGGTCACGAATTAAAGTCCTTTTCGCTCTAGGACGCATATTTAAGGAGATATGGGCAAAAGAAGTTTTTCATATAAAAATTTACATTTTTTTTAGGTTTTGGGTGGATTTTTCAATTTTTTGGGGGTGGTCACGAATTAAAGACCTTTTCGCTCTAGGACGCTTAGTTTGGGAGATATGGGCAAAAGAAGTTTTTCATATAAAAATTTCAATTTTTTTAGGTTTTGGGTGGATTTTTCAATTTTTTTGGGGGTGGTCACGAATTAAAGTCCTTTTCGCTCTAGGACGCATATTTAAGGAGATATGGGCAAAAGAAGTTTTTCATATAAAAATTTAAATTTTTTTAGGTTTTGGGTGGATTTTTCACTTTTTTGAATTAAAGTCCTTTTCGCTCTAGGACGCATATTTAAGGAGATATGGGCAAAAGAAGTTTTTCATATAAAAATTTAAATTATTTTAGGGTTTGGGTGGATTTTTCAATTTTTTGAGGGTGGTCTCGAATTAAAGTCCTTTTCGCTCTAGGACGCATATTTAAGGAGATATGGGCAAAAGAAGTTTTTCATATAAAAAATTCAATTTTTTTAGGTTTTGGGTGGATTTTTCAATTTTTTGAGGGTGGTCATGAATTAAAGTCCTTTTCGCTCTAGGACGCATATTTAAGGAGATATGGGCAAAAGAAGTTTTTCATATAAAAATTTACATTTTTTTAGGTTTTGGGTGGATTTTTCAATTTTTTGAAGGTGGTCACGAATTAAAGTCCTTTTCGCTCTAGGACGCTTAGTTTAGGAGATATGGGCAAAAGAAGTTTTTCATATAAAAATTTAAATTATTTTAGGTTTTGGGTGGATTTTTCAATTTTTTGGGGGTGGTCACGAATTAAAGTCCTTTTCGCTCTAGGACGCATATTTAAGGAGATATGGGCAAAAGAAGTTTTTCATATAAAAATTTCAATTATTTTAGGTTTTGGGTGGATTTTTCAATTTTTTGAGGGTGGTCACGAATTAAAGTCCTTTTCGCTCTAGGACGCATATTTAAGGAGATATGGGCAAAAGAAGTTTTTCATATAAAAATTTAAATTTTTTTAGGTTTTGGGTGGATTTTTCAATTTTTTGGGGGTGGTCACGAATTAAAGTCCTAGGACGCATATTTAAGGAGATATGGGCAAAAAAAGTTTTTCATATAAAAATTTCAATTTTTTTAGGTTTTGGGTGGATTTTTCACTTTTTTGAGGGTGGTCACGAATTAAAGTCCTTTTCGCTCTAGGACGCATATTTAAGGAGATATGGGCAAAAGAAGTTTTTCATATAAAAATTTCAATTTTTTTAGGTTTTGGGTGGATTTTTCAATTTTTTGGGGGTGGTCACGAATTAAAGTCCTTTTCGCTCTAGGACGCTTAGTTTAGGAGATATGGGCAAAAGAAGTTTTTCATATAAAAATTTAAATTATTTTAGGTTTTGGGTGGATTTTTCGATTTTTTGGGGGTGGTCACGAATTAAAGTCCTTTTCGCTCTAGGACGCATATTTAAGGAGATATGGGCAAAAGAAGTTTTTCATATAAAAATTAAATTTTTTTAGGTTTTGGGTGAATTTTTCAATTTTTTGAGGGTGGTCACAAATTAAAGTCCTTTTCGCTCTAGGACGCATATTTAAGGAGATATGGGCAAAAGATGTTTTTCATATAAAAATTTCAATTTTTTTAGGTTTTGGGTGGATTTTGCAATTTTTTGGGGGTGGTCACGAATTAAAGTCCTTTTCGCTCTAGGACGCATATTTAAGGAAATATGGGCAAAAGAAGTTTTTCATACAAAAATTTAAATTTTTTTAGGTTTTGGGTGGATTTTTCAATTTTTTGAGGGTGGTCACGAATTAAAGTCCTTTTCGCTCTAGGACGCTTAGTTTAGGAGATATGGGCAAAAGAAGTTTTTCATATAAAAATTTAAATTATTTTAGGTTTTGGGTGGATTTTTCACTTTTTTGGGGGTGGTCACGAATTAAAGTCCTTTTCGCTCTAGGACGCATATTTAAGGAGATATGGGCAAAAGAAGTTTTTCATATAAAAATTTCAATTTTTTTAGGTTTTGGGTGGATTTTTCAATTTTTTGGGGGTGGTCACGAATTAAAGTCCTTTCGCTCTAGGACGCATATTTAAGGAGATATGGGCAAAAGAAGTTTTTCATATAAAAATTTAAATTATTTTAGGTTTTGGGTGGATTTTTCAATTTTTTGGGGGTGGTCACGAATTAAAGTCCTTTTCGTTCTAGGACGCATAGTTAAGGAGATATGGGCAAAAGAAGTTTTTCATATAAAAATTTCAATTTTTTTAGGTTTTGGGTGGATTTTTCACTTTTTTGAGGGTGGTCACGAATTAAAGTCCTTTTCGCTCTAGGACGCATATTTAAGGAGATATGGGCATAAGAAGTTTTTCATATAAAAATTTCATTTTTTTTAGGTTTTGGGTGGATTTTTCAATTTTTTGCGGTGGTCACGAATTAAAGTCCTTTTCGCTCTAGGACGCATATTTAAGGAGATATGGGCAAAAGAAGTTTTTCATATAAAAATTTACATTTTTTTAGGTTGTGGGTGGATTTTTCAATTTTTTGAGGGTGATCACGAATTAAAGTCCTTTTCGCTATAGGACGCTTAGTTTAGGAGATATGGGCAAAAGAAGTTTTTCGTATAAAAATTTCATTTTTTTAGGTTTTGGGTGGATTTTTCACTTTTTTGAGGGTGGTCACGAATTAAAGTCCTTTTCGCTCTAGGACGCATATTTAAGGAGATATGGGCATAAGAAGTTTTTCATATAAAAATTTCAATTTTTTTTAGGTTTTGGGTGGATTTTTCAATTTTTTGAGGGTGGTCACGAATTAAAGTCCTTTTCGCGCTAGGACGCATATTTAAGGAGATATGGGCAAAAGAAGTTTTTCATATAAAAATTTCAATTTTTTTAGGTTTTGGGTGGATTTTTCACTTTTTTGAGGGTGGTCACGAATTAAAGTTCTTTTCGCTCTAGGACGCATAATTAAGGAGATATGGGCAAAAGAAGTTTTTCATATAAAAATTTAAATTTTTTTAGGTTTTGGGTGGATTTTTCAATTTTTTGAGGGTGGTCACGAATTAAAGTCCTTTTCGCTCTAGGACGCATATTTAAGGAGATATGGGCAAAAGAAGTTTTTCATATAAAAATTCAATTTTTTTAGGTTTTGGGTGGATTTTTAAATTTTTTGAGGGTGGTCACGAATTAAAGTCCTTTTCGCTCTAGGACGCTTAGTTTAGGAGATATGGGCAAAAGAAGTTTTTCATATAAAAATTTAAATTTTTTTAGGTTTTGGGTGGATTTTTCAATTTTTTGAGGGTGGTCACGAATTAAAGTCCTTTTTGCTCTAGGACGCATATTTAAGGAGATATGGGCAAAAGAAGTTTTTCATATAAAAATTTCAATTATTTTAGGTTTTGGGTGGATTTTTCAATTTTTTGGGGGTGGTCACGAATTAAAGTCCTTTTCGCTATAGGACGCTTAGTTTAGGAGATATGGGCAAAAGAAGTTTTTCGTATAAAAATTTCAATTTTTTTAGGTTTTGGGTGGATTTTTCACTTTTTTGAGGGTGGTCATGAATTAAAGTCCTTTTCGCTCTAGGACGCATATTTAAGGAGATATGGGCAAAAGAAGTTTTTCATATAAAAATTTCAATTTTTTTAGGTTTTGGGTGGGTTTTTCAATTTTTTGAGGGTGGTCACGAATTAAAGTCCTTTTCGCTCTAGGACGCATATTTAAGGATATATGGGCAAAAGAAGTTTTTCATATAAAAATTTAAATTTTTTTAGGTTTTGGGTGGATTTTTCAATTTTTTGGGGGTGGTCACGAATTAAAGTCCTTTTCGCTCTAGGACGCTTAGTTTAGGAGATATGGGCAAAAGAAGTTTTTCATATAAAAATTTAAATTATTTTAGGTTTTGGGTGGATTTTTCAATTTTTTGAGGGTGGTCACAAATTAAAGTCCTTTTCGCTCTAGGACGCATATTTAAGGAGATATGGGCAAAAGAAGTTTTTCATATAAAAATTTCAATTTTTTTAGGTTTTGGGTGGATTTTTTCAATTTTTTGGGGGTGGTCACGAATTAAAGTCCTTTTCGCTCTAGGACGCATATTTAAGGAGATATGGGCAAAAGAAGTTTTTCATATAAAAATTTAAATTATTTTAGGTTTTGGGTGGATTTTCCAATTTTTTGAGGGTGGTCACGAATTAAAGTCCTTTTCGCTCTAGGACGCTTAGTTTAGGAGATATGGGCAAAAGAAGTTTTTCATATAAAAATTTAAATTATTTTAGGTTTTGGGTGGATTTTTCTATTTTTTGGGGGTGGTCACGAATTTAAGTCCGTTTCGCTATAGGACGCTTAGTTTAGGAGATATGGGCAAAAGAAGTTTTTCGCATAAAAATTTCAATTTTTTTAGGTTTTGGGTGGATTTTTCAATTTTTTGGGGGTGGTCACGAATTAAAGTCCTTTTCGCTCTAGGACGCATATTTAAGGAGATATGGGCAAAAGAAGTTTTTCATATAAAAATTTAAATTATTTTAGGTTTTGGGTGGATTTTTCAATTTTTTGGGGGTGGTCACGAATTAAAGTCCTTTTCGCTCTAAGTCGCTTAGTTTAGGAGATATGGGCAAAAGAAGTTTTTCATATAAAAATTTAAATTTTTTTAGGTTTTGGCTGGATTTTTCAATTTTTTTGGGGGTGGTCACGAATTAAAGTCCTTTTCGCTCTAGGACGCATATTTAAGGAGATATGGGCAAAAGAAGTTTTTCATATAAAAATTTAAATTTTTTAAGTTTTTGGGTGGATTTTTCAATTTTTTGGGGGTGGTCACGAATTAAAGTCCTTTTCGCTCTAGGACGCATATTTAAGGAGATATGGGCAAAAGAAGTTTTTCATATAAAAATTTAAATTTTTTAAGTTTTTGGGTGGATTTTTCAATTTTTTGGGGGTGGTCACGAATTAAAGTCCTTTTCGCTATAGGACGCTTAGTTTAGGAGATATGGGCAAAAGAAGTTTTTCATATAAAAATTTCAATTTTTTTAGGTTTTGGGTGGATTTTTCAATTTTTTGAGGGTGGTCACGAAGTAAAGTCCTTTTCGCTCTAGGACGCATATTTAAGGAGATATGGGCAAAAGAAGTTTTTCATATAAAAATTTAAATTTTTTAAGTTTTTGGGTGGATTTTTCAATTTTTTGGGGGTGGTCACGAATTAAAGTCCTTTTCGCTATAGGACGCTTAGTTTAGGAGATATGGGCAAAAGAAGTTTTTCATATAAAAATTTCAATTTTTTTAGGTTTTGGGTGGATTTTTCAATTTTTTGAGGGTGGTCACGAATTAAAGTCATTTTCGCTCTAGGACGCATATTTAAGGAGATATGGGCAAAAGAAATTTTTCATATAAAAATTTACATTTTTTTTAGGTTTTGGGTGGATTTTTCAATTTTTTGGGGGTGGTCACGAATTTAAGTCCTTTTCGCTATAGGACGCTTAGTTTAGGAGATATGGGCAAAAGAAATTTTTCGTATAAAAATTTCAATTGTTTTAGGTTTTGGGTGGATTTTTCAATTTTTTGGGGGTGGTCACGAATTAAAGTCCTTTTCGCTCTAGGACGCATATTTAAGGAGATATGGGCAAAAGAAGTTTTTCATATAAAAATTTCAATTATTGTAGGTTTTGGGTGGATTTTTCAATTTTTTGGGGGTGGTCACGAATTAAAGTCCTTTTCGCTCTAGGACGCATATTTAAGGAGATATGGGCAAAAGAAGTTTTTCATATAAAAATTTCAATTTTTTTAGGTTTTGGGTGGATTTTTCAATTTTTTGAGGGTGGTCACGAATTAAAGTCCTTTTCGCTCTAGGACGCATATTTAAGGAGATATGGGCAAAATAAGTTTTTCATATAAAAATTTACTTTTTTTTAGGTTTTGGGTGGATTTTTCAATTTTTTGGGGGTGGTCACGAATTAAAGTCATTTTCGCTCTAGGACGCATATTTAAGGAGATATGGGCAAAAGAAGTTTTTCATATAAAAATTTCAATTTTTTTAGGTTTTGGGTGGATTTTTCAATTTTTTGAGGGTGGTCACGAAGTAAAGTCCTTTTCGCTCTAGGACGCATATTTAAGGAGATATGGGCAAAAGAAGTTTTTCATATAAAAATTTAAATTTTTTAAGTTTTTGGGTGGATTTTTCAATTTTTTGGGGGTGGTCACGAATTAAAGTCCTTTTCGCTATAGGACGCTTAGTTTAGGAGATATGGGCAAAAGAAGTTTTTCATATAAAAATTTCAATTTTTTTAGGTTTTGGGTGGATTTTTCAATTTTTTGAGGGTGGTCACGAATTAAAGTCCTTTTCGCTCTAGGACGCATATTTAAGGAGATATGGGCAAAAGAAGTTTTTCATATAAAAATTAAAATTTTTTAAGTTTTTGGGTGGATTTTTCAATTTTTTGGGGGTGGTCACGAATTAAAGTCATTTTCGCTCTAGGACGCATATTTAAGGAGATATGGGCAAAAGAAGTTTTTCATATAAAAATTTCAATTTTTTTTAGGTTTTGGGTGGATTTTTCAATTCTTTGAGGGTGGTCACGAATTAAAGTCATTTTCGCTCTAGGACGCATATTTAAGGAGATATGGGCAAAAGAAGTTTTTTATATAAAAATTTCAATTTTTTTAGGTTTCGGGTGGATTTTTCAATTTTTTGAGGGTGGCCACGAATTAAAGTCATTTTCGCTATAGGACGCTTAGTTTAGGAGATATGGGCAAAAGAAGTTTTTCGTATAAAAATTTACATTTTTTTAGGTTTTGGGTGGATTTTTCAATTTTTTGAGGGTGGTCACGAATTAAAGTCCTTTTCGCTCTAGGACGCATATTTAAGGAGATATGGGCAAAAGAAGTTTTTCATATAAAAATTTCAATTTTTTTAGGTTTTGGGTGGATTTTTCAATTTTTTGAGGGTGGCCACGAATTAAAGTCCTTTTCGCTCTAGGACGCATATTTAAGGAGATATGGGCAAAAGAAGTTTTTCATATAAAAATTTCAATTTTTTTAGGTTTTGGGTGGATTTTTCACTTTTGGAGGGTGGTCACGAATTAAAGTCCTTTTCGCTCTAGGACGCATATTTAAGGAGATATGGGCAAAAGAAGTTTTTCATATAAAAATTTCGATTTTTTTAGGTTTTGGGTGGATTTTTCAATTTTTTGAGGGTGGTCACGAATTAAAGCCCTTTTCGCTCTAGGACGCATATTTAAGGAGATATGGGCAAAAGAAGTTTTTCATATAAAAAATTCAATTTTTTTAGGTTTTGGGTGGTTTTTTCAATTTTTTGGGGGTGGTCACAAATTAAAGTCCTTTTCGCTCTAGGACGCATATTTAAGGAGATATGGGCAAAAGAAGTTTTTCATATAAAAATTTCAATTTTTTTAGGTTTTGGGTGGATTTTTCAATTTTTTGGGGGTGGTCACGAATTAAAGTCCTTTTCGCTCTAGGACGCATATTTAAGGAGATATGGGCAAAAGAAGTTTTTCACATAAAAATTTAAATTATTTTAGGTTTTGGGTGGATTTCTCAATTTTTTGGGGGTGGTCACGAATTAAAGTCCTTTTCGCTATAGGACGCTTAGTTTAGGAGATATGGGCAAAAGAAGTTTTTCATATAAAAATTTCAATTTTTTTAGGTTTTGGGTGGATTTTTCACTTTTTTGAGGGTGGTCACGAATTAAAATCCTTTTCGCTCTAGGACGCATATTTAAGGAGATATGGGCAAAAGAAGTTTTTCATATAAAAATTTCAATTTTTTTAGGTTTTGGGTGGATTTTCCAATTTTTTGGGGGTGGTCACGAATTAAAGTCCTTTTCGCTCTAGGACGCATATTTAAGGAGATATGGGCAAAAGAAGTTTTTCATATAAAAATTTTAATTTTTTTAGGTTTTGGGTGGATTTTTCAATTTTTTGAGGGTGGTCACAAATTAAAGTCCTTTTCGCTCTAGGACGCATATTTAAGGAGATATGGGCAAAAGAAGTTTTTCATATAAAAATTTAAATTTTTTTAGGTTTTGGGTGGATTTTTCAATTTTTTGAGGGTGGTCACGAATTAAAGTCCTTTTCGCTCTAGGACGCATATTTAAGGAGATATGGGCAAAAGAAGTTTTTCATATAAAAATTTAAATTTTTTAAGTTTTTGGGTGGATTTTTCAATTTTTTGGGGGTGGTCACGAATTAAAGTCCTTTTCGCTATAGGACGCTTAGTTTAGGAGATATGGGCAAAAGAAGTTTTTCATATAAAAATTTCAATTTTTTTAGGTTTTGGGTGGATTTTTCAATTTTTTGAGGGTGGTCACGAATTAAAGTCCTTTTCGCTCTAGGACGCATATTTAAGGAGATATGGGCAAAAGAAGTTTTTCATATAAAAATTAAAATTTTTTAAGTTTTTGGGTGGATTTTTCAATTTTTTGGGGGTGGTCACGAATTAAAGTCATTTTCGCTCTAGGACGCATATTTAAGGAGATATGGGCAAAAGAAGTTTTTCATATAAAAATTTCAATTTTTTTTAGGTTTTGGGTGGATTTTTCAATTTTTTGAGGGTGGTCACGAATTAAAGTCATTTTCGCTCTAGGACGCATATTTAAGGAGATATGGGCAAAAGAAGTTTTTTATATAAAAATTTCAATTTTTTTAGGTTTCGGGTGGATTTTTCAATTTTTTGAGGGTGGCCACGAATTAAAGTCATTTTCGCTATAGGACGCTTAGTTTAGGAGATATGGGCAAAAGAAGTTTTTCGTATAAAAATTTACATTTTTTTAGGTTTTGGGTGGATTTTTCAATTTTTTGAGGGTGGTCACGAATTAAAGTCCTTTTCGCTCTAGGACGCATATTTAAGGAGATATGGGCAAAAGAAGTTTTTCATATAAAAATTTCAATTTTTTTAGGTTTTGGGTGGATTTTTCAATTTTTTGAGGGTGGCCACGAATTAAAGTCCTTTTCGCTCTAGGACGCATATTTAAGGAGATATGGGCAAAAGAAGTTTTTCATATAAAAATTTCAATTTTTTTAGGTTTTGGGTGGATTTTTCACTTTTGGAGGGTGGTCACGAATTAAAGTCCTTTTCGCTCTAGGACGCATATTTAAGGAGATATGGGCAAAAGAAGTTTTTCATATAAAAATTTCGATTTTTTTAGGTTTTGGGTGGATTTTTCAATTTTTTGAGGGTGGTCACGAATTAAAGCCCTTTTCGCTCTAGGACGCATATTTAAGGAGATATGGGCAAAAGAAGTTTTTCATATAAAAAATTCAATTTTTTTAGGTTTTGGGTGGTTTTTTCAATTTTTTGGGGGTGGTCACAAATTAAAGTCCTTTTCGCTCTAGGACGCATATTTAAGGAGATATGGGCAAAAGAAGTTTTTCATATAAAAATTTCAATTTTTTTAGGTTTTGGGTGGATTTTTCAATTTTTTGGGGGTGGTCACGAATTAAAGTCCTTTTCGCTCTAGGACGCATATTTAAGGAGATATGGGCAAAAGAAGTTTTTCACATAAAAATTTAAATTATTTTAGGTTTTGGGTGGATTTTTCAATTTTTTGGGGGTGGTCACGAATTAAAGTCCTTTTCGCTATAGGACGCTTAGTTTAGGAGATATGGGCAAAAGAAGTTTTTCATATAAAAATTTCAATTTTTTTAGGTTTTGGGTGGATTTTTCACTTTTTTGAGGGTGGTCACGAATTAAAATCCTTTTCGCTCTAGGACGCATATTTAAGGAGATATGGGCAAAAGAAGTTTTTCATATAAAAATTTCAATTTTTTTAGGTTTTGGGTGGATTTTCCAATTTTTTGGGGGTGGTCACGAATTAAAGTCCTTTTCGCTCTAGGACGCATATTTAAGGAGATATGGGCAAAAGAAGTTTTTCATATAAAAATTTTAATTTTTTTAGGTTTTGGGTGGATTTTTCAATTTTTTGAGGGTGGTCACAAATTAAAGTCCTTTTCGCTCTAGGACGCATATTTAAGGAGATATGGGCAAAAGAAGTTTTTCATATAAAAATTTAAATTTTTTTAGGTTTTGAGTGGATTTTTCAATTTTTTGGGTGTGGTCACGAATTAAAGTCCTTTTCGCTCTAGGACGCATATTTAAGGAGATATGGGCAAAAGAAGTTTTTCATATAAAAATTTCAATTTTTTTAGGTTTTGGGTGGATTTTTCAATTTTTTGGGGGTGGTCACGAATTAAAGTCCTTTTCGCTCTAGGAGGCTTAGTTTAGGAGATATGGGCAAAAGAAGTTTTTCATATAAAAATTTCAATTTTTTTAGGTTTTGGGTGGATTTTTCAATTTTTTGAGGGTGGTCACGAAGTAAAGTCCTTTTCGCTCTAGGACGCATATTTAAGGAGATATGGGCAAAAGAAGTTTTTCATATAAAAATTTAAATTTTTTAAGTTTTTGGGTGGATTTTTCAATTTTGTGGGGGTGGTCACGAATTAAAGTCCTTTTCGCTATAGGACGCTTAGTTTAGGAGATATGGGCAAAAGAAGTTTTTCATATAAAAATTTCAATTTTTTTAGGTTTTGGGTGGATTTTTCAATTTTTTGAGGGTGGTCACGAAGTAAAGTCCTTTTCGCTCTAGGACGCATATTTAAGGAGATATGGGCAAAAGAAGTTTTTCATATAAAAATTTAAATTTTTTAAGTTTTTGGGTGGATTTTTCAATTTTTTGGGGGTGGTCACGAATTAAAGTCCTTTTCGCTATAGGACGCTTAGTTTAGGAGATATGGGCAAAAGAAGTTTTTCATATAAAAATTTCAATTTTTTTAGGTTTTGGGTGGATTTTTCAATTTTTTGAGGGTGGTCACGAATTAAAGTCCTTTTCGCTCTAGGACGCATATTTAAGGAGATATGGACAAAAGAAGTTTTTCATATAAAAATTTCAATTTTTTTAGGTTTTGGGTGGATTTTTCAATTTTTCGAGGGTGGTCACGAATTAAAGTCCTTTTCGCTCTAGGACGGTTAGTTTAGGAGATATGGGCAAAAGAAGTTTTTCATATAAAAATTAAAATTTTTTTAGGTTTTGGGTGGATTTTTCACTTTTTTGAGGGTGGTCACGAATTAAAGTCCTTTTCGCTCTAGGAGGCATATTTAAGGAGATATGGGCAAAAGAAGTTTTTCATATAAAAATTTCAATTTTTTTAGGTTTTGGGTGGATTTTTCACTTTTTTGAGGGTGGTCACGAATTAAAGTCCTTTTCGCTCTAGGACGCATATTTAAGGAGATATGGGCAAAAGAAGTTTTTCATATAAAAATTTCAATTTTTTTAGGTTTTGGGTGGATTTTCCAATTTTTTGGGGGTGGTCACGAATTAAAGTCCTTTTCGCTCTAGGACGCATATTTAAGGAGATATGGGCAAAAGAAGTTTTTCATATAAAAATTTTAATTTTTTTAGGTTTTGGGTGGATTTTTCAATTTTTTGAGGGTGGTCACAAATTAAAGTCCTTTTCGCTCTAGGACGCATATTTAAGGAGATATGGGCAAAAGAAGTTTTTCATATAAAAATTTAATTTTTTTAGGTTTTGGGTGGATTTTTCAATTTTTTGGGTGTGGTCACGAATTAAAGTCCTTTTCGCTCTAGGACGCATATTTAAGGAGATATGGGCAAAAGAAGTTTTTCATATAAAAATTTCAATTTTTTTAGGTTTTGGGTGGATTTTTCAATTTTTTGGGGGTGGTCACGAATTAAAGTCCTTTTCGCTCTAGGAGGCTTAGTTTAGCAGATATGGGCAAAAGAAGTTTTTCATATAAAAATTTCAATTTTTTTAGGTTTTGGGTGGATTTTTCAATTTTTTGAGGGTGGTCACGAAGTAAAGTCTTTTTCGCTCTAGGACGCATATTTAAGGAGATATGGGCAAAAGAAGTTTTTCATATAAAAATTTAAATTTTTTAAGTTTTTGGGTGGATTTTTCAATTTTTTGGGGGTGGTCACGAATTAAAGTCCTTTTCGCTATAGGACGCTTAGTTTAGGAGATATGGGCAAAAGAAGTTTTTCATATAAAAATTTCAATTTTTTTAGGTTTTGGATGGATTTTTCAATTTTTTGAGGGTGGTCACGAAGTAAAGTCCTTTTCGCTCTAGGACGCATATTTAAGGAGATATGGGCAAAAGAAGTTTTTCATATAAAAATTTCGATTTTTTTAGGTTTTGGGTGGATTTTTCAATTTTTTGGGGGTGGTCACGAATTAAAGTCCTTTTCGCTATAGGACGCTTAGTTTAGGAGATATGGGCAAAAGAAGTTTTTCATATAAAAATTTCAATTTTTTTAGGTTTTGGGTGGATTTTTCAATTTTTTGAGGGTGGTCACGAATTAAAGTCCTTTTCGCTCTAGGACGCATATTTAAGGAGATATGGGCAAAAGAAGTTTTTCATATAAAAATTTACATTTTTTTAGGTTTTGGGTGGATTTTTAAATTTTTTGGGGGTGGTCACGAATTTAAGTCCTTTTCGCTATAGGACGCTTAGTTTAGGAGATATGGGCAAAAGAAGTTTTTCGTATAAAAATTTCAATTGTTTTAGATTTTGGGTGGATTTTTCAATTTTTTGGGGGTGGTCACGAATTAAAGTCCTTTTCGCTCTAGGACGCATATTTAAGGAGATATGGGCAAAAGAAGTTTTTCATATAAAAATTTAAATTATTGTAGGTTTTGGGTGGATTTTTCAATTTTTTGGGGGTGGTCACGAATTAAAGTCCTTTTCGCTCTAGGACGCTTAGTTTAGGAGATATGGGCAAAAGAAG
This sequence comes from Haematobia irritans, assembly GCF_050003625.1. NCBI lineage: Eukaryota > Metazoa > Arthropoda > Insecta > Diptera > Muscidae > Haematobia > Haematobia irritans. The sequence goes on from NW_027445688.1 coordinate 591,047, forward strand.
TTTTTCATATAAAAATTTCAATTTTTTTAGGTTTTGGGTGGATTTTTCAATTTTTTGAGGGTGGTCACGAATTAAAGTCCCTTTCGCTCTAGGACGCATATTTAAGGAGATATGGGCAAAATAAGTTTTTCATATAAAAATTTACTTTTTTTTAGGTTTTGGGTGGATTTTTCAATTTTTTGGGGGTGGTCACGAATTAAAGTCATTTTCGCTCTAGGACGCATATTTAAGGAGATATGGGCAAAAGAAGTTTTTCATATAAAAATTTCAATTTTTTTAGGTTTTTGGTGGATTTTTCAATTTTTTGGGGGTGGTCACGAATTAAAGTCCTTTTCGCTCTAGGACGCATATTTAAGGAGATATGGGCAAAAGAAGTTTTTCATATAAAAATTTCAATTTTTTTAGGTTTTGGGTGGATTTTTCAATTTTTTGGGGGTGGTCACGAATTAAAGTCCTTTTCGCTATAGGACGCTTAGTTTAGGAGATATGGGCAAAAGAAGTTTTTCATATAAAAATTTCAATTTTTTTAGGTTTTGGGTGGATTTTTCAATTTTTTGAGGGTGGTCACGAATTAAAGTCCTTTTCGCTCTAGGACGCATATTTAAGGATATATGGGCAAAAGAAGTTTTTCATATAAAAATTAAAATTTTTTAAGTTTTTGGGTGGATTTTTCAATTTTTTGGGGGTGGTCACGAATTAAAGTCATTTTCGCTCTAGGACGCATATTTAAGGAGATATGGGCAAAAGAAGTTTTTCATATAAAAATTTCAATTTTTTTTAGGTTTTGGGTGTTTTTTTCAATTTTTTGAGGGTGGTCACGAATTAAAGTCATTTTCGCTCTAGGACGCATATTTAAGGTGATATGGGCAAAAGAAGTTTTTTATATAAAAATTTCAATTTTTTTAGGTTTCGGGTGGATTTTTCAATTTTTTGAGGGTGGTCACGAATTAAAGTCATTTTCGCTATAGGACGCTTAGTTTAGGAGATATGGGCAAAAGAAGTTTCTCGTATAAAAATTTACATTTTTTTAGGTTTTGGGTGGATTTTTCAATTTTTTGAAGGTGGTCACGAATTAAAGTCCTTTTCGCTCTAGGACGCATATTTAAGGATATATGGGCAAAAGAAGTTTTTCATATAAAAATTAAAATTTTTTAATTTTTTGGGTGGATTTTTCAATTTTTTGGGGGTGGTCACGAATTAAAGTCATTTTCGCTCTAGGACGCATATTTAAGGAGATATGGGCAAAAGAAGTTTTTCATATAAAAATTTCAATTTTTTTAGGTTTTGGGTGGATTTTTCACTTTTGGAGGGTGGTCACGAATTAAAGTCCTTTTCGCTCTAGGACGCATATTTAAGGAGATATGGGCAAAAGAAGTTTTTCATATAAAAATTTCGATTTTTTTAGGTTTTGGGTGGATTTTTCAATTTTTTGAGGGTGGTCACGAATTAAAGCCCTTTTCGCTCTAGGACGCATATTTAAGGAGATATGGGCAAAAGAAGTTTTTCATATAAAAAATTCAATTTTTTTAGGTTTTGGGTGGATTTTTCAATTTTTTGGGGGTGGTCACAAATTAAAGTCCTTTTCGCTCTAGGACGCATATTTAAGGAGATATGGGCAAAAGAAGTTTTTCATATAAAAATTTCAATTTTTTTAGGTTTTGGGTGGATTTTTCAATTTTTTGGGGGTGGTCACGAATTAAAGTCCTTTTCGCTCTAGGACGCATATTTAAGGAGATATGGGCAAAAGAAGTTTTCCATATAAAAATTTAAATTATTTTAGGTTTTGGGTGGATTTTTCAATTTTTTGGGGGTGGTCACGAATTAAAGTCCTTTTCGCTATAGGACGCTTAGTTTAGGAGATATGGGCAAAAGAAGTTTTTCATATCAAAATTTAAATTTTTTTAGGTTTTGGGTGGATTTTTCAATTTTTTGAGGGTGGTCACGAATTAAAGCCCTTTTCGCTCTAGGACGCATATTTAAGGAGATATGGGCAAAAGAAGTTTTTCATATAAAAATTTCAATTTTTTTAGGTTTTGGGTGGATTTTTCAATTTTTTTGAGGGTGGTCACGAATTAAAGTCCTTTTCGCTCTAGGACGCTTAGTTTAGGAGATATGGGCAAAAGAAGTTTTTCATATAAAAATTTCAATTTTTTTAGGTTTTGGGTGGATTTTTCAATTTTTTGGGGGTGGTCACGAATTAAAGTCCTTTTCGCTCTAGGACGCTTAGTTAAGGAGATATGGGCAAAAGAAGTTTTTCATATAAAAATTTCATTTTTTTTTAGGTTTTGGGTGGATTTTTCACTTTTTTGAGAGTGGTCACGAATTAAAGTCCTTTTCGCTCTAGGACGCTTAGTTTAGGAGATATGGGCAAAAGAAGTTTTTCATATAAAAAATTCAATTTTTTTAGGTTTTGGGTGGATTTTTCAATTTTTGAAGGGTGGTCACGAATTAAAGTTCTTTTCGCTCTAGGACGCATATTTAAGGAGATATGGGCAAAAGAAGTTTTTCATATAAAAATTCAATTTTTTTAGGTTTTGGGTGGATTTTCCAATTTTTTGGGGGTGGTCACGAATTAAAGTCCTTTTCGCTCTAGGACGCTTAGTTTAGGAGATATGGGCAAAAGAAGTTTTTCATATAAAAATTTCAATTTTTTAGGTTTTGGGTGGATTTTTCAATTTTTTGAGGGTGGTCACGATTTAAAGTCCTTTTCGCTCTAGGACGCATATTTAAGGAGATATGGACAAAAGAAGTTTTTCATATAAAAATTTCAATTTTTTTAGGTTTTGGGTGGATTTTTCAATTTTTTGAGGGTGGTCACGAATTAAAGTCCTTTTCGCTCTAGGACGGTTAGTTTAGAAGATATGGGCAAAAGAAGTTTTTCATATAAAAATTAAAATTTTTTTAGGTTTTGGGTGGATTTTTCACTTTTTTGAGGGTGGTCACGAATTAAAGTCCTTTTCGCTCTAGGAGGCATATTTAAGGAGATATGGGCAAAAGAAGTTTTTCATATAAAAATTTCAATTTTTTTAGGTTTTGGGTGGATTTTTCACTTTTTTGAGGGTGGTCACGAATTAAAATCCTTTTCGCTCTAGGACGCATATTTAAGGAGATATGGGCAAAAGAAGTTTTTCATATAAAAATTTCAATTTTTTTAGGTTTTGGGTGGATTTTCCAATTTTTTGGGGGTGGTCACGAATTAAAGTCCTTTTCGCTCTAGGACGCATATTTAAGGAGATATGGGCAAAAGAAGTTTTTCATATAAAAATTTTAATTTTTTTAGGTTTTGGGTGGATTTTTCAATTTTTTGAGGGTGGTCACAAATTAAAGTCCTTTTCGCTCTAGGACGCATATTTAAGGAGATATGGGCAAAAGAAGTTTTTCATATAAAAATTTAAATTTTTTTAGGTTTTGGGTGGATTTTTCAATTTTTTGGGTGTGGTCACAAATTAAAGGCTTAGTTTAGGAGATATGGGCAAAAGAAGTTTTTCATATAAAAATTTCAATTTTTTTAGGTTTTGGGTGGATTTTTCAATTTTTTGAGAGTGGTCACGAAGTAAAGTCCTTTTCGCTCTAGGACGCATATTTAAGGAGATATGGGCAAAAGAAGTTTTTCATATAAAAATTTAAATTTTTTAAGTTTTTGGGTGGATTTTTCAATTTTTTGGGGGTGGTCACGAATTAAAGTCCTTTTCGCTATAGGACGCTTAGTTTAGGAGATATGGGCAAAAGAAGTTTTTCATATAAAAATTTCAATTTTTTTAGGTTTTGGGTGGATTTTTCAATTTTTTGAGGGTGGTCACGAAGTAAAGTCCTTTTCGCTCTAGGACGCATATTTAAGGAGATATGGGCAAAAGAAGTTTTTCATATAAAAATTTAAATTTTTTAAGTTTTTGGGTGGATTTTTCAATTTTTTGGGGGTGGTCACGAATTAAAGTCCTTTTCGCTATAGGACGCTTAGTTTAGGAGATATGGGCAAAAGAAGTTTTTCATATAAAAATTTCAATTTTTTTAGGTTTTGGGTGGATTTTTCAATTTTTTGAGGGTGGTCACGAATTAAAGTCCTTTTCGCTCTAGTACGCATATTTAAGGAGATATGGACAAAAGAAGTTTTTCATATAAAAATTTCAATTTTTTTAGGTTTTGGGTGGATTTTTCAATTTTTTGAGGGTGGTCACGAATTAAAGTCCTTTTCGCTCTAGGACGGTTAGTTTAGGAGATATGGGCAAAAGAAGTTTTTCATATAAAAATTAAAATTTTTTTAGGTTTTGGGTGGATTTTTCACTTTTTTGAGGGTGGTCACGAATTAAAGTCCTTTTCGCTCTAGGAGGCATATTTAAGGAGATATGGGCAAAAGAAGTTTTTCATATAAAAATTTCAATTTTTTTAGGTTTTGGGTGGATTTTTCACTTTTTTGAGGGTGGTCACTAATTAAAGTCCTTTTCGCTCTAGGGCGCATATTTAAGGAGATATGGGCAAAAGAAGTTTTTCATATAAAAATTTCAATTTTTTTAGGTTTTGGGTGGATTTTCCAATTTTTTGGGGGTGGTCACGAATTAAAGGCCTTTTCGCTCTAGGACGCATATTTAAGGAGATATGGGCAAAAGAAGTTTTTCATATAAAAATTTTAATTTTTTTAGGTTTTGGGTGGATTTTTCAATTTTTTGAGGGTGGTCACAAATTAAAGTCCTTTTCGCTCTAGGACGCATATTTAAGGAGATATGGGCAAAAGAAGTTTTTCATATAAAAATTTAATTTTTTTAGGTTTTGGGTGGATTTTTCAATTTTTTGGGTGTGGTCACGAATTAAAGTCCTTTTCGCTCTAGGACGCATATTTAAGGAGATATGGGCAAAAGAAGTTTTTCATATAAAAATTTCAATTTTTTTAGGTTTTGGGTGGATTTTTCAATTTTTTGGGGGTGGTCACGAATTAAAGTCCTTTTCGCTCTAGGAGGCTTAGTTTAGGAGATATGGGCTAAAGAAGTTTTTCATATAAAAATTTCAATTTTTTTAGGTTTTGGGTGGATTTTTCAATTTTTTGAGGGTGGTCACGAAGTAAAGTCCTTTTCGCTCTAGGACGCATATTTAAGGAGATATGGGCAAAAGAAGTTTTTCATATAAAAATTTAAATTTTTTAAGTTTTTGGGTGGATTTTTCAATTTTTTGGGGGTGGTCACGAATTAAAGTCCTTTTCGCTATAGGACGCTTAGTTTAGGAGATATGGGCAAAAGAAGTTTTTCATATAAAAATTTCAATTTTTTTAGGTTTTGGGTGGATTTTTCAATTTTTTGAGGGTGGTCACGAAGTAAAGTCCTTTTCGCTCTAGGACGCATATTTAAGGAGATATGGGCAAAAGAAGTTTTTCATATAAAAATTTAAATTTTTTAAGTTTTTGGGTGGATTTTTCAATTTTTTGGGGGTGGTCACGAATTAAAGTCCTTTTCGCTATAGGACGCTTAGTTTAGGAGATATGGGCAAAAGAAGTTTTTCATATAAAAATTTCAATTTTTTTAGGTTTTGGGTGGATTTTTCAATTTTTTGAGGGTGGTCACGAATTAAAGTCCTTTTCGCTCTAGGACGCATATTTAAGGAGATATGGGCAAAAGAAGTTTTTCATATAAAAATTTACATTTTTTTAGGTTTTGGGTGGATTTTTCAATTTTTTGGGGGTGGTCACGAATTTAAGTCCTTTTCGCTATAGGACGCTTAGTTTAGGAGATATGGGCAAAAGAAGTTTTTCGTATAAAAATTTCAATTGTTTTAGGTTTTGGGTGGATTTTTCAATTTTTTGGGGGTGGTCACGAATTAAAGTCCTTTTCGCTCTAGGACGCATATTTAAGGAGATATGGGCAAAAGAAGTTTTTCATATAAAAAATTAAATTATTGTAGGTTTTGGGTGGATTTTTCAATTTTTTGGGGGTGGTCACGAATTAAAGTCCTTTTCGCTCTAGGACGCTTAGTTTAGGAGATATGGGCAAAAGAAGTTTTTCATATAAAAATTTCAATTTTTGTAGGTTTTGGGTGGATTTTTCAATTTTTTGAGGGTGGTCACGAATTAAAGTCCTTTTCGCTCTAGGACGCATATTTAAGGAGATATGGGCAAAATAAGTTTTTCATATAAAAATTTACTTTTTTTTAGGTTTTGGGTGGATTTTTCAATTTTTTGGGGGTGGTCACGAATTAAAGTCATTTTCGCTCTAGGACGCATATTTAAGGAGATATGGGCAAAAGAAGTTTTTCATATAAAAATTTACTTTTTTTTAGGTTTTGGGTGGATTTTTCAATTTTTTGGGGGTGGTCACGAATTAAAGTCATTTTCGCTCTAGGACGCATATTTAAGGAGATATGGGCAAAAGAAGTTTTTCATATAAAAATTTCAATTTTTTTAGGTTTTTGGTGGATTTTTCAATTTTTTGGGGGTGGTCACGAATTAAAGTCCTTTTCGCTCTAGGACGCATATTTAAGGAGATATGGGCAAAAGAAGTTTTTCATATAAAAATTTACTTTTTTTTAGGTTTTGGGTGGATTTTTCAATTTTTTGGGGGTGGTCACGAATTAAAGTCATTTTCGCTCTAGGACGCATATTTAAGGAGATATGGGCAAAAGAAGTTTTTCATATAAAAATTTCAATTTTTTTAGGTTTTGGGTGGATTTTTCAATTTTTTGGGGGTGGTCACGAATTAAAGTCCTTTTCGCTATAGGACGCTTAGTTTAGGAGATATGGGCAAAAGAAGTTTTTCATATAAAAATTTCAATTTTTTTAGGTTTTGGGTGGATTTTTCAATTTTTTGAGGGTGGTCACGAATTAAAGTCCTTTTCGCTCTAGGACGCATATTTAAGGATATATGGGCAAAAGAAGTTTTTCATATAAAAATTAAAATTTTTTAAGTTTTTGGGTGGATTTTTCAATTTTTTGGGGGTGGTCACGAATTAAAGTCATTTTCGCTCTAGGACGCATATTTAAGGAGATATGGGCAAAAGAAGTTTTTCATATAAAAATTTCAATTTTTTTTAGGTTTTGGGTGGATTTTTCAATTTTTTGAGGGTGGTCACGAATTAAAGTCATTTTCGCTCTAGGACGCATATTTAAGGAGATATGGGCAAAAGAAGTTTTTTATATAAAAATTTCAATTTTTTTAGGTTTCGGGTGGATTTTTCAATTTTTTGAGGGTGGTCACGAATTAAAGTCATTTTCGCTATAGGACGCTTAGTTTAGGAGATATGGGCAAAAGAAGTTTTTCGTATAAAAATTTACATTTTTTAGGTTTTGGGTGGATTTTTCAATTTTTTGAGGGTGGTCACGAATTAAAGTCCTTTTCGCTCTAGGACGCATATTTAAGGAGATATGGGCAAAAGAAGTTTTTCATATAAAAATTTCAATTTTTTTAGGTTTTGGGTGGATTTTTCAATTTTTTGAGGGTGGCCACGAATTAAAGTCCTTTTCGCTCTAGGACGCATATTTAAGGAGATATGGGCAAAAGAAGTTTTTCATATAAAAATTTCAATTTTTTTAGGTTTTGGGTGGATTTTTCACTTTTGGAGGGTGGTCACGAATTAAAGTCCTTTTCGCTCTAGGACGCATATTTAAGGAGATATGGGCAAAAGAAGTTTTTCATATAAAAATTTCGATTTTTTTAGGTTTTGGGTGGATTTTTCAATTTTTTGAGGGTGGTCACGAATTAAAGCCCTTTTCGCTCTAGGACGCATATTTAAGGAGATATGGGCAAAAGAAGTTTTTCATATAAAAAATTCATTTTTTTTAGGTTTTGGGTGGATTTTTCAATTTTTTGGGGGTGGTCACAAATTAAAGTCCTTTTCGCTCTAGGACGCTTAGTTTAGGAGATATGGGCAAAAGAAGTTTTTCATATAAAAATTTCAATTTTGTTAGGTTTTGGGTGGATTTTTCAATTTTTTGAGGGTGGTCACGAATTAAAGTCCTTTTCGCTCTAGGACGCATATTTAAGGAGATATGGGCAAAAGAAGTTTTTCATATAAAAATTTCGATTTTTTTAGGTTTTGGGTGGATTTTTCAATTTTTTGGGGGTGGTCACGAATTAAAGTACTTTTCGCTCTAGGACGCATATTTAAGGAGATATGGGCAAAAGAAGTTTTTCATATAAAAATTTCAATTTTTTTAGGTTTTGGGTGGATTTTTCACTTTTGGAGGGTGGTCACGAATTAAAGTCCTTTTCGCTCTAGGACGCATATTTAAGGAGATATGGGCAAAAGAAGTTTTTCATATAAAAATTTCGATTTTTTTAGGTTTTGGGTGGATTTTTCAATTTTTTGAGGGTGGTCACGAATTAAAGCCCTTTTCGCTCTAGGACGCATATTTAAGGAGATATGGGCAAAAGAAGTTTTTCATATAAAAAATTCAATTTTTTTAGGTTTTGGGTGGATTTTTCAATTTTTTGGGGGTGGTCACAAATTAAAGTCCTTTTCGCTCTAGGACGCATATTTAAGGAGATATGGGCAAAAGAAGTTTTTCATATAAAAATTTCAATTTTTTTAGGTTTTGGGTGGATTTTTCAATTTTTTGAGGGTGGCCACGAATTAAAGTCCTTTTCGCTCTAGGACGCATATTTAAGGAGATATGGGCAAAAGAAGTTTTTCATATAAAAATTTCAATTTTTTTAGGTTTTGGGTGGATTTTTCACTTTTGGAGGGTGGTCACGAATTAAAGTCCTTTTCGCTCTAGGACGCATATTTAAGGAGATATGGGCAAAAGAAGTTTTTCATATAAAAATTTCGATTTTTTTAGGTTTTGGGTGGATTTTTCAATTTTTTGGGGGTGGTCACGAATTAAAGTCCTTTTCGCTCTAGGACGCATATTTAAGGAGATATGGGCAAAAGAAGTTTTTCATATAAAAATTTCAATTTTTTTAGGTTTTGGGTGGATTTTTCAATTTTTTGGGGGTGGTCACGAATTAAAGTCCTTTTCGCTATAGGACGCTTAG